>NC_091690.1:60742500-61367500 GCF_041296265.1 Equus caballus
TCTCTTTACCAAAAAAAGGTACATGTTATATTATACATGGTTGATAGCTTTGTCAAACCTAACAGGTTGATATGTTTGCTTGAGATATTTTTATTAAAAAATAAAACAACAAATTTGATTAAGGCACCTCCAAATCCATTCTCCTTCCTGTGTATCCCAGAAAGAGTCAATATCCTGAATTTGTTTTTTTTATTGCCAGGTATGTTCATATAATCTTCCTATGTAAGCATGAATTTTGCACATATTCAAACTATGTATTAATCACACCATTCTGGAACTTTCTTTTTTTCACTAAACATTGCACCTTTGAAATAAAGGTTTCTATGTTAATACACATAACTCTGGTATATTCATTCTAATTTTTAATAATATTACATTTTATGCAATACTTTAATTTGTTTTTCCTTTTTTCTGTTAATAGACACTTACATTGCTTCCAATATTTTGTTTTTACAAATGATGCTACAGTGAATATTCTTTTATAGATACCTATGTACACAAGTGAGAATGGTTCCAATGTAAAATGTAGTCCTAGGGAAGTGACTTTGTTGAAAGGTATGCACTCTGTTAACTTCTAGCTATTACCAAATCATTCTCCAAAACGGTTATCATATCTACACTCCCACCAGCAAAGTATGAGAGCTCCCATTTCTCGATATTCTTGCCAACACTTGCTTTTTCAGCCTTTTAGTATTTGCCCATCTGTTGGAGTAAAATGGCATGTCTTCAGTGCTTTATTTGTCTTCCCTTCATTATTAATGAAGTTGAACTGTTTTTAGTACATATATCAGATATTAGTTTTTCCTTTTCCAGGAATTTTCTGTCCCTTTTACCAATTTTCTTTTGTCTTTTTAAAATTTTTCACTCATAGTCATTGCATATACATTTTTAACACTAATTTTTGATTATATGTATTATAAATATCTTCTGCAAGTCTGCAATTTCTCTTCCCCTTTGTCTATAGGTCTTGGTTACATAAAAGATTTAAATTTAGTGCAAATTCTCTCTCTCTCTCTCTCTTTTTTTTTTTTTGATGAGGAAGATTGGCCCTGAGCTAACATCTATTGCCAATCTTCTTTTCTGCTTGAGGAAGATTGTCCCTGAGCTAACATTTGTGCCCATCTTCCTCTATTTTATATGTGGGACGCCACCACAACATGACTTGATTAGCGGTGTATAGGTCCGTGCCTGCGATCCGAACCCATGAACCCTGGGCTTCCAAAGCAGAGCATGCTAACTTAACTACTATGCTACCAGGCCAACCTCAAAATTTATCAATATTTTTAGTGTTCTGGTCCATTTGTTGGTTAAGAAATTATTCTCTGTGCACACAGTGTCCCATATGTTCTGTACTCAGGTTTGGCCTTTCAAGTTATGTCTTTAGGACACTTGGAAGTCATTTGCAGGCAGGGCAAGAAGCTGAGATTGACTTTTATTTCTCTTCAGTTTGTTTACTTCTTTCTCAGTTTCTCTAGGGCTATTTATTGAATCATCTATTCTCTTCACACTGCTTTTTATGCAACCTATGTTATAAACCAAGTTTTCATATGTAGTGGATCTGTTTCTGTGCATTTATCTTTTCTTGCATCAAAATCACAGTCTTACTGACTAAATTATGTTAGCAAGACTCATCACAGTTGCCCTGACTGATCTTTAAATTTTTTCTGCCTTATATTTACTGACTTAGTTTCAAATAAATCAGTCCCTTTGTGTATTTTTATTAGAATTGCATTTGATGTTCGAATTTAATTTTGGGGATAATTGCTTGATTTATAATATTGTCTCTCTACTCAAGAATATATCTAAACTTAATGTAGTTTATTTTTATCTGTTTCAGTAATTCCATACTTTTCTTTATAAAAGCCTTACATATGTTTTTTAGATCAAATCCTAGGTGATTTTTTTGTAGTTCTGGTTGTTTTGCAAATTATACGTTTGAATTATTTCTTGTCTTGTGCCTAGAAATCCAATTAATTTCCTATAATTGTGTGCTCATCAATCTTACTAAACTCTTTTTAGTTCTGATTTTTTTCTGTAGATTTTGTTAGATTTTTTTTGTATGCAGAGTCATATCATCAGTAATAGCAACCTATTTGTTTCCTTTTTTCTAATTCCTACAACTTTTCTTCCTTTTTCTTCTCTCTCAGAGATGGCTATACTTCTAATATACTCAATTGGAAGCAGTGAGGTATCCTTAACTTGTTTCTGATTGAAAGGAATTTATTCTACCATCTTACAATTAGCTAATAAGCTCAATTACCCATATAAGATTTTGAAACATACTTTTTGTCAGGTTAAGAAAGTTTCATTCAATTTTGACTATGCTAAAAGTTTTTATCATGAATGAATTTTGGATTTTATCAATACTTTTTTGCATCCGTTATATTTTGTATATAAAGCTAATGAAGTGAGTTATATTAATAAATTTTATCATTTTAACCTAGCTTTGGATCTTCAGAAAACAATGCTTGGTCAAGATTTATTTTTTAACATTATTAAATTTACTTTGGTGATACTTTGCTTCAGAATTTTCTTCTCCAGCCTGTAATTCGTCTATGTATTTTTTTGGTTGGTTATTTTTGTTTTCCATGATGCCCTCGTTTGATCTTTATATCAAGGTAAGAGCAGCCACATGTGTCAAACACAATAGTCTAGTTTATGCTTAAAAATAAAAAAGCAATAGTTAAGAGCAGCTTTTTTTCTGACACAACATGCACAACGAGCTCAGCAGGGGGCAGTGCTCCTTCTAGGCCATTTGAGAACCCAAGGTGGCAGGACTTCACCTCTACCAGTGGCTCTGTGAGCACCCCATCAGAGGAAGAAAACAGTGAGCTACGTATTTTCTCTTAAAAGCTTCCATCTAAAAGAGGCACCTGTTAATTCCGGTCTCATTCCATTGGCCAAAATAAGTCACCTATATTTGGCCATGCCTGCCTTCAAGAATGTGGGGAAGTTCACTCCTCCCATGTTCCCAGAAGGAAGAGAACTAAAATACTTGTAACTGTATTACTTCATATTAAGTAGAAGTGTTTCTTTTTTTATCCTCTCGAAAAAAATCATGTTAGTTTGAAATTCAATCTTTGGGAAAAATCACCTGAAAATCCATTCAGATCTGGTGTGTTTTGAAATGAAGATGGTTAGAGAATTTTAATAACCTAGCCATTTTTTTTTAATCATCAGAGGTCTATTTGGTTTTTCTATTTCTCATTAAATCTCTTTAGAATTAATATCTTCTATGACATTGCTCATTACAACCAAATTTCCAAATCATTCTCCTAAAGTATTCATACATTTCTAATGATTTTTAGAAATATCTGTGTCTCTCCTATTTTCTTGATTAATCTTGACAGAGTTTTAACTATTTTATTAGTCTTTGAAAGAACTAGCTTTGGGATTTGTTGATAAGCCGTATTGTTTCATCTTTGTCACTAATTCTTGGATTTAGTTTGTTGAACATTTTCTAACTTAGTGACTTGGGTTCTTAGGTCTTTAAATTTTCATTTTTCTTCTTTTACAGAAAGACTTTCAATGATTCTCTTGGACTGTTTTGCTGCGCTTATTTTGATGCACTTATTTTGATATAATCATAATAGTTTTTATATATAGTATATGTAGCCACACAGATTTTGATAGTATTTTCATTTTCATTTCCATCTAAATATTTTCTAAATTCTATAATGATTTCTTTTTTGATCAACACATCATTTAGCAATACGTATTTTGAAAAAAACCACTATATTGGAGAGAGTGAGTTTTTAATTATTGACTTCTAATTTAATTCTACTCTGGTCACAAAACATGGTCTGTAAGATTCTGAGTTTTGGTTTTCATTGTTTTCCTTTTGCTCTAAAACATGGTCAATATTTATAAATGCACCATGTGTAATTAAAAGGAATGTATTTCTTACTTTAGAGTACAAAGTTAGTATACGTCCATTCAGTCAAGCTACTGATTACGTGGTTCAAATTTTCTATAAACTTACTATTTTTTGTTTGCTTTTATTTACTGAGAAGTATTTTTCTGCAGTAGTTACTAGTGCACCCTGGTGGGGTTCCAAAGCTGGCTCTACCATTTATAAGCTGAGACCTTGGGCAATTTATTTAACCCCATATGCCTCAAAGTGAAGCGAATAATAATATCTACCTTATACGGTTGTTATTTATTTTAAAGTAGTTGATACAAATAAAATAATTATAAAAATAAAATCTATCTATAAAGTTGTTATGACTATTAAATATATTGATACATATTAAGCAATTAGAGCAGTACATGACATAGTAAAATCCCAATAAATGTTACCTGTTACTATCATTCATGAGAGAAATCTACCATTATTATGGTGGATTTGTCCTATTTTATTCTCTCTATGTATGTATATATAAAATTTTTATAATGAATAAATAAAAAATAAAATATAATGTTCATAATAAAATGGTTATATATTTAAATATTTAAATTTAATATTCTTATATATATTTTATTATTTTAAACACATTTACCCTAATTTTTATTGAAGTATAATTGACATATAACATTATATTAGTTTCAGGTGTCAGACATAAAGATTTGATATCTGTGTACACTGCGAAACGATCACCACAATGAATCTAGTTACCATCCAACACCATACGTAGTTACACAAATTTTTTCCTCGTGATGAAAACTTTTAGAATTTACTCTCTTAGCAATTTTCAAATATGCAATACAGCATAAGTAACTATAGTCACCATGCTGTACATTATATCCCATGACTTTTTTTTTTTTTTGAGGAAGATTAGCCCTGAGCTAACTACTGCCAATCCTCCTCTTTTTGCTGAGGAAGACTGGCTCTGAGCTAATATCCATGCCCATCTTCCTCTACTTTATACGTAGGACGCCTACCATAGCACGGCTTGACAAGCAGTGCCATGTCTGCACCTGGGATCCAAACCAGCGAACCCCAGGCCGCTGAGAAGCAGAACGTGTGCATTTAACCACTGCGCCACAGGGCTGGCCCCCCATGACATTTATTTTATAACTGGAAGTTTGTACCTTTTGACTCCCTTCATGCATTTCACCCACCCCTCACCACCCCCTCCCCTGGCAACCACCAATCTGTTCTTTGTATCTATGAACTTGTTTTTTTGGTTGGTTTGTTTTGTTTTGATTTGTTTGTTTTGTTTTTCAGATTCCACATATAAGTGAAATCAATGGTATTTGTCTTTCTCTGACTTATTTCACTTAGCATAATATCCTCTAGGTCCATCCATGTTGTCATAAATGGTAAGATTCCATTCTTTTCTATGGCTGAGTAATATTCCATTGTATGTATATTATGTCCTCTTTCTCCATTCATTCATTGATGGACACTTAGGTTGTTTCCATTTCTTAGCTATTGTAAATAATGTTTCCATGAACATAGGGATGTGTATATTTTTTAGAATTAGCGTTTTTATTTTCTTCAGATAAATACCTAGAATTTGAATTGCTGAGTCATATAGTAGTTTTATTTGTAATTTTTTGAGAAACGTCCATACTATTTTTCATAGTGTCTGCACCAATTTATATTCCCATCAATAGTGCATGAGGGTTCCCCTTTCATCATTTCCTCACCAACATTTGTTAGTGCTTGTCTTTTTGATAATAGCCATTCTGACAGGTGTGAGGTGATATCTCATTGTGGTTTTGATTGGCATTTCCCTGACAATTAGCGATGCTGAGCATGTTTTCATGTACCTGTTGGCCATCTGTATGTCTTCTTTGGAAAAATGTCTATTCAGATCTTCTGCCCGTTTTTTAATCAGATTGTTTGGTATTTTGCTATTGAGTTGTATGAGTTCTTTATATATATTTAATTAGATGTGCAGGATGAGAAATGCATTATCATTGTTATCATTGCTTATCTTGAAGAACCCCTTTTGCTGTATTACCACTGTGTCGAACATTTATATAGTTTGGTCAGCAACTCTACATCAATTTCTCAGACCCCTTCAAACCCAAGAAGATTCAGGCTCATTATTGTGAATTCTCAGGGAGACTTTTTTCTACTGAGAATATAGCCAGAGACTAGCTTCCTTTTTAAGGGATTCTTTTTTGATCCATCTTTTTATTGGAGGTGTAGTAGCCTTGATGGCCTAAAGCATATGTGGGAGAAGAAGGCTCAGTTCCAATGCCTGAAAGCCTCATCTTCTATCTCCAAGCCCTTCAGTGACCAAGCCTGATACCTGTCTCGCCTAATCCCCATAGGGCCACTTGCTGGGCTTCTGGGCTCACATTCTTGACCTCTTAGCACTTTCCTCTTCATTTATGGCCCCTTGCCACTTCTCTTGTTTAGGAATTTAGCTTTGCAGTTACAAGAATGATTGTTATATTTAATTCAGAATCTCTAGGTTCTCGAAACCAGAGATTTATAGTTACCTAGTCTGAAACGTGGATGTGTGTCTTGCCCAAGCCACGTAGCCAATAAGTGACTGGGGCTAGAGCTTTTAAAGAGGCTTCCTGACATTCTGCCACACTCGTATTCTTTGTCTACATCCAAGGCATCAGTGAAAATAATATACACTAGTGGTCCAAAGACTCTTCAAAATATCACTAAAAAATAATTGACGCAAATACATCAGTAAATAATTTTTGAAAAGCTTTTCATTCAGATCATATTTTTCCGTCTTGTTCGCAGAAATATGTTGAATGATGTAGTGGACTCAACAGTGTCTCCCCAAAACGCATGTCCATCCAGAAGCTCAGAATGTGACCTCATTTGGAAATAGGGCCTTTGCACAGGTAATTGTGTTAAGATGAGGTTATACTGGATTAGTGTCCTAAATCCAGTGACTGGTGTCCTTATAAGAAGAGACTTGGACAGAGAAAGGAGAATGCATGTGAAGATGGAGGCAGAGATTGGAGTTATGCAGCCACGAGCCAAAGAACACCAGGAGCCACCAGAGCTGGAAGAGGCAAGGAAGGACTCCCCTAGAGGCTTCGGAGTGAGAATGGTCCTGCTGACACCTTGGTTTCAGACTTCTGGCCTCTAGAACTGTGGGAGAATAAATTTCTGTTATTTTAAGCCTCTAAGTTTGTGGTAATTTGTTATGGCAGCCCTAGGAAATTAATACAAATAGATTTATTAAATGTATTTCTAAGTCAAAACACAGAGTTTCTGAGTAATTCTCCTGAAAGCTCAGCACTTATCTGATCTCCCATGTTTTAGTGCCTCTCTCCTTTTCTTTCATTTCTCTCTGGTTACTGACAGTCATTCTTTGATTACATCTACAAGTCCTTTTAGTGCATCGGGATATAATTTATCTGTCTGTCTCAGGGAAGGGCACTAGCGTGCTACCAATTACTCAGACCAGATATCTGGATGTCATCCTTGTCGCCTTTTTCTCCCTCACCCCATACATTTAATCAGTAACCAAGTCCTGCATTACTTTCCTATCTGTTAAACCCATCCACTTTTCTGCAGTCCCAATGTCAACTCCCTAGTCCAGGTCACCATCATTTCTGCAACAGAGTTCTATCTAGTATCTGTGTTTCATTCATTCATTCGTCCATCCATCCATCTACCCAACCAACAAATATTTATTAAATATCTACTGTGGGACAAGCACTTTGCAAGGCACTCTGGATACAAAAGTTAATTAAAAAGAGAGTGGGTCCCTGCCGTCCCTGCCGTGATGGAATTTATAACATAATGTGGGGGATAGATGTTAATCAGATAATCTCACAGACTGATATAAAGCTGTCTCACTAACAAGAGCACTGAGGATAGGTTTCATAGCATTGTGAGTGAGGCCCTTTGAAGAGGTTTCTTTTTTCTCCCCCTAAGCTAGAAGTCAAAGGAAATAACTGTGAAAACTAGGAAGGGTACTAAAAATGGATGGTTGAATTTATATGAGTTATTTACTTTTGCAATGCAGGTCCAGGGTTTTTTCATATTTACATTATATTCTATCAAAGCATAGTTTTCTATAATTATTTAAAATCCCAGAATAAATGGGATATTTGACAAAGCCTTGGATACACTACTGTGCCTCATTTGGGGTGTGTTGAGATGACCACAGCACTCTGGCCTGCCTGTTATCACAGTCGTCACACTGCATTTTAGTGCCTGGTTAGACGTCCGTCTCTCCCAATAGGCGGAAAGCCTCTGGAACACAGGGTTTTCCTTGTTAATTACTGTGATCCAAATACCAAAACCCTACTAAGCACCTTATAGGCCCTAAATAAGTGTTTTTGAAAGAAAAGATAGGCTAAACATAACAGTGAGACTTTTGGACTCCTTTTCTCGATAATTTTATATTGCACGTGAATGTCCTGAAGATAATGGGGGTAAAATAAACAAATAACAAGAGCTTGGATGTCTACCAAAGATACGCTTTCAAGAAGTGAGGTTTTTTAAACCTTCAGCACTATTTAATTTCATTCATGGGCAAGCAAGAGAATTAGGAACTTCAGACCTCACTTACTCCCACTCCAAAGTGTATCTGTTTATTTGTCCAAATGATTCTTTAATGTGAAACCCTCCATGCAGCTTCCAAACAGTGCCAATTATTTTCTGAACAAAGACAAGTCAATGAGCCAAATTAAATGCCTTTTCTTATCATACTCTAATTAAAATTCTTCCCAGTAGGTAAAGTTCCTGAGCACAACATTAAAATATTACTCTATAATTCAAGGTCATGTTTGCACTGAATAAATTAGCTTAATTCAAGTGTCACATTGATTGGGAATATTGAGTATCTGTACATATGCTCGGAGTGCTCAGAGCTCCCTGGAATCACTGAGTCATCTTTGGACATTGGCATTAAAAACCTCTTTAGAGGAAGAAAGGTGTTGTTGCTTGCCTTTCCTTGAGTTACAGCATAAATTCCTCATCAATTGGAATCCAGAATATGACTTTTTTCCATAATCCATCAATGATTATTTGAACCATAATGAATGAAGTACTTCTTATTAAAAATATGGTAAATAAAAAGAAGCTGCAGGCATTCTAGAAAGTGAAGAATTCTAAAGGGATTCCAAAATATTATTACAGGCCTACAAATTGGTTGCATAGACATTAATTTTAATCTGAAATGCAGTGGATAACCTTCCTAAGATATACATTGTTTAAAGACTTGTCCCTTATTTTTCAGTCGTCCGTACTTAACATGGAGTGTTCAATTCCTTTAGATGGTAAGAAAATACGTGCGAGTCCCACAGATCAATCGTTGTTATGTTGGTTCAGAAATATTAACATAATTTATAATTTTGAGGACATTCAATCTCTGGAAAAAGCAAAGTCAGAAAATAAATGAGGGTCTATTTGGCTTTATCCTTTATTGGAGTCATAGAATGATGCCCCTGTATCCATGTCTAGGTCCGTCACTCACTTAGGTCCCTTTAAAACATACGTCTGCAAAAGGTAACAGTTCTTTTACTCTGAGCAATAAAAGCAGCTCCTCTTTCCCTCTCAGCGCACAAGCTCTGCCAGTTACGGCCGGCTGACTCGGTGATGGGCAGAGGTTTCTTCCTGCGTGCCATCTTAACCCCTTTGGTAGTGTCTGATGGATGTGCTGTTTTGAGAAGTGCCATAATTTATTTTTGATGTCTGTTGTAGGGAAAGTACCAGTGCCAAATATTTGCATAACTGTCCAGGCCTATAAATAAATATTTACAGCTTTGTGAGTGCATCTCACTTAGCCTTGTGGCTCAGGTTTTTAGTTTATTCTCTTAAAGTTGCCAGCCAAGTCTCCAGGGAAAGATCCAGGAAATTACAAGCACGCTCATTCTTTGCCAGCTCTCTACAATGCTGATGCCACGTCCTAAAGCCAGGATTGGTCCCAGAGTCTGAAAGTGAAAGTATTTCAAGTGTTCTATGGTTTGGGGTGAATGAGAGTTATAGACTCCACGAGGAAGATCAGACTCCTCTGATTCAAAGTCAACCTGAGCTGTTTCATTAGGTTCGGAATGGATTTGGCTCAATCAAAGAGTCCCACAATAATGTTCCAATGATATCATTTCAGGCTTAGTTTCCTCCAGGCCAAAACATACCCTCAGAGCAGATGAAAGAGGGATTCGCATGAGGGTATGCCTGTTCCAAGAGCATCTAGGACAGCCTGGCCTCCCATTCCATGCAGCCTGTTTGCTCAGGCAGGCTTGAGCCCAGAAAGAAAAACATCACCTGTGCAGAAAAGCACATATATTTTGGTAAAATTTTCAAATGCTAGTGGGGAAAGTCTTAGATTGGCCTATTTTTAAAGATTACAAAATTTAGCTTCTAGAATCTTATTTAATTCTCTCCCAAATAGGAGCTTCTGCCGCATCAGTTGTCATAAATCTCAGTTGACATGAAAAGCATTTAGGACGAGAGGACGACGTCCTAAAGTAATTTAAAATAACTTTCAAATACTGTTCTACAGGAATATGAGAAGAAGAAGTGGTGCAAGTTTTCCCAAACATTTTGAAATTGACTATAAAAGGAGAATTTTATTTCTTGGTTTATGTTTGTATACATGGGAAAGAGGAAGCATAAGGCATACCATGCATGGTATTCAGTCAGGGAAATAGAGGCTTCTCCAGGATCTTCCCCTGAGTCCATTATGGCGACCTCTGTGTATGGTAGCACAAGCCTTAGGTGCCTTCCCTTTCTTGGCTCTGGAGACCACAGAGCCCGCCTCTTTGGGTTGTCTGCTCTTATATCACAGATTTCCTGGTAAGAGTCTGCAAAGTAGGATCCATCTTGGCCCTGGGTTGCATCAACCTGCCCATCCTGAATGCTAGATGTATAGCTGCATGGCTGAACTTGTAGAACACTCATAACAAAGTAACCTTCTTGGGTACTGAGGCAAGATTTAAAATAGCATCCATCTCCAAGAATAGGTGAAGATGGAATCTTGAGTGAATGCCCCAAATCAGGAAAGCTTAGAAGTAAACATTTCAGCATCGTCACAGCCTAGGATTTGCTAAGGAGAATTAATAGAAGAGAAAATTCAACGTCATGATGAGCAAGCAACCCTGAAACAAATTCCTCCAGAGACACGCGTGAAACAAGAGTTAAACAAGGCGCTGCAGCACACACAAGGCAACGTTTTGCTGGCTGAATTCTTTAATAACATTCGTGGAGTGGAAATAAAGTAATAAAAATGCCTCGAAATATTTTGATTTTGAGGCAGCAGCACTAAAATTTTGGTAAAAAATCTGTATCTCACTCAGTTTATTGACATCTTAATCAAGCTTTGTAGTGTATCTGTTTCCCAAAAGAGGTGCCAATGCAAATTCAATTTGGTTCAACTTGACAGACCTTTGGAAACAGCTAGTATATAAAAACACTGAACTGGGTCTTTGGGACGGGCAGAGGCACTTGGAGTCTAAGTGGGAAGAGAAAATAAGGATACAGATTCAGAATTAGCAGACATTTATTGAGCACCTACTGTGTGCCCTGTATTGTTCTAGTTTCTTGCCCAATGTTCTAATTCAAAGTACATTGTGGTGTTTTTGTTTTTGCTTTTTAATCATATGTGCTACAAGAGAAGTACAAAGAGTCAAGTAGGAAATAGCTGAATATGACATATTGAATACTACTACTAATAAATAACAATAGCAAACACTCACTGGGAACTTTCACTGTTCTAAGCACTTGACCTGTAATAACTCATTTAATCCTCCCAACAACTCTAGGAGGCAGGTACTATTACTGTTCCCACCCTATATATGAGGAAACTGAGGAACAGAGAAGTTAGGTAACTTGCCCTACTCACATCTGTTATTAAACATGTGAATTTATCTCCATTCTCCAAAAACCCCACTGAAAAGAGAAGGGCTTAACCTCTAAGGACAAAGAAAAGGGAGAAGAGAGAATAGGAGATGTCAATTCTTTTCCTTTTCTAGACGCAGGAAAGCTTGTGTAGGAGTGATAACTGATGCACAGGGGATACGGAATCCTCAGCATAATGCAGGAAGAAGCTGAAGCTCAAAGGAAAACCCAGGGCAGCTCAGGAATTGGAGGTCCCAAGTATCAGTAAAGGCCTGTGGTGAGGCATGAGCCTGAAAAAAGGACACCCAGTCCCTTCCCCCCACTTCTCAGATATGCAAATAAATTTCCCAGGCCACGGATGAGACAGAGTTTCTGGGTCTGGAGATACTGGGACATATTGGCTCCACTCAGGCACACAAGCAAGAAGCAGGGCTAGGGTATCAGACTGAAACAGGACACCAACTACCTCTCACGTCCTGATCCCAGAAGGTTTGTAGCCAGACTATATCCTCTAAGCAAGAGATTGGAGAAAATGAGCAACCCCAAGGAAAAGATCTCCGGGTGCTGACATTTTGGGGCCTCCAAGGAGAAGACTGGCTCGCTGTCCAGCCACTGCATTGTGAAGCCCACTTGTTAATAAATCTTTCCCCAACACAGAGAACTTCTAATAGCTTTCGAGTGCCTCCCTCACTGATACCACCAGTCATCGACAGAAAAATCAAAGAAAAAGACAAAAACACTCAATGCATGGGAAAAGGAGGTAATATGGGAAGAATAAGAAAGAATTATTTTCTTTGGAGAGAAAATAAGACACGGCATCATGAACCAAGTAAAAGATACCACAAAAATTGTCAGAGAACAAAAAGGTAGCTCTTGGGAATAATAAAATACTACTAATAATATCAGACATAGAAATAAAACAAAAGTGTTCAAAGATAAAATTGAGACAATTTTCAGAAAGAGTAATAAACATAAAATAGTTTACAAAAGAGAAAAAATGTTAAGAAAATCAGAGAATTGATCCAGGATGCCCAATAACCAATTAACATGAGTTCCAGAAAGAAAGAGAAAATAGAGGAGAGGAAATTATAAAACAAACGAACAAAAAACAGGTTTCCCTTGTTTGCAGCAGAAAGAGCCCCACAAGCGTCTAACACATAAAAGGATGGTGTCCATATTGAGTTACAACGCCATGAAAATGTGGAGCACCCGGAGCAAGGAGAAGATCCTAAAAACTTTCAGCAAGAAAGAACAATTCACACACATACGAATAAGACACCAAAACTGCAATGGCTATTTCAGCAGTGAACGTGGAAACCATAAGATTGTTGAGCAATATGTTCAAAACTCTGAGGGAAATGATTTCCCACTAGAATTCTCTATCCAGCCAATCCATCAATCAAATGAGTAAGATCTCAAAAATTTTACCTCCCAATGTCTTTTCTTAGGAAGCCCTTAAAGATTTGCCCCACCAAATCAGGAGAATATGTCTCGAAGTAAAGCAGAGGACACAAGAAATAGGAATTCTAATGCAAAGTTTTGGCATGAGGGGGTCCCATAAAGGAAATATGAATCAGGTTTAAAGAGGCACTAGCTCGTATTGGAGCAGGAGCATAGAGCCCTACAGGAGGGAGAGTGTCCAGGGAAATAAAGAAACTATTTCGTCTAGTCAGAACATTTGGAAAATTTATGAACAGGTACTCTATAGACTTATTGAGAAAATTACCAATAGATTTATGGAAAATCAGTAAATTAAAACATAACTCAGTGAGTAACTACAGGGAAAGTAGAAGACAGTACGGCAAAGGAACACTACTGGCTCAGCCATAAATAATGTTTATACGGTCATCATAAAAAAACATTGGCTACTGATTTAACCCAAACTCTGGGACACATATTTATTTTAAAGGATGGGAGGAGCAGACATGGGGAGGGGGAGATTAAGCTTCAATCACAACTAGGAAGACAGTGAATAATGTCCAAATTTTCTGAAGAAAAATATAGGGGCAAAAGCATATTATTTAAAAATATGATCATGAATACTAAAAGAATTTTGATGTCAGGTTCAAAACACAAGAGTTATATCTTGAAAAATAAAAAACCTGTTAAAAACAATTTCAATCATATCTGAAGTCTCCATGAGAGGAATTGAAGGAGAGCCATTGATCACATAGCAAACTGTGTTAAAATCCTCTTTCCCTTGGTTTTTTCCTCACACCCTTCATATCTTGCTGGTGCTTTACCTCTCCAGTCTTATTGTCTAAACTCCCCTGAATTCGCTCCAAACTCAGCCTTAGGTGCTGGTCCCTCTCTGTCCTTGTCTCTTGACCTCACTGGCTGTCTCTTTCTTTCTCCCTCCCCCGACCCATTCTGGAAATGGCCCCTTTCCAGGCTGTGGCTCTACCCACTTCCTGGAGCAAAACCACAAAAGCTCAGGGTCAGCAACCCCCAAAATACCACAATTCTTACCCAAGAAAGCTGGGGTAGGGCAAAGCTGCCTGAATATATTCTGAGCCCATCACATTGACGTATGACTACTATTTTTTAAGTTTGTAGAAATGTTACGGATTTGCAGTAACTCTACACCCCAGCAAGTCCCCAGTCTGTGGTAGAAACCACTACCTCATCTTAGACCTCCTTAAAATCTCTGCAGGACCCAGCCTAATAATTTTCCTGGTGTGTTTTGTAACAGTACAGGACAGCAACACTTTCTAAATCCAAACTGATGCTGAAACATGCCCACTCCAATAAATCAGTGCTCCCACCTTTACTAACTTATTGCCTCACTAGGCTGGGAAAAGAAGGTCGCTGCCAGCACTCGGGTGGAGACAAGTTGATCCCAACACCAAAAATCTAGAAAGCCTTTCATGGTTTGTCCCATGAATTGGTCAGTTTTCCGTATATATATATTTTGCTTATTTTTACAGCAACACCTACTGACCCTCTCTCCTGCATAATTTATGTGAAAATACTGAAAGCCTCAGTAGAATAAAAGTTTAAAAGTTGAGAAACGATGCAGAAGGAAGAAAAGGGCAGGAATAAAGTGTTTAATTTATTAAGAACTCTGGCACCTCATTTTTTTTAGCCAAAATAGGAAAATGATGCCTATCCCAAATAAAACCTGAATTCGCAGCATTGTAAGTATGTAAGGTGAAAATCGGGGGGCCTTCTCTTCTATTGGAAAATGTCATTTTGGCTTTCTAGAAGATAACCAACTGAGAAGTAAAATAATAATAAGGAATAAAGAAATAAAGAAGCAAGAATAAAAATAAATCATAAACACACACATGCATACCATGTGTTACCGTGTGCTGTGAACTGGGAGCAAGAGAGGCAGTGCAGTCAGAACATTAGCCCAGATGTCAGAAGCTTTGCTTTAAGACTTGCCTCTCCCCCTAAAGGTCTGGGTGCAGGCAGCAGTTCTCATCTTCCTGTTTCTAAGGAAGTTTTGACTAAGTGATCCCTAACGTTCCTTGCAACACTGCAGTTCAAAATTCTGAAAGTCCTCCCATTTGGAGTCAGCCTCACCCATTATTTTCAACTCTAAAAAGACAAACATAATGGAAAGAACATTAAATTTGAATCAGAAGAAAGGGGTTTATATACTAGATTTGTCCTTAGGTGTATGATCATGGACAAGTCATTGTGCTCCTATCTTCTTATTTTATTACTATTACTTATTATTTCTTCAATGTGTAATAATATTTTTTACAGTTGCTAAGAGGGTTGGATACAATAAGCAGATATATACTCTAAATGATAAAACACTATGCAAATATTGGTAGTTAATATTTACAATGGCCATGTTGAAAGGCCTTATTCCTCTATTGGTAGTGAGATAGTAGACTAAAATTTTCCAGGATAAAGGCTAGGGTGTAGCACCCAACATCCCACACAAAGTCATTTACACAGACCCACAGCCAAAATTGTAGAATAGTCTTATGATCAATTATTCTACTTTAAAAATCTGAAATAATTTCCATAATAAGAGATAAGAAAGAGTGTCCTTTCAAGTAATTAAAGACCTAATATTACCTTTTGGGTTTTTTTTTTAAGTAAATGGGCAGTGAAATAGTGTCTTAGTTTAGGCTGCTATAAAAAGTATCATAGACTGAGTGGCTTATAAACAACAGAAATTTCTTGCTCACAGTTCTGGAGGCTGGAAGTCTGAGATCAGGGTGCCAGCGTGGTGGGTTGTGGTGAGAACCTCCTCCAGATTGCAGATTGCTGACTTCTCATTGCATCCCTCACGCAGTGGGAAAAGAGCGAGCTAGCTCTCTGGTCTCTTTTAAGGGCACTAGTCCCATTCATGAGGGCTCCACCCTCCTGACCTAATCACTTCCCAAAGGCCCCGCCTCCAAATACCACCACAATGGGGATTAGATTCCAACTAGGAATTTGGGGAAAACAAAAGGATTCAGTCCATAACAAACAATATTATACCAAAGTAAGAGAGACAACTCAGCAAATTCAAATATGCTAATGTCATCCAGTAAAGTCTACAATGCAAACCTTCTATTTGTATACTATTTATGCACCTAAATTTAGCGGGGAAAAATCTGTTCTTGGATGTTTATTTTCCCTTCACCTTCAGAACCTTTTTGGATTTTTTCCTCCAGATTCCTAAATGACTTTACTGAACCATCATTGTGTGGCTGACCAAGAGTAACCAAGAGATATTTCCTCTAGGGGGAAATAAATTAAAAATTAGCTCTGGCTGCTGTCTTCACATAGAAGGTTATGCAAATGTTCATCTGTTCCTTTGAAGCTTGAACGTCCTGTGGGACCAACAATCTCTTATCCAGATTTCATATTCCTACTAATGTTTAAAATCAGTGTGCCTTTTACCGACAGCTCAGAAGGAAGCTAACCAACAGTTTTTACATTATCAGAATGATCAGAAACTCTGCTTCCAAACAGCAAACGTCATGGTGGAAGCGTAGTTCTCTTGGGCCGTTGCAAGTGTCAGATTCACTCCACTGAGCCTTTCTCCCCACTGCCCCGGCTGGCTGGCGGACTGGAACACTCTGGTCCAGGGAAACCTTGAGAACGGAGAAAAGAATTTACCCAAACTCTCTCCTGGTGCTGCCCTCCTCTCCCTTCCAAAATGGAATAAAACTTTTCCTAAATAAAATGTCCTGAATGTTAACTTAATTGTTTGGTTAATAGATGAATGGAGAAGAATCCCTTTTTATTCAGCTTCTGGCTGAAAAAAATCTTCCCAAAAAGGAAAGTCCAATTTCCTGGCTACATACAGAGTATGAACGAGTGCTGAATGTTTTGGGAAAACCTACCATGTCTTAGCATAGTCATAACGTTAGGAATAAGGGCGATAGTTGAGGGCGAGGAAATGCTCTAGGCTGTTCTTACGGGGGAAAGAAGCCTCGCTCATTGGGTCTTAGCCTCCAAAGAAGGGCAGGGAGGATGGAGTATGTGTGCCAAGAAATGCTGCTGCTACAGCACTCCATCTTCACAACCGCTCCAACTGGCAGGTTCACGCAAGCAGTCCACAGGTTCTTTTCCATCTCTATTATAAGCAGTTTCTAATGATAAGCAGTGAATAAAATAGGCAGTCGCTGTCCTCTGTCCTTATAGTATGGAAGATGGACAAGCATTAGCTACAGCTGCAATAAGCTTAAAAAGAATTGTGGCATGTTGGAAGGGAAAGCTGAGCTCCGTACAATGAAAAGGAATTATCTACATGGGCAAAGATGGGGAAGGTGTGAGGGGCAAAACCATTATTAGTCTTCCTTGGCAGATGATGCAAGTGAAGCCCCAATGGATTAGTTGCTCTGCTAGTGAGAGAAGAGACAGGATCCAGAACCAGATCCAGATCTTCATTCTCCAAAGTCCAGGCACTCAGATTCCCATCTGAGAGTCAGGGTATGGCTTCTCTGTTTAGTCCTGTGTAGGCAGAAGAAGGGAACCGCCTGGGAGAAACTATCCTCAGATTGTTTTCCTACGTTTGGGGAGAAGATGTTGGAGGAGGTCATCCAGAGGATATGACTGCCGGTTGACCCATGAGCTGGATTCTGGCAATTGGAGGATTCTCACCCCCTCACCCCTGTTCCTGGGGTGTGTGTTCTGCCCACTGTTCCCACAGTGGGAGCCATCTTCAGGGATGTATCCTTGAACTGTGTTGTTGAGACCATCTGGACAGTATACGTGACTGAATCCCATTAAGGAGTCTATATAAACCTTTAAGATTCTGGCAAGTGGGTGTGGAGATCTACTCATTTTGCCAGTGCCCAAGACAAGCCTTCTATGTAAGTTCTCTTGCTTACTAAACCTGCCACCTACCAATCTGGAGTGGTCTGCCTCTTTCTTCAGTTGTCCCTGCCCTCCTTATAGGGAGGCCAGTTTACAAACCAACGAAGGACAGAGGAGGCAAGAGACTTAGTCAATTTCATCTTAACAAATAATCAGACATCTATTTAATATGTTTTCTAGAAGAAATTCTAAAAAGGAATCATGTATTACCAGGTGGGACCCCTGCAGTAAGAACTCTGAGAGCACTGAAGATTTGAACTTCCGGCCAGGTGGAAAGATCAAATATCTGAGCCAACACTCACTTCCGGAGTATGTTTCTAAGGGACCTGCACTTTAATCTGCCAGGCTCTTGGTGACACAGCATCCCAAGTGCCTCCTGCAAGCGCAAATGCTAAATAAACCTCTTGCCAGTCTCACAACTCAGAAATATCTTCTCAAGGACCTCAGAGCCATCTCTTTGAAATGTAATCATCAAGGAAGATAAAAATGTCCAATCTCCTAGTTTCCTGGGAGGAGATGGGCCTAATTTCAGCTAACACCTGACTCCAAATTCCAAAACCTACCTCCAATCATAAACGTAGGAGAAAATTAGCAAATTTATCTCGAAAACGTGAATGTAATGGGTTGTATCCACTTTACTACATAACAGATTGAGGTTCCTTTCTGTCTTTGCATTCTCTTGAGGGGATGGCCTGTGATATCCATCACATTCCGCTTTAATGCTTACTCAATAATAAAACTGTCTTCTTTCCCTTCTAAACTTTGTAGAAAGGTTTTCTGGTTTGGGAGCAGATTTTGTTTTTAATGATATTTCTCCAACACTACTCACCATTTTCTCAAGCCACAGGAGGAGGAGAATTAAAGGGCGAATTTTATGATAACTGTTGCGAGTCCAGACAGAAAGTTGAGCTTTCTGCAGCTGTGAGGAATGAAAGAATGAATTGTTCTCATATAGTCACACGGGAGGCAAGTTTCAGCAGCATATTTAGCGGGGCTCTTAGAACATGGAGTCAAAAACAGCCTGAGTCCTCTGCCAATCTCCCTCAGTGACAGCGTGATAAAAAATAGTATTTGAATTAGGAAGATGAAAGCTTCCCCGTTGCATGGCCAGGCAACAGCAGAAGGAAGAAAATGAAGCAAGGCTCCCCAAGTCTACCAAGAGGAATGAGAGGAAAAGCTTCAGAAAGAATCCTAACAACGTTCTCAGCTTGTGGTTGATGTTATTTTCCCTTTGGTGATGGACTGTTCTCCTCTTCAGTGAGGCAGCGTGTGCGATTCCACGGGACCAGCACGGGGTGGGCAGACTGTGCATCCAGGCTTTGCTATGGGAGACCCCCAAATGACAGGGGCAGCTTTAAAGAGAAAGAGAAGAAAGCTGAATGCCTAAGACCTATGGAAAAGGAATGGAGAGCCAGGGAGAAAGCGAAGGTCTTGGTGATCCGGGGACAGCGGCCATTTCACAGGGTGCTGTCTGGGACACCTGGAAGACCTCAAGTCTTCTCCTAGCTCCGGGATGAAACGCCTAATTTCCTACCATCAAGGCTTTGTGGTCCGGGTTCATGACCTGACCCTTGCTCCAGACAAACACTGTTTATCAAGCGCTTGCTGTGCATGCGCCCGGCCCGGTAAGGGATCTGAGGTAGGCTTCAAAGAAGACTCAGGCATGCTTTGTTTTGGAAGGAAGATGTAGACATATTTGCATCACATTTAGATTAAAATTCCAATTCCCATCTGCCTCTCTAATTGCATCCGTTAGTGCTCTCTCTTATTCACTCCTCTGTAACACATTGTCTTTCTACTCCCCAAACACTTGAAACTCACTGCTGCCTCAGGGTCTTTGTACATTCCCTGTTTCTGAAACACTGGACTCCGAGATCCCTGTATTCGTCTTAGCTCAAATGTTCCCTCTTTGTAGACGGTTGCCCTGACGCGCCTATCTAAAGTAGCCATTTCATCTCTCACTATGGCAACAACCTGAGGTCGTTCTCTGCATGGCTCTTATTCCTACCTAAAAGTTTTTACATACCATTTAATTTGTTTTCACTAGTTGATTTTCCGTCTCTCCCACAGGAGGATAAGTTCTGAGAAGACAGGGAAACTTGTCTGTCTCATTCTCTGCTGTTTCCTGAGGGCTGCGAACGGTACCCAGTACCGGGCACAGAACAGGTACTCGGTAGCTATTTGTTTAATTAATTAATTAGTTATTTAATTATGGCAAGCGCCCAAAGGACCGGAGAATCTCTTTCAGTTCAAAGGGAACGGAGAGGAAGCACAAGGGCACTGGTGTTCGTGGGCAATGAAAAAGAGGGAGAGGAAAAAGGATTTGAAAAGTATAAAAATCTTTTCTCACTTCCCAATTTTGCCCAAGGCTAGAAATGGCACCAATAGAAACAGCTTTTAGTCAAGAGTCCTATAAATGCAGGGCTGCCACACTCTGTTTTCCCCTGGCCCGGAGGAAACTGCTCCTTTCACTTCCCTGCCTGCTCTGTACCTCCGGGATGTCACTTGTCATCACTTTGCACTCCAGGCATCTTGCAGCATGTTCGCATGTTCGTGTTGCTCTGCGACAGTGTCTGGGTCTGAGCTGACTCCTGACCTTTCCGTCTCCCTCCAGCCCCCGCCCCAAGACCTGGCCTGGGCTGGTCATGGTCAGGCTCGTAGATGTGCACTGAATGAACTACCACAGAGCACACTCTAAATCTACGCTTGCAAAATAAATGCCTGCAAAAGCAAAAATAATATTTAATGAACTCTCATCTTCCTGCTATTTACCTTTCTCATAGAAGTGTAACAAAAAAACGATGATGTCATTCTATGTAATTGAAGCCACAGGCAGGTAGGGTCTGGTTAAGTGAGGCTTTAGGCAGACTCCTCTTAGTTAAAGACCCTGTCACACAGGCTTCTCAGCATCTCCATCAGTGTCCCAGAGCTAAAAGCTTGGGGAACTTAATGCTTCTCCAGGGAATTCTTCCAAATTCCCACTACTAGTATTCATTGTGACTCTATTTCCTCCTAAAAAATACATAGAGGTAACAGCCCCAGATACTTCTATAACCTTTTACAATTCATAAAGCACTTTGACCTCCATGCCTTCATCATGATTACAGGCTGTTTGCTCTTTGGATAAGAGAGGATCCACTTGGAATCCAGAGTCCAGAGGGCAAGCCAAATGTACAACGCCTTCTGGAAGGAGAGCGAGGAGTGTGAGGAGTAAACACATCCTTACCCAGCTTCTCATGAAACAGCAGGAGGAGAACATCCATGTCCCCTAACACCAGCAAGCTTCGGGGCAGGTGCCACGTAATACCGTTATTAATAATGACTACTATTCACCTAGTACCTGCTAGGAACCAAGCCCTAAGAAAGACAAAAAAAAAAAAAAAAAAAACCCACATAAGTGGTGTGGATTTGCTGGGAAAGGAGTGTTGGAGAATAAAAGGCTTTTTTCAAACCAAACTTAGACCAAAGCCTATAATATGTAAAACAAAATTATGGCACTTCTCTGCTGAGCGACAGGTGACGTGGCTGGGCCCTCTTGGCTCCTCTCTCTCCTTCGCTTGCTGCTCCTGCAGCATGGAAACAACTTGGGGGAATGCCCAGGACCATGCAGAACACAACTGGAAAAAGGCCCCAGCTGGGAGGGGTTTACCTGATCTGTCCTCCCTGCCCTTGTCTGAGAATCCCTGTGACTCTTGGGGTCATCCTCCTGG
The DNA here is from genome assembly GCF_041296265.1 of Equus caballus. Taxonomy (NCBI): domain Eukaryota; kingdom Metazoa; phylum Chordata; class Mammalia; order Perissodactyla; family Equidae; genus Equus; species Equus caballus. The sequence goes on from NC_091690.1 coordinate 60,764,194, forward strand.
CGGACACGAATCTCCTCAACTTCACCCAGCACCCTTCCCAGCGTAGACACCTGATGCTGGGAGAGGCCATTGTCCTGGACATTATTCCCACATCTCTCCACTTAAATCCCACTGCAGAAGCAGAAAGGGAGTCATAATTCTGCCTACTGCCTGTCCCGCGGCATCCATGAGTCTTTGTCAAACTCATCCCTGCCAGCTGAGAGCAATGCCTGCAGACTTCAGGGAACCTTGAGAAGTCCAACCTCCTTGCAGCATTGCTCTCCCTCTGCCTGGGCCCTGACAGGTATTGATTCGGCAGAGACACGGACGGCTTGAGGAACTCACCTCGCCCTGACTTCCACAGCAGCCTCTCAGCACTTGGTGAAGGCGCGGGAGCTTGTCATCTATCACACTCACCTTTCGTATTCCTTTCATCCCTCCCGGGATGTTTTCCTATCTTGTAGGTGCTAATAGAGCCCTTCCCTGTTAGAGGGCCCTTCCAGTTTCCGCCCCAACTTCCAACATAATGCCCTAGAATAACAGTAATGAAAATGAATAAATAAATTAAAGCCTTGTATTTGAACATCATATTATCATAAAAGAAGCATATTGGCTTTGGAGCTGGGGATAGATAAAAATACAACCTCTGCATTTGTCTGAGCTATAAAATTGGGTGAGCCGTACTTTTGACCTCATAGAATTGTAATTACTAATGAGATGATATGTAAAGTGTTCAGTACAGTGCCTGGCACATAGCCAGTGCTCAATAGGTATAAATAAATAAGTAAATAACTTGAGATGTAAATAAATCCAGAGATAAATAGATAAATGAACAGATAAGCCAACAGTGGAGCATAGGACTTGAGATTGGTGACCATTCTGTTTCCTTCCCTGTGGAGATAATAATTATCACTAACATTTATACTTTAAGCAGCTGGCCTGTGGTCACGTAGAAACTCAGATCTCATGTGAATTCCAGACCCGTGCCTTTAACCCCTAACCCAGGCGGCAGGAGAGCAAAGCGGGTGAGAGCATGGAAGCGGAGCCAGACCACACTGGACCGAATCCCGGTGGTGCCACTTAAGAGCTATGTTACCTTGTGCAAGTCACTTAACCTTGCGTGCCTCAGTTTCCTCATCTGTAAAATAGAGATAATAATAGTGCCTGACTCATGGAGACTGTGGGAAAGGTAAGTGAGATAAGGTGGAAAAGAGCTTAACCCCCTGCCTTGAGGGTGAGCCTGCCCTGGTTATTTCAGTTGTGACAAGGCTGTTTTGCTCACCTCAGGCACAGCTGCTACAGAGCCATACTGAGACGCAGGGCTGCCATACGGAGCGAGCACACTTGGAGTCAGCCAGGCTTTGCTCTGGAGCCCCCATTTTCCCTGAAGGTGGTTAACTCTTATCTTGTCTTTTGGGGGTAACTTCATGTTTTTCTCTGTTTAAAACAGAACCCTTGCATGGTAAGCAGGCAAAAGACAGCTAATCCACTCCTGGAGCCAATGTCAAAGCAAAAGAACAAAAATGACAAAGGAGTTTGAGTTGTGTTAACTATGAGGTTCACAACAGTTAGACTAGCGGGTCGTGAAAGCTGTGTGATTGTATACCCCAGGCCAAGTGAGGCAAGCTCCAAGACAACCATCGGCAGACACGGAGGTACCTGCAGAAGGGAGCCTGCTCTCTCCCTGCCCGGCTGGAGGCCTGCTGAGATAGAGGATCTGTGGGCTCACTCGGGGGCTGCCATCAAAGCAGACAGGATCACAGTGAGGAAGTTCACAGGAGCCTGACAAAGCCCTGTCACACGGGTACATGTGAGCCCAGAGATGGTGCCCACCCCTGGCCTGGAGAATTTTATACATAGAAGATGCCTGAAGCAGTCTGGATGGCAGGGAGACAACAGAGAGGGCAGTAGCGGGGCAGCCTGGACTCCAGTCTTCTGTTGTAGCCAGGATGCACGCATTTCGCATAGCCCAGGTTGGTGCTATAAAAGGAAGCAGGGTTGGGGCCACTTGAATGTACTCCATCTACCCAAGAAAAAGGTCTTTTAAGCAAGGAAACTTCACTAGAAACGGGCTATGGTTTTTACTGCAGGTGGTCACGAGCTGGAGAGGGTCTCAAAAGGTCAGCCAAGAAATCCATTGCCCATGCCAGAGAACTGTGCATTGTGGAGATCCTGCAAGATCCTTCTAAGAGCCCACATTCCTTCTCCAAGAGAAAGCCAGCAATGGATGTCTGCCACTCAGAGAGCATCCAGGGCCAGATTGTAATAGCACCAGTTAAATGACACCTTCTCCCTTTATCTTCTAAATCTCAACCCCTCCCCTGCACAGCAGAAGAAAGAGCCAGAAAAAGAGGGGAAGAAGGAAGAGGAAAGTAAAAAAAAAAAAAAAAAAAGAAAGAAAAATTTGCTCTTTTCCCCACTACATACCTCTGAGCAGTGGTCTGCTGCTGACTCCCTTGGATGGGAAAACCTTGATTTGTAGCGATTACCAATATCCGTGGGGGCAAATACTCCCACCATGACTGATGTTAATCCACCGACATGACATCACTGAACTCAGGCTGGGGAAGAGATGCTCACAGTTGGCTCTTGCTGAGATCTCGAGCACGCTCGCAGCTGAGCCACAGAACACACCTGAGCTGCAGTGGGAAGGTTTGGGGGTGGAAATAGAGGGAAATTTGGATTGGGTATGAGATTGGAGTTTTTATTTAGACTAGATACACTTTCTTTATAACTGAAAGTGAGGCTTCATAATCAAAGTGGATCCGTTCTTATAGTTGAAAGGGATCAGGAAACTTCATAACCTTTCGAGATGGAATTGAGAGATTTGAGATCAGACAATATGTTTAAGGCAGCAATGAGTCAAAACTAAAGCCCTTCTCTGTGTCTCCCCAGGTTCACAGTATTTAACATTCAGGTTGTATTTGAATCTCAAAGGCTCCCTTCAGGAGTCCATCATCTGTTACGCTCCAGAGGAAGAGCCAATCTTTTGTGGATACTTTTACCTATCCTCACTCTAACCATCCTCCTTTAGGGAAATGGGGCTGAATTACCATAATGGGAGCTCATCACATTTATTTTGGAGAAAAGAAAACTGGACAGCATGAATGCATCAAGTTACAAAACAGAAACCCAGGTTAGCGGGAGGACTAGGGAAGGCATGAAGTCTGGCCGCCTCCCCAGCCCATGGATCTTCCTTGTGCTGTGCATGGCCATTGCAGCGTGGACCCTCTGGAGCAGGTGAGCAAGGTCTTCAGGAGATCACCTGCAATGGGAATGTCCCCTGCAAGACTTTAAGCCATGAAAAGGAAGGGTTGCTTTGGGAAGGGAAATCATTGAGAGCTAAACGACTCTTGACAAGGAGCTCATGAGACCATGACCCGCCACATGGACAATACTTCAGACACCTTCCACGTGCACCAGCACCAGCCCAGCCCAAGCCACCATGGCCTCCTGCCTGGAGGAGCAGGAGTCCCTAACTGGACTCCCTAATTCTGTCCTTACTCGGTACATTCTATCACTCACACAGCAGTCAGAGTTATCTTGTTAAAATGTACATCAGATCTTATCTGCTGAAAAATAAGATGAAACTAAATAAAGGTTCCCCATTTCATTCAGTGAAAGCCTAAGTCCTTCCAATGGCTTTGGCCCTACATGATCTGCCCAGCTACTTCCCAGACCTCACTTCCTACTACTCTCTCTTATTCACTCTCCTCCAGCCACACTGACTTCCTTGCTATTCCTCAAACCACCAAACATGCTCCCATCTCAGGGCCTTTGCACTTGCTCTTCTCTCTACTTCCCCACCAGATGCCATGTCCTACACTCTCTCATGTACTTAAGGCCTCTTCTCAAAAGAAATATGTTCAGCAAAGGCATCCTGACCACTTTATAAGAAAAGTCCCTTGCTCCTGTCCCAGCACTTCCTACCCCCCTCACTGGTTTATTTTGTTGCACAGCGCTATTACCATGCACACAGTATGTATACATTAGCTTGTTTCCTGATTGTGCCTTTACATTTGCACTAGAATGTAAACTCCATGAGAAAAGGGACTTTGCCTGATTTGTTTTTGTTGTATCCTTAGCACCTTGATCAGCACTGTGCTTGTAACAGCTGCGCAATAGATAACTATCGAATGAACAAATATTCTCCTATATATTGTGTTTTGACCAGCGAACAAAATCTGGGGAAAGGATCCTCCAAACCTATAGCGCAAGAAACACTCATGAATTACTCCTTTCCTTTCTTCCCGTGAGATAGGCGGGAGAGAGAGGAGATTCACCTGGTCCAGCCCTTTATTTTTATAGAAAGGACACTGAGCCCTAAAGAGAGGAAAATAAAGACATATGCAAGAATGTAACATTCCTCCAGAGTGACGTTTGCTCTTATTCAATCACACTTACCATCTGCTCATCTCCCTCTTTCCATGTCTGATTTTTCCATACTCCCTTAATTCTTCCCTTCCATCCACGTTTCTCATAACTCTGGAATACATCTGCTTAACATGAGTCTATTCCATGTTTCATCCCTTTAGCAAGTAAGGAGTTCTCTAAAGCAGGTTTGACATTCTCTGTCTAGCCAGTGAGCTGTTTTAGCTGACAATAACATTTTTCCATTTTTTATTGAGGCATAAATTACACAGTAACATACACAGATCCTAAGAACATGGCTAGAAAGGTTTCAATAGACACTTGTGTAACATGCACACCTATCAAGACACAGAACATGTCCTTTACCTCAGAATGATCGTTTGTGTCTCTTCCAAACAAATCACTGGACCTCTACAGAGGCAACCATTGCTCCGATTTCTATCAACGAAAATTGGGTTTGCCTACTCAAGAACTTGACATAAATGGAATTATTTGTACTCTTTTTTTTGTCTGCCTTCTGTAGGTCAGTATACTTTTGAGATTCACCCACATTGTTGGATTTATCAGAAATTGCTCCATTGTACTGCTGAGTAGTATGTCATTGCATGAATATGCAACAATTTATCTATCCATTATTGGACATCTTGGCTCTTTCCAGCTTTCAGCCACTATGAATAAAGCTGTTTGAATACATGCACACAAATCTTTCTGTGTGTGTACAAGTCTTTTTTTGCGGCTATAACATGTTTTTATTTCTCTTGGGTAAAAACTTAGAAGCAGAATTGCAAGGCTACCGCATATGTCTAGGTTTAACTTTATAAGAAATTGCCAAACTGTTTTCCAAAGTAGCTGAATTATTTTATACTCCAACTAGCAGTGTATGAAAGTTCTGTTTGCTCTGCGTCATCATTAACATCTGGTGTTGTTAGTCTGTTTAATTTTAGCCATTACAGTAGGTGTGTGCTGGTTTCTCATTGTAGCTTAATTTGTATTTTTCTGATAACAATTGATGTTAAGTATCTTATTATGTTTATTGGCCATTTAAAAATATTTCTGCATTAAATATCTACTTAAGTCTTTCATGCAATTTTCTTGCTTTTAAAACAATTGTTGGGGCCAGCCCAGTGGCATAATGGTTAAGTTCTCACCCTCCACTTCAGTGGTCCAGGGTTCGCAGGTTTGGATCCCGGGCACAGATGAACACTACTTGTCAAGCCACACTGTGGCAGCATCCCACATAAAAGAGAGGAAGATTGGCACAGATGTTATCTCAGTGACAATCTTCCTCAAGCAAAAAGAGAACAATTGGCAATACACGTTAGCTCAGGGCCAATCTTCCTCACAAAAAATTTAAAAAATAATAGTTTATTATTGAGTTATAGGAATTATTTGTAAATTCTGAAGACAAGTCATTTTTTAATAATATGAATCGTGAATATATTCTACCTGTGTGCAACTTGTCTTTTCATTTACTTAATGGTATCTAAAAATAGAACAAAAATTTTTTCCTTTTCGTGTTTTCTACATACCAGACAGAAAACTCTTGCCTTTTCCAAGGTAATAATGATCTTCTCCTATGTTTTCTCTGAGAAATTTCATGTCAGCATTAACATTGAAGTCTGTAATCCATTTGAACAATTCAAATGTGTGTTGTACAAGGTAAAAGCCAAGGTTCATTTTTTTCACATAAATAACCAGGTTTTCAGTACCATTTCTTGAAAAGACTACCTTTACCCTGATTCAACTACCTTCGCAACTTTGTCAAAAATCAATTAAACATGGAAGTATGGGTCTTATGTTTATGAACACTCTCCAATTACTCTAATTTTATAATGTCTTGAAATCAATGAATTCAAGTCCTCCCACTTTGTTCTTTTTCGAAATTGTTTTCTCTATTTTGAATTATTTGCATTTTTATGTAAATGTTAGAATCAGGTTAGCAATTTCTACCCCAAAAGCCACATGGGCTTTTGATTGTGGTTGCATTGGATCTATAGATCATTTTAGGAAGAACTGTCATTATAACAATAATGAGTCTTCCAATCCTCGTGCAAGGTACATCTCTCATTTACACAGGCATTTCTTAATTTTTTCAGCAGTGTTTTGTAGATTTAATTGTAGAGGGATTGTATATCTTTCATTAGGTATTTCATATTTTTGATGCTATAGCAAATTCTATTTTTTTCAGTCATATTCCAATTGTTGCTAATCATAAGATAAAACTGATTTCTTTCTTTCTTTTTTTTTTTTTTGAGGAAGATTAGCCCTGAGCTAACATCTGTCACCAATCCTCCTCTTTTTGCTGAGGAAGACTGGCCCTGAACTAACATCCATGCCCATCTTCCTCTACTTTATATGTGGGACACCTGCCACAGCATGGTGTGCCAAGCGGTGCCATGTCCGCACCCAGGATCCAAACTAGTGAACCCCGGGCTGCCGAAGCAGAATGTGTGCACTTGACCACTGTGCCACTGGGCCGGCCCCTAAAATTGATTTTTGTATGTTGACTTTATATATTGTGCCTGTGGTAAATTTACTTACTGGTTCTAGTACATATTTTTTAATTCCTTAGAATTTCAATGTAACAGGTATGTTGTCTGAATTAATATTTTCCTTTCTACTCTTTATGTCAACTTCTTATCCGTGACTTATTTCACTGGCTAGTACCTTCAGTAAAATGCTGAGTTGTAGTGATAAGAGTGAATGTCCTGGGGCTGGCTTGCTGGTATAGTGGTTCAATTCACCCACTGTGCTTTGGCAGCCCAGGGTTTCTGCGTTCACATCCCACACATAGACCCGTACACCACTCATCAAGCCATGCTGTGGTGGCATCCCACATACAAAATAGAGGAAGACTGGTAACAGACGTTAGCTCAGGGCCAATCTTCCTCACCAGAAAAAAAAAAAGGAGTGAATATCCTTACATTTTCATAATCTCACCTATTTCACTATTAAGTATTATGTTAGCTGTAGGTTTTAAATATATTGTTTTTATCTGGTTGAGGAAGCTTCCTTCACTTCCTAGTTTGTTAAGACTTCTATCATGACCAAGTATTGAATATTTTTAATAATTTTTTCATCTACTGAAATCATCATAAATATTTCCTCTTTTATTCTGTTAATATGCTGAATGACAATGATTTATTTGCAAATGTAAAATCAAGCCTGAATTCCAAGAATAAACTCCATTTGTTCCTTACATATTATCCTTTTGTTACATTGCTAGATTTTATTTGATTACATTTTTGGAGGATTTTTGCCTCTCTGTTCATGAGGTATATTGGGCTGTAGATTCATGTTCTTCTAGTCTTTGTCTGGTTTCGGTAACAGGTTAGTTCAGGCTTCATATATTTTCTAAAAGAGTTTATATAAGATTTGTATTATTTCTTCCTTACATGTTTGATAGAGTTCACCAGTGAACCCATCTGGCCCTATAGTTTTCTTGGTAGGAAGTTTGTTAACTATGAAATCAATTTATTTAATGAATAAAGGGTAATTTTTAAGTTTATTTTTGTGTCAGTTTTGGTAATTTGTGTCTCTCAAGGGATTTATCAATTTCATCTAATTTATCCAGTTTATTGGCATACAGTTGTTCACTCTATTTATGCTAGTCCCTTATTATATATTCAGGGTCTGTATGGAAATTTTTTTTTTCCCTGAGGAAAGTTAGCCTTGATCTAACATCTGTTGTCAATCTTCCTTTTTTGCTTGAGGAAGATAAGCCCTGAGCTAACATCCATGCCAGTCTTTCTCTATTTTTCATGTGGGTCACCACCACAGTATGGATGATGAGTGGTGTAGGTCCGCACCTGAGATCTGCACCCATGAACCCAGGCCACTGAAGTAGAGCCCACTGAACTTAACCACTAGGCCACAGGGCTGGCCCCTGTGTGGAATCTCTAGTGATGCCTACGCTTTCATTTCAGATATTGGTAATTTGTGTTCTTTCTCATTTTTTCCATGATTCAGCTAGCCTGTAGCTTATCAATTTTATTGATCTTTTTAATAGACCAACTTTGGCTTTTGTTGACATTTTCTACTATTTATTCATTTTCTTCCTCATTAATCTCCACTTTTACTTTACCATTTCCATGGATTTGTTATCAGATAGCATTGGGTTTTAATTTTGTTCTGCCACTGATTAGCTGAGCAGGCTTAAGAAACTTACTCTCTCTGAAACTTAGTTTCTTCGTCTATAACTTAGGGACATAACTCCCACTTTGTATAGCTTTGGCAAGACTTAAATGAGTTATAAGGTGAATTACCCAGTCTGGTGTCTGGGACACAGGAAGGGCTCTATGGTTGTCCATTCTTCCCTGTCTCCATATCAACAAATAGAAAGGGATACGTGTAGGGAAAGGCTTCTGCGTCAAATAGAGTCAGGAGACTTGGGTTCTCTGGAAAAGCCACTGTCTCTCTCTGAGTCTCAGGCATTTTTGTTCTTTGTCTTGTGACGGATTGATCAGGGGAGCACTCAGTTTCTCCAGGGGCAATAGACTTTCCGTGGGTCTCTGAGTACAAACTAGGTCTGCCTAGAGCCTCATGACTCGGCCCTCCCAGCTAATACTATTCCCATGACAATGAACAGAAAGGTAATAGAAAGAAGTTAAAGAAGCCAGAGATCAATGAAAAATAATGAGACAGGCTTCAAAGTGCAGAGAGAAGAAGGCGGAGAAAAGATGGGGGAATGGAAAGAAGCGGAAGCTGATGGTAGAGAGCAAAGAAGGCTGAGGGCTGTGACGCTGTTGGCACTGTCGGCTGAGAACCCTGCTCATCAGAATTCATAGAGACGATGCAGGGAGGAGAGAAACCTGCAGGGCTGGGGGCTGCTGTGAGCAGGGCTAAGATCTTACAAGGCAGAAACCGCCTAAAGCGGTATAGCTTCATTTCTGAACTTTCAAATCACCAACTGAGATTAGCTTAGAAGCATTAATTCATAAAGTTCTTTAAATTTTAACTTCCTTTCAGGAAGAAAATCCTAATTTTTCACTACTTTTGTTCCTAAATACTTAACTTATATTTTCACCTGGGAGGATTCAGTGAGAGAAGAGAGTCAGTTGTAGAAGTTAGAGAGGAAAAGAGTGAGCGTCAATAAGAACAGAGTTAGCCAAGCCTTTTGTGCTCCTAGAACAGCTCAGACACTCGTAGGGGTTTTTGCTTATTCAATTTCAGTTCTCCTTCACAGTGCAAAGACACATCCCAGCTGGAGTAACACACGAAGTGAAAACGTGATTAACTCATTCGGAGGTAGTGTGTTAAATTTGAAGTGCATGTGTCTTTTCCACCTAGGGCTGGGGCAAGAGGCATGTTACGGAGCCTTGCTACCCAACACCTGGTTCAAAGGCATCAGGATCACCAGGAAGCTTCTTAGATGTTCAGAATCTCAGGTGATTTCCAGACCCACTGAATCAGAATCCCAAGTCATTTGTATGCACTCTAAAATTAGAGAATCCTTGAGTTAGAAAATGAGAAGATACTGCCAATTAGCCCTACGGCAATTATACCAGGCCATTTACTTTCAACCCTCTGTTTTTCTTCCTTAATAGTAATGGAAAGTACTATTAAGGTGGTCATTTTCCACATTGGGTAGCTGCAGAGTAGGAAAAAGAAGACTTTGGCTGGAGGCTTCACTTTGTCATCAGTATTATGACACAGAGAAAATTACTTATGTTTTCAAAGTTTCCATTTATGCTTCTGGAAAATGAGACCCATTCATGTAATTAACAGTGTCACAGTGTCGAGACAAAGCTATGAAATAAAGAGTGTGAATTATGCTACACCTCTCCCCAGAAAACTTCAATGGCTCCTCATAGCCTACAAATTAATATGGAGTGTCCTTAAATGGTATTCAACGCTCCCCACTCTAGCCCCATCTACTGCTCCCTCTTCGTTGCCTATTATATTTTCCCACAAACCTATACTTCTGCCTTTTCCTCAAATGTAACATTCACTTTCATTTTCCATCCCTACGTCCATGCTGTTCCTTCTGCCAGGAACGGTCTTCTCTCTTTCTCTAACTGCCAAAATCCTACCCATCTGGGCAGACTCAGTTCTAATACATCTGCTTAATAAAGTTGTTACCAGTAGCACTGATTGGAATCATTTAACATTTCTCTGCTGAGACACAGTGACGTGCCCCTTTCTCTACGACAGTACTACTGCATTCTTTTTTGAGTTGAAGCTGCTCATGTATAAATCTGAAATCACCTTCAGAATGCAAAATACTCTAGGAGAAGGATTACTGGTTACTCATCATTGTAGTCCTCTCAACCACGAAGACAGTACTTTCCACACAAAAGTTTTGAAGAGATTAAAAAGGAAAAAAAGAAAAGAAAACTTCTGAAGACACTGGTACATCTGGAGATAATTTTGTTCTGAAAATTATCTGGTGACATTCCTATGTGGTAAGAATAAAATTGCTGATGGAATACGTACCATCTAATAATAAGAAGGTGGGAGACAGAGATCATATAGACATTATAGAGAGAAATCCCATTAATTTGTGGCTCCATGAATACATATTAAATGCTTACTGTGGGCTCCCTAACCCCCAAGTTGCACCTCCATGCTCTTCTTTCATTTGGGACATTAGGAAGGTCTCAATCACTCCCCCGCAGACTGAAATTATTTTGATCGCTGCTCATTTGAGGTTAGCTGAGGGGGCTCATTTCTTGTTAGAGCACACACATCCTTACAAAGCCCATGAGGGCTAGTTCTCATTGAAAAAATTCAATGAGAGAGAGTGTGGCAGAGAAGATACTGAGCAGGAAATCAATAGATCTGAACTCAAGTTCTAATTCTGGAACTGCGTGACTCTGGGCAAGTCACTTCACTTCTCTGAGCCTTAGTTTTCTATCTTTTAAAATGGTTATGATGATCAAATAGACAACCAGTGCTTGTCTTTTTGTAATTTGTAACCTGTAAAGAACTATACATATGCAAGATATTGTCAATAAATTCAGCTAACAGGATGAGTTCAGACAGGCCAGCAGACTGTAAACTATTAGGCATAAGAAGCCACTGACTGTAGTTTAGACCTATCTTCCCTCTGTGTTATGAGGACAAGTAAGATGGACAACAAGGTGACAGGTTTCCTGTTGTTCCCTGCCCTGGTCCCAGAAAAAGTCCCTTATCTTATCCCGGTAGAGCCAGCATACCCACAGACTCCTTTCGCCACACTCTACCTAGTTACTGAAGTGGGGTTCACTGTCAGAGTCCGAAACACCTTCTAACAGTGGCATAAGGACAGGAGAACAGAAACAGAGGTGGCTTTGATATAAAAAGTATTCCCCCAGAAATACTTTGAATGAAAAGACATCCCAATGAGGAAGGAAGCACGATGATTTTATTTTACTTATATCACTTCACCTCTAAACACGTAACTTCTAGCACAAGAGTGCAATGGTGAAGAATATGGACGGACTTGAATTTGAATCTGTTTCTGTTGAGAGCTATGAAGGGGCTGAGATTTGTGCTCTACTTACAAACTAATAAGTTAGCTTGCCACAGTTTCACGGATGCTGGTATAAAACGTAAGACTCCTGGATCCGAGACAAAGGACAGTTTACTACTCATGGCAATAGCAGTAGACAGAGTATAAGCATTTTTGTCAGTTCTCCAAGAACCAATTCTCATGGGGTGATGCAAAGAGGGCCGGTTGACACCTGTACCCATGGTAGGTTGTGTTATAGGAGAGGGACTCAGCTTGAGGAGCTCAAATCTTTTATAATGGGTACTAAGCATACCTGCTCTGTGCACCAAAGGGAGACACTATCTTACTATTATTACTAGACATTAAGCCTGCCTGAACCTTTGCTCCAGAGGGTGACACTCTCTCTATCATCCAGGACTCTTCCCCATACAAACATCCTTGAAAACATAATCCAGAACAAAGGTCATCAGTGCCTCTGCTCATAAAATGAACAGAAGTATGAGAGACCCATGGAGAATTATCTCCCAACAGGTTCTGTCACTTACTGGATATGATTAAGAATCAAATTTTACTTGCTTCTAAATGTTGGTTGTGGGTTTGTTGGTTTGTTGGTTTTTATATAATGCAGTTAATAGTAGCACTTACCCCACAAAGATAGAGTGCAATAATCCATATTAAGCGCTTAGCTCTGCCTAGTATCTAAGTGGCAGCTAGTTTAATGCAACAGAATGACAGTGGAGTGTGCATAGAAATTTCTTCAAAGCTGCCCTAACCCATAGTTCATTCTGCTTGACTAACAGGCAGAGAGGCAGTTCAATGTGATTCCCAGACGAAGTAAATATAGGAGGCAGCGCAGTACAAAAGAGTCAGAGCTCTACAATTTACCAAGTGTGAGACCTTGGCCCATTATCCTTACTAAACTTCATTTTCCTCATCTAAAAATTGTCTAAATTATCAGGTTGTTGTAGCAGGAAGTGGGACATTCTGTAGTAAATACTATTTGGCACATAGTGGTGGTGCTCAGTAAATAGTGGTGGACGATCGTTAAGTACTGGTAATTGCCCAAGTCAACTGGTTCAAGGTAACACTGAAGTTGCTTTCAAAGCATATTCATAACCACTACCACCCCTTCAGAACCCCTGACCCACCCCCTGAAAAAGAACTGACCGGGGCCGGCCCGGTGGTATAGTGGTTAAGTTCACACTCTCTGCTTCAGCAGCCCGGGGTTCATGGGTTTGGATCCCAAGTGCAGACATACCTACTGCTCTTCAAGCCACATTGTGGCAGTGTCCCACATACAACATAGAGGAAGACTGGCACAGATGTTAGCTCAGCAACAATCTTCCTCAAGCAAAAAGAGGAAGATTGGCAACAGATGTTAGCTCAGGGCCAATCTTCCTCAGCAGAAAAAAAATACAAAAAAAAAGAACTGACTGAACGGCAATCATGTACCAGTAGCTGCAGACCTGCAAGTTCCCTCCAGCTGCTCAGCACTCCACCCTTGGTCCATTAATAGGGACAGGCAACATCCTGTTGAAAGTTGCATCTTAAAATTATATTACATGGCCTTTTAAGATTTAAGACTTTTAGACTTTAGGCAGGAATGATTAGTGTATGAGAATCCAGCTCCTTGAGAATATACTTCTCTTCATAGATCTGAGTTTCACAGCCTTAGCAATCTGAGATATGGCTTGGAAACACTGGGAAAAAATCTTTCTCCTTCCCTACCCTCTCACCCTCTAACGGAGAGCTCCTGACATCACTTCCTCCCACCTTATCCACGCTTCCACTATAACGTCTTATTTCCTTCTTTCTTTATTTTATGTAACCTATCTTTGATCTATTTATTAAATGAGTATTTCAGTTCCCACCATGTATGAATCATGCAGCTGAATGCACTCCAAACACAGCAGGTAACTGTAGGAGGTACCAAAAATTTCAAGGTATAAAATGACCAGGGTTCATGAAGAATATCAATCTAGCTGGGATTACAAAGACATTCAGGTGTGAAAATTTAAAAAGAAACAAGGAAAATGATGCAGCCATTCAAAATTCACATGTACATGCATACCTATAGAGCCGAATGCCTATTTTTCTTAGGCAAATTCATCACTGGTCCAAACTGAAGTCGCTAGTATTAGTACATGAAATGAGTCCTAAAATATAAAGCCGCCACTCTATAGTGTTTTATTTGGGCTGGATGACAGATACACTAGGCACTGGTAAACTTGCTAGTGTCTCTATGTAGAGTCGCCGATGAGGGCGAGGGGCAGGTGGTAAGTAAGGCCTCGTTGTGCCATTGTCAGCCCTCAGGCACCAGTGGGGCAGCAAAGTTGGACAATAGCAAACACTTCTGTTATCCCTAGCCATGAAGCTTGGGTTGGATGTGTCAAAGGAAAATCAGCCTTCTAAAACCCTTGAAGACATAGGCTGTGTTGCAACAGTTTGGTAACCTGCCCTTGGCCAGATGGTACTTAGTGTTTGTTGAGTGAATAAATGAATGTGGAGCCTTCATTGTCAGTGGGATTTTGCTACCTCACTTCATCTTAGACACTGAAGGATCTTGGGCAAACAGCCCACCAGGAAGCCTCAAATTGTTCCATTTCCAATTATGTCTTTGTGTTATAAACCATGGACTCGTGTATAAACCGTATGGTGCAGACAGCCCAATTTAAATCCTGAAAGACTCAGAGAAACATTACATCTGCTCAGGAGACTCACAGTGTAAAATGAGATTCGCAGGCATTGTTAGCCATAAAATGCCAAGAAAAAGAGAAGATTTCCCTCAGGCGGCAGGCTGCATAGCTCCTTTTCTCCACAGACGTCTCTTCTTTTGTTTTCAGAGCTTAGGCTGTCTGTCCCAGCGGAGGAAGATGTCTGGGAAGTGCTTAGTGAGGACACGAGGTCTGAATTTCCAAGAAGGCAGGCTCTGGGGAGAGAACAGGAGAATCTATTTCAGAAAGAGAGGACAGCCTGGAGATTTTCCACGTTATATCTTATTTTAAGTAATTTACTCTGTTGTCATCCTGAAAACACATCAGTACACAGCAATAGGATTGTATCCTTCAGGTCCGGGCCAGTTTATTCGCTTTTAGATTTACTTAGTAAGCATCTATAGATCTTTCATTAGTCGCCAAGAGCCTGCCTATTTACTTTCCGTATCAGTTGGCCCTCCGTATCCAGGGGTTTCATATCCACAGGTTCAACCAACCACAAATCTAAAGGCCTGCCATGGTTGCATCTGTAGTGAACATGGATAGACTTTTTTTTCCTGTCATTATTTCCTAAACAATGTAGCATAACAGCTATGTACATAGCGTTTACATTGTATTAGGTATTATAAGTAATCTAGAGATGATTTGAAGTATGCACGAGGATGTGCTTACGTTATATGCAAATACTCTGCCATTTTCTATAAGGGACTTGAGCATCCGTGGCTTTTGGTATCCATGGGGGTTGGTCCAGGAAACAACCCCCCTGCCGCCAGATACTGAGGGATAACTGTACCGTATCATTTAATCTTCATTACTGAGAGGTGGAGAGCATTACTGTCACTACAGATGTATTATAGTTCATATCAGGGAAAAGGGGCTGAGAGAATAATTAAGGGCAAAACTCACAAACTGCAGAGCTGGACTTTGGACCCGGAAGTGTCTAATTTTCAAGCTTGTATCCTCTTGTTCAGAAACCCACAGTGAGTCCTCCCTGCCTTGACGCCACCCTTTTATACTTATCCACAAACAAAGAAAATTGCAAGCTCATCCTGTGGAACAGTCACACGTACATTCAATCCACCAACGAAATGAGCCTCAAAGGAGATTGAAAACATACAGAGAGATAAAAGAAATCCAAGCGTACAGACTTTCACAGAACCAAATAATATTGTTTAACATTTTTAATTGCTAACCAATAATTGTACTTTTACTATCTTTCGAGACTACTTCCAGAATTGTATTAACTAATAATGTCGAGAGAGCACACATTTGTCTCTGATATTAGTGGGAGTTTCTCTAGAGTTTCGTGCTACCTTCACTGTGTCGTTTCACAGTTTCAAAGTACCCCTATCGTAGATTGCTCGGATGGTTGCAGAGGCCTCTTATAGCGTCCCTGTTTTTGCTCCCATCCCTTCAGCCTAATCTCAACATAGCAGTCGAGTGATCCTACCTTGGCCTCCTTCAATGGCCTGTTTTACTAAAAGTAAGAGTTAAAATCATTCCAGTGGCCTGTAAGTCCCTCCACAATCTGTCCCTCTGCCACCGTCTCCCCGCCACCCCCATTACCTCTCTGACCTCATTTCATGCTGCTCTCACCCCGGCTTGTTCAGCTCCGTCTCTCAGTATTATATTCCCTCTATATTGAATGAGTTGTTCCCAGATGCCCACGTGGCTCACTCCCTCACCTTCTTCAGGTTTTCATTCCAAAGTCACCTTTCTAGGAAGCCTTCTCTGGCCACCAAACCTAAAATTGCAGTGCATACCTCTGCAGGTGTTCCTTACTCTGCTTTCTCTTTACTTTCCCTCTTAACTCTTGTAAATATCAGTGTGCTACATAGGTTGTCTCTCGTATTAAACATCACTTTGTTCCAATTTAAGTTCCACGAGGGCAGAGGTTTTGTCTGTTTCTTTCACTGCTGTATTCCCAGTGGCTTAAACAGTATCTGGTTTATAGTAGACACTCAATAAACATTTGTAGAATAAATCCTCAATCAATGATACCTGTTGTTAAAGTAGGTATTTTTTATTGCTGAAAAAGAGATATCTTCTGTTTTTTTAAAGTTTTGGATATTAATTTTTATCAATAACATCTCTTCATTTATTGAGATTAGTACATACTTTATTCTATCAACCATTAATATGAAAAATTTACTTATAAATGCCCTGCTATTAAATCATCTCTCATTCTTGAGCTAAATGCTCCTGACAGTAGATAATTTGCAAAACATGCTTTGAAATTCAATCTGCTAGTTTTTATTTACATCTTTTAAAGAGGTGGGGCTTTTTTGTGGGGGGTGCTATGTTTGTCAAAGTTGTGGATAAGAACACGCTACCTTTATAAAATATTCAAATAGCTTTTCTTATTTTTAAGCTTTTATATAGTTTATATAATAAAGGTATATTACAGAAAAATCATTTGTTGTTTCCTCAAAGTTTTAAGCTGTCTAAACCTTTTTTTTTTTTCCTGAGGAAGATTCACCCTGAGCTAACATCTGTTGCCAATCTTCCTCTATTTTGTCTGTAGGTTGCCACCACAGCATGACTGCTGATGAGTGTTGTAGGTCCACACCTGGAAACCAAACCTCAGCCACCAAGCAGAGTGCACCAAACTTAACCACAAGGCCACAGGGCCGGCCCCTTAAACTGCCTAAACATTTTTGGAGGTAATTCTTTGATAAGTCTTGTCCATTTAGTCTTTGGTTATTGATCTATTCAAATTTTCTACTTGTTAAGTCAACTTGGTAAGACTTTTTTCTCAGGCAAAATTCACCCATTTCGCCAAATTTCCAACTTATTGTCATGGAGTTTTCTACAGTGCGTTTTTCAAAATTTAAACTCGTCTGTTCATTATTACAAACTCTTTCATTTCCGTTTTTGTCCATTTTGGTTTCTCTCTTTTCTTTACTAGACTTTCACAAGTATAACTTCATTCCCTTTTTCAAAGAAATAGCTCTTGGACTCAATTCTATTCTGTTATGCAATTCCTTTATTTTTGCTGGTATCTTTATTATTTCTTTCATATTTCTTTCTTTAAAAAATATACACTCCTCAAATGTGTGTTTTAATTTTGCTGACTAATTTTACTTGTCTTACTATTCTTCCTCATTTTATCTTCTTCATCCCTTTCCTCTATCATTATAAATCATCCTCCTCATGAGGCATCTGAACAGATTCTCCTTGTAGCTTTCTGCTTGTGTTTCATAGATGTCTTGTCTTATTATAACTCACAGATCTTTTCAAGAGTTTTTCAAACATTTTGGGGGATTTCCATAATAAGTCATTTACAGAGGTACGCTGTTCCTCCGAATCTTTAGGTCTATTGTCTCTTCCCCTGTTGTTATGAATTTGGAGGATTTTGCTTGTTTGGGATTTTTTTGTTTGGTTGGTTTTTGTTTTCCCACATAGGCTCATGTCTGTCTTTGGACAGGATGCCTGGTGGTGCTTCAGGTCATTCACACTCACTGAGTCCTAGGGGATTCTCTCCTCATATCATCATCAGGAACACAGATCCAGTCACAATTTCTTGTTTCTGACCTGCTTTATTCTAGTGTCCTTCTGCTGGACTAAGACGGGATTGTAATTACACTCCTCCCATACTCATAACTCAGAATATACATAAAATGGAACCTACAGTCTCAACTCGTGTTACCGTGAGTGTTCTGTCAGTCTCAACCCACATCCATAGCACTTCACTATAAGGCCAACATCTCTTGGAATCACTTCTTCATTCATTCAACAAAGATTTACTGAACACCCTATGTGTGTAAAGCACTGCCCCCAGCAGCTGTAGCTCCTTATTTTCTGAGAAGCTATTTTCTGAGTCTTGTTAGTTTAAAAAGAATGATCAAAAGCTATGAACAGAAGAGGACAATGTTTGCACTACCTTAAAATAGCGCCATTTAGAAGAGAAGTGGTAACCTAGTTCAGGCTACTATAACAAATACACGTAGACTGGGTGGCTTAAACAACAAGCATTTGTTTCTCACAGTTTTTGAGGTTGGGAAGTCCAAGATCAAGGTGCCGACAGATCCCATGTCTGGTGAAGGCCCTGCTTCTTGGTTTTCAGATGGCCATCTTTTCTTTGTATCCTCACATGTCAGAAAGAGAGAGAAAACTCTCATGTCTCAAATGCTCTTCCTATAAGGGCACTAATCCCATTCACGAGGGCCCCACTCTCACGACCTAATTACAACCCAAAGGCCCCATATCCTAATACCATCACACTAGGGGTCAGGATTTCAACATATGAATTTGGGGGGATACAAACATGCAGTCCATAACAGGCGGGGGCATAATTTTCCTGTTGATAAAGACCTGGATCTCTGATCCAGAATGAAACAGAAAATAAGGCAAGAGTGTTCCTACCTCTATCAGGCCAGTGGCACTGCTCTGTTTCATGAGGTGACACATGATTCTGATACCAATTATTGTTATCAATCCATCTTCATCAGTCTTAGAAGTAGCAGAAATTGGAACTGCTCGTAGATTCTTCTTGCCATAGGATGTCTCACAGACTGTTTTCCTGCTGCCCTTGTTTTGTTTTTTTTTTTTAAAGATTTTATTTTTTCCTTTTTCTCCCCAAAGCCCCCCGGTACATAGTTGTGTATTCTTCGTTGTGGGTTCCTCTTGTTGTGGCATGTGGGACGCTGCCTCAGCGTGGTCTGACGAGCAGTGCCATGTCCGCACCCAGGATTCGAACCGATGAAACACTGGGCCGCCTGCAGCGGAGCGCGCGAACTTAACCACTCGGCCACGGGGCCAGCCCCTGCCCTTGTTTTTTTTAAGGGAATAGTCAAACTTTAAACTGGAAGCCATTCACGCTGTTGAGTTCCCCACTTCAGGAGTCTGGCGTATCCGTAGGCAAAGGCAGATCCCTCAGCTGTCCTCTAACTGTTCCGGCACTAAAGAGAGCACCCGCCCACCAGTGAACTCTGAAATAGTTAAATGCATCAACCAAAAGATCGGCCTCCTCAGAGTGGAATCTAGTTTCAAACCAGAAAACCAACATTTCTGTTGAGCTGCAGCCTGAAGCCCACTGGTACCCGTTTGGATGGCAGGCACAGCGTGTGCTGGCAGGAACGGCTGCCTCTCTTTTCCTCCTTTGAGACCCCTACTTGCAGACCCCCACTTACTGCTTCTGCCCTTTTCCAACACAGGAGTCTGTTTCCTCAGCTTGTAAAGTGACTCCCTTCCTCTTTGCCAGTTACTTCTTCTCATCCTTCAGGCATCAAGGGTCAATTCCTTGGGGAAGCCTTGCCCAAACCCCAACTACCTCGCTGCCTGTGTTATGGGTTCACATAGCACGCAGTCTCTCTATTCCACGGCACAAGTTTACTTTGTCTGTAGTCTAATGGAATAATCATCAGTCATTAAACTGTATTTATTAGACATTAATTACGTGGTCTTAACATTAAACATAAGGGCAGGGACCATGTCTTATTCTGTGCATCAATGTACCCTCAGCTCATATCACAGTGCCTAGAACAGACTATGAGTTCAAAAAATGTTTGTTAAAGATGGAAACAAAATGCCAGGAAGAAAAAGAAATGGCAATGACTCCTCCAGATAAATGAAAAGGCTTCCATCAAGCATCAAAATACTTCATTGTAAAGCATTTCTTAAAATACTACATTCCTCTCTGTCTTTTTAAAGTACACTGGAAGTAAGAATATTCATTGAAGACTCGGAGTCTTTATTAGGAAGCTTAGTTATTGGACTTTCTTCTATCACTGGCTGGCTTTTGATGTCTACACTGTTTAGACTCCTCAGCCTGCTTGTCACAGATTTCCGCTCTCTGCCTTCAGAGAGCTGGCAGTGTCCTTTCTGGCTACTGTCAGTGTGCTTGCCTCCAACAGCTTTTTTCATGCTTTCTAATTTGTTGCTTTGAATCTCCAATAGACTGGGAAACTAGATAACCAAGCTGGTTGGATTGAGTGTGAAGTCGGATTGACACGTTCCAAATGAACCCCATAGTGTTCTTCCAAACTAGAGCCAATACCGCCAGTACCCCTACGTGCTTAAAACCAGCCACTGTCATCCCGCTTCTGCATATTGCTTTGATTGTTTCTCTTTTTTCTCCTCCCTTACATCTTTTGTTTGGCAAGATTGGTGTTCTATGGACTTGCCAGCTAAAAGGAATTTTCCTTTCCCCCTAAGTAGCAAATTCACCAAAATGGTAGACCTGGTCTTCAGGGTTTCAATGCCCTTGTTGGTTTTCTCTGTTTTCAGGTACTCAGTAATGTATGTAAGAGTTTACCTCTTCCCCAGTCTCATGCAGAAGCTCAGAATTGGAGGAGTTTTCCTTGGATAAATGGGGTTTTACTCTAAAGAGACTGATACCAAAGGCATCAAGCAGTTTTTGAAGTATGTGGCACTTTTAGCAGATGGATCAAGCATGGGTGTCTGTGTTAATGATCTTGTTCCCTGCTTAGTCACAAAGATCCTCCCTTTTTTAATATATTTCCAATTAGAATAATATTAATTCCTTCCACCTTTGGTTAAAGGGAATCAGTGGGGAGTCAAACTACTAATTATAAACCTGGAAATGGTTTTGCTGGCTATGGAGGGACAACAAAGCAAAGTAAGAGACTGAGGTAGGGACTTTCACAAATACCAGAGCAAATGAGAAAGCAACAGCTCTCCTCCCTATCTTGAATTTGAGCACTTGGCCCTTTTAAGTTGATTGCACACTTTACAATGTGTTAAGGAAAAGCAAGAAAGATGGAGAAAACAAAATTTAGAATAAAAGAGTTCTAACAAGCTGAGATTTGGAGAACAACTCCATGAAAGATTTTGAAGACTTGGTCTAACACTTGCCTTGGTACAGCCAGCTACGGCAGTCTTTGTTATGTCAGGCAATTACCCCCCCCAACCCCCGATGCATATGTGATATTAATGACAGGTCAGAATCAAAAGTGAACAAAATGACAGCACTGTGTGTTCCCTGAAAAACAGTTACTACCACAATTTTCTACATGCTAGGAAGAAGTCCAAGGCTCACCACTTGTTCAAGGCTGGAGGACATTCTGATGAGAAATTAAAGAATCCAGGTGGCCAAGCTCACTAAACAGCTGGGCTGAGCACGGGGCTCAGAATAGGACATCCTCATAAAAGGGAGGCCCCTGTCCTCTCGCATCTGTGGAATAACTGAAAATCACACGGTGACTCTAAGCACAGTTCATTGTAGGTAATTTTCCACACAGGTACATGTTAAAAATGTTTTTCACCCGAAGTGCTTATTTGGCTCTGTCTTAGAAAGGGCTTAAAAATCAGGCTATTCTTGGGGCTGGCCCCGTGGCCGAGTGGTTAAGTTCGCGCGCTCCGCTGCAGGCGGCCCAGTGTTTCGTTAGTTCGAATCCTGGGCGCGGACATGGCACTGCTCATCAGACCACGCTGAGGCAGCGTCCCACATGCCACAACTAGAAGAACCCACAACGAAGAATACATAACTATGTACCGGGGGGCTTTGGGGAGAAAAAGGAAAAAATAAAATCTTTAAAAAAAAAAAAAATCAGGCTATTCTAAGAAGCTATCTTTGCAATAGGCAAAGCAAGGCATTAGTAGGAGTAAGAACAGCAAGAAGGTGGGCACCAAGGTGTAGCGGAAGGAGCCCCAGATGTAGAGCAGGAGACGTGAATGTTCACTTCACTATTTCATTCCTGCTGGCTCTGTGACCTTGAGCAGGGTCCTTAAGCTTCTGGTCCAGAGTTTCATCAAATTTAAGTGACAGAGTTGGGTAATATTACTTCTAAGATCACTTGCAACTTATTACGAGAATCTATAATTTTTAGGAATTTCCTGAACCCGAAATCTTATGTTTATCAAGGTGTTGGATATTGGTGAAGAGAGTGAAGAATGAAAGAAATCTTGGTCTGATAACAGAAAGAACACTAGACTAGAAGTGACAAGTAACATTTCACTTCCTAAGCCTCAATTTACATTTCTGAAAAGTGCATATAACAATAATGTACTTCACAGGGTTGTTGAATGGATTAATTAAAATAATGTGTGCCTAAACTAGTTCTATAAATCTTCTTCTAATAAGTCACACCCTATTCCTTCAAGGACCTTACAGTATATTGGGTGAGTGGGAGAGGCCCAGGCTGACATAGAGAACCATGGTTCTCAAACTTTAATATACATACGAATCATCTGGAGATCTTGTTAAGAATGCAGATTCTGGGGTGGAACCCAAGATGCTGCATTTCTAACAGACTCCCAGACCAGATTTTGAGTAGAAAGCCTATAGAATAAACATGTTTAAAACAAGACACTATATAATAAAGTACGTGCATGATACATAGCATGAGTGGAAGCCTCTATTCCTTCCCACCTACCTTCAAGACCGGTTCAAGCAATATGGTTCATAAATGCAGCTCAGACTGCCGCAGCCCTCTAGAAACTCTTCTTAACATCTGTTAAGTCTTACTGTTGGCAACTGCTCTGATGATCCTAAAGCACGGGTCTGCTGGCCAGTTGCAGAATCACACACGGAGCTTTTAAAAACACAGATCCCTGGGTTCTGCTCTCAGAGACTCTGGGTCATTAGGTCAGGAGGTAGGAGGAGGTAAAGGCCAGGGAAGGGCTCCAGCATTAAACAACTTTACCAGGTGATTGTGATATTGAATTGGTTTGGCACCAAGCACTAAAGAGGTGGTTCTCAGCCCTGGCTGCAAGTTAGAATCAGTTGCAGAGTTTAAAAAATGTAGAGGCTCAGGCCCTAGGCCAGCTGATTAAATGAAGTTAATTAGAGCACCCTAAGTGCTCTAATTGTGAGCCAAGTTTGAGAACCACAACAACGTATTCAATTATTGGTGAGCACAGGGACCATGTTGGCTTGGTCTACCACTCCATCTTCAGTGCCTAAAACAGAACCTGGCATTCAACAAATACTTGCAGAACAAATAAATGACTAATAACAAAAAAGGGAATAATAAATAAACTAAAATGATGAAGATTCAGTCTGCCAGTTATCTCAAACTCTTGCCTGCCACCCAACAAGACTGCAAGCTCTAGGGCTTTGGGTGAAGTTAAGCTCTGGAGCAGACTGCCTGGGTTGGAGTACTAACTCTGCCACTCACCACCCATGCAACCTTAAGCAAGCCTCACAACCTCTCTGTCCCTCAGTTTCCTCCTCTGTGAAATAGGGGTGATAACACCTTGCCTACTTCTCAGAGTTTTGTGAGAATTAAACAAGGTAGGATATGGAAAGCAAATAGAAAAGTGCCTGGCACATAGTAAGCACTTAACAATTGATAGCTACTTTTATATTCCATCACTGAGAACGTGGTGGTTCTTACAGTTCTGCAAATGGACAGACCATTGAGCACTCTCCAGTCATTCGACCAATAGACATTTCTCAAATTTCATTTCTATTGCGTGCACAAAGAATTTGTTACTGTAGATAAAGCAGAAAGGGAGAGAAACAGGACTACTCTTTTGTGTGTGTGTGTGTGTGAGGAAGATTGATCCTGAACTAACATCTCTTGCCAATCTTCCTCTTTTTGCCTGAGGATGATTTTGCTGAGCTAACGTCTGTGCCGATCTTCCTCTATTTTATGTGGGATGTTGCCACAGTGTGGCTTGACAAGCAGTACTAGGTCCATGCCCAGGATCTGAACCTGAAAACCCCATGCTGTTGAAGCAGACAACATGAATTTAACTGCTATGCCACTAGGCCAGCCCCCTGGACTACTCTTACATTATTTAAAATGTAGTAGGTGAGGTGTACACTGAACAAGTTCTTTCAAAAGTGATAAGGAATAGAAAGTTATCTTAAGTGTATTGACTATTACAAAGGGAAATGATCATGAAGACATAGAAAGAGGGTAGTAAGGTGATAATAATGATGCATATTGGAGGAATCAACTTCATATTGAAAGTCAGGGAAGGCTTCCTATAGAAGAAGGGATGTCCAAGCTGATTTGGCTAAGCAAAAGGAGGAGAGAGGCTGGAGAGCTTTGGAGGCAAAGGGACGAGCATTTGGAAGAGTAAGTAGGCTTTAAGCACTGAAAGAAGGCAGATGCTGTGGGGACATAGCACAATCATGGAAGGCTTTGGGACATATGAGAGCTTGGATTGGGTTTTGAGGAATTGGTACAATTAGGGAGGCAATGAAGAAAAGAGAGGGTTTAAAGACAGAAAGGTGTGGAGGCACGTGGCATTCATTCATTCCTTCAGCTTCTACAATGTGCTTGATACTGAAGATAAGCAGTTAGTGAAGACAGACAATATCCCTGCCTTCATGGAATGTACATTCTAGTTGGGGAGGCAAATAATAAGCAAATAAACCCAGGAATTTAAGATAATGAGAGGTCATTCTAAGTGCCACAAGGGAAATAAACAAGGTGATATCATGGGGAATAACGAGAATGTTTGCAGACCGGATGGAGCTGTCCGGTAGCATTAAAGAGGACCTATTGATCACCACGTAATGTGGCTCTATGGGAATAGACACACCAAATCATAGCCACCATAGAAAGCCAGGCAGACAACTTTGACGGCTTTAGAAACAAGGCTGCTGGCTCTATGGCTTTCTGTACTTCCTGCTCTCTTTCTCTCCTCGTGATTCTTTGTCCTGTTCTATCAGTGTTCCTTTATTAACATCTCCCTTTCTTCTCTTCCAAAAACAAATAAGAGAAGGAAGGGAGCATCATATAGAAATCAATGGTATGTCCCAGACGTGAAATCAGAAAGAAATAATTTTGAGATATAAGCTCCAACCTTTATTAGCTGGGGGACCTGAAGCCTCAGTTTCTCCATCTGTAAAATCGAGAAATAACATCTGTATTAGTCAGAGATCTCCAGAGAAAAAGAACCAATGGGATATGTATATGTGTGTGTGTATATGTATATATAAAGAGAGAGAGAGGGAGAGAGATTTTAAGGAATTTGCTCACTGAACTGTGAGGGGTCACTGCTCTGAAAGCTGCAGGGCAGGCAGGCAGGCTGGAGACCCAGGGCAGAGCTGACACTGCAGCTTGAGTCTGAAGGCAGTGTGTAGGCAGAATCCTTTCTTCCTTGGATACCATAATCTTTTTCTCTTAAGGCTTTTAAGAGATTGGATGACGTCCACCCACATTATGACAGATAATCTAATTTATTCAAAATCTGCTGAGTTAAATGTTAATCGCATCTGAAAAACATCTTCACAGCAACATCTAGCCTGGGGGTTTTGTTCTTTGGGGTTTTTTTGGTGAGGAAGATTTGCTCTGAGCTAACATCTGTGCCATTCTTCCTCTATTTTGTATGTGGGTCGCCACCACAGCATGGCTTGACAAGTGATGTAAGTCTGCACTGTGAACCCGGGCCGCTGAAGCAGAGTACACTGAACTTAACTACTACACCCTGGGGCCAGGCCTAAACTGGTTTTTGACCAAACATCTGGGCACCATAGCCTAGCCAAGTTGACACATAAAATTAACCTTCACACTATCCTTTTACTTACACCAAGGATGTTATTTGGATCACATTAGTTAATAGGTTAACTTGAGCAGGTTACCTTGTATTTCTAAACCTCAGTTTCTTCGTCTATAAAATGCAAGGACGACTACCTACTTTAGGGTTGTGATGGGAATTAAACAAAGCAATCCAGATATAAAACTAAGCACAGGGCCTGACACGTAGTAAATTCCCAAATCATGTTTCCCCTTATTAGTATTTGTATGATGTTAGTAACAATTTTAAATGCTATTTATAATCAATGACTATTTTAAGTTAAAGTGCCAAGGGAAAATTCATTTTACTATTTCTTGTTCATGGCTTTTTATAACTAAAACTGGTCCCTTCAGTCTCACAAACTAGCCTGTTTGCTTTGAGCGAAGTGCATTTTTTTCCTGGGTAAACTCTCCTCTAAACCTGCATCTCAGCAATCTATTCTCTAAAGCCAAAATTGGTCTTTCTAAACTCTGAATCTGATTTATACAAACAGTCCACAAATATTTACTGAGCACGTTCTTTGTGACAGACACTTGATGGATGTGGGCTGCAAATAGGCAAAGACACTGGCTCTGGAATTCAGTTCACTGGGGAGATGAGATTGCAAACCATTATAACTACTATTTATTGAAGCCCTATTAAGTACCAAGCACTTTGCATTCAGTATCTCATTTAATCTTCACTCTGCCTTTGTGATGTGGGAACGACCCCATTTCAGATTAGAATTTGGCATTCAGAGAAGTTAAGTGGCTTACCCAAGGAAACAAAGAAAATAAATGCTGGAAAGAAGGAAATAAACACTGGAATGGGCATTTGAACACTTGTTCATCTGACTTCAATTCCTAGATGCTCTTCTGCCTTTTAGTTACAAACAATGGGAATTCAGTCAGATAATTGCTAAAGAAGAGGTTTATAGAACATTCAGTGAGGGCACAGGAAAAGACATCCCTCGCTTTGCCTGGGTGAGTAAGAGAGAGCCTCAAAATGGTCATGCTAACCCTCCATTTGAAATCAACATGGCCTTCAGGGGAAAAAAATCCATAGTTTTAGCATGACGCACAGGTACTTCCTGATGGCCCTTGTTCTCTTCCTCCTTGGCACTGAGCACTTCACACTTTCTTATCTGCTGACCTCTGCATACCCTTCCGTGCACACCACTTGCCTCTTTGACTAAGTTTTACCCGTACTTCAAGATTCAGTTGAGATGTGAATCCTTCCCTGCTGCCTTCTGCCCTGAATTCAGGATTAGCTAAACTGTTCTCACGTGTCAGCCAAAGCGCTAAGCACACTGTTCTTCATTTATTTTGGTTGGCGGGCTTCCTCACTAACGTGAATCCATGAGAGTAAAATTGTGACCTTAATCTCCATATCCCATCACTAAGCTCAAAGCATGACACAGAATATTTGATACCATGGCAAACTGAACAGAATTGCACAGAGGGGTTGATGCTCATGCAGTGAAATGTATATTTGGAGGCACCTAGTCCTCTTCAGACTACGCCAGTGCCTCCCTCTTCACACCTCCACCGTGACCGTGAGAGCTCCAGCCCCTCCTAACCTTCTGCAATCACAACTCTTAATAGTTATGTCTCTTTTTGGTACTATTTAGTAACATCCTGCTTCTATTTACTGCAACTATGTAGTAAGTCAAGTCAAAAAATGTGTTCAGTGTTGAGTGGAGATAAATTGATACTGACATCACATGGTGTAATAGATTCAGTGGGTAATTGTGGTAAAAAAGTCAGGGATGGCTTGTTTATGCCAGCAAGACGGAGTGTTTGAGGGGCGAGATTGAGATAATGGTTACATGAATGTACACATATTAAAATCCATAGAATTATACACCAAAAAAAGTCAATATTACTGTAGTCTAATAGGAATAGAAGAAAATCAATGTGCAGAAAGTGTACATAGTGAGAGACTGAATATACAAACAGACAACGGTCAGATCACATATGACAATGAAACTCTGACCTATGCCCCCCGCAGCAACCAGACCAGGAAGCCAAAGGACAACCTCTGTAAGCAATTGAACCAGAATGGTCATGACTTGGTCAATGACTGCCAGCTTCCCTATATTAGTCCCCGCTTACAATTCAGAACCAACAAGAGCGGCCCAACCGGTCACATAGGATGCCCTGCTTCTTATTCTCCCACATCCAGCTTCCTCCAGCCAACAGTCTCCAATCAGGGCACATCTGAAGCCTTCCTTTCTCTTCACTATAAAGCATTCCCACTCCTCTGCCTGCCTTTGAGTCTCTGTCAAATATAATGATGGTAGCTGACTCTCTTGCTATAGCAAGCTCTGAATAGAGCTTCTGTTTTTCTTATACGGATAGTCTTCGATTATTTCCAGCATAATAGTATGATACCATTTGGGTTAAAATAGAAGTGTGTGTGTGTGTGTGTTTATATATGTATAGAACATAACTAAAACTATACAGACACACACACACACAAACACACAAACAGAAACGGTGTTGCTTCCTAGATAGGGAATTAGTTGGCTAGGGAATAGGGGTGATAGTGAGACTGAATTTTCAGTGTGTTTCTTTTTGGTTTCAATCTCTTTTGTGAAGAATTCCCTCTGTTCATTAACTTTATTCCTGGTTTTCATTGAACTGTTTTTCTGAGTTTTCTTGCAACTCAAGTTTTTTATGATAAGTGTTTTGAATTCTCTGTCACTTAGATTGCAAATTTCTGTGCCTTCAGCATTGATTCCTCGGTGCTCGTCATTTTTCTTCTGTTCTGGAGTGTTAATATATTTCCTCATGCTATTTGATGGGGAGGAGTTGTGCCTTTGCATATCAGTAGTATCTGGTCACAGATTCCACTGCCACCGCAGGGAGGGTAGGGGGCAGGGAGCTGTGTATTCTGGGCCGGCAGCCATCCCTGGCAGGCTGTCCTTTGCAAGCTCTCCTGACAGGGTCTGTCTGTGGTTGCCCACTCACCACCACTGCTTTGCAAACATATGCACAGGCACTCTGTTGGGGGTGCCCTGCTTTGGCCAACTGGCTGAAGTGGTGCGCCAGCTGGAGGGAGGGGTTCTTTGTTTTGCCTGCATCATCCCAGGGGTGCTCCCACTCTGCACTCGCTGTCTGCTCTCCTGGGGTGCTTGGCTGAGTGAAGACACCCCCACAATTGCTTAGCCTCCTCAGTGTGGAGCTTTCCCAGAGGCTGGGAGGCAACTCTGAGAGCCAAGGTGTCCTGTGGAGGGCTGCCCCCTCCCCGCTCTCCTCTCAGAGCTGCACACAATCTGTGCCCTAGTCGCTGCCATTGGAGGAGGGAGAGGAGATCCCCTTACCTCCTTCCACTGCCTCCCAGGGGTCCAGCACCTCCACCTTCAGATGTATGGCTGCATGGATCTCTCAGATATCTGTTGTGTTGTATGAATGTCCTCTGTTGGGTTACGAATGTCCTTCTCATTGTATCTTATGTGGGAGAGTCTAAGGGAAGAGCTCGCTCCACCATGATGCTGATGTCACTCCTCCCAGTGTGTTCCCTTTTGAAGCTTTTGAATGCCCCTCAACTAAATCAATGAATTAACTTAAAAATAGAAAATAAAAGTGAAGCTAAACAAAATACAACATCTTCCAGATTATGAGTATTTATTTAGCATTCAAATTCACAAATGACCATAAATAGTGTCCATAAGTAATCAGCTTGGTAATTCGTACACTTAGAATAAATCAGTGATAAAATATTTGGTAAGTTGTTTAACAGCTCTGAGCCCCACTGGCCCCAGGAGTGAAATGGGGACAATTCTAGCTTGAGGCAGTTATAAGGAGGATTAATTGCTACTTTGCATGTGTAGTTCCTGTCACATATTAAGTGTATTAGCCTAGCAGCTAACTGCTGAAGAAAATAGAACCCCACATTCATCATAACTCAGATACACTAGATGTTTTTTTCTTGTTTACATAACAGAGCAGAGGATGAATGAGTTAGCAGGTGGCTCTCCTTCATGAGGTCACTCAGGAAGCCAGACTGATAGTGGTCCTGCCGTCTTCAACAGGTGGTTTCCAAAGGCTCCTCAACTATTGTCGCTATCCATCCAGCTCAAATGGGGAAGGAGACGGAGGGGCACAAGTGGAAGCTTTCTATGGGCTGTGTCTGTTTGTGGGGCCTGTCACTTCCCTCATATTTGGGTTTGTTACATTTAGCAAATAAAAATACAGGACAGACATCCTATATTTTATCCAGTTAAATTTGAATTCCAGATGAATAACGCATTTTTTTTTTTAGTATAAGTAGTATACCCCATGCAGCATTGGGGATGTATTTATACTAGAAATCATGTTATTTATCTACAATTCAAATTTAACTGGGCAGCCTGTATTTTATCTAGCAATCCTAGAATCACATTCCATTGGTTAGAACTGCATCACAGGCCCATATATAAATACAAAGGAGGCTGGGAAATGTAGTTTAGCAGTTTTGCAAGAAGAGAGTATAGATTTTGTTAAGCAACAAGCAGTCTACGCTGTGGTGGAATGAACAAAATTTAGGTCCCTTCCCTTTCACTACACTACAGGTGTTCCAGGGCCTACAGAAGTGACAGGAAATAGTGGTTCTTGAGCTTTGTGACACATTAGAATCTTCTGGAATGCTAGCTAAAACATTTAAATCTCTTGTCCCAGCCTCAGCCACTCCAGATCCTTCCAAATCTTGGGGCTCAGAATCTTCCTTTCTAGCCAGTGCCCCAGGTGGCTCTGCTGCAGGCCGTGGAAGAGCTCCCACTGAGAGCCGGTGGGAACTAAGACGTATGTACATGAAAAAATTAAAGAACTCATCCAACAGTTTGAAATGAAGCCGACTGTGGTAGGGCACGAGCTTTAGGTTTTGCACCACAATAGAGAGAGGCGTCGTTTTCAACCTGGCTTGTACAGGAGGCAGACCTGAAACCCTGGCCTCAAGCTCCGGGTACAGAGCACAGTTCAAACACCTGCCAAAATAGACTTTGCAAAAGTTCTGCCTCTTGGAACAAATCCTCGGGTGGCTAAAAAAACAAAATAACAAGAAGACAATGACACAACACTGGAGTCTTTCATCAATGTCAGACAGTCCCGGCACAGCCTCCTCTCTGCCATATGACAAACTTCTGGGGTGAGCAGTCCATCTAGTGTGGACTCTAATAAGCTGCCCCCTTGGAGTGATTTGACTCACGAAGCTGACTGCTGTCTCGGACAGTTTAAAAAACGCAAGAATTATTTTTTAACAAATCCTCTTGTAATGGTTGAACTCCCAGCATTCACTCGTATTCATTTCGGAAGCTGGGACCCGGAGCTCGCAGGACCAGTAATAAAACTGACAGTCTGTTACAGCGGCACTCATGCAGGTGTTATTAACTCGAACGGAATTGATCTCAACTAGATCACTGTCAGGGATGATGTGGTAACAATTGATTTTTTCCAGCTTGGAGAGAATTATCAGTTTACTTATTTCCATTTCTCCACAGTCTTCTTTTCTCTTTTGCTTGAAGGTTTATGGCAGCATTTCTTTCTTCTTGCTTTCTCATTTCAATTTGTAAATGGTATGCTTTTAAGCACAGTATTTAGAGAGGAAAGCCGACTTGACTTGGTAGCTTCAAACACAATCCATCCACGCCCATAGATTTGGCAGCTGTAGAAGCTGTTTAAACAGGCGTTGAGAAAGAAGGGCTCACTCTCTGAACTCAATGCATTTCAACTGTGTGTACCACCCCCAAATTATATGTTGAATCTCTAACCCCCAATGTGACCATATTTGGAGATAGGGTCTTTAAAAAGGTAAGTAAGGTTAAATGAGCTTATGAGAGAGGAGCCCTAATCCAACAGGACTGGTGTCCTTACAAGAAAAGGAAGAGACACTAGGGATGCACACACACAGAGGACAGGCCATATGAGGATGCAGGAGAAGGCCATCTGCCAGCCAAGGAGAGAGGCCTCAGGAGAAACCAACCTGTCAACACCTTGATCTTGGACTTCCAGCTCCAGAACTGTGAGAAAATTAACTTCTGTTGGTACAGCCTCCCAGGCTGGGGTATTTTGTTGTGACAGCTCAGGCTGACTAATGCACCCATCTACCCGTCCCCTTTGAGGGATACTGTGCTACGGTGGTTCCTAACAGGCTTGAGACAAGTACCACATCTTTTCTATCAGCATCAAGGTGAATCGAGGCACCAAGATGCATATTCCAGGCACGCACATCCTGTTCCGCATACCTAGGATTTCACCTCCCTCTCCCTCTGTGCTCACCTGCCTCAGAAGCCAGTGCAGGGACACAGGCCTTACAGGGAAGGGTGGAATATGCAACTCTGCTCTGGCTGGCCCCTGGACCTGTAGTTGCCCAGCACCATGACCTTGGGTAGTAAATCTCTACAGACTTCAGAGTTATTATCTGGACAATAGAGAGAATAATACCTGTTATTACATGCCTGTTGTTACAACGATCCAATAGAATAAAATATATGAAAAGCTTTTACACAATGTAAAGTACAAAACACAGATAAACTAACAACTGGTAATGGGCTCTGATGGGAGAGGGTTATAAAAGTCACTTTACTTGTTATCTCAGACAAACACATCAGCAATTTATATTTTAAGCTGGTGACTATCTGGGGGAAAAATAAGCTCTTCTACTGGTTAGACATTTTTTACAAAAACAGTAAGACAGTAGTTCTATGCCAACAGGATGTGTAAATTAAAGAGTGATTCCCAAAGATGTGGGAGTAAACCAGGACAAATTATAAATAATTCAAGGTGTGGGGAAAAGTCAGGAAAGCTGCGTCCCTAAAGCATAGGGCTCTAGACTGTCCCTTTCATCTTTCCCTCACAAACTGTGTGTTGTAGGCAAGTTATTTAACCTTTCTAAGCCCCGCAGGTTTGTTGAGGGTTAAATGAAATAGTGTGTGAGTATATGAACTGCTATAGTGCTTTGTGTGTAGGAAATGTACATTACTATTTCTTGTCCTGGTTCGACCAATAATTCACTGGGTGACCTTGAACTCACCCTTTCTAAGCCCCTGTTTTCTCACCTAAGTGCTAGGACTTCCTCCATTCTGCTAGGACTTCCTTCTCTTTCAACGTGCTGTGATTTTAAAATAAGGACCATTGTGCCTCTGTCATAAGGCTGATAAAGAATTCAGGCTTCTTATGTAACTGTGAAATAAAACTTACAAATCAGGACTAAAAAAAAGAAAAACAGTGACTGGATTTAAAAATGGCTCTCCATAAAAATGTTATATAGGATCATAAATCAAAAACCGTGTCTCATGAATCTTTTTCCTCCAGACCAACTGGCCAAGAAAAAAATGTTTATCATGTACCTACTACACGTAAAGCATAGTTCTAGAAGCTAGCGATGCGACGGGGGGCAAAGCCAGCAAGGAGGGACACAGTATGGTAGAACTGTAGAGTTTAGAGCACTCATTACTACATGGAGCAGAGGACTTGAGGATAGATCCCGCGAGAGCAAGCGAAGCATGGAGAGGAGGTTAAAGATGTTGGTCTCTAATATTTATGAGGTGAAACAATTCCAAATGAGCAGAGCTCTGCTGGCCTGGGGTTGTTAAGAGTAGAGCCGAAACCACCTGAGCCCCTGTCCTGGTCAGGGGGCTGGGGATCCCCGCTGCCCCTGACCACACAGTCCTGAACCAAGCATGCTGACAAAGTTTACCCAAAGTTTGTCCTTACTTAACTTCCAAAATCACTCTGTTTTTAAAGCCACAACAAGGCCAGGAGGTCGGGCAATGAAATCAACCCCTGTGTATTTTTTTTTTTTTCTCATCTGTAAGATGAGACCTACTTCACAGGATTTTTCTAGAAATAAAATTAGATAATATATATTAAAATGCTTATAGAAGCTGCACAAATACAAACTCTCATCGTTGCTGCCGTCACTCATCTCAAAGGGAGTTGCCATGTGAAACAACCCACTTCAGCCTGATTTTGCAGCAGATGGCTGCCAGAAATATCAATAGGAGCAATTTTTCCAGTCATTCTTCAAATTCTGTTTAGTGTTCATTATCACCTTTATTGACTTAGCCCAGCTGCAGGCACCAGCCCAGCTCCATCATTCTGTCACCAGGGCTAGGCTGGGTAATTTATGGGTTCTAAAGGAGGAAGGATGCTGGGGCAGGAATGCAAGTGCAATACAATAGCTGGCACAGCCTCAGGACCTTCCCACAGACTGGTTCCATCAGATCCTGGAATCAGGGGGGCCCATCTCTTCAGTATGAGGACCCCTACAGATGCAGAGATTTAGAAGCAATGTGATGTGGTGGGACTAAAAATAATAATGCTGTCCATTTGTTGGAGAAGTACTACATGCCAGGCTCTCTGTAGGTGTTTTATAGATTGCCTAGATTCAAATACCAGCTTTGCCCATTCCTAGCTGTGTGGCCTCAACAATGTTACTTAGCCTCTCTGTGCCTCAGTTTCCTCATCTGTAAAATGTTGTTTTTGTGAGGGTTGTTTGGAGAATTATATAATATATAACATATAAATAAATACATAAAATATATACTGTATAATGTATAAAACTGTATAAATTTATAAAATTTGGAAAATTGCCTGGGACATATACACCATATTAAGTACTATTATTAATTTTATTGTCATTAATCATCATCACTATAAATTATCATTATTATTATAAATCTCCTGTGTTAGTTTCCTATTGCTGCTGTAACAAATTTTCACAACTTGGTGGCTTAAAACAACACAGGCTTATCATCCTACAGTTCTGGAGGTCAGAAGTCCTAAAGTTAGGGTGTCAGAAGAGCTGTGTTCCTTCCAGAAGCTCTAAGGGAGAATTTCCTTGCCTCTTCCAGCTTCTGGAGGCCACCCATATTCCTTGGCTTGTGGCCCTTCCTTGCATCACTCCAACCTCTGCTTTCATTGTCACATCTCCTTCCCTGAGTCTGACCCTCCTATTACTCTCATAAGGACTCTTGTGATTACAACAGGCTCAACACAGTAATCCAGGATGATCTTCCCATCTCAAGATTCTTAATCACATCTGCAAAGTGCTTTTTGCTACAGAGGGTAACATCTTCTCAGGTCCTGGGATTTAGGATGTAGACATCTTTGAGGGACCATTATTCTGCCTCCCACGTCTCCCAAGAGTGAAATATTTGTATGGGGATTTTACAGTGAGAAACTGAGACTCAGAGGAGTTACAAAAAGCTAAAAATGCTAGAAGTGGGTTTCAAATACAAGTTGGTCTTGTTGTAAAACCCATATTCTTTGTACCAGCTGCTTCTAGACATGGAAATGGAAGCTCTGAGTTATCTTTCCAGCTCCGCTACAAGCTGCCCAATGGCTCTGGGCTACTGAAAGGTGCCAATGAGAAAGTGGCTCTGAAGTGCCTTTAAACTACGCTTCACAGGTACAAGTGTCCGTGTCCCTCGTGTGGGCGTCCTGACGGGAAGACCAGGGCCCAGGGAATGGAACGACTTGCCAAGGACACATAGCAAGTAGATGGTAGGACTAAGATTTCACCTGAGATCTGCTTGGCTCCAAGGGAATAATAACACTTTCATTCAGTGAGAACTGTAGATTAAAGAGCCACTGCAAAAAAAATCTGGCTTTCTGATTCTCAAAATCATACGTGAGCACATAAGGTGTAATCTTTTGCTGTCCCCATGTACTTAACCTTTCAAGTACAGAACATAAAGTGCATCTATTCAGTCTTGTACTTGATACACTACAACCTTTATCATTTCAACACGGATGCATTGGGTTGAGAAACAAGGACTGACATGAGGACAGAAGGAAAAGGTTTTAGCTCTTCAGTAAGGAAAGGGGACGGTCGAGAGAGCACATGCTCGGAACCCATAACATTGTGACCATCCTGTAGAACGCTGACTGGTTCACCCAATTCTCACAGAAAAGAACAAGGAGATCCCTTTGGAGAGGAAAAGGAAGAAGTTTAGTGTCAATTAAATAAATCCCTTACTACTGTGCATAGTGGATGACAGACTTAAAGAGTGTATTTCTTTCCTTTGCTCCAGGGAATGATACAGATTGAAAATATAAATGTGTCTGAATCAGGGGAAAATTGGACAAATGGGTTAGGAGCATTGGCTGGCTCCTAAGAAGAACCAAGCACTGCCTCCCCTCTGAGGTTGGCCTCCGAGGGATGTGGAATGTGATGGCTTAGATCATGGATCATGAATCAAGTCACCCTGCTGCTTTGTTACCCTGGATGAATTCTTAACCTCCCTGAGCCTGGTTCCTCATCTATAAACCAGAGCAATGATGCATGCCCTCAGAGGTTGTGGGGGAGGAGGAAATGAAAAACCTTCTGTAAACCACTTAGCAGGGCAGCTGACACGTAGTATGCCCTGCGGTGATGACGGCTTGCATTAATGGACATCCTCACGCATTGTAACTCTGGGGTCTCTGACCAACCCTGCCATTCCTATTGTTAAATGTAAGCTCAGTGGAATGCAGTTAGAAGTTTCTAGGTGCTTATTCCAAAAACTATTAGAGTAAGAGAAAACAGAAAAATGTACAATAATAATGACAGTTAACACTTTTCTTTTTTAAAGATTGGCCCTGAGCTAACATCTTTTGCCAATCTTTCCTTTTTTTCCTTCTTCTTCTCCCCAAAGTCCCCCAGTGCATAGCTGTAGATTCTAGTTGTGAGTGCCTCTGGTTGTGCTGTGTGTGACACCACCTCAACATGTCCGTGCCCAGGATCTGAACCGGCAAAACCCTGGGCCACCGAAGTGGAGCGCACGAACTTAACCACTCAGCCACGGGGCCAGCCAAGACAGTTAACATTTATTAAGCATTTGTGATGTTCTAGGCACTATTTTCTGTGTTTTATGTATATTAATAATTTAATCCTTACATACCCTAAATGTAGATTTATTATTAATCCATTTTATTTTTTATTTATTTTATTGTGGCAATATTGGTTAGTAACATTATATAAATCTCAGGTGTACACTGTAATATATTTTGAATTCTGTGTAGATTACATCATGTTCACCACCCAAAGACTAATTACAATCCATCACCACACACATGTGTCTAATCACCACTTTCACCCTCCTCCCTCCCCACCTTCCTTCTGGTAACCACCAATCCAATCTCTGTCTCTATGTGTTTTTGTCATTGTTTATACCTTCTAGTTATGGGTGAGATCATATGGTATTTGATTTTCTCCCTCGGATTTATTTCACTTAGCATAATGTCCTCAAGGTCCATCCATGTTGTCACAAATGGCCTCAATGTCATTGTTTCTTACGGCTAAGTAGTATTCCATTGTGTATATATACCACATCTTCTTTATCCATTCATCCCTTGATGGGCACCTAGGATGCTTCCAAGTCTTGGCAATTGCGAATAATTCTGCAGTGAACATAGGGGTGCATGTATCTTTATGTATTCGTGTTTTCACATTCTTCGATAAATACTCAGCAGTGGAATAGCTGGATCACATGGTAGTTCAATTCTTAATTTTTTGAGGAATCTCCATACTATTTTC
The DNA here is from genome assembly GCF_041296265.1 of Equus caballus. NCBI lineage: Eukaryota > Metazoa > Chordata > Mammalia > Perissodactyla > Equidae > Equus > Equus caballus. Next base: position 60,801,604 of record NC_091690.1, read on the forward strand.
CACAAGTGGCTGTACCAGTTTGCACTCCCACCAGCAGTGTACAAAGGTTCCCTTTTCTCTACATCCTCTCCAATGCTTGTTGTTGCCTGTCTTGTTAATTATAGCCATTCTGCCAGGAGTGAGGTGATATCTCACTGCAGTTTTGATTTGCATTTCTCTGATAGTTAACGATGTTGAACATCTTTTCATGTGCCTGTTGGTCAGCTGTATATCTTCTTTGCAGAAATGTCTGTTCAGATCTTTTGCCCATTTTTTAAATTGGGTTGTTAGTTTTTTTGTTGTTGAGATGTATGAATTCTTTACATATTTTTGATGTTAACCCCTTATCAGATATATGGTTTGCAAATATCTTCTCCCTGTTGTTACGTTGTCCTGTCATTTTGTTGGTGGTTTCTTTTGCTGTGCAGAAGCTTTTTAGTTTGATGTAGTCCCATTTGTTTATTTTTTCTATTGTTTCCCTTGCCTGGTCAGACATGGTACTTGGAAACAAGCTGCTAAGACCAATGTTGAAGAGTGTATTGCCTATGTTTTCTTCTAGAAGTTTAATGGTGTCAAGTCTTACATTCAACTCTTTAATCCATTTTGAGTTGATTTTTGTGTATGGTATAAGATAATGGTCTACTTTCACTCTTCTGCGTGTGGCTGTCCAGTTTTCCCAATACCATTTATTGAAGAGACTTTCCTTTCTCCATTGTATGTTCTCTGCTCCCTTGTCGAAGATTAGCTGTCCATAGATCTATGGGTTTATTTCTGCGCTCTGAATTCTGTTCCATTGATCTGTGTGTCTGTTTTTGTGCCAGTACCATCCTGTTTGTTTACCACAGCTTTGTAGCATATTTTTAAATCAGGGAGTGTGATACCTCCAGCTTTGTTCTTTTTTCTCTGGATTCCTTTGGCTATTCAGGGTCTTTTGTTGTTCCATATAAATTTTAGGATTCTTTGTTCTATTTCTATGAGCAATGTTGTTGGAAATTTGATTGAGATTGCATTGAATCTGTAGGTTGTTTTAGGAAGTATGGACATTTTAATTATGTTAATTCTTCCAATCCAAGAGCACGGAATATCTTTCCATTTCTTTGTGTCTTCTTCAATTTCTTTCAACAACGTTTTATAGTTTTCAGTGTACAGATCTTTCACCTCTTTGGTTAAGTTTATTCCTAGATATTTTATTCTTTTTGTTGCAATTGTAAATGGAATTGTATTCTTAATTTCTCTTTCTGCTACTTCCTTGTTAGTGTATAAAACTGCAACTGAGTTTTGTATGTTGATTTTGTATCCTGCAACTTTACTGTATTCATTTATTATTTCTAAAAGATTTTTAGTGGATTCCTTAAGGTTGTCTATATATAAAATCATGTCATCTGCAAATAGTGACAATCTTCCTTTCCAATTTGTGTCCTTTTTATTCCTTCTTCTTGCTTGATTGCTCTGGCTAAGACTTTCAATACTATGTTAAATAAGAGTGGTGAAAGTGGGCATCCTTGTCTGGTTCTTATTCTTAGAGGGATAGCTTTCAGTTTTCCTCCATTGAGAATAATATTAGCTGTGGGTTTGTCATATATGGCCTTTATTATCTTGAGGTACTTGCCTTCTATACCCATTTTATTCGGTTTTTATCATAAATGGATGCTGTATCTTGTCAAATGCTTTCTCTGCATCTATTGAGACGATCATGTGATTTTTATTCTTCATTTCGTTAATGTGGTATATCACGTTGATTGATTTGCAAATGTTGAACCATTCTTGTATCCCTGGAATGAATCCCACTTGATCATGATGTATGATCTTTATAATGTATTGTTGTATTCAATTTACTAGTATTTTGTTGAGGATTTTTGCATCAATGTTCATCAGTCATATTGACCTGTATTTTTCTTTTTTTGGTGTTGTCCTTGTCTGGCTTTGGTATCGGAGTAATGTTGGCTTCATAGAATGAGTTAGGAAGACTCCCCACCTCTGCACTTTTTTGGAAGAGTTTGAGAAGGACAGGTATTGAATCTTCTTTGAATGTTTGGTAGAATTCACCAGGGAAGCCGTCTAGTCCTGAACTTTTATTTTTGGGGTTTTCGATTGCTGTTTTGATCTCCTTACTGGTGATTGATCTATTCAAATTCCCCATTTCTTCTTGATTCAGTTTTAGAAAGTTGTATGATTCTAAGAATTTATCCATTTCTTCTGGATTATCCAATTTGTTGGCATATAGCTTTTCGTAGTATTCTCTTATAATATTGTGTATTTCTGAGGTGTCTGTAATATTAACCCATTCAGAGATTATGCACCTAAGGAACAGAATGATTGCCCAAGGTCACACCACCAGGAAATGTCAGAGCTGGAATGTTAACTCAGGCAGTGTGGTTCCAGAGCATACACATTTACAGCAACACTAAGGTGGCCCTATAACTTACCATCCAATCCAGGATAGTCTTGAGCTAGGAAAATAGGCAGAAACACAGAGCATTCCCAGGCAGATCAGGACATAAGGTCATCCTAGCTCTACTGCCTTTATAGTATTTTTAAGGGCATAAATTGATCTTAGACATTCTCTTCTGCTTGTATACGATGGGGAAACTAAGGCAAATCCATCTGGAGCTTCCCATTATGGACAGAACACTATCGCTCTTTAGAGTGGGCTTCAAGGCCCCACATAGTCTAGCCTTGTCTGTTCTCTACCTCATGTTCCCCACTGTGATGCTCACTCTCATCTTCTGCACTTCAGAGGCACAAGTTTTCTCTCCATCCCTTGAATGTCTGAACATTCTCCATCTCAGCCTTTTGCAGGTGTTCTTTTTTCAGCTCATCAGCCTAGAGTGTTCCACTCCCCCGATCCCCTCACCACTTTCTCTTGTTAACATCTACTTGCTGGAGAGGGAGGTAAAAATTCCCTCCCCTCAGATATCCACCTTAGGATACTTCTGCCCACATTTCTTCTTCGGAGCCCCGTCCCAGAGAAGTGGCTAATCTGACAGGTCAGAACCTGAAGTACACTTGACCACATTTCTTTGAGGGGAGGGGACACTGATGATGTGAGCACACTGTCTTGCACTCGACTTCCTGCATTTGACTGAAGCAGAGGCTGCCGTTTTCCTATTTACTTACTGCACCCAAGTGTGGCAGACCCTTTCCTACTTCTGTTTGTGCTACCAAGCCACATGGTACAAGCACTTATGGGTAGGGTCTGCCTTCCAGAAGCTGCTCCTGCTTCATTTGTGCTCCCAATTCTAGCAGCTCGTACTTGTGTCTAACTTGGATAGCAGACACAGTCTTTGCCATAAACTCACCTATTATGTTCGGGGAAGGAAAAGGAAGCCCTGCTCACTTCCCATCATAAGCTTTGTGCTCCAGCACAGTATACTGGAGAAACTCTGCACTGGAGAGGACTGGACACGTGCTCAATGACCAACAGCATTGGTTCTTTGTTTCCCATTTGGCTGCTGTTCCTTGTAAGCACAGCTCCCTTAACAGGAAACCCCAAAGCAGTAGAAAATGGAGCAGCAAAACCCCATCTTGGACCCCAGCACCACTCATTCTTCAGAGCTCAAGTTAAAGGTCAGACTCTACTATTACATCTGTGGCATCAGGTCTTCCTAATATTAGCATGCATTCATCAAATGCTTTTCCTTCTTATTCCAATTTACAATTTCACATTTTCCTGGGAGATGATTTGATAAATGTCTTATCTTCTTCATCATAGTATAAACTGTGAAAGTAAGAACAGTGTTGACTTTGCTCTTTCTGTATCGTTAGTGCCTGTCTCAAGGTAGGTACACAATAAGTTTATAAGGAATGAATAGCTTCAGGTCTCCTAATATTGGCATGCATTCATCATATACTTTTCCTCCCTTGCTCTTATTCCAATTTCTAATTTTACATTTGTCTGGAAGATGAATAAATGAATGGATAAGTATAATTTTCTCCTATTCTTATGCTGTAATTGCAGAGCTTGGGAACATCTGGGTTGAAGTTCAACTATGCATACTAAATCCATACAAATTCGTCTATACCTCTTGTGACAAGACCAAAGTCATACAGAGACAGAGAAAGATCTAGAACACTAGCCTCTCAATTTTAATTCTAATGATCTTATTGTTTCCCTCATTGCCTCCAAAATGCATTCTGTATGTACTCTCAGGACATTTAACACATAGAAAGAAGGGAAATTATGGACTGGAAGAAAATGATAATTTCCAAAAGAACTTCTTTAGAATATTATTGATATTTGAACTTGAATCTTTCCTTCCTCAAAAATGAAGATACATATATATATATAATAAGATACATATATGTAATTTGCCATTCTTTGAACTTGTAGTGAAATGGAAGACCATATACTATATTGGTTAACAGCTTTGACTTTGGTGGGAGACGCACTTGGATGTAAACACCAGGTTGCCTCTCAGTAACTACATGATCATGGACATCTAATTCAACCACTGTGGGCCCCATTTTTCTCATCAGTAAGATAAGGGTAATTATTCCTCCCTCATAGGGTTATACTGGTTAAATAACATATGTAACTCGCTTAGCACAGGCCTGGCACCATAGTGAGCATAGAATAAAAGATTGCTTTTCTTACTTCTAATAAAAGTCTTCCATTGGCATCAGAATTAATTGTGCTTCTTTCAGTACCAATCATAGAAAGCAATGGCCACAATCATTGGCCTCAGCATGCAAAGGACTATGAATCATGTGGTCATAAGGTCACTCATGCATCCTAATGGTACAATTGGATAAGTCATTTCCTTCTTTGGACCTGCATTTTTAAATCTTATTATTATGGGTTAAGCAATGGTTTCTATATTCTGTTCTGACTTTAAAAGCCCAGTTCCTAGTCACAGTGAATGTCAACAGTACCCTTTTTAAATCTTAAGAATAGTGATTCTTGATCGCAAAGTTCTCAACAGGTCATCCTGATTAAAACTGTACTGACACTGGACATTATACCCTAATGAACAATTTTTTATTGCATCAAAAGCTGTAACCTCAATTTCCTTCTAAGGAGGAAGCAATTCCATCCAGATCCTGAGGGAAGGGGAGGGGTTAGTAGCTGGAAAAGCAATTAGACTTAGCTCTGATTTCCTCCTACCAAATGGCCACACAGGGTGATGCCATAGCAATCAGGTGAATCCTGCCCTGGGGATAAAGATACATACTAATTATCCTTGGAGTAGCTCCAGACATTGTAATGTAATCCAAGAATAAATACTCCAACTGAGCTGACCACATTGCTGAACAATGTAGAGCACATACCTACATAATTCTTTCCATTTCTCATAGAAAACTCAATCACATGTAAGTGACCATAAAATAATTCATTTTTGGATTAAATAACCCACTTATGTATGATTTAATAATAATCATTTATAGATTCAAGCACCTTTGCTGAATGCCTACCAACGTGCTAGATGTTAAACATACAGGAGAAATGAAAATATCATTTTTGCCCTCAAGTCTAGCGGGCAACACAAATAACCAAAGTGATGTGAGTGTGATAAGGCAATGACTAGCATGAAAGCACCCAAACACGTTTGAGGGAGTAAGGTGGTAGTGGGCTGATAAACCGGCTCCAGGGGTGGGAGAAGCTCTGAATTATAGCATTTGCTGATTTCTGTGGTGTAAAAACTCCCACCAAGCCCGGTTTTAAGCTACCAACAAGATATCACCGAACACAGAGTTGGGAAGAGAGATGCATAATTAGCACTTACAGGACAGTACACCCTGGCAGTAAAGGACCGGTTCTCAGAAGCACTGGCAAAGGCTTTCTTGTGTATTTGACCTTTTAACTAAGAGTTTTCTAAACAGAAAGCTTTTCCCAAAAAGCTGGGGAGCTCAGGACCCACAATGTTTATTAAATTCCAGACAGAGAGTCTGGACCAATCTAAGCTCAGACGTCCCTTTTGTCACAGAGGGCAGAGATGCCTGACTGCTGGGTTCCACCTGTGTTTACCTGTGTCCGGGCAGAGTATTTGGCATTCTGGAGGGGTGTGTTTGGTCCGATCATCAGCCACATGCCCTTGGAATAAAGATTCCGTGAACCTGCCGTCAGAAGAATTTCCCCTGCGGTGGCAGGATGAAATCAACCTCTTCAGAGGCATACAGTTAAATCAATAAGCAGTGAAGTTTTAACACATCTCAGAAACTGCCCACGAACCTGACCTGCGGTTAAGAGTACCACAAGAGCCAAACTTTTCCTGTTTTATATAGCAATTCAAGGAAATTAGAGAAGTTCTGCATGAAATTTAGCTCCTCTGTATGGAGTTTAATTCCTTGGTCTAACCATCTCTAAATGAGGCAGAGTCTTTTTGCTTCTCCGGGAAATTTTCCTTCAATGTGTCTTTCAGAGTAATAAACCCATGTGATCTAGATGAGTAATGCAAAAGATAAATACATTTACTGTTCCATGGTCCAAATATCTGAGAAACTGATTTAATGTTTTGTGGGTTTCTCTAGCAGAGGATTTCTCAGAGCCTCTATTCTGCATTAATTATGGCTACCTGATGGAGCCATATTAAGCTATATGTCAGACAATGTGCCAAGCGCTTTAAATATGTTACCACATTTAATCACTTCATCAAATTTCTGAAATAGATATTATCATCTACATTTTTTCTTAGGATGAGACTAAGTCATAAAATTGAAATATCATGCTGAGGACCATAAATACAATGAGCAGATCTTGAACCCAAACCTCCCAGACTTCAGAGTCCAAGCTCTTAAACTTTATGCTGTACTCTCCCTACACTACAAAGTTCTAGCTGTGGGACAATGAATGCACTATTTCCTAAACACACTTGAGGATTGAATGATTTTCCATAGAGCCTTTTTTGCTGCCCCAGTGTTCAACACAACATGCTTTGGGAAGTGCTGCACCACAGGATCGTAGCACTTATTTTGGTGGCTATCAAGCAAAGAAACACGTAAGGAATCTCTTTTAGCAGTTGAAAATTGTGGTACAGCTACGAGGAATATGAGTAAGAAAAGCCACATAGAGAGGCAAGGGTGGTATAATGGAAAGAGTGTTAGATTTAAAGTCTGGAGAAATGGGTTTCTGTTCTGGGAATATCACAGGTATAACCTCAAACAAGTCATTTCACCTCTCAGAACCTCAGTCGTCTCTGCAAAGTGACTATGTCACATGGAAGCATCTTCAGGCTCCTTGATGTTGGACTCAATCTACCACAGGCACCTGGCACGCCCTACGTCTTTCTGTGAAGGCCAAAATTACAAGGTTCTGATGATTCAGCACCAAAATGAAAATGTCATTGTGCTACTTCTGGAAAGTGAGGAATGCCCTACATAGACCTATGCTGTGATATGCTCTCCCTCTCATCAAAGAACATTTGCTTGCTGCATGCTGTGAAAGCAGTAAATTTCCTAATCATAGGGCTCCTTTTCGGTGGTGCACCCCACTGAGCATGAAGACACCACCTGGTCCTCTTTGTTGCTGTGTGGAATTTAGGGATCGTCAAACTGGTGCAACTATGCTGATATTCCTGCTACCAATTTTACAGTGAATAATAAAGCCCTTTGTCTCTGACCCACAAGTCTTGTTTTCTGTCAGCACCCAAGCAACTACGCGAGGCTAGCTTGTTAGCTTATGCAGTTGTCCTGCTTCTAGCTCTTTTATGCACTGTCAAACTTATTTAAGTAGGATAAAATCCTAACAGATGGCATCATAAGGGAGCACATGGTGCTCCATAAATTTAGTAGAATAAAGAGAAAGGTGAAGTACAGGATGTGATTGTTTTCTTGTGTCATTCACTCATTCATTCTTTCAATAGACACGTTTTGAGTCAAAGGCCTGTGTCAGGCCCTAAGTGATACATGATATGGACATGGCAGCCCCTGTTTTCTGCAAGCTCTTCATGGAATATAACCAATCAATTCTATAGCAAGCAATTAAGCAATTGCTGAAATTACCAGTATGTCCTTAAACAGATTCACACAACACCAAAATGAAAGGTCACTTCTGCAAAAGTTGTCCAAAAACTGGATAATTTATAGAAGAGGAAAGTCACTGAGATTATCTTTGACATTATTAGACAAGATAGTGTACTCGAAAGTATCTGGCACTGTGTAACTTGTGTGTGGCCCCTTATAGACACTTAGCAATTCTTTCCTGAAACTTAAATTCAGATGGCCTCTTTACGTACGGCAGTTCCGGTTTCATTTTGAAACCAGATGCAAGTGAGCCAATTGTTTCCATCCAAAAACAGACAAAATATTGAAGTCCATTCAAAATCTAACAAAATGCCACTATATTTGAAAGAGCAATCAAGCCATTCATGGTATAAAATTATCTGTGATCTGAACAAAGAAAGCAAACAAAAGAGCAAGAACTTTTAGGATGCCTATGGGAGATATTCAGGTTTTTAAATTTTAATTTTAATGAGTTAGAGGAACAGAGAAGGAGAGAAATTATAGTGTCCTCTTGTGAGGAGAACTGTTGACCTTGTCGCTCAGAAGGCAAGGCCAACATTTAATGGTTCCAAATAGCCCCGAATGTTGATGGGTGATTTTTCCCAAGCCAATTTGTTATACAGGTAACCACGGTGTAGCCAAGTCAATTGTAAAATATAGATAACATTTATCACAAAGATTGTTGGAAAAAATACATCTGTGAAGTTAGTTCATGTATTAGTTCACTCAACAAATATTTATTGAGCTCCTACTATGTGTCAGGCAATACATGAGGTGCCGAGCCAGTATTTACATAATTATTTGTAGCATGTTTGAGTGTGAATGATGAAAATACCTGAAGCTGACCTCAAACTCTGCAAAAACTAAGATAGGCTTATAACCCCTGGTGATGAAATCCTTCTGAATGAACAAAACCTCTTGCTGTCCAAAAAGACATATGCGTGGTAGAAAGGCACCAAAAGCTAAAGCTGTTTGAGGCAGATGGCAAATAGCCAAATCAGATCAGTTTGTAAAGGCTGCTGTAAGCACTAACCTAAGAAGGACTACGCAGCCTCTTCTGTGATCACGTGCAGAAGGAAAGGCAGAACAGTAACACCCAGGCAGTAGAATTATGATCTTGAGTTATAAGTATGATTAACTAAAGAGCCAGGAATCTGGAAGACAAAGGCAAGTGAGTAGCTCCCAAGATTTTACAAAACCTAACCAGATTTCCAGCTTAAAGATACGCAGGTAATTTGTGTTGAAGTTCTAGCGCATCAATGGGTATTCTTGAAGACTGAACCAAAAACATTGCTGTCAGTGTTAATTAAAATTCAAAAATGAATCCAGATAATATAGAAGCATAGTTCCTGGGGAAATAAGATTCCAGATAAAGTTCACATCTCTGATAGCATAGGAATGTCCTTTGGTATGGAGTATGGTCACCTGAGGTTCAAATGATAACATCTGAATGAAAGGACGTTGCTGCCCAACTGGAGCTTTTATTTCCCAGCATCCCTTGCAGCTAGATATGGTTTTATGATTAACTTCCTGCCAATGAGATGTGAGTGCAAGTGATGTGTGCAAATTCTGTCTCAATTACTTAACGTTGCTTGTAAAGTGGGCCAGGACAATACCCTAGAGATGAGAGAGAAATAAGATGGAAGGAAGCCAAGTCCATGTGTGCCCTCAGGGAGCTGAGATACCCCCACAGACCTGGGCTGCTACCTGTGAGAGAGAGTTATATTTTGAAACCTTATTATTACATTAATCAACTTAATTTTTGCCCTAACACAGAGAAGAGCCTCTGAGAGGGACTAACACTTGAGGCAAGATGTGAATGATGAGAGAAAAACAGTTATTTTGAAGAGTTGATGGAAAAATGTTCTTGGGAGAAAGAACAGACAGTGCTGACACCTGAAGGAGTTTTTCTGTGTTCAAAGAGCCAGGAGAATGCATCATCAGAGCACAATGATATGAGATAGATTTTCATTCCATAAGCACTCAAGCAGCAACAGAAACATTTGCCCAAATTACCTCCAAATAGAGGCCCAATTGTGGTCACACGGACTCCAGAAGATGGCATGTGCATTTATTTGTATTCTCATGAAGTTAGCCACAGTTGGCCATCCAGAGCCCCTTTTCTCTCTGATGTTTCTCCCTCTTCACTCTTCCCCTTGTCTTTTCTACATGTCAGCTCTCTTTCCCTGGACCAGTTCCAGATGGCTGCAGGCTCAATCAAGGAGTCAGACATGCTATAATTATCTCGATTTTACAGAAACTGAGGTCCAAAGGGAGTAAGTAACAGACCTGAAGTCTCATGGTTAATAAGTGATAAAACCTTCAAACTCAGGTAACCTGACACAAAAATTCACTCCTTAATTACCAATCTCCCTGCCCTAGTTGGCTCAGCTCTTATGAAATTTTCAGAGCAGAGCATCTGTAGAGCGGGCAAAGCTTTATCTCGCCTGCAGTGATTCTTCTAATAACATAGTCTTCCTACTAACATGGCTTCTCTCTATCAGGTGTTAGGAGCGGAAGGAAAAAAAGTGGATGAGGGCAACAGAAAATTCTATCTTGCCACCCTTAGGAAGTGTCAGTTTTCACAAAATGATAGTCATATCTATTCTCAAAAATTGATGCCCCCATGAAATAGCATCATCACCATTTTATGCATGTGGTATCTCATACATGTATAAAGTAGCAGAGATAATATTCAAACTTAGGTCTGTAATTATCACATTCCTGTTGCTTTATCCAAAAAGGAAGAAAGATTCATAATGACCAGAGATATACATAAGTGGCCTTGGCAGTAGTAAAGCAGTATCCATAGAAATGTCACATGCCTAGCAGTCCTTGACTATGTCTACCCCTTGTTAATCCTGCTCCCTTATCTTTGTCATCCCTTCCCCCTCCATACCTCTCAAGACTCACTGTGCTTAAGCTTCCTTCCCCAGTTAAACTCAGCTCTCAGCAAAGAGCCCAGTAAACTCCTTCAGACTAAAATAGAAGTAAATGGTTACCCTCAACACATAACCAGAATGAGAATATTCACAAGTTTGACAAACTTACTCCCCAGCCTGTCTAGAAGAAAATTCCTACTCTGGGATTTTGAACATCGGAGTAGGCACTAATGTCTAGCTAACTCAGCTACCTTGAGGCCGCCCATATCCCAGCCTAACAAATAACTTTATCGTCAGTCAAAATTTCATATAACTAAGCCAGGCATCTACCTTCCAAACCAGCGAAACCAAAGTACTCAAATCTTAAACAAGCTTCGTGTGTTTCCCTTCCCAAAAAAGCAGCTACGGAGAAGGTGACCTGTTAGAACTTCTCTGGGGTCAATTAAACGTTCTTGGTTCTGGGCTGGTTAGCATTGCCTCTGACAATGACAGCAGATTTTGAGAGCCACCCAGAGAGCCAGGCAGGTGACAAATGGCTTTTCACAGCTGGCCACAGAAACACAGAGCCAAAGTGTAATCACATTTACTGCTATAAAAAAGTTGTCATCTCCACAATTAAATTTACTAGCCATTAAATAGTTATTGCTTTGCTTATACCAAAGTGGTCAAGTTGCATTTCTTGCTTTATTGGATTTTTCATTTCCTCTAATGGCTAAGTATGCTTTCCTTGGCAAAGAATTTGTCTCTCTAACAGCATGCCCTGTTGGTTGTTAAAAGCTCTAAAAAGAAATGAAACAAAGAAAATAAAGCTGGGGAGCAGTGTGGCCGAGGTGCTGCAGCTCCCAGCCCGAGGGCCAAGGATTTCAGGGAGCTGCAGAGCTATTTCGGGGGGCCACAGAATCCAGTCTTTGTGCATCAACCACTGTCATAGTCTGCTTAAATGGCTCACACATGTGTCTGACATACATGTGGTGAATAAAACATTAATTTCACAATGGCATTGTATTCATAGTGGCTTCCTGTCATTAATTATAATATAGCAGTATGTGATTTTTTTACGTGAAAAAGAGATCTTCATTCTTGAAACTGTAGACAATTACTGACATCATCTAAACAATTTAATATAGTGTAAAGCTAATACAAGGAGAGCCATCAATAAAAGTAGCCTCCCAGCAGTACAGCTGTTCTGAGAAGAACGGTCACGTCAAAATGCAGATTTTTCACCCCTTCAGGACTTTAGTTGAAGTGATGGTGGCTCTTAAAGGCACAAACTAGAGAGTAACTAAATTTCGGTTCATATCACAAATACACAGATTTTCTTGAGGGAAATGCTTATGTATAAAGAATGTTCTCCCAAAATAGAAACTTTAGCAGGTAGGACATGAGCAGAAAATGTCAGCCTGTTCAAGCCTCCAAATTAAAAAGAGGCCATTTCCTCTTATTAATTCACAACCTGGGGTTTCCAGGAACCCCAATTCAATGGGAAATGTTTATTGGTTGTCACGTAAGGAAAACATAGCTTGCAATTTGTACATATGCCTGAGACTCAACTCTGCAGGACGACCAGCACCTCCTAGACAGGAACCAAAGACCATGTCTGCCACTGCCTGCATCCTCCAAGGGAAAGAACTAGATCATGATGCTTCCAGCCCTGGGACCAAGAGTGTTGGTCTGGGTGGAGGGAAGTTCTTGCCACTTTCACATTTTATGGCATTAACTCCTGCCTCATTTTCTTTTTTTAATGCCTGGAGTAAAGAAAGCTTAATTTGGTTGAAGCTTGCAGTAGCCAAAGCAGAATCAAACTGTCTGTAAATGGCTCAAACCATCCCGGCTATCATGCCGTAACACCTCATGGGCTGTGGCTTCCTTCAAGATAAGAATTATATCCTGACCACCCAACATAGTGCCTGGACTATAGTAAAAATTCAATAAATGTTTGTGGAATAAATTACTGAATTTCTAAATAAGACACTCAAAGCCAAGTGGGGCCTCTGAGTAGCACCTTTTCCTGTTACACTGAGAGGTTGTTGCTTTCTCTGTCTATGAGGTGAGTACACAGTATGGGAAAGCTAAGTGATTTCCTCAAACAGTATCACAGTTCTAAGACACTGATTCCTTTATAACCACAGAAACTGGTTTTGCTATTGTCCCACTTTCCAAATACGTAGATTCAAGCTGTAAGCTGAAGGAGACTTGCTCAAACCTAGATTTTGATGCCAGAAGTTTCTTGAACCATCAAAACTTCTGAAAAGCCTGAAGGTATCAGGTACGTTTTACTGTTTAAATTTCTGACTTGAATTTCCTTCCCTGAAACTAAAACCATCAGCGAAAAGGCTGGAGTCTGAGAGTTACAGCTGTGAAGCGATCTCAGTGGCCCCTGTTACCACCACATGAAGCCGAATAAACCGAGCCTTACTCTGTGCGCAACACGTACCTGCTCATAGTTCAATTCCAGCCCTCTAGGCTGTAATTATTTGCTTATGTGCTTGCCTCCCTATGAGATTATGAGTTCCTTGAGGACAACCATGTCATTTTATTAGTCTCTATAACTCTACAGCCCAGCACAGGGACTGGCATAAGCTCAGTGCTCCATAAATATTTTCTGGATATTACTGAATTCACTTTATGTCTTAGTTCTTGCTTCAGTCAAGTCTCAGATAAAACTCTTGTCACTTCTATGTTTTTGAGACAATCTCTGAATCTCATCTGCCCTTGTTCTTTCTCTTCTTTCATTTTTTTTTACTTTCTAGACTCCATAATATCACCAAATGTCAAGACTGACAACCCTAGAGATAAGATTAAGATGAGCAATGAGCAGCAAGCCCACAGTAATCCGTTACTGTGACCCCAGTCCCGAGCCCGAGACCCTCTTGCATTCATTAAAAGCGACTTTCAGCTGAAACAGCCACCTCAAGGTGGCACTTCCTTTGCTGAATTTTTGCCAAAAAAGACCTTAATAAGAAATATTTTTATATAGATTATTTGACACCTGATAGCAAAGAACCTTCCTGTGTGTCTTCCAATCATGCATCATCATCATCATCTTTTATTACGTCTACTATATAAAACATGCTTTAACTTCTGTGTTGTTACTAACAACCCTATAATATATATACATAAACATATTTGTATACATATATGTATCTACATAATTTTTATGCATATATTATTTTTATCTTGATTTTTCAGAGAAGAAAACTGCCCAATGTCACACAGGTAGTAAATATTACAACCAGAATTGAAACTTAAAAAAATGAATACAAATCTGCCTGTCTTACTTACCATATCAAAATCATCAATTCTTATTTTTATTCTTCTCTGTGTCAACATTAGGTTTCAAATACAAGATTCTTATAGAGTGAATCTGAGAAGAGAACATAGACATGGAAGATTAGCACCTAAAAAGAATGATTGAAAGGTTTACTTCTTCATTCATCAACATGCATGGAACAACTGCTATGTGTTAGGGACTATTGTAGATGATGGAGATTGAAAAAAACAAAACCTGTTTTTTTGAGATGACTCAAGAGTTGTTTCTGAAATCAGAATTCAAGCCTTCCGATTTGCGTACCACTCAACCGCGAATGAATCACTTTGCCCCTCTCTGGGCTGCAGTTTCTTCATTTTTAGTCACAGATGATAATACTACCTTATAGGGCCGGTCTAAGGATCTGTTGCAATCAAGTGAGAGCAAGTCATTACAAAGGCTGATACAGCCTAAGTGATCTCACCTCTACCACCCTCCTTCATGCTGTTTGGCACGTTGGTGCTGGCAGACCCTCCGCCTCCACCATGCATTCATAACTCTTTCAGTTCCTTCAAGTTTTGCTCAACTGTCACCTTTGAAGGAAGCCAACGATGATCAGAAAATTGCACCTGCCCTTTCCGTCACTCTGGCGCCCCTGATCCCGCTTGCGCTATTTTTCTCTGCATAACATTTATCACCTTTTAACATGCCATGTAATTTAGTGATTTATAATGTTTATAGCCCATCCATTCCCTGTCTGCCTTCTCTTCCCACAGGGGCAGAAATTCTTGTCTATTTATTCAGTGATGTATCCCAAGTGTCTAGAAAATATCCCAGTTCATAATAGCTACTCAATACATATAGGTTAAATGAATGAATGTATACAAGAATTTGCATTGTGCTTGGTATATATTGTTCAAGAAATTGTTAAAATGTGTCCCCTTTCCTTAAGAAGCTCACAGCATAATAAAAAAAAAAACCTCAATCTGAAGACATTTTCAAAAAAAGGGTTTTTTTGCATTGCAAACTTTTCTCTCCCTAACAAAGCTCTTTTCAGTTTAACTGGCATTTACATTTTTCTCTCACACAGCATGTACCTTTCCTGCATGACAGATTTTCTGGAGATTGGTTCTGCTCACACTGGGCTTTTTGCCAGTTTTTCCATATGCTAGGCGGTGACTAAGTAGGAGAAGCTAGCCACTATAAGATTTACCTCTCCTGACAACAGCCTGGGTCATCCCACAAAGCAATCATCAGACATTTACATTTCTTAGAATCCTGTTATGGGCCTTGCTCTGTTCTCAGAATGTGGGGATGGGAAAAGGACCAGAGGGGTACAGAAAAAAATGTAGGCCATGACCAGTAGCTTCGAGGAATGTCCTATACCTAATGCTTCCCAATACAGTTTAATATGGCAAAATGCTTATGTTCAAATCACAGCTCTATCCTGATTTTGTGGAATGGACTTAACTTCTTTGAGCCTTGAATTCCTTGCCTAAAGGAAAGGAGATGACAATAACATTACCCAATAGGATCACTGTGAAGAAAAAATGATGCTTAGAAAAATAAGGGCTAAAGATGGTCAGAGTAGTGCTTGGAATATTGTAGGTACTGCTTAATAAATCTAAACTTTTACATTAAATATCATCTGACAAAACAAAAGCATATGGAATGAGAATAAATGGCTATCGAGGGTTAAATGAACACTAGCGGCATTCAAGTCAGAGGGTTAATGATGGCTGCAGCAATCAAGGAGAGCTTTTCTTCATTCCTTTATTCATTTGCTAAACATACAGTGAAAGAATCTACCTCTTCACCTTGAGGAGTTGTAAATCTGATATAGGAGACAGGGAAAAACAAATGCAATGCATTGTGAAATATGTGATGGCAGCATTATTGAGAAACGTCACTTCGATGACAATGTGAAATATATATGCATGCTGATGAGTCAACACAAGAAGACTTGTTTGAAATTTTTATATATAATTCTGGGTGAGACATCATGAAAGTTTGAAGAAATGATATGGACAGTAGAAATGAAAAGGAGATGATGAAAGTAAGAGCTATTTAACAGGTTCCTACTATTGGCCATAGTCAGTTCTCAGTCCACACCTTATTTAATCCGTCAGTATCCTTTTCCATATAGTTGATCACTCTTCTCTCTTTGAAACACTTTCTTCTCTTGGATTCCAAGAACTTACACTCATGTTTTTCTTCCTGCTTCTCTGGCAGCTCCTTGTCAGTAGCCTTAGTTGGTTTATTTTCTTCTTCCTGTCTTCTTAACTTTGGCTTTCCCAGGAGTTAGTATTAAGACTTCATCTCTTCTCTAGCTACACGCATCCCCTTGGTGTTCCCACCAATCTCATGACATTGCATTTCACCTATATGTTGGTAATTCTTAAATTCTTATCTCCAAATAGAATCTCCCCCTTGAACTCCAGATTTGTATATGCAATTTCCTTCTCTACACATCCACTTGGATATCTAACAGACCTCTCTAACATAACATGCCTCAAAACAAGTTCCTAATCTGCTACCTTATACCTGCTCTACCCTTGGTTTTCCCCATCTCAGTTAATTGTAATCTATTCTTTGAGTTGCACAAAACATAAACCTCAGAGGGATCCATGACTCCTCCCTTTCTCTCATATCCATATCCAAATCGATCAGGAAATACTGTTACGTTCTACCTTCAAATTATTCCAGAAACTACTTCTTGCCAATTCCATGCCTATTATCCTAGTCCACCATCTTCTCTCACCTTAATATTTGCAAAAACTTCCTAAATGTTCTTCCTGTTTCCACTTTTAACCAACTCCAGTCTAGTCTCAGCACAGCAGTCAGAGTAATCCTTTAAGTCAGATAATGTCACTTCTTGGCTCAGAGGATTCACAAGGCTCCCTAGCTCATTCAGAGTCAAAGTCAAAAAATTTAGAATAGCTGCAAGCCTCTAAACAATACCGCCTCCACTAATCCTTTGTCTACATCTTCCGACTCCCTCCGCTTCAGCCCTGTTGGTCTCCTGGCTGTTCTTGGAATACTGTAGGCACACCAAGGGCTTTTGCTCCAGTTGTTCTCTCTACTTGAATCTTCCCTTAAATGTCCTGATGGCTTCCTCCTTCACCTCCTTCAAATCTTTGCTCAAACGTCATCTTTTCAATGAGAACTTCCCTCATCATACTATTCAAAATTAACGTCCCAGCCCTTCCACTCCTTACCCCTTCCCTGCCTTATTTTTCTCCACAGCATATATCATCTTCAAACATTTTATATAATTTGTTTTCATCATGGACTGCCTTCCTCTATGAAAAGTAAACTACAAAAGGTCAGGAATTTTGTCTGTTCAGTGGACATCTCCAGTGCCCAGAAGAGCGTATGATACATAATAAATGCTCAACAAATAGTTTCTGAATGAATAATTGAATTGGTAATTAATTGAACGTGAAGAGTGAAGAATTAGAGATAAAGGTGACTCTAACATAATAGTGCTACTTTTATCGAATAGAGAAGGTGAAATCAACTTAAGTCTGGAAGATGATAAGTTAAGCTTGGAGCATTTTTTATTTTAGGTTTCTCTAAGCTATCCAAATAAACATGTCTTGGTTGGCAGTAAGAAGCAGGAGCCAGGAAAAAGGAGCTAGAGAGACATAGCCAGCCCAATGATGTTGAAAAATCCAAGTGTCCACAGTCAGATTAAGAAGGAAGAAGTCTGGTCATAGAGCCATTCAAGGGGAGCAAAGAAAGACGAGCATAGTAGCTGTCTTCTCCACCGCTCTGCTCACAGTGCCTAATATAGTAGGCTTAACATTGACAGTCACAATTTAAATGTGTTCGCTGTCCATGATGGAGGAACAGAGACTGAGTTTACCCTCTAATTTTAAAAAAAATAAAAAAAGATGAAATTTATGAAACAAAAGTTTCCAGCATTGAACAGCAGACTGAGGAGGACATTGATCCTGGGGAGAAGGGAAACCAAGTAGGTGAACCCTATGATAGCTTACTGCTTGGAGATGATAAGCTTCTTTATCATCTTACTTTTGATAAGCTCACTGACTGGAGAGAGTTTCCAGGCTGTAGCACAGGAAGGATGTACCCAAACAGAGCTCAGCAGTCTCCCTGAGCTGAGAAGACAGAGTTCAGAATTCAGAGAGGCCACAGTGGAAAATTTGCAATGCAGGGAACAGAGAGGAGACAGCTACAGGGAGACCTCTGGAGAGCTGCAGAAGGTGCCTCTCAGAACTTCAGCTGAGTAGTAATTATCACATGTCTTTGAGGAAAATACTTGAGGCCAGGAGAAAAAACCAGCAAATAGTATCAGGCAGAATACATGGCTAGGCATAGTTCCTGTTCCCACCAGCTAGGGGGAAAACTCCCATCACACGATGCATCAAGCAGAGCCCTCAGAAGATTATTGCCTCAAGAAAGGGATAAATTACTAAATTAAGGGAAGGAAAAAGAAAATGCATCTCTAGGGCCATCCAGACTCTCTCAAGTGTTCAACAATGACACTGTTACCAAAAAATCAAGAAGGTTGCAGGTGATGAGAATTCCATGGTTCTGGCTATAAAGACATAACTATTGAGGGGGGCGGCCCCTTGGCTGAGTGATTGAGTTCGTGCGCTCTGCTTCAGCGGCCCAGGGTTTCACCAGTTCAAATCCTGGGTGCGGACATGGCACCGCTCATCAAGCCATGCTGAGGTGGCATCCCACGTGCCACAACTAGAAGGACCCACAACTATGTACCCGGGGGTTTGGGGGAGAAAAAGAAAAAATAAAATCTTAAAAAAAAAGAGATAACTGTTGACTTTAGTGAGAGTAAATTTAGTAGGCATTGGATAGACTGAGGGGAGAATGACCTGTGCAGAAGAAATATAAAGCACGCTGAATCCATAGGACAGTAAGGAAGCAATCATGAGAATGGGATAATAAACTGGTTTATAATCCAAGATCAAATTAAAAAGGGCCAACGAGAATACATTCTGGAGAAAGCAAGAAAGGAAAGAATGTGATACATTTCACATGGCTCATAGGAGAGAGTCACAAACTACTATTTGGCTCTTGATTTTGAGCCTGCAAAACTAAAAACAACTCTAATTAAAAACCGGACTGATATTTTGTAAATCTCCACAGGATAAAAGCAAACAAATATGTAGAAATCGAAGGAAACTTCAAGAATGCGCTTAAAGCAGAAAACTAGGTGACAGCCAAACCTCAGTTATGACAATGAGTACAATTCAATGAGCATATCTACTTTGATTAAAGGAAAAACATACTTTTTTCCCAAAAGAAGTAAAACTGCAGCAGGCTTGCAAATTTCATCGTAAAAAGTGATTGCCCAAAAGGAGGGCGGAATTGTCTTTTTTGCCGATCTCTCTGCACGGATCCTGTAAATGATTGTTTTGCTCCTTTTCACCTAAAGGCAGAGCAACTGATTAAACGACTTTCCAAAGTTCCTTCCATCTGTGATTGCAACAAAATAGATAGAACACAAGCAATTAAAATCAAATATCCCAATTCTTCTAGGATAAAGTATTACATTGCTGACAAATAAATATGAGAAAGAATATCCATTGAAAGATTGATTATATTGGGGAAAATATTCATCACATGTAAAGACAAGGAGACATCCAAGATAAAAACCAAATGAATTATGATAGCAAAGAAAAAAAATTGGACCATCAGTTACAAAAATAAATAATTTTTATTTACTGTATTGTAACAGCCAACTGTTTGCACATTTTAGGGTAAATTTGTTGAGAAAAATAAATTACACTAAAACATATTATCAACTGCCAATCCTTTAATAGAAAAGTAATAGGGTAAACTCACTATAGTGTCATTACATACTCATTAACACACAAAGAAAAATGTCTAGTTATCATACTGCATCTTCATGGAGGCAAGATAAATGGTACAAGAATTTTCATGTTGGAGACCTGTCTCATCCCAGAATGTGCAGCAACATAAAAGAAAAGTCAAAAATTCTAGGAAGAAGAAATGAAATAGTTAAAATACATTTTTGTTGGAAAAGCATCTGAGGAAGAAACAACTAGAATTCTGAAGTAGCAAGTACCAAGATCAGAATCAACGCCATTTGTCCTCATGGGGCATATGAATATAGGATGAGTGTAGATGCTATTTGCCTTTAGGATGAGATTTTGGCCCTAAACCCTTGTGGAACTTCTAGCATCTAAGAATCACGGATTTGTTCCAGACAATAAGGAATTATTTATATGCCTCCCTGAAATGGGCTAGTGGTTTTTTCCTCCAGAATATATACTTTCAAATAATTGTATAACACTTTTTTTTTTAAAGATTGGCACCTGAGCTAACATCTGTTGCCAATCTTTTCTTCTTCTTCTTCTTCTTCTTCTTCTTCTCCCCCCCAAAGCTCCCCAGTACATAGTTGTAGATTCTAGTTGTGAGTGCCTCTGGTTGTGCTGTGTGGGACACCGCCTCAGCATGGCCTGATGAGTGGTGCCATGTCCTCGCCCAAGATCCCAAGCAGCAAAACCCCAGGCTGCCAAGCGGAGTGTGCGAACTTAATCACTCAGCGATGGGGCCGGCCCCCCTGCATAACACTTTAACGGAAAGCATTGTGGCCTGGATTAAATGTACGAAGCAGGTGTTGCTATAATTGCTATTTTACTTACTCAGAAACTGAGCATCCCAGGAACCAGAGAGTTGCTTTTATAACTCAAGACATTAATGGCAGAGCTGGAGTTTGAGTCCATATCTTCCAACTCCCAGTGGAGCGAAGTCCCCAGTGTCCTCAGAAGCACCCACATTAGTAAAAGATTTTATTCTTGCCTTACACATCAAGATGATTTGCGTGAAGTTGCTATTGATCCAGAGCAGACGAGGCAGGTCAAACGTAATAGATGTGAGAGGAGTAAGTTAGGAGAACCTGTGTGGGAGCAGGGGCTGTGTCCACGAATCTCTTCTCAAATCAATAGAGGAGAGGAGGTTTATGTGCAAGGCAATCAGAAAACCAAAGGTCTGATCTAAAGGTGGACAGGTAACTAAAGATTTGCCTTGAGTGAAGACAGGAAGCTACCCAGAATTCAGGAGAGCTAACCCAAGGAGAACAGGGTTTTCCTATATTAAATTAAAGGACCTTCTGCTACCCCTTACATGAGGAAACTGAGGCACACTGAGGTTCAGTGACCTATCTCTGGTGGAACAGAAAGGGATCAAACAGGAAATTGGATCCAATCCTTCTGAGTCTTCATCCCTACAGCCTAAAATTGAACAAAGGAAAAAAGCAAAGCATATAGAAGACTTTTAAATCGCATCGTTCTGCCTTCTGCCTGGGGCCCCAGAGAAAAAGGGAGGCAGGAAGAAGCTGAGAGTTTTATTTCATAACTTGGTAATTGGAAGTCTGAAAATAGGGTGATTTGGAGATTTTGTTGATTTTGTGCTCGGTTATTTCTAATGGGCTTGAACATAACTGCCCAGAGGTTTGCTCTCCTGTGAGGGTAAAGGGTAAGTGAGGAGGGAGGGAGGAAACCATGGGAGGAACTGACACAAAGCGCGGGCGAAATTGGCCCAAAGGGGATAGCGCTTGCTCAGCCAAATGACAAAGACCAGAGTGTAACTGACTACCTTTCTGCATGATTTTTGGAGGAAAAAAACCAGATCAAACAGAAAATGCTATTGCCCAAGTGAGGATAATTATAACTGAGAGGAAAGGAGCCAGACTAAGGAAACAAAATTAAGCCAAGGAGAATGCAGGCTGACCACCATGGGAAATGGCAAAGCAGAGAAGACAATTAGATTGGGAACCTATCTTCCAAGGGAAATTAGAGGAACCCCATTGCTTGCGTAATTAAACACAGACATTGTGCTGTAGGGAGCATACCTGCAGTGATGGAGGAAAGGGAAAGGTCCATCTGAGGCTCCTGAGCTCTCACATGGAAAATCGTGAGGAAAAAGCCCTGCCTGAGCACCGGTTTATGACGGATAACAAATAACCCAGCTCCACTGCTGATGCGTCTCTGAGTCTAAAATGCGGTTCAAACCCTCCTTCTTCTTCCCTCTAATGGTGCCCACTTGATTTGAGCACCAGTCTTCCAGCACTTTGTTGTGGATAATTGAGTTTAGCAGACGTCTCCCACTGTGTTAACATTTCTTACATGGTTGTGACTCTTCTCAGTGATAATCGTTTACACAGTAATAAGAAATCACTGGACATAGCCTGAGAAACTTATAATTTGCACTATAAATTGCAATGATCAGGGTAACAGACTCTGGAGTCAGAATTGGGTTCCAACCTCTTAGTGTATGTGATCTTAACCAAGTTAATTAACCTTTCTGAGACCTAATTTTATCATCTGTTAAATGGGTATAAAAATATCTCTCCCTTATGATTACTGTGGGGAATAAAAGAGATGAGAAAATTTCTAAAAGTTAATGCAGTGTCTGGAGAAAATACACCACAGAGCCTCTTAATAAATGTTGTTGATAATAATGATGATGATGAAAATAAAAGATACCATCCCCGGATATTAAGGGTTAGAGAGACGCCTGATAGAACATACAAAGCGTGTGTTTTACCTCGTAGTTCTAGGTGTTAGAAGGTGCTCCGTCACTATTGATTTATGTCATTTAAGCATAAGGTCATATAAAGTACTTATGGAAGGGTGACGACATCCAAGCATTTTCTATCCAGGGTCATTTTAAGAAAGATATGAAGGGAAGAGATTAGGAAATGCATCTTTCTTGTGTGTCTATGTATAAGATGAAGAGATGTGATATCTTTCTTTTCCTAGTTAAAATCCTGGCCAACGTCTGTAACATAGACTAACATAAAGAATTTGTGCACACTTTATTGCTGAGATAATCTTAGCTCTTTGTGATGGAAAGATCAAGAGGTTTGGAATCTGAAAATGAGGGTTCAAGTCCCAGGACCACCAGTTGCTCTTCAGTTTAACGAGAGCCTCTCTGAGCCTTCATCATCCTCATTGTAAAACAGAAATGATGATCTTCTCCCTGACTACTTCACAGGGTTGTTATAAAAATTAACTAATAATGTAAGTGGAGGTGCTTTATAACATAATGTCAAAACATTATCTTATCACATTATTATCTCACAAGAAAGTAAAGTTCATTCTTTTTTTTTTTTTTTGAGGAAGATTAGCCCTGAGCTAACATCTGCCACCAATCCTCCTCTTTTTGCTGAGGAAGACTGGCCCTGAGCTAATATCTGTGCCCATCTTCCTCTACTTTATATGTGGGACACCTACCACAGCATGGAGTGCCAAGCGGTGCCATGTCCACACCCAGAATCCGAACCGGCAACCCCCAGGCTGCCAAAGCGGAACATGCAAACTTAACCACTGCACCACCAGGCCGACCCCCAAAGTGCATTCTTCATAAAGAAAACAGATAATAAGTTCCAATGTGGTGGGCTCTACATGAGAACAGCAATCTGCTATTCCACCGTTTATGATGGGTGACCACTGCTTCCCTTCCATTGGTGAAGCCAGGCGAGTCACACCCCGTTCAATCTATTCTGTAGAAAAGAAATGTACTTCCATGGAAAACTATATATTGTCTAGAGGACACCACTCCAGGTTATCTGATTCTACTCTTTCCTTGTCTTTGAGCTATTTTACAACTGTGTAAGTTTTAGGTAAGTGATAGCAACACAAGATCATTCATGTCTGTAGACACGCAAATTCTGTCCTGGCCAGTAGAGATTCAATTGTTTTCCCTCCCACTCTGGTGAGAAATTAGTTTTGCCACCATTTACATATTCATTTCAATATTTCTGATTCTATAAATATATCTTTTTTTGGATTTTCTTTCAAATCATTTATTGCATCTGCCTGATTCCCTCATGAGTTAAACAAAAAATCTTTAACACTTGCTTATTTTTATATCTGCATGAGAATAATGAATTCACTCTTTTTTGGAAATTAATTTTAAACAGTTCATTCATTAGTGATTTATCCCACAAACATTTGCTGCGTGATGACTCTACGGCCAGCTCTGGTCAGAGACTTAAGCCCAAGAAGTTAGAGGTCATCAGAGCACCTGGCACACCGCAGCATCGTTGTGAACCCAGTTTCCTGCCGTCCGCCCCCGAGCTCACCTAATATACAATAAATACCTGATAAATGTATATTGACTGAATTTTAAAATGTCTTCCCCCAAGGGTATAAAGTCTAGTAATTTCTGCTCTTATAAAGGCCTTCCAACTGGAACCTAGACAGTGCTGGGGATGTTTAAGACATTTGATAGATGTTCGTTGAATGAATGAACATAGAGTCTGCTTTTAAGGGACTGACAGTCTGCTGATTTTGCTGTTCATATGAAGGTCCACCATCTGGGCTTGCACAGGGCCCACACTTGGTAGACATGCAATCGATATCCACCGGCTGACTTCTAAGGAGTGGCAGATGTGAAAACCCAACATAAATATTAGATCCTTCTCAACTAAATTGCCTCCCTATGTAAGCAAAGCAGTCATTGGAACAGTGAATCTTTAGTATCCTTCCTTGAACAATTAGATTTCCAAAGCAGGAAAGTCCTTCTCCTAGTTATTTGAATTAACCTTTCCCATAATCTGGAGAGTTAAATTTTTATCATTATTTTCAGGAGTTGTTGTCATCCATGTTCCGTTGGTAATATTTTTATTCAATCATCATCAACCATGAAGCTTATGTTCATTTTGTCAAACACATTCTAACATAATCTCTGGCTCGCATTACCGACAAGAACACCAACATGACCATCAGTTTGCTTTCTTAAAATGGAAAATAAGAGTTATGTCACAAATTTGCTAAGCCTTTCACAGAGGGAGAAAAACTTGTGCCTACCAAAGATAATTTAGTAGATTGGATTAGATATAAATCTTACCAAAAAAAAAAAAAAACAGAAAGAAAGAAACTACATACTTAAAATGAAGTAGGAATCATTGTCTCCCAATGGGAGCTGGCACGAACCTTGAAGAGACTTATTAATAATGCCCACATCTGCCTGGAACCCTTCGCAACTCCGGGGGAAGAACGTTCCTCACTGACCGTGCTATAACCATAGCTGGCGGGAGAGGAGTTTTACAGCTTCTGAATGAGCGTGTGGATCACTGAGAAAGGTTGTTCCCCAAACCAGAGGGGATTAAATTAGCTGCTTCAAGAGTTCTCAGAAGGTTGGAATGTGCTATTGTGCCCATATTATGTGTCACAATTGATATAGCCAGTCCTGCATTTTCAGCTATAAGGTGAAATCATTTAAATTAGACAATTTGAAGATGCTGGGACAACTAGCATAGGATATACAAACTCAAAATCAGATCATGCCATCCAGGGGTCACAGTACTGTGAGAGGAGTGAAATAAAAAGATATGACTCCACGCAGAGAGATTACATTCAGCCGTGGCTTTAGAAGGCTTTCTGTGGGAGGGGACGTTGAGCTGGGCCATGAAGGATGAGTATACTTTGGCTACGTGGAGATAAAAGGCTGAACATTTCAGGAATAGGGCACAGCATTAGCCCACATGTGGAAGAGAGATGACAGGACACGTGGGTGGCAGAGAAATAAACTCTCTAGGTGAATGTCCTCTGTGTACAGCACACACTTCCCTTGCTTTGATGACTTTCTCCTCGGTAAGACTACCTCCTTCGTGATAATCGCTACAAAATCTCCACCTGTGGAGATTATGCTAGGGAACATGAACACAAGCAGCCCGGACATCAGAAGGCTTGGAGTGTGGACTGGAAATAGCATGGGACTCAGTTTTTGTGGAAGAGCAATGGTTTTCACACTTTATAAATCTATAGAACCTTTTGTTTATACAAAATCTTATGCGGAATTCCAGTAAGCAAAAAAGAATCCTCTCTTTGAAACAGGGATGGGGCTCAGAAGCCCACGTACTCAGCTTCCTCTCCCTGAGGGCAGACAGCGAGTACGTGAGTACAGCACCAAGGAGGGAGGACCTGCTATTGCTCTCTGGAACACAGCCTATAGGAAGCACTGCTCTGAAACATAGGATATACAATAGGGTTGCAGGAAATAAGAAGTTTGGGCCAGATGGAGAAGTGTCTGGAATTCCAGGTTACATGTTTGGTCCTTATTCTGTAAGCAACAGGGAGTCATTTAGAGTTGTCTGGGTAAGAGGAAATGAAACCTGAGTGAGAGAAGAGACAATAGGAATAGAATGATGGAAAGAATACATCATTCAGAAAAGAATCAGCAGGACTTAGCAAGCGATTGATGTGAAGGGTAAGGAAACGGGAGAAGTCCACAAAATAAGGCAGGACTTCAAACTGGGTGACTGAAGTCATTAGAGAATGACAGTGACTGGCAGAGACTTGAAAGATGAAGAATTCAGTTTAGGACACATTGCATAGGCTGGGCACAGAGGAAAGGTGACCAACCAAGAACCAGACGTGTGACACTAGACCTTACTAAACGTGACCAGAGCTTCCAACGGTGAATTCAGCTCAAAAAGCACAAAAGCTACTATTCTCAGTATATACAAGGGCCCATCCATAAAATACAGCTGCCATATGGACAAAATGTTGGCGTGTATAACCCCCATACAAGAAATGTACTGACAGAAGGAAATTATGCAAAAGTTTTTTCTTTTCTATGTCCCTCTTTTTTTGGCTGAAGGGCTTCCTCAGACTTCAAACTATTTCTTCATCCATTCTTTCTTTTGTTCTTTCATCCTCTATTAATTAATCATCACTTGGGCTCTTGGCATAGTGCTTGTGAGCAATAACAAAGGTGATATTGACCCCTGGAGGCAGCTTGGAGCACAGATTTAGATAGATAAACCTGGACTTGAGTTCTAGCACCATCTTTAAACAGCTGCAACAACTTGGCCAAGTTATTTAACCTTTTTGTAAAATGGGATTTGAATCTAGACCTCAGAGAGCCAAGCCAGAGGTACAAACCATAAGACAGAACCAGATAATTTAGGGAATGTATAGGCAGAGAAGAGATGAGAGCAAAGAATCAGCCCTCAGGCCTAAATGTGATACAGCTCCTCTGCTCTCTGTTAACAATGCATGATTGAATAGCTAAGAATACTGTTCATAGTATCAGTGTTAGAGCCAGATAGGCCCAGGGACAAATTCCAGCTTGGCCCATTTCTACTAGTAGGTGATAAAAAAGGTACAAAATATCTCTGAGCCTCCTGAATTTCCTCATCTATAATGGGTATCACGTTATTAACTCACAGGCTTATCATCAGGATTGAATAAGATAACATACCTAAAGCGCTGAGTACAGGCGTGGAAAATAGGAAGCACTTAGTACATGACAGTTCACCTTTTGAGGAGATGCTTCCTGGCTTAGAGGCAAGGAATATGTCTTGCCCTCACCTTTCTGTCTAGCCCAGTCAAGCAGGACTTCCCTTGCAGCTGGAGGAGGCCTAGAAGGCTCTGTGAATCTGGGGAATTTCTGGGTGTTATTGGATCCAACACAGCAGCACTGGAGCAGAGAGGTCACCAGGAGATAGGCTGGATGTCCAGAAGGGATCCTGCCTCCTCCATCCCCAGATGGAAGGCCCAACCCTGTGGCTCTCACTCTCATGCCCTGGGAAAGAGCAGCACCTGGTTTTGCCAGCCCTTCCCTCCAGCATCTCTGCCATTTGTAAAGAAAGGTAAATGGTACTTTCAGACATCAATTTTTTTTCTTGCTCAAGGTGGAGAACAGCCCATCACCCTATTTTCTTCTTTCCAGGTCTTATTTTCTGGAGAATCAATCTGTTACAAGATGCCTGTCCTTACAGCAACAAAACAAGATGGCAGACATCTCCCCTTCATGGAGTCCCAAGCAGCACTTTTTTTTTCTGGAACCTGCTGCACACAAGGTCTGGTGTCTGGGTGGTCACACCTGTATTATTTGAGTTAAAAAATCAAAAGGATAAAGTGCAAACTTCTAGATCTTAATTTATCTTCACCTAATTTATAAATCTTAATTTATCTTAACCTTATCTAATTATCTTAACCTAATCTATCAGAATAACTGGAGGAAAATTTGGTCTCAAATAATACGGATGAACTATTCCTCCTCAAATCAGGGACTATAGCCTCTTAACAGAGCCCAAGGTTTGGCCTAAGAGACCGTTTGTCCAAACATCTAACTTCAAAAATTGAGTCACATCTGCTTCACCTCTGGGTGCCCATGACTGAACTATTGTCTCCATCTCCAGCCCTGATATTCAGTCTTGTTCTGAGAGAATAGACAATGGCTCCTGCTCCACTTCATCACATGAATCTACACTAACCATGAAAATGCAGACACCTCCCCAACAAAATGCCTCCAAGAAAGTTTTATTAAAATTTGCATGGGGAGTAATTTGATCCAGGCAGCCATGGTTTTCCAGACTGCTCTCCACTGCAAATTATCCCTAAGCCTTTGTCCTCTTCCCTGCCTTCTGATAAATTAACACTGTTTTCTCTGTTAACCTTAGCCTTTCTCTGTGTTTGGAAATTAAACATTCTATGTCCCTTCCTCTTAGTGGTTGCCCTAAAAAAGTCTACAGTTAATCAATATCCCCTCCCTGCTCTCAAATGATGCAGGAAATTCAGGACTCCAAACAGAACTATTCCCTCAATTAATCTCCTGTGTTAATTTTACTTAGTACAGTTCTTTCTGCTCTGTGCCTTTCTGCAGCATTTCTAGTCATGATTCAAAATCGTCTTCTTGGGGCATGATTCTTAGAAATCATGGTTACAGAGGCTGGGTTGTACATCAACTTTCAGCTTGAGAAGTTTCTAGGAAGTTTCCAAACATAACTGAGTAAGCTCATATAATAAAGTTTAAATTCAACTAGCAAGTCTTAAATGATGACTTTCTCTCCTGATCGTGGAATGGTTTCTACAACTTTCTTCTGACTTTGGAGTAATATTCTCAGGACAACCCTGAGTTAGGCTCCACTCCTCAGAACTGTAGGCCCAGCATGCAGCAGGCATGATCAAAATGCACACTTCTGGCTCAATCCTAGAGAAACAATCTATTCCAAGATGCTACTGACTAGTAATACTACAGTTTAAAGATCCTGGGGGGGACCCAACATGTAACTCATACGTCAATTTGAGCTCTCCTGTTCCTCAGAGACATGGCCAATCTCTGGAAAAGCCCTCTCCGCATCCTTCAAAACACGTCCAGGCTTTCTTCACCACTCTCTCCCTGCCTATGCTTTTGTTGTTTGGTCTACCATTTGTTCCATCCCATGCCTGAAGCCATCATACCATGAATGCAGTAACTTTATGCAGGATTTGGGGTTGTCGTAAGAGAGGAATTTACATCATAATTGCACAGCCGTCTGTAATCTCAATAGCCTCTCTCTGCTTCCTAAACTCATGCTCTTGATACTCCCTTCCTGCCTATGTACCCTCTGGAATGTGAATTTCAGTCCACCTTTTCCCACTACCTTTCTCTTAATGGGAGCCTAACAGGCCAGTCTGTTTTCCTCTGGCTTCCCTGGAATACTGTGTCATTAATATCCTCTACTTACTCCTGCAGATTGGATTGATATCATTAAGGATTGGATCCTTGGGATTTATTCTTGAGGCTTTCTGACTCAGACTGTAGGTTTACAAAAGAGCCTCGAGGGCAGTTTCAGGGAATAACAAGAAATCCAAATCCACTGGCCTCTAGGCCCCCCACATCAACCAAATATCTTTCTTTGTCAGAGATCCTCCAGTAATGGAAGCAAAAGTGAAAGATCAAGACCTATGAGAAGGAAATTTCAGTGGAACCAATTATAAATACATTGACTACGTCACTACTTATGAATACCCCAAAAGCTAGGAAACTAAATGTTGATAATTTAACAGGCATAGTAGGCAAAGGGAGATGTCCCCTTCCCTCATGAAACTTGAGTGGGAACATTGGTGAGAAAAATACTCAGAAGATTAAATGAGTTTTCACCAATGAATAAGCTCTTTACCACTGATATGATGATAAAAAGCAAACATTTTTCCATAGTATGTAGATTTAAGGCATTAGGAAGCTACAAAGATTTTGCTTTATTTCTGCCTCCTCAATGATAAATAACCATTTATTAGTTTTTCGTTTCTTCTTTGTGGGGTTTGCTTCATCTCCCAGGCAGCAACTACTTACTGGAGCTTAAACATGAAGAAAAAGAGAAAAAAGTCAAGAAGCTCATTCATTCTTTGGTAGCTCTTCAGCAGAGATGTAAAGTACAGCGCCTTTAACTGAACTCAGAAAACAGTCACGCACCGCTATAGATATCTGCTCCCCTGGGCCCCGCAGGTCCTAGGAACTTAGGGGGTTTTGCCAAACTAAATTCTGGAAAGATAACACAATAGAAAATAAAAGTGAATTTTGCCGTTATTCCACTCACACAGAGAAATGTTTTTCCTCTTTCTAAACCGTAGGAACTTAGGAAACTTAAGAAAGATAAGAAATCATGAAATGCTAACCCAGTTTAGGTAGCAGTGCGAAGACTGTGAACAAAAACTACAGGGTTCAGAATCCTTACCTACGGAGATGAAATTTTTGTTATAATTATGATTATGACTATGATTATTACTTGATTCACACCGAAAGGAAGACAATTTATTTAGATAGCTAGTATGAAACTGCAAGTATTGTCAGCTAAAGTAGTCAGACTTTTATCTAAGTCAAAATGAGGAATCACTCCCAACCAGGTATGAAATGAAGTGACTAGAACTTGATATATTTTTACTGATTCTGCTTGACATTCAGTGTGTTTTATGATGCAAGAGTTATGTTTCCCTCCTTCCCTTCCCTTCCCAATGATGGATGATGTTCTCCATCATTCCTACGTAAGGTTGTTGTGAGTTGTTTTTCAGTGTTTTCTTTTTGTTTTTATTTTCTCTTTCCCTCTGTGATAACCTCTCCAAGTCTAACAGTGTTATGGTAGGTTCCATCCAGTACTCCAGGGGCCCCAGCTTTAAACAAGATCTTATAATGGTAGGTCAGGATTCCTACCCAAAATGACATTGTCGAGATCTCACATCTAGTAATCAAAGCTCTCGGCAGATTATTTCAGTCCCTAGACTATATCAGAAATCTTTGCTGTTCAAGAAGGCTGCTCGGTCATGAAATAAAAACAGCATAACACATTCATAGCATGATGCATGGTGGTTTCCTCACCTTCAACAGCATCCCCAGTTTTCATGTTCCTCTGCATTGTTCAGATGTACAGAGATTATATTCTATGCACTCACATGTATCCCCAGTGCTTCGTTTTAATGTACAAATCTAAAATATCAGTTTTTAAGTTAAATGTATTACACTGGAAAACATTAGGTAACATTCCAGGAATAAAGAAGCAACCAAAGCCTGTCAACTTTCACTTCGATGAAAAAAGTAAAGATGTCTCCCACAGCAGATGAATGGCTCATCCTAAAGAGACAAGAATAGACGATGAGAGCACCAATATTAACAGAAGCATTAAGTTCAGGACATCGTTGCTTATGACAAGAACTTCAAATGCAAAAATGATTTTAATATAGAAGATAGAGACTAACATAGCTAATAAACTTACGCTAGTGTCATCTGGATCAATCGGACATTGTTAGAAACTTTTTTGAATCATAATAATTTTTTTACGTTTACTTCTTCCCTGTCAGCTGGTGATTTGCTCATATTAATCTGATAATTAACAAGAACATTTTTTAACCTGCCCAATATATCATTGTTTCTCTTTATTTCTTAAATGTAAATCAATCTTGATAAAGGTACTTTTAATTACCCAAGTATATCTGACACTTCTTGAACACCACTGAAAACTCTCTCAGCTTCACCTCCCATTCCAGCCAGTGCTGCAGAAACCAGGTTTTTTAATCTCTCAAGAAGTCCCCCACATATCACAATCTGGAAGCAGGGACTTAACGCCATGTGGGCCTATCCTCAACCAACGGAGAGAGGAGCTAATGGATAAATGGTTCTCCTCTCTTTCCTCAGGGGATAGTTTTTAGGGTTCTTAGATATATTTCCCCCCATCAGATTAAGCAACCAATCACCCATAGCAGTGGCCTCTGTATTGGCTTCATTGCATTGGCTTTCCTTCTCGGTTCATTCCCTTCCTCCCTCACTTCTGCTCCTAGGATCACATTCCCATATAAAATACCTGCCTTCAAACTTTTTACTCAGACTCTGTTTTCAGGGAAAGCTATGCTAAGATAAAGATAATTTTCAAGAACCTAACCATTGAGTACATGGATAGACAATCAATTGCTAAGCTATAACCTATTTAATGAGTCCATTTCTTTCCAATTACAAAGTTAATTTATGCCCATTTCTGCACTGGAAATAAAAGTCTCACCATTTCTAATCTAATGTCTTTCTGCACAATATTGGACATTACATGCTTGACATGAAATGCTTTAAATATAATTGAACTAATCTGCCTTAAATCAAGACACTTGCACATTCTGCTAGTCTCAAGAACCAGACAAAATGCCCGGAAAGGCTTTTCCTGAGAAAACAAACAAAGGTCCATTGACGAATTTACTAGACTAGTAGATTCTGCAAGGATTTGAGCATACAAATATAAATAAGAGCCATCTCTGCCTTCATTGGGCTCATACTATGGAAAGAGAAACAGATAATAGATTCACATACTTACATACATATGAATGATGTCTTCAATATAGTACACTTATATGATATATAAAATATAATTTTACTCTATAGAAAATGAATACAGAAATAACTTAGATTCCCCCCGAAAAAAAGATTTTAGCTGCATAATTTGGGATAAATTAATTTCTCTGAGTCTCAGTTTTCTGAACTGTTCAATAGAAACAATTATAACTACTTTAAAAGGTTTCTGTAAAGCTTCAAAAGACAATATGCGAAAAGTGTTTGGCATTTAATATACAGTACCTACTATTATGGCTCTTTGTTATATAATTTTCATCATTATCATTAATAACAAAATTCATTTGCGATCATTAATGTAAGATGATCATAATAATTAATTCAACAAATGTTTGAGTACCTACCCAATGACAGGCACTGTGATAAACAGTACAACACAATCGAGAAAATAACAAGGATAAAAAGAAACGAAGTTAGGTTGCATAGTGGAGAGAAAGACGGGGAAGGCCGGATGGAGGCCTTGAATAGGATTTGGACGTAAAGGTGACGAGGGCAGGGCGGCCCTAAAAATGTGTTCATGGCACAGGTGGGTTCAGGGGTGTTCCAAGTCCTCGGGGACACAGTATGGGAGAACTTGGAATTCTAATTTGAGGTCATGACTTCCAGAGTCTATCACGTGTAGAAGAGCAGCACCTCCATGACCCCTGTGATCCATGACAATAACACCGTTGTTACTTCACTGGCTTCTCCCCTCCAGCAAGGGTTGAGTTGAAACTCACTCAAGCAGAGCTGTTTAGCTGTCCCTTCCTCTCTGCTCTATTGCCTGTGTTTTGTCTTCATGTATATTCAATTGAGACTGATATCTGTACTAAGAGAATCTGAGTTCTCACCAAGCCCCAAAGAAAAATCACTTACTAGGAATCAAAGTACTATGGCTCCATTATGTTCTGAGGGCAAAGAGCAACTCAGTGATGAATTGCATCCTCTATCTTGTTGTTACTGTAGTTAAATATATTTCAAATGATAGTTAAGCTGAGACTCAGCTGAAGCACATCAGTAACCAATGCAAATAAGGCTACTCCTTTTATTAATGGATGGATAGTCCTTACATCCTTTCTCATTTTATTAATGGATGGATAATCCTTACATCCTTTCTCATCTTATTTTATTCACAGTTATTGTCTCTAAGAACAAGAAAGATTTACTCTTATTTAGGCTCATTTGAATTAACAAGATTTATTTCCTCTTGATAAATTATGTTGAATTAATCCTTTTGGACAACACTGAGGACCAAATATTGGATGAGCTACTTAATCATGAGCCCTGTCAGAGCCCAGATCCACCCCAGACTTACTAATGGAAAATTGTGCGAACAATGAGGCTGCTGACAGAACAGATGAGCTGTTCAGAGACGTTTCAGAAATGCCCTCCTCAGGGTGTGTTTCAAACCATTGCACACACATCTAAAAAGACAAAAAGTCAGGAATCTGTCATTATAAACTAGGATAGCATATTCACAGTTAGAAATCCAGGTTTGGGGAGGCCTAAATCTTATACAATTTCGGGAGCCATTTTGAAGAAAAAGAATTAAAAAGTATATAGGAAATTAGGTACAAAATTTAACATGGATTTAGAATAAGAAAAAATTCTAATAAATTGCAAGTTTTAAAATGTCAACAAACACCACATTATCAAATCCAGGAAAATAACATATGTTTACTAAGTAACTGCCTGATCTACTCTATAATACTTTCTTCATACATTCTTTTGTTACTTACTCTTTGATTGTCTCTTCATATAACAACAATTTTGGAGTATCATTCTTTGCAGAAAAAACAGGAAGAGCCCTTTTTCTAGCACGGTTGATTGAATATTGTTTCATATTATTGATGGTTTTGAGTAGACATCAAGGAGAAGTGAATCCTCTGCTTACACTGTTGTATGTCTGACAATGGGGGAAATATTCCACAGGCCAGCTTCCAGCTCCTTCCAGTAAGCCTTGCTCATATATTTCAGAACCAGGCACAGTAGGACACATGTACACTGTAATGTGACATCTAGCCCTGCCTCTTCACATCATAACGCCTGGCACACTACGTGTTAGGAATATTCCTGGAAGCCATTCCTATGCCAAGTTGGTTAATAATAACTATTCACAGAAGTGGCCCTTTTTTATAAAAGAGCTATTAGCATCCCTCAGAACACTAGTGACAAATACTGGTCTAGATCCTCATATGGCAATGTTAGCCTCTTCTTCTTTCTTGAGCATATATGCAATACACTTTTGGCCCTAGCACTTGAATTCAGATCCGTAATTTCCATACTGATATTTTTGGCCTCCTCTGTATTTCTCCAAATCTTTTCTAAGTTGAGAAACCCAGGAATGAGCACAGAGTCCTCCTAAGCATAGAGTCCCTGCTGCATTTAATGGGAGGATTACTCTATGGTTCTATATGCATATCAGAGGACACATTTCTGCAATTCAGCAAACAGAATCATCAAAAAAAAATTTGGAAAGTATTTTTATTAAAAGCACACTCTTGAAATTAAAAGCGTTAAAAGGAGGGCCTGCCCAGTGGCATAATGGTTAAATTTGCACACTCTGCTTCTGCGGCCTGGGGTTTGTGGTTGGTTTTGGAGCCTGAGCATGGATCTACACAATGTTCATCAGGCCGTGCTGTGGGAGCATCCCACATATAAAATAGAGGAAGATTGGCACAGATGTTGGCTCAGGGACAATCTTCCTCAAGCAAAATGAGGAAGATTGGCAACAGATGTTAGCTCAGGGACAATCTTCCTCACAAAACAAAACAAAACAAAACAAAACAAAAGGTAAAAGTGATGAGCATCAAGGCTGCCCCAGGGAGAGAAGCCCAAGGTGTCCTGCCCTACATACCAATCTATATCATCCTCCAGGAAGCACAGGATGTCCTGACCTAATCCAACCTGATTCCTATCCAAAGTTATAGGACCACCCAATACCCAGACCCCATCTGCACTAATACCATTTTAATGATTTTTTTCATGATCTTTCCTTTGTCTTGTAAAGAAATAATTCACATACCTATGCCTTATCAATTTAGCCCTACCCTCAACCCATCGCAGCTCTTTACTGCCCATGGGTCCTGTCCTCATGTTGCTCCACGCTATTCTCTGAATAAAGGAGCACTGCTACTAGACTTTGAGAGTCCAAGAAATCTTTCTTTTGACTCCTCAGCTCACTGAACCCACATCAAAAAATGTTGGGAAGTGGAAAATTCCCCATTTCCCTCCTTGGTTCTTTAGGCCGGTCGAATAATTAAAATGACATAAGGCAGATTAACAGGAGAAAACCAAATTTAATTACATATACATGAGAAGTCCACATTAACATGAGAGATTTCAAAGGCAAAATGGGGTATATATGTCATTCTGGACTAAGGAGAAGGGGGCAAGGGCCTGCGATTTCAAAGGAAAGAAAGGCAATTCACAAGAAGAATGAAAAGAGTAAATTTTTGGTAAACTAATGTTTCCTGGCCAACCCAAAACAACGGGATACAGAGAGGATCAAAAGGCCTTGCTGGGTGCCCCACTGTCTACCACAGCTAGTCCACGTTATACTATGGTGATCTGTGGTGTTAGCTTCTTCCTTGAACAGATCCTCTCTCTAAATTCTTTTTAGGCAGCTGGGGGAAGTTCAAAGCTTCTTCCTTAATCTTTTGGGCCTTGATTGTTTTTAGCTTGAAATAATCTGCATTCCAGAGAAGCACATCTCGGGGTGACTCATTCTGAATTCCTCCAAAGGGAAAGAAAAAATGAAACTGGCTCAACACAAGGTTGACATAAGGGAAGCCATATTGTAGAAAAGAGACCATGTTGTAACTTGGAATGACCTCTGTCTAACTAACCCAGCTGGGTTTGTGCCCTACAGGAGATCCACCTGTTCTGTAGATTTTATGACCCCTGCTACTGCATATACCTCCCGGCAGCAATAAGACGATAACTTCGTTCTTTTGAGTTCCTTAGGAATGTGATGACCCCCAAACAGAGAGTCTATGCTGATAGCCATCATCAATGAAAACTGAAAGATCTGGTGTGGCAACTCCCAGTCTGTAACACTAGAGGGTCAACATTCCTAAGCCCTTCCCCCATAACCCACTGGCCTATATAACTGCTTCAAGATTCTGTGCCTGATTGAAGATGGTTCTTCTAGACATTAGACGGCCATCTTCCCTCTTGCTAGCAAGCTGAATAAAATGCCTTTTCTCTGCCACCATCTTGGCTCTTGACTATTGGCTTTTGTCTCATGGTGAGCAGATCGTGCTCTTGGTGCGGTAACAAAAATATGATTCTTAAAGCTAAAGTAAACTTTTCCCTGCAAACTCTGCTGAGGAAAATTCTTGAGTGATTAACCATATACTAGGGATTCTGCATTTTAATTCTGGCATGAGATCTTGAAGTTTTAAGGAAAACATAGTTGAAACCACTATTCTTCAAACTATCTGATAGTTACATGGCTTACATCCTTTTTTTCCTTTTCTCAAATTCCTTTGATGGTTTTGTAACCTTTACAATGCTAGATTTGGATGTAGGGACAAATTTAACACTTACACAGAATTCCTTAATGTCATTTCTTTTCCCAAACAAGCTTAGTGAGAAATAAAAGATGACAGAAAAGACATTTCTTACTCGTGTGCTTCCTCCAAGCAAAGCAAGAAAATGGTTGTAACAGATTCTTTATGCATTAGTGAGCACTCTATTACGCCATTTTGCTAAGAATCAAATCAAAAGGGACATCTGTTCTCAATAATTCCTCTTTCTTCCGTCCCAGCAAACTGCCCCCAGCCATGGAAGAACTCTACAGTGGCATAAAGAACTCCTCTGGCTTCAAGCAGACCATTACATGAAGGTCAATATACTACCAAAAATAGTAATGCAAACAAAAAAAAGAAAGAAAAAATCAAACTGGTAACAGCTGGTTTTCTCTTAATCAAAACGGTCAGGAAGTCTGCATTAGATTGAATTTTCCAGTTAACTGAAGGTAAACATGGCATCCTTGTTCTGGGACCTATTGTGTGGGACCCTGTTATAGAAGCATGCTTCTCAATGTTTTTTTAGCTGTGCCCTTTCATGATGAACATTAAAATTTCTCCCCTTCGCTGGAGCTCTTCCTCCCCTGTATGTGTCCAGACACCTTGCTCTTGTCTTCATTACAGAGTCACTGAGGGCCAGAGAAAAGTTTATTTTCTATGTGTCCTCATCAGGCAAGACATTGTCTGTAGCTTTTTTGATCTAATTTATACTACAAAAATAATGGCTTCTTGTGGCCCTCTGATTTTAAAAATTGGGTAATATCAACTACATATTTTCATACATCCCCTGGGAGAGTGTGACATGTTCTCCTGGAGAAGAAGTGTCTCTTTCCCCTCCCCAAACACAAGTGAGAAACACTAGCCTAAGACTAATGATTCCAATTTTCTGCTTTAGTAAATAGAATGGGGAAAATATAATTGAATTCCCATTTAGTGCTTGGGATCTAATAGCACCTTGGGCTCTGGATGATAAACTCGAATCTTCACTATACAGCACTACAGCTACAGATTTGCAAAATAAGCAAACTTGATCAGAAGGTGTACCACGAAGCCAGGAAAGGGGGTAAGGAGCCCCTCTCCCTCACTTTTTTGAGTCTCAATTACCATGAGCATGTTCAGAATTTCAATTTGAAAATATTTAGGCTATGCTACACAATGCAGCTCATCTTTAGTGATTTTCCCCCAAGTGATCTTCTATCATGTATGAAGAAAGAAGCTAAATTCTTTTTTATCCATTGGCTTAGAACCCTCTTATGTTTGCAGATATGTGACGATTTTCCCATGTCAGTGTTTGCTCAGGCTCTGGATATTAACTGCCATAATTCTTCTCTCATCCTCCTGGCAATTAATCCCTCATGCAATATGCATACTTTGGTGCCCTTTTACTGCATGACCTCCACCCTCACATCTCCCCAGGCTAATAACCATGCTAACACCTGGATTCCACCTTCCAATTTTAAGAGATATTGACTTCAGGAAACAAAAATAGAACAGGCTTGAAGCATCTCATTTTCATTCCACCTTTTCATGATCCCTTTGAGTTTCTCCTTGAAATTAATTAAGAGAGGACAGTGAGGTGAAATTGCACCATTTCATCTGGATGGTACCCTGCTTCCCTTTTTTGTTGACTCCTGAAATGCCAAGATTTCAGACAGATATTTAAACAGTGGTTAAAGGATCACAGCTTGTTGCAGAGTCTCTTGGTTATTCATGGATACGTCCCCCTCCTCGATTTTTTTGCTTATAAGTATATGAAATTATTGTTAAGGTATAAAGTTGCCAAATGGGAAAATAGATTTTAAAAAAATGTTAATGAGATGAGGAAGTATGATTGACTGCGGGCAGATAATAGAAGAGAGATTTTGGAAAGGGACTAAGTGAGGGGACAGCAGATCCTTTACCCCACAAAAGAGGCTCGATATCATTACAGAAGAAGGGAGAGTAGTGAATAATCCCCGGGCCTGCAGAGAGGTCAGGAAACTGAGAAGATACTTCCACAGCTGTACACAGAGAAGGGCAGCAACTGGATACACCAGCAGGTGAGAACACAGTGTGAATCAGCGAGATGAGAATAAAAGTACTCATCTGTTTGCTTCAGTATCATGGGCCTCAGCTGTGACACTAAGTTGCTACTATCAGTTAAAAACTGATATAAAAAAACGTAATAGATGCAATAGAGTCCAACAAGTTCATTAAGGCCTGTTACTAGGGAGAGAATTGCAGCTGGCAAGACTGGAAACAGTAAAATGAAGGCAACTAAGAAATATAAGCGAAGTGTGAGTATGCACCACTGAGGACCAAGAGAGAACTTCGTACCAGTCAGACCAGAGTGTGGCTTCCAAACAAGAAATGCTAAACAAGGCATGAAGCAGGGTTTTCTACAAGTTTCCTCTCAGTCCTTCTCAGCCACACTATGCCTGTTTCAGACCTTCCAACAAAGTGTGTGCCAGCTGACTTGCAGAGCACTTTGGGCACTCTCCCAACAAGACAATAGGACATGGATCAGAGCGTAACTTCACTCATACACTTTTACTGAGGGACCATCATGCATGAGGCACAGTGCCTGGCATGGAAGAAGGGGAAAACACACCCTTAGACAAGCAGTGATCACGTCCTGTGTTGAATGAAGCTTCAGGAGCCCAGTGAGGGGAAGAAGGAACTCATTCTAGAAGAGCCAGGGACAGCTTCCCAGAGGTGATGTCTTTGTACTGGATTTTGAGCATATCACACAAGATTCTTAGTTGCAAATAACAAGAAATACATTTGTCTATTTTTAGCAGCAAATAAATTTATCAGAGGAAAGCTAACATTTTATGAGAAGCTGTGCAGCTAGGAATAACACCTAAACCTCATCATGGAACTGCTCCAATGGAGAGACCACTGCTGCCGCCACTGGTATAGATCCAGCCACTTGGCCTCAGGAGTAGCCTCAGAAGCTCTAGCCTCTTATTCTGAGTCTCTTGTAAGTGCATTTGACTGGTGGAGCCTGAGTTACATGCAAGAGAGATTGGGAAAGCCCATTTTCTAAATTTGAGACGTAGGAAGTAAAGAACGCCTCAAGAATAGGAAGAGTATTTGATGTTTCTGGGCACCCAAAAAGAATGACAAAGGTTCACTTCAGAAGTTGAGAAAGGCACTCACAAGATGAAGCAAGGAGGAACAGCATGTGTAGAGACCCTGGGAGTCAAAGAGCATGGCTTAGAGCTGAGCTGAGAGGTCGTTGCTTAGGTTTTCAATCTCATCTTAGGAGAGGAATTCACAAGGGAACAGCTCAGTTGTACATTGTCAAGAGAAGAGACTTTGTTATTACTTTAGTTATTACTATTATTAGTACTTTTATTCCCAAATGACAGACTCATCATATCTCGGATAATCTGCTGACACAGCAGATGTCACTAGCCAAAGCCTGGTGCTTAAGCATTGGGAACTGAGACTGCGGGACCAGTCACCAAGCGCTCCTTCTGCCCTATATCAGGGCCTATATTCGGATCTCTTAAAGCTTAGACTTTTACAATTAGTAAAAAATGTTCCCACATGCACCCTCAACTGAAGCTTGTCTGGAAGTGTTTTCTATTAGAATATTTAAAAATCAGTTGCATATAATTCCATGCCGTGT
The DNA here is from genome assembly GCF_041296265.1 of Equus caballus. Classification (NCBI taxonomy): domain Eukaryota; kingdom Metazoa; phylum Chordata; class Mammalia; order Perissodactyla; family Equidae; genus Equus; species Equus caballus. The sequence goes on from NC_091690.1 coordinate 60,842,389, forward strand.
GAGCACAGGGACCCGTTAGCTTAGACAGCAGCTGTATTGTGTACATTATATAGCCAACTGCTATATAACACGGCACAACAGAAGCTTGCTGAGTACAAATACTATGTCATCATAAGCAACTCTTTCTTTACAGTAGCTGTCAGAGTGGTTTGTATTTACATTCTCACATCTGTCCATCTGCCACTCAGGAAACAAGCAGAGGAGGCAAAATGAGGGGAGAAAATTTGTTCCAACTGGGGAGGCTTTCTCACTGCAACTGCAGGACAGCATATTTTCAGTACTTTAATGACCAGCAAGGCAAGAACTTTACACATTTTCAAACTTCCGTAACAACCCTGCATAGACAGAGGCAACACCTTAGGGATCAGTAGAGCTGATTAATTAGTTTATACTCTTGTCTGCTTTCTAACACTTTAGAGCCAGCTTGTAGAATCAGCTCAAGTTACAAAAGCTGTTTCATCAGTAAGTTATTTCCCACAACACCATAGGCACAACTAAATCACTCTTTATAGCTTCTTGAAGATTTCATATTTGGTTACCCAAGGCAACAGAAATTTCTCACTCTACTGGGCCAGGCACTTCCATGCCGTATTACTGCAATGAACTTCTTTCTGAGGTCCCTTTTTCAAGTTTTCCATTTTAAATGCTTTGCTAAAACAACTCCCAAAGTAAACAAATTGTTCTAGTTCATTTTATGACTAAGAGCTCCCAAACACCCCCTCCCTCAGCTCTTCCTCTTCTACCACCATATTTTTTATCATCATAGTGATCAACTTTTAATTGGCCCACCAGAGACAATTAGAAATCTAAGGAAGAAATTGCATCGTCCTCTTACTTCAGTGTCTAACATTCACTCTACGATTTTTTTTTGCTGTTTCCCGATAGGTCTTTAAGGAGCAATCTCAAGGAGACACATTTTTAACAGTTGACCAACTTGAAGAAAAGCTAGAAAGATGTGGGATTATAGAAAGACAAATTATACCCCAACAACGTAAAAATGTGATGCAGCTCTGACAAATCAGTCTCCAAAGTTTTCACAAAGAATTCTGCTGAGACCACACTTGGACAAGATGTTAGGACAAAGTGTGGGTTCATTTAAGAGAAAATGTTAAAAAGGACTTCCTGCATATTCACCAGTAGACATAATTTTATATTTTAAAAGAAGGAAATATAATTTGCAATGAAAAACCCTCACCCCACCCTGCCCTAGAATGATATCCAACTGTTCACAAATGGAGATTGCAAACTTTATAGGACAATTTGTGGTTTATAGGGCACGTTCGCGGAAATCATCTCATTTGATCCTTACCTCAAGGAGGTAAGGTATTCGTAGGTCCATTTCAATGACTAGGAAGCTGAGCTCAGCATTGTTTCCCCCAAGATCACATAGGTCACCAATGAGGGAGTCAGCCTCTAATCTTGTCTTCTCGCTTCTGACTTCTGAACATTCTCTTTCCAGTGCCCCTCAAACTGATGTTTATCGTTATTCATTCCATAAAAACCAAGAACCTGACTATGCCAGTCACCTAAAAAGAGTCCAAGCCCCTTCCTGGGTGCCCATCCTTGGCACCACCAAGGTTGAAGAGACTGACGTCCACTGCCCCATTACACTCTAAATATGAGACAGGTCAGTAAAGCACCTTTTATCACCTTCTTAGCCACCTTGCCCGTGGAGGGTGCTTGGCAAGAGTACCCTTCCAACCCAGCTGTACAATCTCCAAAGAGAACACCCTGCCTATCACTGTCTGAGGCCCTGCCCTCAGACCAACTCTTCCTGCTCCACCTTTCCATTAAATGCTGTTTTAGTTGCCTTTATTTTACAAAGATTTGCTTCATCTCCTACTTGTTATGTTCCAGCAATGGACCTTTAGTGAAGGCAAGAGAATGAGAAGGCCATTCTCATTCTACTTGATGAGAAAGCCACAGAAACTTTCACCTGTTTGAGAACCAATTAAAGCCAGAGTCTACTATGGGGTCTACTATGACCCCAGAGAAAAACTTAAATCTCCATGTACCATGTATCCTGTGCTAACAGCTCTCTCCATTTACACAAAGTACATTCACAGAATATAGAAACGCCCCAGCCCTCACCTAATTCCTGATTTATATCTTACTTCACATAGAGTCTCCAAGCAACTTAAAACTACTGATGTTATTTCTGGCCTCTTAAACCACCAAGCCCTGCCTTGGCTGCATATGGAAAATCTGAGTAAAACACAATGTTTGCCCTCATGAGACCAGCTCATGATGAAGATAAATTTTGTGTGAATTTTCTGAGTTTATACAGTGCCTAATACCATGCACTGTATTTATAAGGCGCTAAATTAGTATTTATTAAGTTGAATTGTAATTATGGAAAGATTCAGGTGCAGACATTCTGAGAAAAAGCTTATTTTAATCACTGCTTCAAGACAAATACAAGATAACTGATATACGAGCTTAAAGAGAACTGATGGTAATATCCACAGTATAGCTGGGTGACTTAAAATGTCTCAGATGTCTCTCATTATCGAGTTGCCTCATTTGTACTTAAAGAGCAGTTTCTACACAAATGAAAAAACATAGTTATGAAACTCAGTGGACTAGTTAGCCTTTTTTTTTTTTTTTTTTGCTGGGAAAGATTCCCTCTGAGCTAACATCTGTTGCCAATCTTCCCTTTTTTTTTTTTCTCCCCAAAGTCCCAGTACATAGTTGTATATTCTAGTTGCAAGTCCTTCTAGTTCTACGTGAGCCACCACCAGAGCATGTCTACTGACAGACGAGCAGTGTGGTTCAATGCCTGGGAAGCTAACCTGGACCACTGAAGTGGAGCATGCCAAACTTTAGCCACTAGGCCATCAGGGCTGGCTCAAGTTAGCCATTTTTAAAATAGTTTTAAATAGGTTTTTCTACATTTCATTCAGTAATTCAGTTTATTCTTTAGTTTCAGCCACTTTCTTTTCATTTTTGGCCTTGAATTCACCTAATACTTATAAATTTGTTTTCATTCAACGAACTAAAATTTCCTTTTAAAAAATTTTGTACTAGTTTTCAGGTGGGATTTCAAGATCAGTTGCTGTCTTCAATGTTTCATGTTTTTGCATTACTCCTTTATCAAAATCACCACATAAGTTATACCCTTATGTGGTTCAAACACCAATGACCTCATGGGTTAGTTCTGTCATTTCCAAATTACTAATGGAGAAACTCAGGCCCACGGGACCTAAGTGGCCTCATAAATGACTTCAAGAAGGGCACTTACGGAAGCTGGTAACTGGATGTAGAGAGATGGTGAGCAGGGCAGATCAACACTGCAGGTGTAGGGAACAGCTGCGCAAGCGTAAGTGGAAGTGCAGGGCTGAGAGAGGACCCAGCTGGCCCAGAGATTCAATTTGTGGGAAAATTCTCCTTTATTACCAGGAGCTGTGCAGCTTCAAGGCACTATCCCATAGCTCTTTCCTTGAGCGATAGATTTCAAAGGACTACCTTACCCCTGGTGAAAAATAATAGGCTTATAACATTGATAAAGGAAATATAGAAAATGTTCCTTTACTTTATAATAATTTTTCCCATTGACTGACGTAAGTTTTAAAATTACCCAATTATATACAGAATCAATACGCACCAAGTTTGCATCTTGTTTATTGCCACTAACATGCTGTGTATCTTTGCTAAGGCTCAGCTACAAAATACAGATAATAACACCTACTCCATATGCTTATTGCGAGGACTAAATAAGGTAATATGTGAAGGCACAGTAGTTAGTGCCTGGCACAAAGAAATAACGTTTTTGGCTCACATCAATGACTTTGCCTGGTATCACCCATTTTTGACATCCTTCCTCCTCCTGACTTTTCATAATTCTGCTAACGTCTTTGACGTCAAGAAATCACTAATGTCTCCAACGCAGCCTACAAAAGAGAAGACAGCCAGCAAGTGGAAACAATGCAATTAACTTTCAATAATCCTGTTTTTAAAGCAGTAATTAGGATTTGAAATTCTACTAGTTGTTTTAAAAGTTGTAAAATGTTTTCTATTTCCCTCCAGAATTGCTGATACTCCCCAAAAAACACATTAAAAATTATGTACAGACAATTGCATTGGAGTAAACTAGTTTAATGTTTAATACTTCACTCCTGGTTCATCAGCTCAGACTTTGGCACCAAGGGCAAAACTGGACTTCTTTTGAGGAGCCCATCTGCTGTCCAAGGCTGATTTTAAACCGTAATCTACTTACTCTAAGAGGGGAGATGTTCCTATTACATTAGACTGAGACGTCCTAAACAGTGTTTACTTAGCTCAGATAATTTCAACTTGAGGAATACGTTTTGGGAGTTGAGGGGAATAGAAACAATCTGGTAGTGAAGATCAGTCCAAGTAAACCTAAGTTAGGAGTCACCGATGGTCTGAAAAAGGGAACACACAAATGAGCACAAGAAAGATCAGATGGGAAGTTGAGTCTAACAAGCAACAGGCAAGTCAAGAGCCAAGAAGTCAGAGATTGAGAGGCAGGACAGAGAGCAGCAGCAGCAGCCACAGCTGAATGCAGATAAAGCATTTGCTGGGACAAGGTTTTACCATCAAAGCCAAGAATGGCCTGAGGTTAGTATTTGAAACATCTGCCCAGCGAAAGTTTCTACGATTGGGAGGACACAGTTCTTACCTTGGGGACCCTGGCCAAATAACCAGTGATCTGCTAGCTATTAAATAAAGGGAGAATTTTCAGTTTTCATCTCTCTAATCTTTCTTTGTTCTCTGATGACATTAACCAAAGAATTTAAAACACTTCTCATTGGCTTCCAGCACGCTGGAGTACTCATGCTAACTCTTGGCCTGTCCTTGACAGCTCTTTTAGCTCTTTTGGGTCTGCCAGCTTCTAAATAGTGATGTTTCCTTCCTCCTCTTTCTGAGGATCTTGTTCCCTCCACGCTTTATCCACTACCTATTTAGAGACGCCTGCAGATTAGCCTCCCTCACTAGATCTCCTTCCTGAATGCCAGCCCCATTTGTCAAGTGTTTAAAGGACATCAGGTGGACAATTCATTACCTCAGTGCGTACTTCCCCAGAATCAATCAGTCAGTCATTCTCTCTCATGCAAAAATTCAATTTAATAGAAAATAGTACTTCTTAAACCTTAATGTACATATAAATCACCTGGGTGTCTTGCTATAATTCAGATTCTGATTCAGTAAGTCTGGGGTGGGGGCCCCAGAATCTGCATTTTTAACAACTCACAGGTTTCATTGATGCTGCTGGTCCTTGGGCCATTCTTAGAGTCACAAGGGTAACTAGGAACTAGGTCACCCAAGTCAGAGTTGCACCTCTGCCACTACCTCCCTTCAGACCCTGAGTTACTCCAATCCCCTGTTTGGGCCTCAGTGTCTTTATCTGTAAAATCAGACAGCTAGACCCCACATCCCAGAGGATTTTATCCAGCTCTAACATGATGGATGCAGAGCCAAACTCTATTAACTGTAACTAAGATGTACCACATTTCTGTGCAGTGAACTCTTTGAAAAACTAACCAGGCTTTAGCAGCAATGCTAACCAAAACCAGGATTTAGTAGCGATACTAAAGTGTTCAGAACACTATCTGTAATAGATATGGGTCCAGAAAACGTACATTCTTAAATGCATTGGGCCAGGGCAAAATTGGCACAGTGAAAACACAGCACTATTTTGTGAAATAATAACAGCTTAAAATTACTTCTTTTCTCAGTGGGTCTGTAAATCAAATGATGGCCATCAGAAAGTCACTTAGAGAACAATCACTAAATAAATAGCGCTGAAACAAAATCCAAAGATAAGGTTATTCTGGGTCTAAGGGTTATTTTCATGGCCTGGAAGCAAGGTGTTCAAGGCAGTTCTGTATTTTTCCCTGGTAAGTAGATGACACATAAGACCCATATTGGTTTTTATTTTCCTATTATGGTGGTGAAGTATAGAAGAAACAGGACCAGGCTTAGAATACTAATATTTGGGTTCAAGTACAAGTTCTGCCTTTACTAGCTGGTCAAATAGTAATCTTGGTCAAATGTGTGAGCCTCTGTTTCCACATTCGTAAAATGCAGATAGTAATAATGTACATATTAGTATATTGCTTTAGGGATCAAATTAACTAATGGGAGAAAAAGTGCTTAACAAAAATTATAGAATAGTATAGAAATGTGAGAAGAAGAGAGTAAGAAGAGAGAGGAGGGGAGGGAGAGGAATAGTGGTAGTTATTTTGTGTAAATGAGTTGAAAATGGATCACTTCCTATCACTCCTTCTCTAACAAATCTTCAATTCCCCCATTGTCTACAGAAAGCCATGCTTCTCAGGACCACTAAAATCTGACCTCTGACTGCATTTCTAGCCCACTTTCTAATACATCAAGTTGACTCTATTGACAAGTGTCTGTAGGGTCTCCAAATTGAGTAAATGAGTGAGTTACTAAATGTTTAAGAGGTTTAAGAGGAAAATTAAGCTACCATTTAGAATTGTCTATTATGTGCCAGACATTATGCATTAGTTGTTTAATTTTTACAACCACTCTGTAGAGGTTGAGCTTGGACCTCTTGGCTAATAAGCAGCAAAGGTGGGATGTGATGTTATACTTGATGGTCCCTTCTGATTGCCTTCTACCAGCTAAAGGTGAAGTGACAGAATCTGTGCCCTAATACTGTTCATTCCCCATTTTTCCATTCTGCTTCTTCCCTTTGGCTAATCAAAACAAGATTTATCAAACTTTTCAAAGATTAGAAATAGAATCTACATTCTTTTTGTAGAGGAGGGAAATGGTTTCCTCTACCCTTCTGGCTTCTTCTGGCGAGTCTAAGAATTAAATTGATGTGAGACAGATTAACAGGAGAAAAAGAAATTTAATTATGTACATAGGGGCTCCATAAGACTAGAAGACCCAAAGATAGTCAGGCATTTGAGGTTTATATGCCATCCTGAGCTAAGGAGAAGCAGGCGAGGCGTCTGAAGCTTCAAAGGGAAGGGAGACAATTCACAAGAAGATGGGAAGAGCAAATGCTTGGTAAACAAATGTTTGTCATGCCATGCAGAGAGAAGGGACACAGAGAAGACTTTGAACAAGCAGGCCCTGCTAAGTTCCTCTCAGTTTACCACCTAGCTCATGTTCTTTATAGTTATCACTGGTGATAGCTCGCTTCCTGAGACAGGCTTTTTTATCAAAATTCTTTTAGGCAGTTAAGGGGGAGGTAAAAAGAAAAATTTCCTGTCTCTTCTGTTCCTTAAAAATAATCACCCTAAAATAATCCTCATGCCAAAGAGATATATTTTGGGATGACAAATTCTGCTCACGCTATATTTTCATTATGCACCAATGAAAATAATACTTCTGACATGCCTCTCTGTCATTTGTTGATATAATAAAATATTTTCTCAAAGAATGACTAAAAGTAGTAACTATTATGTGCATACCCTTACAGACTTAGTCAAAGTTTACTATGGCATGTAGAATATCATGTTAGATTATTAAGATGCAATAATGGATTGACAACTACTGTTTGGGCACTGTCTGTACAAGCAAAGAGAAGTACTGAGGTTTGCCCTGATAGAGGGCTAAGAAAAATTGGTTCTGACATTTCCACACCACTTTATTGGGTAACTTTTATACAAGGATCTCATTTTGGTTCACTGAATCATCCCCACCACCCAGTAAGGTAGTTATTCTTATCCCCACTGACCGGATGAGGAAACCAAGACTGAGAGAGATCAAGTGACTTGCCCAAGGTCATGTGCCCTATAGATGCAGGGGATAGCTTTTAAATGCACATCTTATAAGTCTGAATGCCTATTCCCTTTATAATCCTACTTGTTCATTTAACAAGGAAATATAGACCAACTGCTAGGGGCCAGGCCCAGCTCTCCGCACCACATACCCTCCAGGTGCTCTGGGCTTTCTGAGAGACTCATTTTACGCAGATGAGGACTCAATGCCTGCTTCCCATACTTTCAAGATAACATGTGGCCTCAGAATTCCATTTCCACTTGGACCCAGAAATTTAGCAATATTTAAATCCCACCATAAGAGAAGGTAATAAACTTGACATTTGTGGAAAATAAATTTGACATTTTGTGGATAATAAATTTGACATTTCTCATGTTTTAAACCGTTTCTGTGACCCCTAAGTAGCTCCCAAAGGCAGCAATGTGTTGAAGAAGATGGTAGTTACTTCCCTGCCCTCCCTGTTTTTTTCAGGTACAAAGAGAAGCACTCGAGGCAGGGTTGGTGAGTGGGAATGACACATGGAGACAGGAATTAGGAAGTTTTTTTACTTGTAACCCCAGGTCTTTACTTAAGTGCACTTATGCCACTGATTTATAGATTCATAAGACACAAAACGACATGAAAAATGTTCTCTTGGTGAGAAACATCTTAAATAAACCATTTCACTAGGAAGCAGTGTAGAATAGTGGTTAAAAGCATGAACGCGGAAATAAGCCACTTCCTAACATCAAATCCCAGCTCTGTCACCTAATGACTGTCTGATCTTGGGAAACTTCCCTGACTTCCCTATGCCTCAGTTTCCCATCTGAAAAATGGGGTGAATATAATAACACCTGGCTCACAGATTTGCTGTGAAGAGTAAATGAAGTATTATGCTTAAGGTACCTGGCAGAGCACCTGATAAATAGTAAGCACTTTCTAAGGACAATTATTATTGCCACTCCCTTGCTCAAAAACATGCAATGACGTCTCAATACTAATAGGCTAGGTCCAAACCCCTCAATTTGACATTCAAATCCTCTGAGATCCTAACCCACAACTTGAGTTTTATTTCCCACAATCTATTCAATAGTATTTCGTACTCAATCACTACTGAGCTCTGACCATGCTAGGTGCTATATTAGGTGCTGGAGGTCCAGAAGAGACCATGCAGCACATGCTCCTTAGGCTCACAAAAAGAGTTCCTTGTATCCAGCCAGCCCAGCCTCCCTGCTACCCCTCCATATGTCATATGTATCATCACCTGTGTTCAAAACATCCTTCTCTCTGGAATACTTGAGTAAAAGTTAGGACCAACCCCTCTGCCTCATCCAATCTTATCTTTCCTCCAAAGTGCCCTCCTCCCCGAAGCATTCTCTAACAATTCAGTTCAACTCCTCTCTCCCTCTTCTGAATTCCTGTCATGGCATTAAATTAGCTACTGTCTTCCATTCTCATGAAAATACTTTACCCACACTATGAACAGATTATGGCATTAGCAGTCAGAAAAACTTGAGTGGAAAATCCAACTCTGCCTCATCTTAAGCATATGGCCTCAAACAAGTTTTTTAACTTCTATAAGCTTCAGTTTCCTCATCTGCAAATGGGAATGATACAACTACCTCACAGTGTTATTATGAGAAATAAACAATGCACATAGTACAATTTCTGACATGTAGAGGCACTAAATATCTTGTCATCCTATCTAATGGGTATGTCCTCAGACTTGGTGGACCTGGCTAACATGTGTCGAATAGCTCTAACACCACATACGCAGGATTACACATATATTAGGAATTCAAGAAATAAAGGGGAAAGGGAAGAGAAATCGATCCTATTATCTAGAACTGCCAGAGGACTTTCATGTTCTGCCATGATGACACCATTCTCTTATTTCATAGCACCTCCTATTAAACACCTTCACATGGAAAGACATTGCATTCCAAGCACTAGATTTCCAGTTTTCCACACAGCTACACTCATAATAGCTACTATATATGGAGCCTCTAATTTTCGCTAAGGCAGTTTACATAAATAACCTCCTTTAATATCTGCTGCAACCCTGAGAGATGGTGATTATTATTTCCATTTCACAGATGAGAAAACAAGCTCAAAGAAGCTAAATAATTCATTCAATTGTGACCCAACTAGAAAGTGGCAGCACAAGAATTCAGATACCCGTCCAACCACAAAGCCATAAAAATACTAAATACTCATATTACATCAAATCTCAGATGCGTTTTTTTCATATTTTTACATCTCTGAAATCAGGATGAGTCTTATAATTGATAGTGTTTTTAAATTACCATTATTAGAATTTTTTCTGTCTTAGTGGTTTACAAAATACAATATATTACTCAGTAAATGGTATCTTTGATTCAACAAAATATGCTAATAGCACTTTTTATGCAGGAGCATCATTCCGAACACTTTACATCTATTAACTCATCTAATCCTCATAAAAACCCTATGATATAGTCTATTACCATCATTGTCAACCTACAGATAAAAAGACTGAGGCATAGGGCTATTAAGTAGCTTGACCCCTCTTCCCTTAATTAAACAGCTAGAGAATATTGAGGTTAGTATTCGAAACCCAGGTGCTCTGGTTCCAGACTTTCCAATCCTAACTACTACGTTCTGTTCTTTAATGCTATACTCTTTACTGCTATGCTACACCAGCTCCATCCACACTATGTCTCTGTCCAGTGATGTAAGAGTTATCTGTAGGTTTTGTCAACCTTCAAAAATAGAAACCCATTTAAGAGGCAAAGTGTTTATTTGGGGTCAAAGAATTGCAATTTGGGGAGCACAGATTCCGGTAAAAACCCATGTAGTGTCCCAATTACAGGGTGAAAGAGGAACATTTTTATGAAGAAAGAAAAAGGGTAACTGCATGAAAAGAAGAGGAAAAGAAAAAAATGTCTATGGGTGTTAATATGTTAAGTTGTGCCTGGCTATGCATAATTGGTTACTGATTCTATCTTCAAACAGAAAGTCCATAATCTTCAGTCTTGTGATCAGGATGTCCATTTCTGTTAACTTCCCAAACAATTGGTTGTAAGACATGGAGGTTTTAGCTGAGTCCAAAGGTTTGGCCCAGTCCAAGATTTAGCAAAGCAGTTTCTCTGGAAAGGCAGCTCCAACTCCATTTTAAAACGGCTCCACTAATGTCAACTTTGACAGTTTTTAAAGAGCCAGTAGATTTCTTCTTCAGCTCTCTGTAATTCCACAGGGCCTAGCACATGTCTTGTTTATTGCCTTATAGGCAAATGTGCAATACATGTTTATTGACTGTAATTAATTTTAACACCAAAAAATAAAAACCATGGACTTGACACAACCTTTCAGCTTTCCTCAGGTAATGTTTGTTAATTGATTCATTTAATTCAGTGGTTCTCAGTGGAGCAATTTTCCTCCCAGGGGACATTTGTTGATGTATGGAGACCATTTCACAACTGAGGATGGGGATGCTACTGGCATCTAGTGGGAAGAGGCTAGCAATGCTGCTAAATATCTACAATGCACAGGCTAGCCCCTGACCACAAAGAATTATCTATTTCAAAATGTGAATAGTTCTAATGATATCAGCTCAACACAAGGTTGACATAAGGGAAGCCATATTGCAGAAAAGAAACCATATTGTAACTCTGAATGACCTCTGATTAACTAACCCAGACATACTCTGTAGATTTTATGGCCCCTCCCAACTGCTATAGGTTGATAACTTTGTTCTTTAGAGTTCCTTAGGAATGGGATGACACCCCAGATGGAGAGTCTGTGCTGATAGCCATCATCAATGACAACTGAAAGATCAAGGTATAGGGCATTGCTCCAGTCTCCGATGCATAGCTAGTAAAACAAAAGACTATCAGGAACTGAGACTAGATGTCTGCCCCTACCTGGAGATCAGATGGAGGCCCCACTGGATTAAGTCTATTATTGAGGGACTGCTAAAGTTTAGGTTGTCTATACTTCTTATCCTTCTGGTTGGATACTTGATTATAAAATGTGCCTTTAGGTGTTGTTCCAAAACTGTTGAGCAAGGTATAAAATTCTAATAACACAAAATGTCAACATGAAGCTGGGAACAAGAGAATATTTCCAAATGAGTGCTAAACAGTTTCATTCCTCTAACCCAGATCTAGGCCCTAATTGAGCAGGAAGTAGCTAGATCAGTCATCACCCCAAATCCCTCAAGAATGAGGAACACCAAAGAATGGGAGGGATTGAAACCAGCAAACAGTTAGCCATTGATGATTAAGTAGCTAGGAACTAAAGGTTTTTTTCCTTTTTGCAATTATTGATTATAGCTTTTAGCTGTTTAACCCACCCATTAACTGTACTGTTTAGGCAATATGCTGTCTGACTCCCACTAGGTTCCTATAGGTAACATCTCCCTGGAGCCTGGGTCACGATGGTAATGGGTGTGTGAGCTGTTCCTCAGGAATTAGAACTCCTTTGTCCACTCCAAGCTGATTGAGACCACCAACTCATCAACTGGGCCCATGCAGACATCCGATAGGCAACATTTTGACATCGAGAGGCTAAAAACTCCACCCTCAGGTCATGCTCACACTGCGATTTTGTGAGCATGCATCTTACAAAGAGGCATGGAATCTGACTACACTTACACAGATCATCAGTTACCTCACCTCTCCTCACCTCCAATCACCTATCTCCATACTTCAGATCACCTTGCCCCCCTATCCCATAAGTATCCCTGAGTCCCTATTTTCAGGGAAGCAGATTTAAGACTCAAGCTCTCACTTCCTCACATGGCTACTTTGTGATTAAACTCTCTCTCTGCTGCAATCTCATCATCTTCACATTTGGCTTTCCAGGCAATGGGCAAAAATGAACCTGGCACAGTAACACCATGAATGAGAAAGCTGAATTCATTCAATAAATAGGGAGCACCTTTCTGAGCCTCACTCGCCTATAAATCTAGAAACTCATAGTATCAAAACCAAAAATCTTTGAGTTGAAAGAACTCCCACTCAATGCATGAATTCCCTTTTCAACAACCACGTCAGATGGCCTTCAGCCTCTACCTGAACACCTCACCTACAGGAGCCAAAAATTTACAGACCCTGGGAAGCCCACCTATTTCTAGAACACTTACAATGACAATTCCTAATGGGCATGCAGAAACGTGGCTATGCCTCTGCTTAACATCAAATAAACTAAGCTCGACTATTGCGGACTGACAAAAGTACTGTTAAAAATTGCCTGTGACATTTTCCAAATGGCTTTTCTTTAACATCTAGTCTCAGTTCACTAACTAAATCCTTTCTCCATCTTAAATGCAATTTTCAAGGTAGAATATTCCTGACTAATGGTTCTTAGAGAATCCTCAGAGATGTCGTACCCTTCACTAATTCACATTATCAGGGGAAAGCCAATCTCAAATAAGGAAATTTCAAAATTATGACATAGCTATCTAATGGCCTCTTTATTACTTTTAAATGCTGTTTTCATTCATCTGTGCAATATGGATGGATGCTGTTTTCATTCATCCATCCATCCTTTTGTATCCCCATGATGTACTTCATAAAAGGATGCAAAAAAGGAAACAGACAGCAAAGGAGGTATCACAGGGCTAGGCAAACAGGATACCTCGTGACTATACCCAAGGACAGCACTGATGAGGAAGCCACCAACTCTGTCCAGGGGCTGGGGGGAGAATTTATGGAAGAGCAGTTGCTTGAGCTAATATTTGGAAGATTGTCACAGTTCCCAGGCAAAACAGGAGCAGCATATACAAACACACTGAGTCTGAAGGAGTGGAGGGCATTCTGGAAACTGTACATCATCCAGCAGGCTGGCACCCAAGGCCTACGTAGAGAACGAAAAAAGCCAAGGCAAGAGATTTTGTGGAAGCTCTTAAGTGCGTTGCCAGAGAGTTTGGTCTTTATCCTATGGGCCTGAGAGCCACCAAAAGGGAAGAAACAGGGTGAGAATGGACTGTTGGAAAGATCACTGACAAAAGTGAGAACAGATTGGAACTGGAGAGAATGGCATTCTGGGGTCATGGTGAGTTATCTAGATGTCTTAGCAGGGAATAGGCCTTCCTGCTACAAGGCTTGGGGTGGGTTGCCTGGCTTAATGAAGACCTAGGTTTTATCTTAAATTGAGCACATCAATTGCTATCATTGTAGTAAGTCATAAAAGGCCACTGAGAACTTCTGATTTTATAGAGGAACCATCAAGGCCCAGGGAGGGTAAGCAGCACACCTAAGTGACACGGTTGTTATCAAAGAGCAAGGACAAGTCCTCACAAGTCCTCGGAGCTCTGAACATCCAGCCCCTTCCCCTCTTTCCACTCCTATAAGATAGCTCTTACTTGTTTGTAAAGGCTGTTTTTATCATGAGAGCAATTAAATGCCTCTTTCTCTTTCTGGTTTTTCCCCCATCATTCATCTGATGTTCTGTTTACCCAATTAATTTTCACTGTGTATGAAGAAAGCCTTTTCAAAGCAAAGGTAAATTTCAGCCTAGCCCTTGTCAGCCTGCTGGCTGAGTCCTAATTAACTGAGATGAAATGAATGGGGGTTTATTGTTATTGAGCTTTTTAAAGCCCTCTGCTTAGATTGGATTACCAAGCACTGGCAGGAGGAATGTGTGCTTCATCCTCCCAGGATCTGGAATTGACAACAGACAGACGATAGACAGCAAAGGGGGCATGATAGAGCTGTAGGATCCCAACCTGGAAGTGTGTTTACCAAACACCTTAGTAACTACTGAACTGATGCAGGGGGAATGCTCTAGGAAATGGCATTGTTGGAGCAGGTCTGAGTCCAAACCTTGCACTGATGATGTCCCTGTGTGTGTTTCTGAATCGAACAGCTTTGAGAACCTCACTGTTAAGATAGGACAGAACTGCTTCTCTAGGAAGGAGAAGCACCTTCTTATCACTGCAATTCCCATTTATACAATTATGGGACTGGTTATGATTCTGTGTAATGGGAAGAAATGAGGCTACCCACAATCTCACATGCCTTACAAGCTGAGAGTATCACAACAAAAAGACAGAGAGAAAGAAAGAGCGGGAGAGAGATGGTGCAGGGGTTGAGGGAGCACACACTACATAAATTCATTGAAGGTTATGAGACAGCTTCAAAGAGGAAGAAATAAGGCTAAAGTTTAATTTGTCCAAGATCACTTGGGAGCGCCAAGAGCCATCTACTGCTGAGCCCACTCTCTTTGAGACCATTCATCTCTAACTCTCCCGTTTTCACAGGTAGGGACCTTCCCTATAGTGACATTCAAAGCCTCTTTCAAAGTCTACACTGGGTCTCCTCAGGAGAGGAGCAGTTGCTTATCTGTAGAGTTTGGGAGCTGGAGCTCCACACAGCCCCGTCTTTCCTTCCTTACGGCATTTCCCCACCTGCCTTGGGGAAGCTTTCATTGACCCTTCAGGCTACAGGTTTATGTGGGTTGGCCCCTGGGGTTGGCTTGTGCTTGTTCAGGCTACCTGTGACTGAGTAGGTAAGTCTGTCTAAATCAAGGTGAAATGTTAGTGAGCTGACTGCAAACCTTAGCTACTTTCTCCAACTTTATTCCATTATAAAGGAGCTGATCTCATAGTCTCCATTTCTCCAACTCCACAACTGTCTCCTAATTTATTCCAAATATGAGCAAAGAAGAGAAACTTATTTACTAAATGCCCTTAAGACACTTAAAATCTTAACCACTACACTGTAGGATACCTACTGCCTTGGAGGATTGGTACTCTGGAACACACATCACTGAAAGTCTAGAAAGGGACCAATTTACCTTCCTCTCTGAAAAAAAAACCAAAAAGTGGACAAACTACAGAAAACAATGGTTTTAAAAACACTGGAAATCAGTCAAAGAAGGACAGTAGTTCATGAGACATGGGAAATAAATGCGGTAAAGGCTACAATTGCTCCACTCTCTTAAGAGAGTTCAACACATGGAGAAGGAAACCAGGCAAAGCCCACTGAACTTCCTAATGAGGAAATGAAGCTGAAAATCCAGAGGGACCAAGGTGATTGGATAACAGACTACTGGAGAAGAGAGAACAGTACAGAGAGAGAACTCTGGAGATCTGAAAAGATTTTTTCTAGATTACTTAGCTAAGTACTGATCAACACATGTGTAGCCGCCCCTGACACAGGAAGGGTTAATAATCACTGGAAAAAGCTTGCCAACAAACTGTGACCCGGAGGTGAGAAGGCCGGTTAGCCAATGACGGGTAAGACCTCCAGGGGGAGGCAACCTAAGACAGGCATCGGCCGCCCGGGGGCACAGATGGAGACACGATATCCGGAGCAGGAGGGGCCATTGCCTAGGAGGGCTTGCATGCTCTGGGATAAAATATACGAGCACAGCAATAACATGATAATATCAAAACAGACGCTGAGGGAGGGCTCCTTAAGAAATCACTAAGAATTCTTGGCATTCGCTAATTACTTCATCCAGAACACCTGTGTATGTTTAACAGCTGTAAGCTATGTATATATTGAAATGCTGGTTATAATAAACTCAGAGTGGCCATCAGCCCTCTCCGCATCTATCCTGATGTGTACATTGGATTGCGACACTGACAACATACATGTGAGGAAACCACCTCAGCATGGGGAAAGAACCACTCAAAAGGATTAGAAGGAACAGTGCCCAACCTCACGTAGACAGATTGGAAAACTTCAGAAATCATGGGGGATTAGGTAGAATACACAGAAAAGTCTCACTTTGGTAGTGGGAAATAGTGATCTCTAGACTAAGCACTACTTCAGACCCACCTAATAAATCTCAAAAGTAAAGCTTAAAAGGATCAAACTATTTCCAAATAACCTAACCACATCCAGAACAAAGTTCAAGAAAATTTACAGGAATACAAAGATATCCAGCACCCAACAATGTAAAAATCCGCATCTGGCATCCAGTCACACAAGCAAGGAAGCAGGAAAATACAACCCAAAATGAGGAGAAAAATCACTCAACCAAAACACATCCAGAACTGACATAAATACGGAGGTTAGCAGAAAGGAAATTAAAACAGATATTATAACTGTAGTCCATACCTTAAAAAGTTAAGTAGAGGGGCTGGCCCCGTGGCCAAGTGGTTAAGTTTGCGCACTCCGCTCCAGGCGGCCCAGTGTTTCATTGGTTCGAATCCTGGGCGCGGACATGGCACTGCTCATCAAGCCACACTGAGCAGCATCCCACAAGCCACAACTAGAAGGACCCACAACAAAGAATATACAACTATGTACTGGGGGGCTTTGGGAAGAAAAAGGAAAAAAAAAAAAGTAAAGTAGAGACATGGAGATATCTTTTAAAGTTCCAAATTGTACTTCTAAAATTAAAACTAAAGTGTATGAAATGAAAATACACTAGTTGGATTAAATGGCCAATTAGACACTGCAGAAGAGAATACTAGTGAACTTGAAGACATAGTAACAGAAAGTCTCCAAAATGAATCACAGAAAAACAATGTGTTGAAGGAGGAAGTGGAGGAGGAGGTGGAGGAAGAAAAGGGGGGAGGAAGAGAAGGAGAGCATCAAGAGTCCTAATATGAAAATAAGTGGATCCCTGAAATGTTCAGGGGCAGGGAGGGGATATTTGAAGAATAATGGCCAAAGATTTTCCATATTTGATGAAAACTACAAATCTATAGAGCCAAGAAGCTCAATGAATCCTAAATACAAGAAACATGAAGAAAACTATACCAAGGCATATCATAATCAAATTGCTCAAAACCAATGATCAAAAAGAAAAACCTTAAAAGCAGACAGAGAAAAAAATACAAGTTACATGTAAACAGAAATAAAGATGAGAATGACAGTTAGAAACAACACAAGTGAGAAAAGAGTGAAGCAACATTTTTGAAAGACAAAGGAAAATAACTGTTAACTTAGACTTCTATACCCAAGAAAAATCCTTTACAAATAAATGTAAAATTGGAAATATCTCAGACATACAAAAGCTGAAAGAATTCAAAACCAGCACATCTACACTGCAAGAAATGTTAAAGGAAGGCAGAAGGAAAACAATACCAGAGGAAAATATGAATCTACATAAAGGAATGAAGAACACCAGACATGGTGATATCTTTAAAAGGATAACTGACTATTTAAACAAGGGATCAGCAAATTACAGCCCACAGACCGTGCTATGGTCTGAATGTTTGTATCCCCCAAAAATTCAAATTTTGAAATCCAAATGCCCAAAGGCGATGGTATTACCAGGTGGGGCCTTTAGGAGGTGCTTATGTCATGAGGGCGGAACCCTCATGAATAGAATTAGTACCTTATAAAAGAGGCTCCGGAAAGATCCCTAGCCCTTTCTGCCATGTGAGGATACAAGAAGAAGTCTGCAATCTGGAAGAGGGCCTTCACCTGACCATGCTGGCACCCTGATCTCAGACTTCCAGCCTCCAAAATTGTGAGAAATAAATTTCTGTTGTTTCTGCTACCCAGTCTGTGGTATTTTGTTATAGCAGCCCGAAGTGAACTAAGACAGATCAAATTCTTCTTGCTGACTATTTTTTAAATAAAGTACTAGTGGAACACAGTCATGCTCATTTATCTATGGCTGCTTTGAGCTACAATGGTAAAGGTGAATTGTTGCAACAGAGACCATATGGCACACAAAGCCTAAAATATTGACTATACGGCTCTTGATAAAAAGGTTTGCCAACTCCTTGTGTAAACAAAAGTAGTAACAATGAAATATGGTGTTTATAATATATAATAAAAGTGAAATGTATGATAAAATAGCACAAAGATCAGATGCCGGCCTGGTGTCGTAGCAGTTAAGTTCACACACTCTGCTTTGGCAGCCCAGGGTTCACCGTTTTGGATCCTGGGTGCAGACATATGCACTGCTCATCAAGCCATGCTGTGGTAGGCGTCCCACATATAAAATAGAGTAAGATGGGCATGGATGTTAGCTCATGGCCAATCTTTCTCAGCAAAAAAGAGGATTGGTGGTGGATGTCAGCTCAGGGTGGATCTTCCTCAAAAAAAAAAATAACACAAATGTCAAGATAGGAAAATTAGGAGTATATTGTTGCTAACATTCTTCACCATATGTAAAATGGTACATTACTTCAAGGATGTAATAAATTAAGGATGTATGCTATAAATCCTAAAGCAACCACTATATTAATAAAACAAAGAGTTATAGCTAACAACCTAACAAAAGACGTGAAGTGGAATTATATTCAATTAATCGAAAAGAAGATATGAAAAGAAGAAAAAGTAAAACAACATAGATGAGACAACAAAGAACAAAAAGATAGATTTATACCTAACATATAAGTTCTTACATTAAACATATATGGCCTAAATACCTCAATTAAAAGGCAGATATGATCAGATTGGTTAAAAAAGCCAGGTCTAGCTATGTGCTGTCAAAAGAAACACACTTTAGGGGCCAGCCCCATGGCTGAGTGGTTAAAGTTCCATACGTCCCACTTTGGCAGCCTGGGTTCATAGGTTCGGATCCCCGGCCCAGACCTACTCCACTCAGCCATGCTGTGGATGCATCTCACATACAAAGTTGAGGGAGATTGGCACAGATCTTAGCTCAGGGCTAATCTTCCTCAAGCACGAAAAAGAGGAGGATTGGTAACGGATGTTAGCTCAGGGTGAAACGTCCTCACAAATAAAAAGAAGAAAAAAAAAAAGAAACACACTTTAATAAGGACACTGACAGAAATGGAAAATGATATACCATACTAACACTATTCAAAGGAAAGACAAAGTGGCTATATTATTATCAGACAAAGGAGATTTCAGAATAAAGAATATTATTAAGAATAAAGGTCATTTTATAATGATAAACAGGGTAATTAATTAAGAGGACATCACAATCCTAGACATTTATGCATGCAAAAACAGAGCTTCAAAACATATGAAGCAAAAACAAATAGAACTGAAAGGAGAAATAAAGCCATAATTATAGTCAGAGATTTAGAGAAATGTAATTAAAACTACAATGAGATACCACTTCACATCCGTTAGAATGCTTAAATTACAAAGATCATCCTAAGAGTTGGGAAGGATGTGGAGGAACTAGAATTCTCATTCCCTGCTGGTGGGAATGTAAAATGGGAAAACAATTTGGCAGTTTCTTAAAAAGTTAAATTTGACCCACCATATTACCTAACATTCCAGTCCTAGGTGTTTACCCAGGAGAAATGAAATCCTAAGTCCATACAAGGGTTTTTATCCAAATGTCCACAGCAGCTTTATCCATAATAGCCAAAAACTAGAAACAACCCAAATGTCCTTCAACAGGTGAATGGATACACAAACTATGGTGTATACATACAATGGAATACTAACCAGCAATCAAAAGGAATGAACGATTGATGATACTTGCTAAAAATGGATGAATCTCAAAATAATCATGCTAAGTGAAAGAAAGACAAAAAAAAAAAAGACTACATACTGTATGATTCCATTTATAAAAAATTCTGTTAAATGAAAACTAATCATATAGGGACAGAAAGTAGATCAGTGGCTGGCTAGGGACGGAGGTGGAGGAGACAGGGAAGAGCTGGTGAGAGGAATGACACAGCTGCATGAGGACACTTCTAGGAGTTATGTTTTTGTTTATTGTCTTGATTGTGGTGATGGCTTCACAGCTATACGCTTAGGTCAAAACTTACCCAATGGTACACATTACACGTAGCTCATCATATATCAATTACACCTCAATAAAGCTGTTTTAAAAATCTGACAGTATCGTTGGTCTAGGTCAAAGTCAGCCAAAGGAGGCTTGACAGGGCCCGCAAAGCCCAGCTGCTTTGCCTGCAGAGAGGCACAGACCAAGTGGTTCCACAGTGCCCCTGGCCCCTCCCACTGTCCCCTTCCAGTGCTGAGAGAGTGTTTGTTCTAAACACCATTTTGCTTCCTGGGAGGTCACATACAGCCACTGTTCCCTCATCTCAGGAGTGTGATAGGAGGAAGTACTCCTTACCCCCCACCATCTTTTCAGGGCAAATCTCTCTGCCAACACCAATCTTTGACAGACACTGGGGGCAGAAAAGCTAGTCGCAGCTTTGAAAGGTTGCCGATGCCTAATTGACACTGTTGGATTACGTTAAGCCTTTTTCTCTGTGCAATCATTTAGGAAGTATCCATACTAGGGAAAAAAAACCTTAGGAAAAAAATACCAACAATTTAACCCATCATAATTTTAATTTTTCACCAATCTACTTCCCAGCAAGAAGAAGGACAGTGAATAAATTAAGGAATAAGGGTAAGATTATAGATGTGTTTGCTCTAAAATAATACCTTACCTGTGCTTCTCTCTGTAAAATCTGGAAAACCCATTCAGTCAATAAATACTGCACCGCAAATATTCTATACTAGGTACACACGGAGGCAACGCTTGCTACATCTCCAGGTGATGAGTCAATTGTTAAAATACGACTTATACATTAATTAGAGGAAAACTAGACTGAGCTCGCAAACTAGAAACTGAGAAGCTGATCATTCCAGAAACTCAGAATTCTACTGTGTACCCATAGGGCCATCACTTTGCCTTGATTGTCTACAAATTATTGACTTTTAAAACTGATAGCACTTAGATTTTGATGTGGGACATATTAATCTTAAATATGTTCAATGTGTTGTTAAAATCTAGAAATCTATCTAAATGATACCAAAGTGATGATAGTCTATTTGGATAGCGACACTCTCATGGTGGTAGGAAAGATGAAAAAATTTGACTGATGGTTTGGAGAGAGAAGGAAAGTGGTATCCCATAGTGTCCATGGACCCTCCCTGACATGAAAAATATAAAACGGAAGGAGGATTTTCTTTATCTGAACTAAAAGGCAAGAAATTTATCCACAGACTTATCTTTCTTAAAATCTGAAAAGGGCAACTTCTGTATTATAGCTATATAATGTATTCAATCACATTTCCGTTTCTGAGAGCAGATGAAAAGTGGGATGCCTAGGATCCTAAATTAATTCCTTTTATTCCTTTTCAAGACACAGCTTCTGTGCTGTAGAAGGGTATCGCTGCTCCCTTCTCATTTCTTATTTATAAGTCAAACTCCCTGTTCTAATCATCTCCAGTTCTTCCCCAAAGCTAAAGGGTTTCAAAGAAACTGAAGTTTGGCATTTCTTTTGCAAAGTGCCTACTGCTTTCCTCCTTAAATGCTCATATTTATTTTGGAGTAAAATAAAAAGTAAGGAAAGTTAGTGTATCCAATGACAACTCCAATATACCTACCACTGAATCTGATTCTGCCTGCTAATCCAGTGTGGTCATTGAAACAGTCAGAACTCTGATTGCAAGTGATAGAAATCCAGCCCAAATTAGCATATGCAGAAAGGAAAAGTAATAGGACAGAAAGGAAAAGGGTGGCAAGCCTCTCTCTCCCTCCGTATGCGTGTGTGTATGCGTCTGCTTTCACTGTTTTGGTTTACTCTTCCCTGTTACATATAGGGCTTTTTCTACAAGCCTGTGAATAGAGCCATAAGCAACTCTAGGCTTATCTCCTTCCAGCTAATGGCCAGAAAGCAAGAAAGCTTCCTGGCCACCTCCCATTCACGAGACGCTCAGAAAGGATTCTTATTCCTGTACCCAAGACTGAGGTGCTATGATTTTCAGCCTCCACTAAAATCACCTACTTTGGATGAGGAAGGAGCAATTTTTAAAAAGGAAGAGGAGGAAAAGAAGAGAAAGAGAAAGAGGGAAGGGGAGGAGGTTAGGACACCTAAGACCACTCCATGAATAGTTGGAGACTGGGAAACCAGTCTACTAGTCATCAATCTTACACTTTGGGTTTGCTTATTCAACTTGAAGGCCTTTTTACGAGCCTTGAAAGGTAACACCGATATGTGAGAATGCTGCCATCAAGTAATGGTGGGTGGCTTAATTGTGTGGAACAAAGGCAGTTTTATTTGAACTACAGATCAGAATTTTCTCCATTTTTAAGTTAAAAAACATTTAAAGTACCAAGAATTATGATATAGATAACAGGTAGAATTTATGTTTCAAATAAAATAACCCCAACATAAGATTTTGGGCTCCCTCACTACTTCTTAACTGTTAGAATTCTGAGACTTCTGTCTTCTTTCACTGCATAACTTCAAAGAGTAAAATAGCTTCTGTCATATTTGCCTTGAAGTCCCAAAACTTTGAGGTTTGAACAGCAATTTTCCCAAATGTGCTTTCACCTGAGTACAAATCTATAAAATGTTTTCAAAGTGGCGGATTTGGGCTTTGTCCTCTCTCTATCTCAGTCGTGGGAGGAATGCTGTCAGGGGGTGAGAGGTATTTGCAAAACACACCAGAAACCCCAACTCAGCAAACATCATCTTCTGTGCTACAGCCCCCTAATGAGTCCTTCATCCTCTTATTCACTGTGAGAGCTCCCTTCCCCAGGCAGCATATCCACTAGATGCAATCCCAACTCACCTCACACACTGAAACGAAACGATGCTCCCCGTTTGAAGACACCCCTAGATACCCTAGTAACTTCCATCAGCTCTGTCAACAGGAAGTAGCTAAAGACATTTTGTACGTAAACATGTTATCTCTTCCAGCAAAAATTATCGTAGCAATGTTTATTCTTTAGGTAAAAAATATATTTCTTCCGGAAAACTGAAAAATATAGAAATATAAAGAAGACATTTCAAGCAATAACACCTGCTTTCTTCATTTGACTTTATATTGTAAGCATTTTTCAGGCAACTAAAGCTTTGAAAACATGGTTATTTTGGCTGTAAACTATAATTCAGTCATACTAATGTGCCATAATTTATTTAATCACTAATTAGCATTTGTTTCCATGTTTTTTCTATTATAAATAAGACTATTAAATATCCACATCCATAAATCTTTTTCTACAGCATTGATTATTACTTTGAAATTAATTCCTAGCAATGGAAGTACTAGATTGAAGGAGACAAATCATTTTAAAACTCTTGATACATATCACCAAATTCTTTCTCAGCAAGGATGCATTAATTTTCACTCTTACATGCAGAATCTGAGAGTGACCATTTCCTCTCATCTTCGTCATCAATAGTATCACCATGTGAACAAATATTTTAAACAACAAATTTAAGCAAGGTTTTCAAAATAGAAATTTGAAATGGATTCATTATTCACTCACCAGCTGACTTAATTTGCACCATGACTAGCATCCCAGTAGCTGATGCTTATTTTAAACGCAGACTTTCTTGTCAACAATCTAAATTTTTACCAAAAAGGGGACAGTTAAATTATAGCACATTTACACTATGGGATAATACATAAGCAATAAGAAGATTGAGGGATACCCATGTTTCTCTTTTTAAAAACTATATATGACTATATATACATATATATATAGTACTACACACATTATATATACATATATATAGGACTACACATACATGGTACTATATGTGTGTGTGTATATATATATGATTAAATGTTCATGCAAATATAAAAGGTCTGAAGAGATAAACACCAAACTACTATGAATAGTCTTAACATAGAAAGAGTGGATTTGTTGATGGAGAGTGGGAGATTGTTGAGATGAAACGTCAACTTGGATTTTGTTACAATGAGTATATATTACTTTTGCAATTATGACCCAGTGAGAATAGATACAACACTCCTTTAGAATTAATATGTATTTTTACTATTACTAAAGAAATTTTATTTTATAGATTTTGAAGCTTGAAAAAAATTCTGGGGGGGGTGGGAGGGAATACTAATTTTTTACATTTACCTTTAAGATATTATAAGGTCTACCTGGTAAATTCAGAAATAAAAATGTATCCTGAGTATAATTTGATTTGATCTTAAAATAATACTACTTGGTATATTTGAACTTGAACATGAAGGTGGGGGGAAGCAAAACATAGGAAGAGAAATATACTCTTGCTTTGGAGTATATCCTATCAAGGGAAGGAGGTCAAGAGTCTTCAAGAAATTAGGTTTTTTGCCCCTCAATTTTCTCTTTCTTCCACTAGTTCCAAATCTTAAATAACAAAGTAACTTGAGGACGTGGTGCATCTTGAGAACGAAGGCAGCATGTGAAGGAGCAGGAGCTACTGCCCCATTTGGGGTCCTTGGTGAGTGGGAAACATCCTGAGAAATACAGACAATGTTAGCAGTCTCCTCCTTTCTTTCATTCATTAACTTTCTACAGTTGACAATGACTGGGACAAATTAACACACTTTCTTTTGGCTACAAGTCAATTCCAGTAGCCATTTCTGATCCACTATAGTGATTTTGGAGTCACCATTAGAAGATTTACAAGGTCACATGAAATTGATGTTAGTGGTGATCATTTCCGCATACCAAGAACAGAAACCATCTACTGAATCCATGCACATAAACTCAATTGGCTTTGACTGTTTCTTTGGTGGAAGATTACCAACCCATCTTCTGAGTTCAGGTGTCCTTTTCCAGGTACAGGCAGCCACCTGCATATTCTATCGCCTTCTCACTTCTAACAAATCCAGAAGAGAACTCCTTCTCTCTTTAAACCTACTCTACTGCCCATTTCTGATGAAGACTTACTAGCCTCTCAATTGCTCTGGGTACAAGCATTGGAATCATCTTCTACTCATTTCATCCTGATGTCTCATATCCAATATGGGTTCTATTCCCAGCTCAACATAGATCTCCACCTGCTTTTTCTCTCCCCACGGTCAAGATCCTAAATCAGGCCCACGTTTCTCTCACCCTCAGAGCTTTCTAGGGAATCTTTTCCACTAAGTCATCCTCTCCCTTCTGCAAGATTGAAGTGATTCAGCATTTTGCTTGTCAAGACCATAAATAGATTTTCATTCCTGTAGAGTAAAATTCTAATTTCTTAGCATGGCATTCAAGGACCTACACAGTGTGCTGCCTTGTCCGCTATCTTTCCAACATGACTGCCAACTAGATGTGCCCCCCTACACTGTCCAGCCTCAATAACCAATTCACATTTCTTCAAACTTCCCCTTTGTTGGGGCCCAAGGCAGGCCACCCCAAAATATGCCACAATGGCATTTTTTTTTTAAGATTGGCACCTGAGCTAACACCTGTTGCCAATCTTCTTTTTTTTCTTCTTCTTTTTCTTCTCCCCAATGCCTCCCAGTACATAGTTGTATATTCCAGTTGTGAGTGCCTCTGGTTGTGCTGTGTGGGACACCACCTCACCATGGCCTGACAAGCGGTGCCGTGTCCACGCCCAGGATCCGAACCAGTGAAACCCTGGGCCGCTAAAGCAGAGTGTGTGAACCTAACCACTCGGCCACTGGGACAGCCTCCACAATGGCATATTGATTGTTTTGAATTAGAGTTACTTGGGAAAACAGCCCGTGCAGAAAGAGCACTCCGACCCTCCCCTCTCTTTGTTCCATATGCAAAAGCAGAAACTGTATCTCCCGTGTGAAACATACCCTCCCTGCAGAGGAGAGAGAAAGATGTCCTTATCACCAGAGCTAGGCAATTCAGGGCCAAGATGCCTATATAAACAAATCTGGTTACATTTTTTACCAATTATTACCCTAAGCTCAAAGTCTGCTTCAATTCCTTACTAATGAAGCACTCAAACCTCAGTTTCTTTGTCCTGTCAAATCCTCACAAATTTATTGTTTTTTTATGTAAAAGATATAAAGCTGCAAGCCTTTTAGTCACCCTCTGAGTGTCACTGACTACCCCCAAGGAACTCAAGGGTGGGTTTGGAAGCATTTAACTGTTTTTCCAAATTGTTTGTTTTCCTTTTCTTATGTTAAGGAGATGCAATAACCAACAGCCCTGAATCCTACCGAGCCTCACCGAGAGCTACACCTATGATCTTTGCCTTTAATGCTAAGATCTCTCCAGGAGGAGCTTAGGCCTTATTACCAGCACCTGCAGTGTGTGTGGAAGCATGTTTTCCAACTGAGCCTGCGCAAGCGAATACCCACCGCTCCCTTTTGAATACTCATTCCCCAACCAAAATGAAAGGTCTCTGCTTCCCTTTGTTTGGGGATGCCATGACTCTGGAAATGATTCCTCATGGTCTCCTACTTGCTGCAAATATACTTTACTTTGTGAGACAACTACTTCTGTTGCAGAGTCTGATTTAACTCGCCAGGAGAGAACCCACTTTGGTTTGGTAACATGAGCATCACTTTTAGGATCTCATGGGTATGAAACTAAATTGGTTTTTCCCCTGTTAATCTGCCTTGAGTTATTTTTTTATTAGTCCAGTCAGAAGAACTCAAGAGGTAAGAGGAAAATTTCCCCCTCCCAGACAGCGCAAAGTCCCACCTCCAGGGCTCTGCTTGTGATGATCCATCTATTTCCCAGTTTCCTAAACTGAGAAACTGTTCTTCCCCAGGATGTAAGAGAGGAGGAGAAACCAGGACACTGCTTAGCTTTGATCACAAAGATATGAGAGTCAAACTTTATTATTTGCATTTGAATGCGAAATTCAAATGAAACTTCAAGGAAATGATAAGTCTAACTATTCTCTCCACCACTATTGGCAGCAGCGGCAGCACCCACAGGTTTGTGGTCACTCCCTTTTGCCCTTAGGAGTCGTCTACCGGAAATTTTTGAGAAGCACTGCTCTAGGTGGAAAGGTCTCCAACCCCTCTTTCTGTTTGACAATTCCTGCCCATTATTAAGTACCAGCTTCAGAACCAGCTCCTCTACAAAACATGCTAAAATCCCTCCAAATTAAAAAAATTAAAAACTCTCTTCCTTTACTCCCAAGGCATATGATGACTATGATAAATGACGACTCCCAATCCCTTCTCATCCGCAAGACAATGCATCGAGTAAAGACCAGGGACAACTTGAATGACATAATTGTTCAGTGGCCACTGCATGCCAGGATACAGCCTTCCCAAAGGGTCGGGAAATAAAACTGGCCAGAATTTGTCAGTGATCCTGTACAAAGCTTTAGCCTCCTGAGATTCAAAAACATACATACCCTAAAGAGAGGGAAAGCTTACTTCACTTCTAGAAATATTTCTACATACCATCAGGGTTAGATATGTACCTTAAAACTTCTATTCTCTCCCGAAAGTCAAGTGGGTAGTCCCAAGATAGGGAGCTAGATTCGCTCAGAAGGTGTTTGGAGAAGGGAGCATTATGTCCCTAGGTATTTCCATTTCAAGGAGGAATGAGCCCCTCACCTTGGGATACTGCTTTGTCACAAAAGCCTAGATAGAGGCAAGGGACTATCAAGCTCCTGGAGAGATTTTATTTGCATACCACAGGGCTAGAGTCAGGAGGAAACCCTTCCAGGAGAGATGGGAGACAGCAGCCTCCTTCCCCTCTGTGTGCAGAGAAAAATCATTCTCCTCATCTCTTGCCTATGTCCAGCTACTTGCTTAAGACGTTGACATGGTTCTCATCTCAAGGGCCAGGACGAGGGCAAAGAGGACGCCAGCACACTTATTTACTGTGTAGCATTTAATCAGGAACGTGTCTCTGATACAGAATGCCTCATGTGTACATTCAGCCTAAAATGAATAAAGATGAATATTAAAAACCCAACACAAGGCCTGTAGGAACTTCAGTGTGGCCATTATTTGTCTTCATTTTTGTATTTTGCTATTGCTGTTGTCTTTCTCGCATAGAAGTCAGCTGTCGGTAGGTTCCTCTCCACTAATTCTCATCATCCCTCCCCGCTCCTCCTGTCATGTATTTCTTGCTTCCAGAAGCTGCATCTATGTTTACTGTTTTGCGTGTTGTCCTGATTATAGTGCATGACTGCTCATTTATACGCTGTTGTTTTCCAGTGGGGATCTCTTTTCCATAGCGATGCAGAAGTATTTTAATCTAGTTGTAGATGGTTGGGGTAGTGAGTCAACTAACCTGCAGGAGCCATAAAGGAGACATGATAAGTCATCAATCCCCACTCACATCCCTTTGTAGAAGCCTGTAACAGTGAAAAACACAGAAGGTAGCAAACGAGCATATAGGAGACAGAGGTGAATGATTAGCATGGACAGTGCAGCCACAGCTCACTAACCTCTCTCTCCTACATGCTCATTTGCTACCTTCTGCATTTTTTCACTGTTACAGGCTTGTACAAAGCTATGGCTGTATAGTCCATGTTAATCATTCTCCCACTTAATATATTCATGGGTGTTCTCACGCCTACTTAACATATTCATTACACTACCAGTACTTACTTAAAATATTCATGAAATTTGCTTACTTTCAATCCCAAAATCACAAAAGTTGTTACAAATAGACAATGTGGGAAAGGTAATCTGAGGCCAGAGTACATCTGCCTCTCTCAATTGTGTTAGAAAATGTATTCGATGAATTTTGACTTCTCCAAACATCTCATACCATACTTCACACACAATTAACTTTTACAAGATTAAATATTTGTTAAATTGAGTGATTTCTATAAGAAAAAAAATGTGATCAAATAGAGGATGAGCTGAATTGTGTTATCGAAAAACTTACTCTGCAAAAAAGCAAGTTATCACAGTATTGGTAAGTATGTGGGAAAATAATTACAAATAAATAGTTAGTGACCATATAAATTGATTCATCCTCTTTGGAGAACAATTTGAGAATATTATTAAAATTTTGCAACACACACCCTTTGACCCAGCAATTCCACTTCTGAAAATTCATCCTACACATAAACTTAAGCATAGGCAAAAAAATAATGTGCACGAATAAATGTTTGCTGCACCATTTTTAAAAACAAAGGAAAAATAACCTATATATCCATTAATAGAGGACTAATTAAATAAACTATATTACTTCTACTTATTTGGAATATAATGCAGCTAATGTCGTTGACATGAACCAAAATGAAGCAGATGTGCAAGTACTGACATGGAAAGATCTTCAAGATAAATTGGTACTTGGGAAAAAATCAATTAAGATCTAGAACAGTATATCTAGATTAATATGTGTATCTTATTGTGTAAAAGTAAACACACACACAAACGCAGAAATAGTGTTCCTGAAGAATACATAAGAGACAGTTAGTAGTGGCTAAGGATCTGGATGAGAGGGATCAACATTTCCTTCTCCACTCACTGTTTGAATTTTTGTTCCTTGTATTATTTTCTTTATCATAATTAAAAAGAACAGAAAAAGGAAGCAAGTATAGAATTGCAAAGGTAGATGGAGCATTAGTGGTCTTTAGCTCAAAAAGAAGTGACAAGTGACTTGCTTGAGAGCACACAGCTATTTGGTGACAAAACTGCACCTAGGACAAGGTCCCCTGACTCCTAGTTCAGATCCTTACCCAAGTTTCTTTAATAATGCCTATGAGCACCTACTTTGTGCTATGTGTGAAGCATTATACTAGGCACTTCATAGAGAAGAGTTCTAATTCTTACTTGAACTCTGTAGAGAAGGGGTTGAAAGTGTAACATCCATTATCTCTGCTACCTCTCTTACCTTACAATGGTACGTATTATTTCCATTTTATAGATAAGGAAACCACACATCTTCCTAGTGATTATAGCTGATACGTGGTGAACCTGGGATTCCAACCCAAATTTGCCCAACTCCCAAATCCCCCTTCTTGGTACTACTTCATATTTTACATCGTGAGACTATGAACACTCTGAAAGAATTTCATTTAAAGTTTTGCTCAATTGTTATGGTAACTTGTCAGCTAGCTATTACCAGCAAATCAGTAGTATTTTTCTTTGTGTATTTACATCCTACTCAAAAATCATACATTTCATTGCCCAGTTTTATTATCTAGCTCTTTCACTATCACACACTCTATTCTCTGTGATTCTGGAGCCAAAATCTTCTGTCAGCAGCATTGCTTGCCAACACACAAGCCCTGGTTTGCTGCAGAAAAATAAATCCTAAAAAGCCTTCAGATTCCAAACTCAATTCTGACTATCCAAAGCTACTTCTCCTCTTTTGGAAGGTACTGCAAAAATCACAAAGTAAAAGTCTTAGTGCTAGAAAATAATTATTGTACATCTGCCACAATAATTACTATATTCAGCAATTTACAATTACAATTCAATTCATTTATAATTGGGCTCCACATAGTTCCTAGTGATAGCTAGTTTAGTTTTGAGACTTAAAATTCAACTCAACAGTTATGTTCATCATTAACATTATGAAAATACATGGCTCCAACTATGCATACTAACAAAATGCCAGAGGGAGCCAAGGTTTCAGCTTCTTGAACTTACATTTTTCTGTTTTCCATCTTTGGGCCTGGAATTATGCTATATAACTTAGCTTTATTTCCATGTAGATATTTAAATGATAAAAATGTTTCCAGAAAAGATTAAATTTCTGTTTTGCCTAGCATATATCTCTCATCTTAAGCAGAGAGATAAATAATGAATTTCTCATGAAAGTTACACAGTATCGATAGTTTCTTTACCTGCTATATTGAGATATAACTAACATACAATAAGCAACACATATTTACAGAATAAAATTTGATAAATTTTGTTATATATATTCCTGTGAAACCATCACCACTATCAAAATAATAAACATACCCATTACCCCCAGTGGACTCATTATGCACCTTATAATCTCACCTCCTAATATTCTCTACTCCAGGCAACCACTGATCTGCTTTCTGTCACTCTAGATTAGTTTGCATTACCTAGAATTTTATATAAATGGAATCATACTTTGTGTCCTCTTTTTTTAGGCTGGCTTCTCTCACTCAACATAATTATTTTGAGATTCATCCATGTTGTTGTGCATAGAAGTAATGCAAATAACACAAATAAAGCTGCTCTGAATATTTATGTACAAATGTGTGTACGGATGTATGCTTTCATTTCACTTGAGTGGAAGGACTGAATCATATGATAGTTTATGTATAACATTTTAGAAACTGCCAAACTGTTTTCCAAACTAGTTAAACATTTTATGTCACCACCAGCAGTATGAGAGGTCCAATTCCTTCACATCTTTGTGAACACTTGATATGGTCAGTCTTTTTAATTTTAACTATTCCAATGGGTACATAGTGTTATTTCATTGTAGTTTTAATTTGCTTTTCCCTAAGTACCAATAGCATTGATGATTTTCATCACATGTTTATTTACCATCTATATGTCTTCTTTGGTAGAGTATCTGTTCAAAACTTGAGCCTATTTTTTTTGTTAGGTCACGTGTTTTCTCGTTATTGAGTTTTGAATGCACTTTACATAGCCAGGATGAAAATTCTTTATCAGATATATGATTTGCAAATATCTTTTCACAGTATGTGTCTTGTCTTTTCATGCTCTTAACAGTGTCTTGCAAAAAGAAAAATGTTTCTAATTGATGAAGTACGACATATCAATTTTTTTTTCTATTATGGATTGTGCTTTTGGTATTATAAGAAACTTTCAATTAATTCAAGGTTGTAAAAATTTTTATTTAGAAGTTTTATAGCTCTCACTTGTACATTTACATCAATGATGCACTTTGAGTTAACCTTTGTATATGACATGATGTATGAATTGAGGTTTGTTCTTTTGCACCTTGATATGCAATTGTTCAGGCAGTATTTGTTTAAAAGACTATTCTTTCTCCACTGGATTGCTCTTGAACAGTTTTTGAAAATCAGTTGTCCATGTAAGTGGGAATCTATTTCTGGACTCAATATTGTGTTCCATTGATCCATTTTCTATCTTTCTAAGCTTTTTCCTCTGTGCATTATCTTTTCTCAGCCTTTTACTATTCATCAATTTACGTCTTGATATTTAAAGTACATTTCTTGTAAGCAACATATAGTATAGTCTTGCTTTTGGATCCGATATGACAATCTCTGTCTCTTAATTGGTGTATTTTAATCATTTATATTTAATGTGATTATTAATATGGTTAAATTTGATTTTATTATCTTCCTATTTGTTCCATCTATTTCTTTTTACCCTTTTCCTTTCTTTCTGTCTTATTTTGGACTAACTGATTATTTTTTATAATTACATTTAATCAGCATTCTTGACTTTTTATTAGCTATAATTTTGATTTTTTGTTCTGTTTTTGTAGAGTTTGTTTAGTAATTATTTTAAGCTTAATAGTATATACTTTACTTATAACAGTCTACATTCAAATAATCTTGTACCACTTCATGCATAGTATACTTCTATTTCTCCTCTCCAGGCTTTTGTGCTACTGTTGTCATACATTTTGTTTTGACATATTATAAACCCCATACTACATCATTTTAATTTTTGTTCAAACCATTCATTACCTTTTAAAGATATTCAAATAATAAGAAAACAATCTATATTTATCTAGATAGTTACCATGATCATGTCTGATACTCTTCATGCCTTTGTATATATTTTCATCCAGTATCAATCATTTACCTCCTGCCCAAAGAGCTTCCTTTAATGTTTCTTGTAGAACAAGTCTGCTAGTGATTAATTCTTTCAGTTTTTATATGTCTAAAAAGTCATTATCTCACTTACATTTTTAAAAGATATTTTCTCTAAGTGTAGAATTCTAGGTTGACAGGGTTTTTTTCTTTCATTACTGCGAAGATCTTGCTCCGCTATCTTCTCACTTGACTTGTTTCTGATGAGAAATCTGCTGCATTTCTTATCTTTGTCCCTCTGTGTGTAACGTGTCTCATTTTCTCTGGCTGCTTTTAAGATTTTCTCATTATCACTGGTTTTGAGCAGTTTGATCAGGAATTGCCTTTGTGTAGTTGTCTTCCTGTTTCTCATGCTTAGAGTTTTTTGAGCTTCTTGGATTGATTCATTTATAGTTTTCATCAATTTGTGGATTTTTTTTTTTAGGCTGTTATTTCTTCAAAATTTTTTCTATCTCGCCTCATTTTTTTCTTCAGAGACTTCAATGACACGTAAGTAGGCAATTTGAAGTTGTCTCGTAGCTTACTGATGCTCTATTCATATTTTTACACTTTTTCCTCACTCTGTTTCATTATGGATAGTTTCTATTGCTCTGTCAAGTTCACTTATTTTTTCTTTTGCAATGTCTAATCTGTCCTTATTTCCATCCTGTGTATTTTTCATTATACGCTTTATGATTTTTATTTCTAGAAGTTGAATTTGATACTTTTTTGTATTTTCCATGTCTTCACTGAATTTTTGAATGTGTGGTATACAGTTATAATAACTGTTTGAATGTCATTCTCTGCTAATTCTAACATCTGTGTCAACTGTGGGTAGATTTTGATTAACTGACTTTTCTCCTTTTATAGATTACCTTCTGCTGCCTCTTTGAATGCATGGTAACTTTTCACTGGATACCAGACAGTATAAATTTGACCTCCTTGAGTGCTGCATATTTTCGTATTGCTATAGATTTTCATGAGCTTCATCTGGGATACAGTTAGTTACCTGGAGTCAATTTGATCCTTTTAGGTCTTGCTTTTAGGATTTATTAGGCAAGACTATAAGAGCACTCAGTCTGCAGCTAATTATTCCTCACTATCAAGTGATCCTTCTGTGTACTCCACTCATGCCCATGAATTGTAAGGTTTTCCAATCTGGTAGGAACAGCACTTTTCCTGGTACCTTTGTGCATACCTGATGATTTTCCTTCTAATCCTTTTGAATAGTTCTTTCCTTACCTCAGCTGGCTTTATCACACACATGTTGATCAGTACTCTGCTGAATAGTCAAATGCAGCCCCCTGTGGCTCTGTGCATTTCTTGCCTCTTCAGGCCTCTGTACTGTGAACTTTGCATGCCTTAATCACTCTACTCACAACTCTGTCTCCTCAGCTCTTGGTATCTTTCTGCATGTGCCTCCAGCCCTCTGCACCGTTACTAGAAGCCCTCTCAAGACAGTAAACTGAGGCAATTGTAAGGCTCACCTCATTTGTTTCCCATCTCTCAGGGATCACTGTTCTTTGATTCTCAGACCTTGAAAGCCATTGTTTCACATATTTTATCCAGTTTTTCGGTTGTTTCAAGTGGGAGGATAAATCTAGTTCTTGATACTCCATCTAAATCAGAAGTGAAATCCAAAGTCAATATTAATACATCAAAGTGACAGAATTCCATCTGTAAAACTGCCAACAAGAGGCATGTTGTGGGAAGTAGAACAAATACTGATTTAGGAACCTACAAGTCCTCGTCCTGCTGCTAACTAGCTGTGTGGCCTTGGACCAGCAATTTCACCTCTATGAAACTCAATTTTCTCCTGAATAATATAAGATGATTGTAGGTCTCCTATTTCTAATATTTACTCATTTAAAAATTAGATATATTCTTATTTATATATACACATATATGTGTGTTAAGTAGATTGAAAGATAGAGTTAGAGGGAGAGAGAAAACCCACATCATCCCAGGCTCTGCCCTGGACTCTAGGAATATAGCAACAGACAATGCAGACTTGGTTTGCACGCTCCTGAAACCTAGGACAGTTTTGAGAAACCACTGCATTCTAAGGGAAAATTTTGAATGGTTTGATGCATCTTATTATATCTATGACTGAATATTTTATTCATATTACATGGCCTAATTCCTATTTTATCTCTTCTCTTATGTCTTCTCTAATACTTCCTCTTACCTCTGATCTCAAAAAATTACAAACACACACACTTTCAGATACAAAAATATATCCTGAACATTACATGGTTAGTTTATTTCTCTTAAAACATTCATTCGTTCACCCAACTATTTATTTATTCCACTACTATAAATTCAGCACACACTCTGGGCCAGGGCATGTATGAGGTATCAGGGATACAAGAATAAACAAAATTCAGTTGCTTGTCAAAATGTTTACAATCTAGTATGTATAGCAGACTATTACAATGCAGGGTATGTGATACAGTGCTACAGTTGGGAGAGCTGCAGGGTGCTATCGAAACATGAAGAACGGAGACCTAACTACATCTGAGAGGGTCGTGGACGTGTCATGTGAAGATAATTTCTAAGTTAAGAGGTAAATAAAAGTTAAGAGTTTGACAGTTTGAGTTCTACTTTTGCTTAAAATGTAGAATAATGTGAAAGACCTTTACTTCTGCCAAACAACATGAAATCTACAGACACCCAAAG
Organism: Equus caballus; assembly: GCF_041296265.1. Classification (NCBI taxonomy): domain Eukaryota; kingdom Metazoa; phylum Chordata; class Mammalia; order Perissodactyla; family Equidae; genus Equus; species Equus caballus. Next base: position 60,877,997 of record NC_091690.1, read on the forward strand.
ATGGTGAGACTGGGGAAAAAAAGAAGACTGAACTACATGCTATTTATAAGAATTAACAATAAAAATACAATCAGATTGGAATTAAAAAACCTGAAAAAGATATACCATGAAAACATTAAGTATAAGAAAGCTGGGGTTTTAAAGCTTTAAAAGCTAGAGTATTAAGCCAAACAATATTGGCTTCAGGAATATTACCAGAGGAAATGAGGGAAATTTCATGATAAAAAAGTCAATTCATCTGGAAAACATGAGAATTCCAAATGATATATCCAATTAATAACATAGCTTTACATCATATGACAGAATTGGAAGAGAGAAATAGACAAGCCAAAAACTATGATTAGAGATTACAACATTCCTCTCTCAGTAACTGATGAGAAAAACAGAAAAGGAAATTAATAAGAATAGAGAAGATTAGAACAACACTATCAATTAATTTGACAAAATCAACATTTATAGAACTCTACCATCAACAATACAGAAAGCATATTCTTTTCAAGTGCATGTGAAACATTCACAAAGATAGATCATATGCCAGATCATAAAAAAGGTTTCCACAAATTCAAGGACTGAAATCACACAGATCATATTCTCTGACCATAACAACATTAAATCCGAAATTAGTAATAATAAAACACATAGGAAAATACGCAATATTTGAAAATGAAGCAACACATATCTAATATCCACAGGTCAAAGAGAAATCACAAGGAAAATCAGAAAACGTTTTAAATGAATGATCACACCCTATCAGAATTTATAAACCACAGCGCTGGCCCTGTGGCGCAGCAGTTAAGTTTGCGCATTCCACTTCCGTAGCCTGCGGCCCAGGGTTCACCAGTTCAGATCCCGGGTGAGAACATAGCACCACTTGTCAAGCCATGCTGTGGCAGGCGTCCCACATATAATGTAGAGAAAGATGGGCACGGATGTCAGTTCAGGGCCAGCCTTCCTCAACAAAAAGAGGAGGATTGGCAGCAGTTAGCTCAAGGCTAATCTTCCTCAAAAAAAAAAAAACCACACCCATTAAACAGCAAACTTAATCGATAAGTGTTGTGTGTGTTCTGACTGCTCCACTGACCAGCCATTCCTCATCTCTCTCCCTCTCCTTAGGCCTCCCTATTCCATGAGACACAATAGTATTGAAATTAGGCCAACTAATAACCCTATAACGGCCTCTAAGTGTTCAAGTGAAAAGAAGATTCGCACAACTCTCACTTTAAATCAAAAGCTAAAAATGATTTAGTTTAGTGAGGAAGGTGTGTCAAAAGCCAGGATAGGCCAAAAGCTAGGCCTCTTGTGCCAAACAATTACCCAAGTTGTGAATGCAAAGGAAAAGTTCTTGAAATAAATTAAAAGTGCTACTCCACAGAACACATAAATGATAACATGAAACATCCTTATTGCTGGTATGGAAAAAGTTTTAGTGGTCTGGATAGAAGCTCAAACCAGCCACAACATTCCCTTAAACCAAAGCCTAATCCAGAGCAAGATCCTAACTCTCTTCAATTCTGTGAAGGCTGAGAGCAGTGAAGAAGCTGCAGAAGAAAAGTTTGAGCTAGCAGAGGTTGGTTCATGAGGTTTAAGGAAAGAAGCCATCTCCATAATATAAAAGTGCAAGGAGAAACAGCAAGTGCTGATGTAGAAGGTGCAGCAAGTTATCCAGAAGAACCAGCTACACTACACAACAGATTTTCAATGTAGGTGAAACAGCCTTATATTGGAAGAAGATGCCACGTAGGACTTCCATAGCTAGAGAGAATTCCATGCCTGCCTTCAAAGCTTCAAAGGACAGGCCAACTCTTGTTAGGGGCTAATGCAGCTGGCGACTTTAAGTTGAAGCCAGTGCTCACTTACCATTTGGAAAATTCTAGGGCCCTGAAGAATTATGCTAAATCTACTCTGTCTGTGTTCTATAAATGGAACAACAAAGCCTGGATGACTGCACGTCTGTTTACAACATGGTTTACTGAATATTTGAATCCCACTGTTGAGACCTACTGCTCAGAAAAAACGATTCCTTTCAAAATATTACTGCTCATTGACAATGTACCTGGTCACCCAAGAGCTCTGATAGAGATGTACAACCAGATTAATGTTGTTTTTGTGCCTGCTAACACAACATCCATTCTGTAGCCCATGGATCAAGCAGTAATTTTGACTTTCAAGTCCTGTTATTTAAGAAATACCTTTCAAAGTAAATTGAAAATCTTCTGGAAAGGATTCACCATTATAGATGCCAATAAGAACATTTGTGATTCATGGGAAGAGGTCAAAATATCAACATTGACAGGATCTTGGAAGAAGTTGATTCCAACCCTCATGGATGACTTTGAGGGGTTCAAGACTTCAGTGGAGGAAGTGACTGCACATGTGGTAGAAACAGCAAGAGAACTAGAATTAGAAGTGGCGCCTGAAGAAGTGACTGAATTGTTGCAATCTCATGATAAAACTTTAAGGAATCAGGTTAAATGGATGAGCAAAGAAAGTTGTTTCTTGAGATGGCATCTACTCCTAGTGAAGATGCTGTGAAAATAGTAAAAATGACAAAAGAGATTTAGAATACTACATAAACTTAGTTAATAAAGCAGCGGCAGGGTTTGAGAGGAGTGACTTCAATTTTAAAAGAAGTTCTACTCTGGGCAAAATGCTGTCAAAGAGCATCGCGTGCTACAGAGACATCACTTCTGAAAGGAAGCGTCAAACTGCGTGACAAACTTCACTGTTGTCTCATGTTAAGACATTGCCACAGCCACCTCAGGCTTCAGCAATGACAACCCTGATCAACCAGCAGCAATCAACATCGAGTCAAGACCCTCCACCAGCAAAAAGATTACAACTTGCTGAAGGCTCAGAGGATGGTTAGCATTTTTAGCAAAAGTGTATTTTTTAAATAAGGTATGCACATTGTTTTTTAGACACTGCACACTTAATAGACTACAGTATAGTATAAACATAACTTTTATATGCACTGGAAAATCAAAAAATTCATGTGACTCATTTTATTGTGATATTCTCTTTATTGTGGTCATCTGGAACTAAACCCACAATATCTATGGAGTATGCCTGCAGTGGGAAAAATAATTGGAAAATGAAAATTCAAAAGCAATACCACTTACAGTGGCATCTAAAAACATAAAATACTTTGGAATATATTTAACAAAACCTTGCAAGATCTCTACACTGTGAAGTACAAAACATTACAGAGGGAAACTAAAGAAGATAAATAACTTTAGGAAAAATTAACCTTATTCATGAATTGGAAGATTCAATACTATGAAGCTGCCAAGTCTGCCGAAATTCATCTAGTCAAAATCTCAGCAGTTATGGCAAGCTAATTCTAACATTTATTTGGAAATACAAAGGACTTTGAATGGTCAAAACAATTTTGAAAAAGAACAAAGTTGGAGGAATTATAAAACCTGATTTCAAGATTTACTATAAGCTACATAATCAAGTCAGTGTAGTATATGTGAAGAACACACAGACAGGTCAAAGGAAAGACAATGCATTCGCATATACACAATTAATTCATTTTCAACAAAGCTTCCAAGGCAATTCCATAGGGAAATTATATTCTTTTTAACAAATTCTACCAGAAAACCTTGATGTCAATATAATACCAATTGATCCTTGACTCCTACCTCACACAATACACAAAAATTTATCCAAGATGGATCACAGAACTAAGCATAAAAGCTAAAACTATAAAACTGCCAAAGGAGAATATCTCTCTATCCTCAGTGTAAGCAAGATTACTCAGGACACAAAAAGCATCCGCTACAAAGGAAAAGGTTGATAAAGTAGATTTCATCCAAATTTAAAACTTCTTCAAAATACACTATTACAAAAAGAAAAGCCACAGATTTGGAAAAAAGTCATAATACACAGATTTAAACAAAAAACTGGAACTCAGAATTTGTAAAGAACTCCTATAATTTAATATTTTAAAAGACAAATTAAATAATGGGCAAAAGATTCAAACAGGCATTTCTCAAAAGAAGATATGTGAATGTCAAGAAACGCGTGAAAAAATATTTCACATCATTAGTCATCAGGGAATTGGAAATCAAAGCCACAAGATACCACTTCACAGCCACAAGAATAGCTAAAATTAAAAAGACCAACAATGCAAAGTGTTAGCTAGGCCATGGAGCCACTGCAACTTAACAGATTACTTGCTGGTGGAAATTCAAAAAGAGGCAACCAATTTAGAAAACAGTTTGGTTAATCATACTCTTGTCATATAACCCAGCAATTCTGCTTCTAGATATTTACCCAAAAGAAATGAAAACATGTTCACAAAAGGTCCAAAAATGTTCATGGAAGCTTTAATTCATAATAGCCAAAAACTAAAAACACCCCAAATAACCATCAACAGGTAAATGAATCTTAAATGTATGGTAAACTCATGCAGTGGAACCAGAAATAAAACAAAACAAAAAAAACCCCACAACGTCATGAATGAATCCTAAAAACATTATGATGAGGGGCCATCCCGGTGGCACAGTGGTTAAGTTCACACACTCCACTTTGGAGACCCGGGGTTCACAGCTTCAGTCCCAGGCGCGCAGCTAGCACCACTCGTCAAGTTGCCCTACGGCAGCGTCCCACATAAAATAGAGGAAGATTGGCACAGATATTAGCTCAGCGACCATCTTCCTCAAGCAAAAAGAGAAAGATTGGCAACAGATGTTAGCTCAGGGCCAACCTTCCTCACCAAAAGAACAAAAAACACACTATGTCGAGTGAAAGGAGTCAGATCCAAAAGAATGCATACTCTGTGATTTCAGTTATATGAAATTCCAGAACAGGCAAAAATAAGCTATGCTAATAGAAATCAGATGACCACTCTGGCAGAGAGCAGAGGGTAGGGTGATTGAGTACGTAAAGGACTCTCTTAGGTGACGAAAATGTCCTTGATTGGGGTAGCAGCTACACCGATGTATTCATTTTTCAAAACTCTTTTAACGGTATACTTAAGATCTAGTCATATCTTATGTAAATTACATCTCAAAAGTATTTTTTTTTAAGGGTGTCAATCTTGGGAAGATAGAAGGGCTTTTCAGGCAACAGGACAGCTTTTGCAAAAGCTCTAAAGGGGGGGGAATTAGCACTGCAAAGTGATTCATAAATTACGTGTTGGATGCTCTATAGTCAGTTTTAACCCTCTCTACCCTACCTGTGTGTTTTAACTCAATGGTGCACTCAACAAGAGGCCCTCTCGGGGCTCACTAGACTCTAGGCGTGAATGCTATGATGGAGCATAAGTGTTTAGGGCTTGGGCTCTGGAGCCATGAAGCCTGGATTCAAACCCCAGCAACACCTCCCGTTCTGCTTCGCAGCTGTGAGAGCTTGGGCGAATATTTGATTTCCCAATGCCTCTATTTTCATCTCCCTAAAATGGAGATGATGAGAGTACCTCCCTTCCAAGGTCCTTGTGAGGATTATGAGAGTTAATACTTCATGCTCATCATGTAATAAATATTAATAAATATTAATTATGACCGAGGACAGGGTCTCTGTCTCTTTTATTCCACATCACTCCCTGGTACCTAGTAGACTCCCAGTGGAATTTACTGGTTGACAATAAAAGGAAAAGAGCTGTTTGTTGGATCCAGAAAACAAAGAAGGGAGATGTACCAGCTACCCATGTTTGTTCTGCAGCTCCTGGGCTAGAAAGGGATGTTTCTAGTCCTGGCATATTTCCTACCGGGGGAAGCTCCTTGACAACACCCCTAACAGCACACCACCAGGAGCTCCTTCTTCTGTGCAGCTACAGAAGTAGAGCTAATTCATCCTAAGACCTATGGAGAAAATAAAGGAACTAAAAGTTTCCGTCTCAACAACCTTAGCTTGCTTTCCTAATAACCTTTAATAATTCTTGGGAATTAAAAATTTTTTGTATACAATTGTCACTGACCAAGAAAAAATATTTTTCATTCAAAACGACATACTATAAATCAAGTATTTCATCCGGCCTCTACTTCTTAGGCCATAGAGTTCCTCATCAACAATATTCTCCCAGAAAACCCACCATATATAGTCAGTTACCTGCCCATTTTGCTCTTCTCTCAACAACTCATCATAAGCCCTCTAACCACTGTACTATCTTGTCTCTCAGAATCTGATCTCATTGGAACTGACCTCCTAAATCAGAATCCCCACTAAAGTCTGAAAACCTCTGGCCTAGTCAAACCCCCTATTCTGCAGGAGTAGGAAACTGAGACCCAGAGAGGAGAAGCATCTTGTCCAATGCCACACGTGTTGTGGTTCAATCAATCAACTTAGATATCAATTAACAAAGATGTGTAGAGTGATGACTATGTGCCTTGTATTGGACACACTTTGAAGCTTCAGAGAAATAAGAATTAGTCACAGCCCAAGATGCCAGCCTTTCTCCTGGTGCTCCTTCCTCCTTCTCACAGTTCCTCAGAGGAAGAGAAGCAGAGATGTTTCCAAGAGGACAATCGAGGGGCAACAGGAGGTATTTGGAGTGGGTAAAATTGAGGATAGCTTGACAAATCTTCTAAGTCACTTTTGCAAGAGACTGCTTGTGATTTACTAATCTTTGTGTGCCCTGGGATGACTAGCAGCGTGTTTTGTCCATAGGGGACATAGGAACTCAGTGAGTAGAATAAAATTTTATAGCCATGTAAATGAAATGGAAGTTGCAAAATAGAATGAGACAGATGGAATGGAAGGGGATGGGCTGAATTGGGATGGGATGGGGAAGATTGGAGAGCACAGGAAAGGATCTGATGACCTTGAACTGAATGAAACAAAATCAAGTCAAACCTGGTGAGTGGACAGGAATCTATGGTCATCCATCCCCATTCTCACTTTCTGCCCTTGTGACAAGGAGGCTGGCAACATTCTGTGACAAAGGATGCTACACACCATCTTGGCTTCTCAGCCTGATGTAATAACCCACTGGGTCCACTAGTCCCAACCAGAAAGTCCAGGACCTCCAGTATGTCCCAACTAAAATGGAAGAGGGCACCTGAGACCAGCGAAAGAGAAATGTTGAGCCTATTATAACGTCTCACCCATAGAAACACAAACTAGAATCAGAAAGGCATCAAATTTTCAGCCTGCTTTCCCCAGGCCTAAAAAACACAGTTTCTGAGCACTTTTGCAGACAACCATTATGTGGATGAACACAGTATTCATTCCTTGAAGAAAACAGACCAATCAATACTTCATATACTGAAGAGAGAAAGGTGTGGAAAAAGAGTCCAGGATGGAGCCTGGGATCTCATCCAGTTTCATCTTGAACTGAGACTGGGGATAGCACCGCTGTCTATATCTGTGCCAGATCTTCACAAACCTGAAATTTTTTTTAAGGCTGTGATTTATCATTATCTCAGCAAGCATTTGCTCCACGCTCACTTCAAATTTTGCAGTACTTTCTTGCTGCTGCTTTGATGACTAGAGCAACTTTATGCAGGGAAATCATCTCCATCAACACAGAGGCAGATGGGCAGCCTGCCAGAGCATAGCCTCTGAGTCAAGCCTGCTTCAGACAGAACAACATTTTGCCTCTGCTGCAATTCCTCATGGCTGCTGTGTCAGAATATTTCAGATGTTTGGTAATTCAGAATGTGCTCACTCATTCGGGGTAAAATTGTGTGGCAGACACAGGCCTTGACCATTGCTCTCCTTTCAACCTCTCCATTCACGGGTCAGCTGATCTACCTGCCTTGCTTTGGGCCCAGCAAGCTCTCAACAAATCCTGTGTCTCCCCTGCGCTCCCTAATTTGCCTAACCACTAAGCCCTGGTATGTGATAGAGGGGGAATAAATGTTACTTTCTTTACCCCTCTTCTTTGGATGGTAGCTGTCAATCAGTCCCTGGCGGGCTGTAGCATCATATGCTAGAAAACTCTACAATGGAAAAGGATGACTCTGTTAATGGTTTGACTGTAGTTTGGTGATTGTCAGTGGGAGTGAAGTAGGACAGCAGATTTTGGGATTGGGCATTTACTCATATCTGCATATTGTTGATTCATGCCATAGAGGCAGTTACCTGTAACCCACCAAATTCTACACTGTCATTCAGTCAAAGCTGCTGAATGACCGCCTGTATGTAACAGGAACTGTCTTGGTCATTGAGGAGTGAGGATTCGACATCCAGCACAGACAGTGGCATATAGGAGCTGCTCCCTACAGGCTAGATCCTTTTACAACTATTACATTCTCTGCTATTATTGTCAGCTGTGCTCGTGGCCTTCCCTCCTCTTGGACAAGGGATTATTCTCATCTGAGGCTGACAATGACCTTTGTAACACTGAACACTATGTTAGATGAGATACTTCCTTCTAGACTCAGTCAACCGGTTAGGGATGGTTTTCAGGTCTTTCAGACAATCACAGAGAAATCATTTGGAGCATGACTGTGATCCATCAGAATTAATTGAAGGAGACTTTATTTACACCTGCCGAAGGCTTTCTCCCCCAGGATTCCCTAAGAGTTCACAAGTTATCTCTTCTGTTGCCTCCTTGACATTTGAGAAGCAACAATATCTTGGAAAATAGAAGTCTTTCCGGTGAAAGTAAATCATGTGAAGAAACTGCAAAAAGTAATAGAATCCTGAAAGCAACGGGAAAACATGAATACCTTTCATCGTCTCTGCCAGTTATCACCAACCCAAAGTTCACCTCCACACGTTAAACTTTTCTTCCAGATGATGCAGACTCCACCTTGCTTCTTTGAGTGTCTGCTGGCAGATTTAACTGGGATTTCTAGCTCCTGCTGATGCATACCAAAGCTCAGAAGTTTTATATTCTTTGGCAAAGCCTACAAAGACAACTTAAGGATGTCAACAAGTCAACTGGCTGACAAGTCAGCCTTCAGATGTGGCCTCACATGTGGTCCCACCTGCTGCTTTACTACTAAATGCAGCTGGTCCTGGGCAACAGTAAGAAGCAAAAGATTTGATGCAAATGATCTACAATCTTCCATCAAAGAATGCCCCAGGTACTCTATCAAATTGTATGGAAATTAAGGAAAAATGGCTACAGGTCCTTTGACAACCCTGCCATCAGAGGTGGGATCTTTGTCCTCTCTCCTTGAAGCTGGGTAGATTTGCGACTTACCTGTAACCAATAGAATGTGGTAGAATGAAGGCTATGAGACTTCAGAGGCTCAGTCAGAAAAGGTGATACAGCTTCTGCCTTGTTCACTGGGACACTCGCTTTTGGAGCCCTGAGACACCATGCAAGAAGTCCAACTCCCCTAAGGCCGCCATCCTGTCAGAAAGTCCAGCCTACGTGTACAGGCCACTTGTAGGTGTCTTGGTCAACAGCACCAGCTCCAGTCCAAGCTGATGGCCAGCATCAACTGCCAGACATGGAAGTGAAGGTGCCTTCATCTGAGTCCAGCCCCAGCCACAAAGTCACCCCTATCGATTAAGGGTAAGACAAGGCACTCCCACTGTGCCTTGTCTGCCATGCCTGACCCACAGACTCCATGGGAGTAATAAAATGGCTGTTTTAAGCTACTAAGTTTTGCATTGATTTGTTAACATTAAGAGTAACTTGGACAAACAGTGCGACCTAGTATTTAAGGTCAAAGAGGCCTGCATTTAAATTCCAGCTCTGTCTACTACATGAAGTTAGCAAGCTACTCAACCTCTCTGAGCTTATTTCTGCTCTGTAAAGCAGTGATAATAAAACTTCTAATAGAATTTTTGTGAGGAATCAACAATGTGTATGGAAATAGCACCCCTCCCATGGGTGTTTGTTCCCTTTCTCCCTGCCGCTCATTTCTTCTCAGATCTGATGAACCAACGGGTGGTTCGTCAACCACTGCTGTCAATGGTGCTAATGAAACTCACGTATTATCTTTCGTCTGAAACCTAATTCAATTATATAAATAAAGAGCATCTGAAGAGAATGCCTTCACCAAAGAGAACTAATTAAAAAAAGGTTTTCCCTCATCCTGGCTGACTGACAGGAGGGACTTCGGTCAGGGTTGAGATTTGCAGCATTGTTCTAATTAGAAGCCAGGTAAAAGCCGGTTTCCTACCGTCTCTACTGGATTGCAGCACTTCTCAAATTTCAGTGTACTTATAAATCACCTGGGATCTTGTTAAAATGCAGATTTTGATTCAGTTAGTCCCAGGTGAAGCTTGAAATCCTATATTTCTAATGAGCTTCCAGGCAATGTCCATTGCTGCTGGTCCACCAACCCTTTGAGCAGAAAGGTACTAAAAGACTCAACGAAAGGCTAGTGCTAATTAGTGAAGAAATAATTCAGTCTCCCTACTCTGCAATAATTCATCCTCAACTTCACCCAGGTTAGCAGGACATGACTTGTGGTTGCCAAATCCAGACCCCAGAGCCATGCAAGAGCAGCTCACCTGGCTTCAGGCCAACTGGAGCCATTCCCCTCTTTAGCCACCCTTTGTGAGGGCACTACAATGCCCTAACCGTTTTTGCCCTAGTCATTTTCTCATGCAATCTTCACAACAACCCTGTGAGCACGGCTGATTCTGCCCTTTCACAGTTGAGAGAGGGTGAAGGAGAGGCCACAGTGCAGCGCTAGAATCCAGCTCTTCTGACTCCAGGTGCAATGGTTCTCCCCCTCAGCTGTGGCACACCGGAGTAGCGACAGCAGCTTACCATGGGGGAGCAATTATCTAGTGTCGCCATGGCACAACTGGTCCAAGTGTTAACTGGGCTGTTGATTGGTAGCTATCTGGGAAGACAGACTTAAGTGAGAAAGTATGAGAAACTCATCTCTGCTGTCTTATGTAGCCTTAGTTACTGATATGGGGAAAGAAAAGAGGCATATATTGAGCATACACCATGTGCTGAGGGTTCTGCTAGCTGCTTTTCCTGCATTATACATTGTCATACCCCTAAGAAATTCCAAGGTTGGTACTATTAACCTCATTTTACAGACAAGGAAACAGGCTCAGAGGGGTTAAGTAAATTTGTTCAAACTCATGAAGAAGTGATGGAACAGGCTGCAAGGCAGGTGTGTCTGATCTAAACCTACAGTTTCCCCTGTAGCGCCTCTTGTTTCCAGGCATCGTGTTTTATTGAATCAGTGCTACGTCAATCAGTGAACTGGTGCAGATTTGATGCATTCATTGATTTATTGACAGATTAGTTGATAGGGGTGGCAGGGGTCAATGTATCTTTTGAGCAAGTCAGCGCACAGTTTCCTAGCTGACTTCCCTGGGGTCAAGTCTGCCTGTAACTGAAGTGACTTCTGCTCTCGGGCCAGTCTGTGCAATAGGAGAACTGCACTGGGAGCCTAGATTTTGCTGGGTTCTGCTCTCTTAGAGGTTTGTTAAGATGGTCTCATTTGAGGGGCTGGCCCCTTGGCCAAGCAGTTAAAGGGCTGTGTGCTCTGTTTTGGTGGCTGGGGGCTCATGGGTTTGGATTCCAGGGGCAGACATACTCCACTCATCAGCCTTGCTGTGGAGGCATCCCACAAACAAAGTCGAGGAAGATTGGTGCAGATGTTAGCTCAAGGCTAATCTTCCTCAGCAAAAAAAAAAAAAAAAAAAAAAAAAAAACCAGGAGGATTGGCAGTGAATGTTAGCTCAGGGCAGCTCTTCCTCACGAAAAAAAAAAAAAAAAAAAGATGGTTCTTTTGTTGGGCTTGGCTCCTAAAGACAGAGATTCTCAGTAAAGGCAGAAAAACTGTGGGCATTATAAGCCTTGGAATACAAATTAATTAGTCTCTTATTCTGACTTTTCCTCAAATTTGAGTCTCGGTATATTCTCACTGGGACCCAGACTAGATGTTAATGTACAACTAGCAGAGGGAGAGTAAGTTTAGCCCAGAACTGAATAGAAAACAAGTCAAAATTTATCAAAGTAAGATGCACGATGGCAGCTTTCTGTGGGACCTCTCAACGGCAAGCAGAAATGGGGCAGCAGGTGGGCTGCTTTATGCCAAGACTGTATGTGGGTCTTTCATTTGCACACTGTCTTAGGTTTCAAGGAACAGATTTGAGCTAGCTTAAGCCAAGGAGGGTTGAATATAAGGAAGAGAGAGTACTTCACAGAATGTAATGACAAGAAACAGCAGGGCCACATAGCAAATGGAAAATCTGTGACCTGCTAGCTCCTTTGTCCATCCAGCTGTCACTCTCTGGAGCCACATAGTCTCTTGTCTCTGCTAGAAACTGCCTACACTCCTCACTTTCATTCTCTCTTTGGACCACTTTCTCTACAAGGCTCTTCCTTCCTGAAACCATATAACATCAATTTACATGGAGCTCTGCGTTGCCATGGTGCTGGCTCTAGTTGCAACATGACCTTGCAACTCCCCTGCCCATTACTGTCTGACAACATCTGCATCTCTTGGTCTAAGTTCTGAAAAGAGAACCTGCTGTTCAGTTCAGGGTCAGTTATGACTGAGAGTCGAAGACATCTCATTCAAACATCGTTCTATCCTTTCTGGACTCTTGGGTGGCAGCAGGGTTTGGGGAAGCCCTTCTAAAGAAAGGAGAAAGACCTCAGCAGACTCCCAAAATATATCTACTACATATCCGAGGGGATGGGGGTGGAAATAGCCTAGGCAGAATCTAGCATAAAAACCAAAAGAATCATAAACAGAATAGAAAAGATAAGGGCCCAGGACTCCCTCAAGTGTTTATATTTTATGATTTTTCTCCTCTTTTGTACAAACTATCTTGTATGTAAAACACAGGTCTCATGCACAACTCTCAGACGCAAGCCTGGATTTGAGTGACAGCTGTACGTCCCGTGGGCCTCCATGTCTTTATCAGTAAAATGAGGGTCAATAAAACCAGTAAAATAACAGTCTTTTTCCCTGACTCCCTAAAATAGAGGGGGCCTGCCATGTGCCAGGCACTGTGCTCAACACTGGAGGCACAATCTGTGCCCAGAGACGCTGGTATAATTGCAAAGGAAATAGACCAGTAAAACAAATTATTCTACCACAGAGTTTTTCAAAATACAGTCAGATGATGCTCCATATAATATGGTGGAGCAATAAGACTCCAATACTAGGGTACATAAGAATCTCCTGGGTTCCTGCTTAAAATGCAGATTCCTAGGCCTCACCCTGGGTATACTGAGTCAGAAGCTCTAGGGTTGTGAAACCCGCCAAGAGTTAGCCATTGCTGATTAAGTAGCTAGGAACTAAAGTTTTTTCCTTTTTGCAATTACTGATTATAGCTTTTAGTTGTTCATCCAGCCATTGTTAACCATGCTGTTTGGCAATATGCTCTCTGACTCCCACTGGGTTCCTACAGATAACATCTTCCTAGAGCCTGGGTCACCATGGTGATGGGTGTGTGAGCTGTTCTTCAGGAATTAGAACCCCTTTGTCCACTCCAGGCCTGTTGAGACCACCAACTCATCAACCGGGGGCCATGCAAATGTCCAATAGGAGACCTTTTGATGTTAAAAGGCTAAAAACTCCACCCTCAGGTCATGCTAATACCACCATTTTGTGAACATGCGTCTTAGGAAGAGGCGTGGTCTGACTACGCTTGTGCAGATCGTCAATTACCTCATCTCTGCTCACCTCCAATCACCCGCCTCCACATTTCAGACCACCTTGCCCCGATCCCATAAATATCCCTGAGTCTCTATTTTCAAGGAAGTGAATTTGAGACTCATGCTCTCCCTCGCATGGCTGCCTTGTGAGTAAACCCTCTCTCTGCTGCAATCTTGTTGTCCCGGTGTTTGGCTTTCCCGGTGGTGGGCAAAAATGAACCTGGTTCCATAATAGTTGGGGCCCAGGAATCTGTATTTTTAAACAAGCCCCAAGGAAATCCTATGAGTGGAATGTTTGAGAAATACTGTTCTATCCATGAGCAGTGTCAGGACTGAAGCCATGCTGTGGCTGCTGGGAGGAGTGACTCCCTGCACAGAGGAGTTAGAGAAGGCTTCCTCAAGGGGCGACATTTCAGTTGAGTTCCAAATGTGTTTGCAGGAAGAGAATAGGGACAAGAGAACTCTAAGCAGAGAGAAAAGCCAAACCCAGAAGCATGAAAATCACGGCAGGCTCTGAGGGAGCCACGAACAGATCCGTCTAATTGGAACATCAAATATTCATAGAAAGAATGTTAGGATATGAGACTGGAATCAGACTGGGAAGGGCCAAGTGTGTAAGGCTTAAAAATAGAAGGTGCAAAGAGTCCTTTAAAACAGTTTCTCTGACTTGTATCTTCCTTTAATATCATTTCAGCAAAATTCACTTTTCCTGCCATCACCCTGGCCCATGAAAGGCCTCCAGAATCTCAAAGGAACTGCTTGTCCAGCCAAGTGTGGAAACAACATGGAGACAGAGGGCCTGGAGCTGGTTGCATCTGATGCCACTCACAGGACGGAGAACTGCGGAGCATCCTGGGATCTGTTAGCTCAAGGGCAAAGGAGGCCCTTCATTAACCTTCTTTCAAAAGCCTGGGCAGACTGGCCTTACTTTGGCCAGAGTCACCAGTCAGGTGCCAGCTGAGGTCCAAGAGCTGCTTGTCTCCCTGCCAGATAGCAGAGGCTGGGATCCTCCAACGACATTCCTCCCCAAGCCAGGAATATCAACTGACTTTGAGCCAAACTTCCCTACTGCCTACTTCCCGCCCAGGACCTGGCATTTCCACTTCTACAGTCTTCCAAATAGCCCCATGCGGTTAGGTGAAGGGCAAAAACCCACACCCAGAAATGTTCTTTCTTTTTTTTCTCCTTTTAATATCAATAGGGACAATTTGCTTTTAAAACAGTCACCCAATGTGTGATTGATAGAAAATCACTACTTGTCATTCCCAGCTCCATAGGAAATGTCATCAGTCAAACTTAACTAAGCCTTTTATTTCCCATATTTGCTCCCCAACAAACTCAGGCCTGTCAGCCGCCCATTCCAGAAACAGCAGAGGGCCTGAGAACCCTTAGAGCAGTTCCTCCAACCTAACAGGTCAAATTTCCAGGTCTCTTTGTTCTCCCTCCATAAAAAGATGCCCCTCCCAGAGCTGCGTGTCCAACCCTCTTTAGGTACCAGTTAGAACAAAGAGAAGAAGCTTAATTTTCTGCTTTTCCTTCTCTCACCCTTTCTATCCACCTCCTCCACCCAGCAACACCCAGGAGCCCCAAGCTGCATAGAGAAGCAAGGAATTTTCCGAGGTTTCACCATTTCCCCTCTCACGCTTCCATCTTATAGGATTTCAGGAGCCCACTGTTAGGGCCGGCAGTTTCCCACAGACGGCCTGGTGATACACGTGTTTTCTAGTAGGACTGAGCCTTCCAGGACTCACAGGAAGGACAGGGCTTTGGAATCAGAATGTGCAGGATTTAAATTCTATCTCTCCCGGATACTAGCGGTGTCACTCTGACCAATATATTTTCCTTATGAAACAACAATTTTCTCACTTGTAATATGGAAACGCTGTTAACATCTGTCCAGAGTTAGTGTGAGAAGTAAACAAAGTAATTGTGGTAGACACTGTTGATTTTCGTTCTCTATTTTATTATCCCTTGGCAGCTTCAACCTTGGAGACTGGAGGAGATTAATACTCACTTTCCCAGTCTCTCTTTCAGCAAGGGGTGGCCACACAACACAGTTCTGGGCAGTGGGATGTATGCAAAAGTCTGAGAGGGGATCTGGAAACATTTCTGCTTTCCTAATAAAAGGGATAAATGAACTGACTCTTCTCTCCTTTTTCCTTCTTACTGTCTTGAACAAAGACGTGATGTCTGGAGCTGCAGGAGCCATTTTGTGACCAAGAAAATCTCAGCATCATCAGCCCTGACATCATCAAAACATTGAACCAAAGCTGAAGTCATCAAATTCCAAATTTTTCAACAAGTGAAAAAAGTAGTGCCTCTTTATTTAAACCACTGCAAGTCAAGCTTTCTGTCTCTTGCCACCAAATGTATTACTGATATGTATAAGTGATATATATAAAGCACTAGAACAGTCACTGGTATTCAATAAATATTAGCTCTATTCTCCTCCCCTTGCTCCCCATATGTCTTCTCCTCAAAATGTAAAATTCTAATCAACACCATTGGATTATTCATATTTAGGGTGGGTTTGGGCCTGGATATGGATCCAGACTGGCTTTCAAGGCCCCTGTAATCTGCTTCTTCCTCCCCTACCCACCTGCACACTGCTGTCAGAATCTCAGTCAACGCCAGTCAAGTCTGTTGGTTCTACCACACAAGTCATTCTTGTTCTGTCCCCAATTCTTGACTCTCTTTTCCTACCTTTCCCTCCCTTCCTTCAGTTGGAATCTTCTCCATCCTTCAATTGCTGGCTGTAGCCCACCAGCTCCCTGAGATACCGTTTCTCACCTGGTCGCCACACCCAGGAGAGAGAAGAGAGTCATGTAGTACAAACACGGTTGCCCCATTTGGCAATGGCAATGGGCAGACAGGAAAAGATGGCTACTCAAGGGAGCCCTTGGAAAGGAAGGATACAGACTCAACAACAAAAGACGAAGCTCTACAGGGCAGGAGCAGAGCAGCCATCAGGGCTTGGCTTTGGCTGTAGTCACCACGAAAATGAAAGAGCTAGAGAGCCAAGGTCACCCAGGGGCTTCCCACATGGTGGCAAGAAGAGGCATCTGGGGAGTGTGGCAGACAAAGACAGGAAGCACAGCGCAGGTGGTGGCCCCAGGAGCTCCACAAAGGTCCCTAACCCAAGAAACGGGGAATTGAACTGCCAAGGCTTTGAAAGACATCATCCCCTCTTGCCACAAGCCCTCAGCACAGAGGGTGGCGGATTACCTGGTGGTTAACCAGATAAACAGTGAAGGATGACAGGATAGGCCACATTGGCCCTGCAGGTAGAATCCCTGGGGTGTGAGCCGCTGCCGTGCATCCCGGGTATGCTCTTCTTGGGTAAATTGTGACACCTGCTGGTTTACAATGGAGAAAACTCAAACTTCAAGATTTGGGTAAAAGCTGCCAGGTGCCAGCACAGCGCCAATGGCTCCCAAACGGACGAGCTTCTTTGCTAGGGAGGTAGTGCGTGTCTGTGAGGTTCTACGGCCAAGTGCAGATTCAGCTTCCTATGGCTGTTTCCAGAGTCCTGGAAGAACACTGGAAGCAACTAGAGGGTGAGCCGCTGTGATAGGCGGGTGGCACAGAGTGGCCTGAGCACAGATAGACCAGATTTTAGGTCCTGCGTCTGCCTCTTTGTGGCTTGGGGATATGAAGCAAGTCACATCTGTTTTGTTGTTGTTGTTGATCTTTTTCAAATAATTCATTATCTTTATTCTACCTACCATACAGTTTTATGCATAAGGAAGCAAATGAGACATGCTTATTGAAGCCACGAATGTGTGTTTGTGTTTTTCAAGCATTGTTGGATCATCAACATGTGCTAACTACCATAGTACTAAAGACCCACACATACACATGCACACACATACATACAGATGCGCACAGTGCTGTGCATATATGTGCACAGTACACAGTACTGGTTGTACAAAAATGAGTGAAGCACATTCCAGTCTAGGAGAAAGAGACAGGCACATAAACCAAAGAATCCTGTTCTCTTTGCCTAAAACTCTTCTCCCTCAGCTCGTCTTTCAAGTCTCAGCTTGCATGTCACCTCCTCTGGGAAGCCTTCCTTCCACCCTCACCCCAATCAAGCGAGGTCCTTGTGACACTCTCAGAGCAAGCCCTGTCATTCCTCAGGAGCATAGGATCTAAAGTCAGGTGACTGCAGGTTCAAATCCTAGCACCCCCTTCACTGGCTGTGGGACCTTGGGTGAGTTCCTAGCATCACCAAGCCTTGGCATCCTCTTCCATAAAATGGGCATAATAACACCTACTTCCCAGTGTTTCATAAACATTAAATAAAACAGCACATGGAAAGCACTTAGAAGAGTGCCTGACATATAGTACGTTCTCAAGAAATGTTAGTTTTTACTATTTTTATGAAACATTTAGTTTAATGTCTATCCTTACTACCAGACTCTTAACTCCAAAAAGGCAGAAGCCCTATCAGGTTTGCACATGCCGCATCCCCTGTGCCTGTCACAGTACCTCAAAAGCCAAGGTTTTTCCCCTATAAAATGCAAATAGTAGTACCTACTTCCTAGAGGTGTTACAAAGATTAAAGGCAATGCTATCTCCAGTCAGCAGTAAAGCAGTTAGCACACAGCCAAACACATAGATAAGTGTTCAATTGATGTTACTATTATTATTAATACAAATGAAGTAAATACAGTGTTCAGAAGTAATATAGAAAAGATAGTTAATTAATTTACCTGGGAATAGGGAAGGCCTCGCCTAGGGGAAGGGTTATAAGGGATGAAAAGAGTTAGCCAAACAAACTGTGTGCTCAGTTGTGGGTAGATATAGATTTTAAAAAACCCAGCCCCAGCCTTCCAGGAACTTATAATCCCATAGAGGAAGACATCTTCTGCACTCCAGGGTCCTTTGAGTGCACAGAAGAGGAGAGCCTAATCCAGAATGCCCCGTCACAGAAGACTTCCAGAAGGTGACCTGGAGCGGAGATGTGAGGAGTTAAGCAGGCTATGAAACCAGAAGCATGTTTCACTCAGAAGGAACAGCAGGTGACAGGGTGAATGCTGGGGAACAGCAAGTGCTCCACGGAGTTCAGGCTTTGGGTTTATTGGCAGGACTGGAGAGAGGGAGCTGGAGGGAGAATTCAGGAGCCACATAATGAAGAGCCTTACAAGCCATGCTAGGGAATTTGGATTTTATTCAGTAGGCAATGGGAGTAGCTGAAGGATTTCAAAATGAGGAGGGAGTGATAGGATCACAGTTGCCTTTTAGGTAGGTCATTCTAGAAGAACAGTCAGGCAGCCACTGGGAGATTAGTCAAGAGGCTTTTGAAAGAGAACAGACAGTCAAGTGACGGCCTAACTTAAGTAAGTAGAAGTGATGAGAGGCCTGAGTTGAAAATATAATTAGGAAGTACAATCAATAGGACTTAGGGACTAATTTGATGTGGAAATCAAAAAAGAGAAAATGACGCAGAATTTGACTAGAGTTACCAGGTGGATTATGGAGCCATTCATTGACTCAAAGATAACAAGAAGAAAGCACGTTTACAAGGGGAGAAAGTCAAGCAAGGTTTTGTACATATTCCATTTCGGTTTCCAGGATGCCCATATCAATCCTGTTCCTCGATACTATGTAACAACATTTCCTCCTGCACAGGCCATCGGCAGGTTTATACAATCAACCCAAATCTTTGTCTTTCAGTTCCTACCAATTCACATATTGATCCAGCATTGCCGGTGGTTCTCTCCAGCTTCCCAAGGATTTTGTCACATGGTCAGGATGCCAGCTTCCCTAGCTTTTCCCTGACCCACTAACCCCTCCAAGAGGGGGACTTGGACTATTAGGCAACCAAGTCTCCAGTCAGCAAGTTCATGAGTGGAGCTGCAGGTCAGAGCAGAAGCGGAGCCCGAAGTACACACTGGAGAGTCATCAGCATAGTGTTTGCATAAGGGCAGCACAGAGAACGGATGAACTCACCCAGGGAGACTGAGGAGTAAGAAGACCTGGGCACAGATGGAAGCCCGAGGAACAAGAACTATGAAGAGAACTGTCAAGAGAAGAGCAAGGCAGAGGGAGAAGAGCAGGCGAGGGAGGAGTGGCCAGAGATATAGGAAGAAAACTGTGAGAAACTCAAGGGAGGAGGGAATTAAACAAGCAGCGGTCAGGGACATCAAGTGCCACAGAGAAATCAGGCCTGAAATCTACATGCAGGGGTTGCGGGTGGTCAGGCCATTTCAGTGGACTGGGGGTTTCAATAGAAGATGAAGTGAGGAAGAGGAGATGATATGTTGTAAAGACAACTCTTTCAAGAAATTTGTCTGTAAAAGAGAGAAAGAGAGAGATGGAAGTAGTTAAAGGTAGAAAGTATTTTGGATTTTTTTCTTGAACATTTGTGCATAGGGTGAAGCAGCACGTAGTGAAGAGCAAGTATTGCCCCTTGGGTTCCACAGCCAGACTCTCTGAGTTCAAGTCCCAGCTTCACACAGAAGCTGTGTGACCTTGGGTACATTCCTTAACTTCTCGGGGTCCCATTTTGCTCATCCGCAAGATGGGGATAATAACAATACTAACCATATAGAGTTGTGAGTATAAAATAAGCTACAAGATGCCAAGATGGTACCTGGCCCATTGTAAAAAATAAATATTAGCTGCTTCTGTTGTTGATATTCCTATTTGATAATAGGAAAGAGGTATTAAAAGGAGACACTGAAGGTACAGGAAAGATAAGGAATTAGCAATGGAGCAAATTTCCTGAGGAGGCAGAAGGAGATGGAGCAGAGCACTGAAGGAGGGATGGCCTTAGACAGGAGAAGGGACCACCCTCCCCATTTCTGCTGAAAGAGTCAGAGGAAAGCACCAATGGGGTTAGGATTCAGAGGCGTTTGCCCTAGGGGAAGCAAGGTACAGAAAGTTGAAAGAATTTTCTTTTAGAAATTTCTTCTAGAGGAGAGAGCCAAGATGGCACCGTGAGTAGTCCTCTTTGTCTCTCGCCCTTCGAGTCTACAATTATTTGGACACTTATCGCTTGACAAAGGATATCCAGACAGCATCTCAGGACATCTGAGACACCCACGCGACTATACATCGGAAGGCGGATGGACTTTCCTCCGGGAGGATGTGGAAATAGGTGAAAACTCTCCGACCCCGACGGGCAGCCTAGTACCCGCAAGCGGCTTTCTTCCAACGGGCGACCCCAGAGGATCCACGCACATCTAGGGCAAGAGCGAGAACACAACAGAGGAGCGACGGTGGAAACAGGTGACCAGAACCCTACCTAAACCCCCCGCAATTACTCCTAAACGCAGAGGGAAACTTTGGAGTTGCACACCTGAGCCCGCGGGGAGAGTCTCTCCCCGCCATTGGCGGGGAGACCCAGCCTGGTGCTCGGGGCGCCCGGAGGGTCCCAGAGAGAAACACGGAGGGCACGGAGGTCTCCCAGCTGCCGTTGCCCGCCCCGTGGGACTAGGGATTGCCGGAGATCTCGGAGAGGACCGGGGCGGGGGAACTTTCAAAGGCCGGTTCGGCGACCCGGAGGGGAAGCGCCGGAGCTCCGCCAGGCAGCAGACAAAACTCTCTGTCTGCCATTAGCAGAGGGGCCACGCCCAGCATTCAGGGCTCCCGGCAGAGGCCCGGACAGAAGCCCAGAGGGCAGGGCGACCCCCAGCTGCCGTTGCCCGCCCCGTGGGACTAGGGATTGCCGGAGATCTCGGAGAGGACCGGGGCTGGGGGAACTTTCAAAGGCCGGTTCGGCGACCCGGAGGGGAAGTGCTGGAGCTCCGCCCGGGCAGCAGACAAAACTCTCTGTCTGCCGTTAGCAGAGGGGCCACGCTGAGCACTCACGGCTCCGGGAGAGGCCCGGAGAGAATCCCAGAGGGCGGGGCGACCCCCAGCTGCCGTTGCCCGCCCCGTGGGGCTAGGGATTGCCAGAGATCTCGGAGAGGTCCGGGGCGGGGGAACTTTCAAAGACCGGTTCGGCGACCCGGAGGGGAAGCGCCGGAGCTCCGCCAGGCAGCAGACAAAACTCTCTGTCTGCCATTAGCAGAGGGGCCACGCCCAGCATTCAGGGCTCCCGGCAGAGGCCCGGACAGAAGCCCAGAGGGCGGGGCGACCCCCAGCTGCCATTGCCCGCCCCGTGGGACTAGGGATTGCCGGAGATCTCGGAGAGGACCGGGGCTGGGGGAACTTTCAAAGGCCGGTTCGGCGACCCGGAGGGGAAGCGCTGGAGCTCCGCCCGGGCAGCAGACAAAACTCTCTGTGTGCCGTTAGCAGAGGGGCCACGCTGAGCAGTCACGGCTCCGGGAGAGGCCCGGAGAGGATCCCAGAGGGCGGGGCGACCCCCAGCTGCCGTTGCCCACCCCGTGAGGCTAGGGATTGCCGGAGATCTCGGAGAGGGCTGGGGCTGGAGAGAGTTCCAGAGACCCAGCTTAGTAGCCTAGGGGGAAACCCTACAGGCTCACAGCAGCCTTAGAGAAAGCCTCTGCACAGCACCAGTAGAAGGCACCCAGCCACCAGCCACAAGGCTGGAAGACCCCAGGGCAAAAGCAGCATAGCTAGGTGTACAAACCACAGACTGTAGAAGATGCCAATAGCTCTCCTGCGACCCATAGAGGACAAGTGAGATTTGGTGGGTGCCGACAGCAACGGAGCGACAAATATAAGTGATCCCACCCCTGGCCGCTGGAAAAGCCCATAACACCGTTGCAGACCCCAAGGAGAGAGCACATCTAGGTGGGCAACAACAGTAGGCACCTGCAGCCTGAAGCCCCCCTGTGACGGCCCCCACAGCAGAGGAGGGAATCCAAAGGGCCACTGTGGCTACAAAGAGGGGCCCAGGCCCAGTTAGCAACTACGGACAGGGTTCCTGGTTGGTGAAGTATAAACAGCTGCTCCCCCCACCGCAGCAGCTGAAACAAGTGAAAGGAGCAACTAAACTCTATCTCCATGTGGAGGCACAAATCAACATCATCAAGCAATATGAAAAAATACATTAAATCTCCAGAACAGAAAGAAAGTAACAAATACACAGAAAACAATCCCAAAGAAAATGAGATATATAACCTAAGTGATGATGACTTCAAAACAGCCATCATTAGGATTCTCAATGAGTTAAGAGAGAATTCTGACCGACAACTCAACGAGTTCAGGAGCTATGTCACAAAAGAGTTTGATACAATAAAGAAGAACCAAACAGAAATATTGGAAATGAAGAACACAATAGAGGAGATTAAGAAAAATCTAGATGCTCTGAACAGTAGGGCCGATAATATGGAGGAAAGAATTAGCAATTTGGAAGATGGCAATATAGAATTGTTGCAGGCAGAGGAGGAGAGAGAAGCAAGACTTAAAAGAAATGAAGAAACTCTCCGAGAATTATCAGACGCAATTAGGAGATGCAACGTAAGGATTATAGGTATACCAGAGGGAGAAGAGAAGGAGAAAGGGGCAGAAAACCTATTCAAAGAAATAATGGCTGAGAACTTCCCAAATCTGGTGAGGGAGATGGATCTTCAGGTGACAGAAGCCAATAGATCTCCAAACTTTATCAATGCAAGAAGACCAACTCCACGGCATATAGTAGTGAAGCTAGCAAAAGTCAACGACAAGGAGAAAATATTAAGGACAGCCAGGCTAAAGAAACTAACCTACAAAGGAACCCCCATCAGGCTATCAGCAGATCTCTCAGCAGAAACTTTACAGGCTAGAAGAGAGTGGAATGATATATTCAAAAATCTGAAGGACAAAAATCTACAGCCGAGAATTCTCTACCCAGCGAAAATATCCTTCAAATACGATGGAGAAATAAAAACTTTCCCAGATAAACAAAAATTAAGGGAGTTCATTGCCACAAAACCTCCTCTTCAGGAAATCCTCAGGAAAACCCTCATTCCTGAAAAATCCAAAAAAGGAAAGGGGCTACAAAACCAAGAGCAGAGGAGATAAGTAGAAGGACAACAACAGAGAGTAGCAGCTCTACATCAGAACAGATTAAACCATGGGACGAGAAACAAAGGAAACTGAAGAAAACCGGAAAACAAGACACAAAATGGTAGTGGTAGGCCCCCACGTCTCAATAATCACTCTAAATGTAAATGGATTGAACTCCCCAATCAAAAGACACAGAGTGGCAGGATGGATCAAAGAACAAGATCCAACAATATGCTGCCTCCAGGAAACACACCTCAGCCCCAAAGACAAACACAGACTCAGAGTGAAGGGATGGAGAACAATACTCCAAGCTAATAATGAACAAAAGAAAGCAGGTGTCGCTATACTAATATCAGACAAGGTAGATTTCAAAACAAAACAGATAAAGAAAGATAAAGAGGGACAGTATATAATGATAAAAGGGACTCTCCACCAAGAAGACATAACACTTATAAATATATACGCACCCAACACAGGAGCACCAAAATTTGTAAAGCAACTCTTAATAGAACTAAAAGAAGACATCAACAACAATACAATAATAGTAGGGGACCTCAACACACCATTAACACCAATGGACAGAACATCCAGACAGAAAATCAACAAGGAAATAATAGAATTAAATGAAAAATTAGACCAGATGGACTTAATAGATATATATAGAACACTTCATCCAAAAACAGCAGGTTACACATTCTTCTCAAGTGCACATGGAACATTCTCAAGGATTGACCATATTTTGGGAACCAAAGCAAACATCAATAAATACAAGAGAGTTGAAATAATATCAAGCATCTTTTCTGATCATAATGCTATTAAACTAGAAATCAACTACAAGAAAAAAGCAGAGAAAGGTGCAAAAATGTGGAGACTAAACAACACGCTTCTCAACAAACAATGGATCATTGAGGAAATTAAAGAAGAAATCAAATATTATCTGGAGACAAATGAAAATGAGAACACGACATACCAAATCATTTGGGATGCAGCAAAAGCAGTCCTAAGAGGGAAATTCATCGCAATACAGGCTCACCTCACTAAACAAGAAAAAGCTCACGTAAGCAACCTCAAACGACACCTAACAGAACTAGAAAAAGAAGAACAAACAAAGCCCAGAGTCAGTAGAAGGAGGGAAATAATAAAAATAAGAGCAGAAATAAACGATATTGAAACAAAAAAGACAATAGAAAGGATCAATGAAACAAAGAGTTGGTTCTTCGAAAGAATTAACAAAATTGACAAACCCCTAGCCAGACTCACCAAGAAAAGAAGAGAGAAATCGCAAATTAATAAAATCAGGAATGACAGAAGAGAAATCACAACAGATACCAATGAAATACAAGAGATCATAAGAGAATACTATGAAAAACTATATGCCAACAAATTGAACAACCTGGAAGAAACGGACAAATTCCTAGACTCCTACAATCTCCCCAAACTGAATCAGGAAGAAATGGAGAATCTGAATAGACCAATCACAAGTAAGGAAATAGAAACGGTAATCAAAAACCTCCCCAAAAACAAGAGTCCAGGACCAGACGGCTTCTCTGGAGAATTCTACCAAACATTCAAAGAAGACTTAATACCTATTCTCCTCAAACTGTTCCAGAAAATTGAGAAAGATGGAGAACTCCCTAACACATTCTATGAAGCCAACATCACTCTGATCCCCAAACCTGACAAGGACAACACAAAGAAGGAGAACTACAGGCCGATATCACTGATGAACATAGATGCAAAAATCCTCAACAAAATTTTGGCAAACCGATTACAGCAATACATCAAAAAGATTATACACCATGATCAAGTGGGATTTATACCAGGGACACAGGGATGGTTCAACATCTGCAAGTCAATCAAC
Source organism: Equus caballus (assembly GCF_041296265.1). NCBI lineage: Eukaryota > Metazoa > Chordata > Mammalia > Perissodactyla > Equidae > Equus > Equus caballus. Next base: position 60,903,247 of record NC_091690.1, read on the forward strand.
GTGATACACTACATCAACAAAATGAAAAACAAAAACCACATGATCATCTCAATAGATGCAGAGAAAGCATTCGACAAGATCCAACACCCATTTATGATAAAAACCCTCAGTAAAATGGGCATAGAAGGAAAGTACCTCAACATAATAAAGGCCATATATGATAGACCCACAGCCAACATCATACTCAATGGACAAAAGCTGAAAGCCATCCCTCTGAGGACAGGAACAAGACAAGGGTGCCCACTTTCACCACTCCTATTCAACATAGTACTGGAGGTGCTGGCCAGAGCAATTCGGCAGGAAAAAGAAATAAAAGGAATCCAAATAGGTAACGAAGAAGTAAAACTCTCGTTGTTTGCAGACGACATGATCTTATACATAGAAAACCCCAAAGAATCCACAGAAAAACTATTAGAAATAATCAACAACTACAGCAAAGTAGCAGGGTATAAAATTAACGTGCATAAATCAGTAGCATTTCTATACACTAACAATAAACTAACAGAAAAAGAACTCAAGAACTCTATCCCATTCGCAATCGCAACGAAAAGAATAAAATACCTTGGGATAAACTTAACCAAGGAAGTGAAGGATCTATACAATGAAAACTACAAGACTTTCTTGAAAGAAATAGGCGATGACATAAAGAGATGGAAAAACATTCCTTGTACATGGATTGGAAGAATAAACATAGTTAAAATGTCCATACTACCTAAAGCAATATACAGATTCAATGCTATCCCAATCAGAATCCCAAGAACATTCTTCACAGAAATTGAACAAACAATCCTAAAATTCATATGGGGGAACAAAAGACCGCGAATTGCTAAAGCAATCCTGTGCAAGAAAAACAAAGCCGGCGGAATCACAATCCCCGATTTCAAAACATACTACAAAGCTACAGTGATCAAAACAGCATGGTACTGGTACAAAAACAGGTCCACAGATCAATGGAACAGAATTGAAAGCCCAGAGATAAAACCACACATCTATGGACAGCTAATCTTCGACAAAGGAGCAGAGGGCCTACAATGGAGAAAAGAAAGTCTCTTCAACAAATGGTGCTGGGAAAACTGGACAGCCACATGCAAAAGATTGAAAATTGACCATTCTTTTTCACCACACACCAAAATAAACTCAAAATGGATCAAAGACCTAAAGATTAGGCCTGAGACAATAAGTCTTTGGGAAGAGAATATAGGCAGTACACTCTTTGACATCAGTTTCAAAAGAATCTTTTCGGACACTGTAACTCCTCAGTTGAGGGAAACAATAGAAAGAATAAACAAATGGGACTTCATCAGACTAAAGAGCTTCTTCAAGGCAAGGGAAAACAGAATTGAAACAAAAAAACAGCTCACTAATTGGGAAAAAATATTTACAAGCCACATATCCGACAAAGGGTTAATCTCCATAATATACAAAGAACTCACACTGCTTAACAACAAAAAAACAAACAACCCGATCAAAAAATGGGCAGAGGACATGAACAGACATTTCTCAAAAGAAGATATGGATATGGCCAATAGACACATGAAAAGATGTTCATCATCGCTAATCATCAGGGAAATGCAAATCAAAACTACACTAAGATATCACCTTACACCCGTTAGATTGGCAAAAACATCCAAAACCAAGAACGACAAATGTTGGAGAGGTTGTGGAGAAAGAGGAACCCTCATACACTGTTGGTGGGAATGCAAACTGGTACAGCCACTATGGAAAACAGTATGGAGATTTCTCAAAAAGTTAAAAATAGAAATACCCTATGACCCAGCCATCCCATTACTGGGTATCTATCCTAAGAACCTGATAACAGATATCTCAAGAGTCCGTTGCACCCCTATGTTCATCGCAGCATTATTTACAATAGCCAAGACGTGGAACCAGCCTACATGCCCAGAAACTGATGACTGGATAAAGAAGATGTGGTATATATACACAATGGAATACTACTCAGCCATAAAAAAAGACGAAATTGGCCCATTCACAACAACGTGGATGGACCTCGAGGGCATTATGTTAAGCGAAATAAGTCAGTCAGAGAAAGACGATCTCTATATGACTCCACTCATAGGTGGAAATTAGTATATTGAGAAGGAGATCTGATCGGTGGTTACCAGGGAAAAGGGGGGGTGGGGGGAGGGTACGAAGGGGGAAGTGGTGTACCCACAACATGACTAACAAAAATGTACAACTGAAGTCTCACAAGCTTGTAATCTATCATAACATTAATAAATAAAAAAAAAAAACCTAAAAAAACAAAAAAAAGAAATTTCTTCTAGAATCATCTACCTAAACGACAACTGTGATCATATCAGTCCCTTCCCCCTCTATTTTTCTCTGTGAGGTACGAAACAAGGTCATCTCCTGAGAATGAAGAAGGAAGTGGGGAGATGAGGAGAGGTTTGGCATCAGAAGAGTAAGTGGGGAAGGTCTGACATTCAATCAATGTCATTGGTGAAGTGGTGGATAAAAGGTCCAGTCTGGAAGGGGGAGGATGCAAAGTTAGCAGAGGAAGAAAACAAAGGCATCAAAGGAACTGAGTTTCAAGTAGTAGGCACTAGGAAGTAAGAGAATAGCAGATGGAAGGAAAGAAGCTGGTAGCCGGAGGAGTTAAAAATTGGTGTAATAGATTAAAGAGGGCCACAAGTTCTTTGCTATTTCCCCCATTGAGAGGTGGAATCTAATTTCCCTCCACTTGAATCTGGGCTTGGCATAGTGATTAGTTTGACCAATAGAATGTAGTATAAGTGATGATTTTGACTTCATAGGCTGGGTCATGAGAAGCCTGGTAGCTTCCACTCAGACCTCTAGGAACACTTACTCTTCAAGCCCTGAGCAGCCTTGTAATAAGTCTGGCTATTCTGAGGCCACCATGCTGGGAGACGACAGGAAGAGGCCACAAGGAGAGGTCCTGGGACTACAAGAAGAGAGAGATGGTTGCCAGCCCCCCGCCATTCCAGGCCCAGTTATCTGAATTATCCAGCTGAGGCCCCAGATGTCATAGAGCAAAGACTAGTTGTCCTTGCTGAGCTCTGACCACCTTGCTGATTCTTGAGCAAAATAAATGATTATTGCTCTTTCGGGTGGTTCATTATGCAACACCAAATAACGAGAACAATTAGACTTAAGCTTTTGGAGGAGTGAAGTCTGAAGAGCCAGGGAATGGCCATGAAGATATGGGCCGCAGAAGAAGATAAAAGTGAAACTCATCTGTGTCAAAAGGACCACACAGGAAAAAGAAACCCTCACTTAGGACATGGAGGAAACCAGGTCAGATGGAGGAGACAAGGAGAAACTTGTGAGAGTGTACAAAGCTCACAAGAGAATAGCTTATTCTCAAGTACCCTAGAAACATCTATTTGTATTTGAACACACTCATTAGGTATCAATCTAACTGTTCAAGCAAACTGGCCCCAAGGAACATACTTGGCAACCGTTTAAATTTAGAGTGTATGATGTTGTCCCAGGTGATCACTCTATAAATGTGAAATAATAAATTGCATTTCATTAAAATGGTGTTCTTAAATATAGACGTCCTATTACTCAGCTGATTCCACCACCTCCCCCTCAACCCCCATGTATTGCCGCATATAGTCCTGTTTCTCCCTCTTGCGATGAAAAACATTCAACAAGTTTATATGGAGCATCTGCTATGTGCCAGGCTCTGTGCTCAGTGCGGGGCTTAGATTTGTGTTAGTCAAATAACATCCATCTTTGGGATTGTAATGGAGATGCTTACCAAGCACTCAATATAGGCCAGGCCCTGTACTATGCACTTTACAGGTCTTATCTCATTCAAACAACAATAAGGAGTAGGTCGTATTTCAGACGGGGCCCCTTATACAATCGTGGGGGCTGATTATCTTCACGTCAGATGCTGGAGCAAGAAGTCCTTAGGGGAGGCCGTCAGAAAGGGAAGACAAGTGTAAAGTGGAGAAGAGCAAGAACAAGCTGAAACCCACGAGGATGGACTAAAATCCTGTCAGTTTGTTTCTGATTTGTGTGATGTGTGTGTCCTGCAGAAGCTGAGACCTTGTCCTGGACTTAAACAGCCACACCTGGCCTGGGGGTCCGAGAAGCCTGAGCACGATCCGGAGGAGGATCCAGAAGAGGGTAGAGCCTTTGCAGGTCGCTGTTTCCCACCAACCAGAAGGGCTCGCGGATGAGCGACAATGTGTGTGAACTACAAAAGGACTGCTGCTTCACTTGCACTTTGCAGGTCTCCCACTGGAGTCTCTCCTGGGGCCCACTCTGACTGAAAACATACAGGAAAGGGAATTCTGGGAAATGTAGTTCGACCCTGCCAAGTCGTCACATTGCAAAGTACCACAGATGCTTTTCAAACAACAGCAGTGAGTAGGCACTATTATCATCCAAATTTTAACAGAGACAGAAACTGATGCTCTGAGCAGACAGATTCAGACCTGCTTGGTGCCAAAGCCTGTGCTTTGAGCCATCACACACGGCACTCTTTGCCTCTACTTGAGAAAGTTCAAAATGATGAGCAGACAATAAAACACCTCGATCTCTTTAGGCCCCAGTTTGGCCCTTTCGTAGGCACAGGACCTAGGAGCTATGAGCTTTTCAGAGGCCTGAGTAAGAGGGGTGAGACCTGATAAAGGAAACATATTGGCCTCAAAATACCCAAAAGAAAACTTAAATCCAAAAATATACGCTTAATTATATGTAGACACATCTTCAACTAACCTACAACTTACAGGAAGTTTTAAATAAATTTTGTGTCATGCAAGATTTGGATGGATTAATGTATTTGATATAATGTGAGATGAGAGCTCCAAAACTAAGAGTGCCTAGGGCCTAGCAAGTTCCTCTGGACAGAGGAAAATTCGGGGGCAGGGGGCTGATGTTGTTACAATCTATTTTGGAGATCACATTTGGAGCAGACACTGCAGTCCTGTCTTCTTCAGTAGTTTGGAATTGCAGGTGTGGAGAGAAAAGGAAAACCACTACCTGATATTCACTAGGGTTTTATATAAAAAGAAGCCAAAACGGGCAGCCTTGCTCTTGGCACACTGCCCACCTTGCTGATGTGTCGGGAGCATTTTAAACATCTCACCGCAGGTGGTTGAATGAGAACAGAAACCAAAAACGTACAGATTAAATTTAGCAGCAGATTGAATTGCGCTCACCGAGACGTTCGCCTCGCCGCCTGTTCCCTTCTTCCTCTCAGCAGCGCAGGCTGCAGGACGCCTAATCACAGAAGGCAGCCTTCTAGCGAATTCAATTAGCCAAAGAGAGCCTTGCGTGGGTTAATGGATAAGAGAAATGGAAACAGACGTAACTTCTTCACAAAAATGGCCATGAGCAGTGTGGGAAGGATTCAGCGCACTCCACCAGAAAAGGGCTCATTCTTCTCTGAGGCCAGATATTCCCACAAGTGTGATGCTCCATGTCCCAGGTTGGGGGCAAGGGGAGCAGTTAGCTCTGGGACAGAACCAGACTCTTTCTGGTTGGGTTCCTGCCTCTGCAGGACTTCAGCTCCATGGGAATGCAGAAGCACTAATGTCCTGATCTTTGTGGATATACAGCGTTTGCACTGAATACTCGAAACACTCTCAAATGGTGCTAATGGATAGCTGTCATGGATTGCTTGCCGTGTGTCAGGCATTCACTAAGCTGGGCTATCTCTGCCTTCACAACGCTTGCTCTTAACCACTGTGATAAACTGACCTCACGAAACCTAGGATGTCACCTTCCCCCATATTATCACCTGCTGGGTGCTCATTGCTTCCCCAAGACAAGGACACCAGCTTGACAAGGAGGAAGCTGGTCCCTCCCCTCCTCCCTTGCAGAGGCCCAGATCCTAAGACACGGTGATATCTGCCTACTTGACCTGTCTCTGGGGTGTGCCCATCTCATCCCTCTCACCTTGTCTAAAATGACTTCCGGCTCTTTCTCTTCAGACTTCTGACAGGGCTTACTTGTTAATCACAAATTGAATTTAATTGAAACATATATTGAGAGATTGTATTGGTTAAGAGTGTGGTCTTGGGAGCTGTATAGCCTGTGTTTGAATTCCCGCCTTATCATTTATGGTCTATGCATGGTATTCAGTTACTTAAAATCCCTGTTACCCTCAGTTTTCTCATTTTTAAAATAGATATAATAATAGTGCCTACCTCACACAGGATGTTGTGAGGAATAACGAATTAATACATATAAAATGCTTAGTATAACATGTGCCACATAGTCCACACTCAATAAATAACAGCAATTTCTATTATGACTAGGTGCTCATGAATGTGCTGCGCAATGAAGAAGACATTATCCCCAACCCTTAGTAGCTCGCAGTTCAATAGAAGAAGCAGATATTAAAATACATCATCATAATACAATAGGAACATCAGGAGAGCTGGAAGTCCAGATATACACTGGTTTACAACCTTCTTTCTGCCCCCAAACCCCTGAGGAACGAGATGAATCCCCATGAGGGGCAGTACCTCACTACAGGAGTGCGTGGGTGATGCTTACCAGGATGGAGGAAATGGGAGGCCACCCTATGTCTCATTGCCCACTTTTCAACCAGCTCAAAGTACCTGAGTGACTCTGGTGAAACGATGCAGTTGTCACCTTAAAAAGCAAACTTGCCTGTTAATTTATCCTTGAAATGAGTTTATTTGGGAGTAGCCAAAAGAATTGCAATTTGAGATGTGCATGCTATGGCAAACTATAGGCAAATCCAGAAAAGAAAAGAGGGGAGCCACTTTTATAAAGAAAAAGGGGGAGTAGGGCAGGGCTATTCTAAACAAAAGTCCATTGGGGAAAAATAACAGTTCAGGATGGCCACAGCTGCTCATTGGCTGAGCTGCAGCATTTCTCTTTGGTTGGGCTGTTGCCAGATAGGGAGAGAAATCTTCCTTAGTAGTAAAGTTTTACTTCTCACCAAGACGCAAGTGCATCTCTCTTCCTGTTTGGTGTAACTGACAATGTATGTTAGGGCATGAGCGCTCCCCCTACAGGCCTTCCCGATTCCCATTTATTTAAAGTTTCTTTTATTAATTTCCGCACAGATTATAGCCCATTTCCTCTCTCAACAAATCTTCGTTAAACACAAATGTGAAAGATCCTGTGTTAGGCACTGCACAGTGTTTGCACTCTAGCCAGAAAGACAACAGTGAACAAAAATGTTGAATATCAGAATGTAGAGATGTGGGTGCCCAGAAGTTTAAAACTTCCTGAAGGACATGGAGACCAAGGTTGAGTAGGACTTAGTTCAGAGAAGGTAGTGAGCAGCCTTAAAAGCCCATTGGTCAAAATAAAGAGACCTCACCCCAAATTGTAACCCACACTATCCTTAAAACGCAGATGTATAAGCAGACGCAGAATCCCTTACACTGTAGGTTGAGGATAGAATTCTGGCTTGTTCTTGATAGCTTGAAAAACTATCTTACAAATAAAACTAATAGCTAAAATCCTAAAGGATACTTTTATACTTTATAGCCTTTAATAGAGAAAAGGAACATAGCAGACAGTTATAATAGGCAAGAGTACAGCTATAAGTACAGTTGGGTGTAATCTGAATCATTAAGAAGAAGGTAAAATACACATGTAAGCAGATATAGAAACTATATCTTGGATCTCTTCCTCTCTGCCCCTAGAATTTCTATTATGGTTGGCAATGAACACTCTTACCTCATGAATTAGTAAATCAAAAGCTATTATATATTCACTCTTGATATAATGAACCAATGAACTAATTAAATAAAGCTGCCACCTTGCTTTTCCCTCTAGACCTAGGCTGCCTGCACTGAGCAGACCACTGGTGTTTAGATTCCTCTCATGTCCTCCTGGCTGTCTTTACTGTCTTCTAAGAAACGCCGTCTGGGGCATTCACATCCTGCCTCACAGCCTGGGAGATTAACGGACGCATCGCAGCACGGGTCAGAGGCAGCCTGGCAAGGAGGCTCTTCACGGTGCCTGAGTTACTTAGAAAGGGAGTGAAGATGAATTTAAATAGAAAAGTCTACAAATAAATTTGAAGCAGACAAAAGTAGAAGGTGAATCTACAAGGGAGCAATCTCGATACTGTGTAAGTACCCTTGATATTGCGAGGACAAGGTGACAAGGTGCCCAAGAAAATGACAGCACCTCCTCATCTGCACAGACTGGCATTCAGGAAGATCCCAAGGCCATGAGCAGGTATCAGGGCCACACATCAACAGAAGCAATCAAGGCAGTAGGTGTTTTAGAATCAGGCAGACCTGAACTTAAACCCAGCTTTACCACTGAGCAGCACGTATTCTTGTACAGGTCACCTCTCTGATCCTGGGTGTTCTACTTGAAAACAAGAGAGGAATACCTAACTCATAAGGTGGTGGTAAGGATTATAAACAATTTATTCAAGCCAATGTATCTTAGATCAAAAAGAAAGGAATATGGCAAATGGTGCTTGGGGCCGAGGAAAAATGGTGTGCAAGGATAACGTGTGCAGCAAATGCTGCTGTTCGATGCCTCAAGTCAAAGTCCAGGGAGTCCTACTTACTCAAACTACCCGAGGGGCCAGTTTGAATTAGCGAAAGGTCTGTACTATCTTCATTTATAAACAAAAATGGATGCAGTTTTACTACATTTAGTATGCTTCCAAACACAAAATTCTCAACAACAACAAAAAACTTGTCAAGAGATCTACCTGTTTAGCTTTAGCACAAACTATTTTTGGCCCCACTGATATCAATAGACAGACCCCAACCCTTCCTGAGCCATCTTATTAGGCATTATATACCCTTTCTCTCTTTGAATTCTCACAACCACATTTCCCAGCCTAATTATTTGAATCTTACTATATCTGTTAATCTGCTAATGAAGACCTACATAAGTAAGATATCACCCATTTCAGATAATATAAATGAAATTTAATTTTCATTAAAATTTGTAACTTTATGTTTAAATTTTGTTTAAATTTCATTAAAATTTGTTTAATTTTCATTTTAAAAGAGTTTTTCCATCAAAGGTGACAATTATTGCCTTTGAAAAAAATCAGAGAAGAGGTTTAAATAATGATGGGGAGTAAAATAGAAAGAAACACTGAACTTCCTCTTCCCCACCCCCGCCCCGTGATAAACTGCCTCTCCCCCATACCTCAGTAAGTAGCACAACCATCTACACAGGTGATCACGTAGGAAACTGAGGCAACATCATCCACTCCTTACACCTCTCGTTCTGTCCCTTTCCCTTCATGCAATCTCCATGCTCTGCAAGTTCTGCCTCCTTCATATTTTTGACCCCACCTCCCCTCACCATTCCCTCTGTCACTGCCTCAATTCAGGATTCATAGCCTCTCTTGTCCCTGCCTCTGGTCTTGCTGCTTCCCTATCCATCCTCTGGAGTGAGCTTTTTAATACCTAAAGCTGTTAAGTATCTCACATCACTGGCAAGAGTGAGTGGTCCAAGCAAGGCTAACCAGAGCCCTTTGCTAGAACTGTGACACAGATGTTGAAAAATTAAATGCCTTCTCACATCTTCTGCCACGTGGGAAAGGCTGGATGCAACAGGCAAGGCTAAGGCCAACATTCAAAAAGAAGGAGAGAGAGCAGATAAGCAATGGAGAGTCCTGGCAATGTCAAATCCTTGGTTCTCATCCCTAATCTGATTCCTTACAGTTACCCCTATATCTTTATCAACTACAGAAGCCAGTAAATTATGTCTTTGCCTAGAAACAAACAAACAAAAAACAGTGCTGATTGTGTCCATCCCTGCATCTTCACTAAGTCCTCATTACTTTAAGGGCGAAGTCCAAGCTTGTAAGCCTGGCAAGCTAAGCCCTTTAGAGCATGCCTCCTGTCTGCCATCTCCAGTCTTATCTCACCATGTTCTCTTACCACACTCAAAGTTCAAAGTAGCGTTCATACTGAGCTGTGTTTTGTTGTTGTTGCTATTGCTCTGGCAATTATTGTCGTCGTTGTTGTTGATGCACTGACTTCACCATACTCTCTTCTGGTGCTAAACCTCTGCGCTTCACAGAACCATGCTTTGATCTACTGAGCTAAATTTTATCAGTCTTTCAAAAGCCTCCTTCCTGAGCCAACCCCATTCTCTCTGCACCCTTAACCTCTAAACACAGCTCTACTGTAGCAAAATAAATACACTGTTTTGTAAATCTTGGTTTACTTTTCCGCCTTCTCCTATTCAATAAAAGCAGGCAAGGACTGTTTCTTTCTTCTTCATAACTACCATGGTGTTGGTTCATAAACTGGCCCCCACACATGGAGGGCAAGGAGAGAACAAAGAGGCAGACCACTCTAGATTGGTAGGTGGCAGGTTTAATAAGCAAGGAAACTTACATACAAGGCTTGTCTTGGGCAGCTTAAGATGAGTAGATCTCCACACTAGCTATATAAACTCTATAAAAACTAAGTTTATATAGAGGCCTTAACGGGGTTCAGTCACATATACTGTCCAGATGCTCTCAAAAACACACTGCTCTCTCAAGCTTGCATCCTTAAAATGACTCCAGCTATAGGAATGGTCAGTGGAACGTACATTCCAAAAACAGGGGTAAGCAGCCTTTGATTGCCCTGGGTCCAGCTCACGGTTCAACTGGGAGTCACGTCTTCTCGATGACCTCCTCCAACACACGGCTCCTGGAACACATGGCAGGTAGTCAGAAATGTTTGCTGAATGAATAAATGAATGAATACACTGAGACACTTCAGTTTGGACATCTTGGAAATTGTATTATAACCACCTTGCGTTAGAAAATCCCCTAATTTATACAAGGCAGGAATGCTTCTCTCCTTCACTGAAGACAAAATAAATACGTATTCAACTCATAGTTAGATTTTCTTGTGATTAAGTTGATTCTCTTAAAAAATTTAATATTAGCTTTTAATTACATCTTGCCATGCAACTAGTACTTTAATAAACGTAAGGGAAGAAACCCCTCTGCATATCAACAGTGGAGAATTCAATAATTCTATTTAATTAAGCATTTTTGTGCTCTAATCATCAAAGTGCTACAGGAGATGTCATTTCCATAAGCAAGTCAACTGGAGAATGCTGAGCGTTACTTGAATACCTTTTAAGGGCTTCCTGTTTCAAGAGGGGTTTGTCAATGATTTCCAAAGGTAAGCCAGTTCCCTGACTCCTCAAGAGTTCTCTGCATTCTTTCATGCCCCTTCCCAAAAGGAGTAGTCATGGGGGCTGAGGGCTTTCAGCATGCTTCCCTTCACTTCCCAGGCGGCATACTCCCACCACCGCTCCTCCCACTAAAATGATGTCCTCTTTTCAAAGCTCATTCTGGAAATCACCTCTTCCATAAAACCTGCCCGGACTTTCCAGCATTGATCTGGACCTAAAAGACATCCTCACTGTGGTGCCTTAAAGCATGACTTTCAGAATAATTGAATGCAGTCATGACTCAGTGAAATGAATGGGTCCTCATAATTCACTTCCCTGAACTATAAGAGAAAGAGCCCCCGACTTGAAGTCAGAGAAACCTGTGTATGAATCATTGGTCTGCTGAACAGTTGTGCAAGTTACAGCATCTCTCCGGGCCTTCGTTTCTGCCCCTGTAAATGGACACAATATTGCCTACCTTATGGGCGATAGAGAGGATGTAACGGCCTAACATATGTGAAAGTTCATCACCTCATGACTGGCATAGGGTTCCATCACTGTTCAAACCACCTTTTACAGCCATGACATGTGGGCCTAAAAAGTCTATCTAATAGTCACTCTAAAGAGGACGTCTGATAGACTACATTCCTCACCAGTGGTTCTCAATCAGGCTGTGCATCTAAATCAATGAGCAAAGGTTTTTCAAAATATGAATTCTGGGCCCTGCTGAATCAGAATCCCCAAGGTAGGAGCTGTCAAACATGGATATGTATTAGTTGCTCCTCCGTTCCATTCATGCTGATAACTAGCCAGTATTGAGAACTTCCAAATAACCAAAACGACAAGTACCCCTTCAGCCGAACAGACAGCCAAGGAGAAGGAGGCTGCTGCAGAACCGCACGTTCCCAGCCCACAGTAATGGAGACGTGAGCAATTAAGGAGGTAATTGCTTGCAGGCAGCCAGGGAATCAGCTCATCCAGGTGCACTGGAATAAAGAAGGAAAGCTCTCGCCTTTCTGACTGAAAACAATCACCCCAGCAGGGGCATTATCAAGAAGACAAGTGTGTTTGGTGCACACACCCAAGAGCTGGCTCTATTCCAAGCCTGCAGCATCTGCTTGGATAGGGGCAATATGGTGCCCCAGTAAGGCTAGCATGGCCTTGATTGCTTCCACCTCTGGAGCCCTACTGTGTGCTGGATGCAAAACCTCCTACACTGACCATCTCGGAATCTTCACAATAGCCCATTAGGTAAGCAGTGTTCTCTCCATTTTACAGAGGAGGAAACTGAGGCACAGAAAGCTTAAATGACTTTGGCAGTGTGCAGCAAGCCTGGACTCGAACAGAGATCTGCCTGACTCCAAACTCTGTCCTTAACAGTTTGGAGACTGTATGTCGTTATTTCAATTCTATGAGCCTCCATTTCTTCATCTGAGATAATGGAAATTTTACTATTGTGAAGAGTGAGATAAGAGATTAGGAAGGACACACAGCCGTCAATAAAAGGCAGTAAGTATTGTTTGATGTTGTTAAAAGATCTCTCTGAAATCGTGGGGAACGTGGTCTGAGGAGTAGGTGCAGAGAACTTACAGAGGAGATTTGAAAGCCAAATTTAACTCTTTAAGACCACGGCCTAGTTGATATTTATTGGTTACTTATTGACCACACACTTTGTAGTACTCCTCTTTGTCCTTTTTAGTAACTCTTGGAAACTGATTAAAAATGTGTTCCTAAGTGGAAGAGGCCCTCAAATTAGAGAGGAATATTTAAGGTTGGAAAGGTAAGTGATGTTGTGATTTGATGACACACACAAAAATACACAGTCTTCCAACAGAAACGCCATTTCAGATGTTGGCTCATACTGCATGCACACATTCCAGAGTCCACTTGCGTCCGAATCAGGGAGTGCCCGTGAGAAGAGAACAGCGTGCCTTCTGTAAAATGCCTGGGCAGCTCCAGTGTGCCTTCCTGCTTCCCTCTCCTTTTTCTCTCTCTTCACCCTCACAACGTGCCGTGCTGTAGCACTCGTTGAGGGTGTAGACCACGGTGCCCTATGGAGCAGAGGACAACTTCCACACCCACTCGGCCCTCAAGAAGGCAAACAATCCATTTGGTTTGCCTCATGTTACAATTTTTTATCCCCAACTTGGGTTTTGCTATCTAACCATTTGAAGCCCTCTTACATGTCTAAAACAGTATGCGGTACCTTGAATCGAGTTAGCACTGCAAATACTACCTGTGTTTGTAAACTGGGAAGAGCTAAACAAATATTGGTGATGTCATTCCTGTGTGTGCCGTGTCTTGTGCTTCTCTGTATCACCAATGAATTCACTGCAGCAACTGCCTGGGAGATTTTGAATAAACATCTGTTCAGTGAATAAATAAGAAACAATAGAGTCTATTGAGTAAAGAAAGGGCCAGGAGAATGCTTAACCACAGTCCCTGAGCATTGCTGAAAGTTCTCATTGACTGAGTGCTTCACTATGTGCCAGGAACTGTGCTAAGAGCGTCATGCACACTCAGGGAGCCCCCTCGACGTGAGTATTATTATTATCAGCCCCATTCTCCAGATGAGAAAATGGAACAGAGAGGTTAAGAGACTACCCCAGACCACACCTCAAGTAAGTGGCAGAGCTGAGACGGGAACCGAGTCTCTGCAGCTCTGGAGCCCACTATCTTAATCACTATGCCTTGCTGCTCTCTGAGAAGAGAGCTCAGCAAACGTTTCAGGTTTGGAAGAAAAGGTAGACATTCACAGAGTCAAACACACACAGTTTACTGACGATGAATATGACACACAGAGCAATTCCAAGCAACATCTACAGCCCTGAGTGTTGAAAAGAGCCTGCTTAGGCTTTTATCATCAGACCACAGTGGGTTGGAATTCCAACAGTCACTTAAGAGCTGTGTAGCCTTGGGCACATCACTGAGCCTTTCTGAGCAACAATTTGTTGTTTAAATGGATGTTCCCTTTGGAATCTTAGGGAGTAAGTCACAGGAAGTCCATTGTCAGAGGTGTTGTACATACACCTCCAACAAGAATACCACAAAGTATGTCCTCAATAAATGGTAAAATGATTTTTAATAATCTGCTTCATGCTTCTGTCTCTTCACACGTCTACCTATTACCTTATGTGCCTGACACACCCCTATGCATCCTTTGACTGCAGTTTGGGGCCCAGGCCCTCTGGGAAGAACTTTTTGGCTCCTCTCCAGCTCTTTTTTCTCCCAGAGGTTCTCATTCTGCTTCCTTGGAGCCAGGAAGGTGTCCTGGAAGTAACAGCGAGGCTTGATAAGAGACAAGGGACATGGCTTTGGGGCCAGGCCCATTCACAAAATAAAAAAGGAAGAAAGGGAGATTGTAGAATAATTGTACAATCATTCACTCAACATTTACTGAGCACCCACCATGTGCCAGACATAGTTCCAGGCACTGAGAAAATGTTGAATGTGTGGTCCCTGTCCTGATGCAATTAAATGCTAATGGAGGAGAAAGACAAAGCAACTCACCCACCAGTTTTGAGGATGATAAGTGTGAAGTCTCACTGTGGGTAGAAGTTCGAGGCAGAACGCTTGGACTACACTTTGGAAGCCAGGCAAGAGTTTGCCATGAAAAGGAAGACAAGAAGAGCAGAAACTGCAGATTGATCAGAGGGGCTGCACAAAGTATGGGTGTGGAAAACTAGGCACCCTGGCCTTTATCCTAAAAATGTGGGTGCCCCTGAAGGCATGTAAGCAGAAGAGTAAGGTGAGATTTACTTTCTAGATAAGTGCCCAATCCCTCCTACCATCATGGATCATTCTATGATGACAACATTCATTAAGACAACATTTCTCGCAACACCCATTTTGAGATTTCTGTTACTTTCAATCTCTTAGATGTTGATGAGGACTCAGTCTTGCCTTACAGAGTAGAGATTAATGTAGTCCCACCCCATGGCTTCAATTACATGAAGAAATGTGATGAAGTGGTGATGAAAGCTGTGAAACATTTTGTGTGTGTGTGAAAGGGAAATACCGAGACACTTGGCAGAACACGTTTTATCATCCTGTGTTATTATCAGAAAGAGAAAGCCTGGTCCCCCACCCTGTCGGCCTCTTCCACCACTGTTTCGGTAGTTTGCAATCAATCAAGGTGATGGTGCTTGAATTCTGGATGGCCCGTCTCTGTCCGTCTCCCCCGACATGAATAAGAAAGACTCTTTGCATGACAGGGCCATTTATTAAGAGCAAGGTTTCAATGCTCCTTTCTGTGATAAAGGAGCCAGACAGCTTTGGGTCTATTCTGGGATCAAGATATCCTACCCCTTCAAAGCTCAGCGCAAAGACTTTCATCAACAAAGGTGTTTATCTAAGGGAAGAGGAATTCTCCCAAAAGTCCCTCATGTGGATATCATCATTTTTTAACTCCTTCTTTCTTCTTTACCTCTTTGATTTGGTATTTGTCTTCCTAGTTTGCAGATATTGGTATTTCTCTGGCTAACATTGAATTAATTTGCTATAATTTAACGGTACTCTAATAATAATGTCTTATCATTATATGGCTCTTTACTATTTGCAAATCCCTTTTCACTTGCATTACCTGGTCCCCAAACCAAATGGCCTCTCAGTTAATATGTTTCTTAATTTTTTCACTGCATTTGACAATCTTAGTAACCTTGAAAATTCCTCCTCTCTTGGAACTTTTTAGTAGTTCCTGATCTTGGTCTCCAACCTATGTCCTGCCCACCTGTTGACCAGGCTAGTATATCAGTCAGATTTCACCAAGTAATGCTGTGGTAACAAACAATCCCTATCTCAGTGGCTTTTAACAAAAGTTAATTTGTCAGTCACATTACATGTCAGTTGCAAGTTGGCTGTAGCTCTACTCCATATGTCCACTTCTTTCTTGGACCCAGACTGAAGGAGTAGACCTATTTGGCACATGCCATTTTTGTGCAGTAGGGAAAGGAGCAATGACAGAACCATATGATGTCTCTTGATTCTGCTTGGTATAAATGACTTGCTCTCACATTTTATTGGCCAAAGTAAATCACAAAGCTCAGCCTAATGTGAATGGTACACAGAAGTATAATCTTCTTATAGGAAAGGCGGCAAATTTTTGTAGACAGTAATATAACCTATAATACTTGGAATGCCTTGCTGATATTCACTACGCAGGAGTCCATGCTACTCTCCAGAGACAATACTCCATTTTTCTTTCTTTCCTTCCTTCCTCCTTCAACAGTCTACACTGTGTCTTCCTGCACATATGTGCCCCACCTTGGAAGCCCACCCAGTGCTGTGTCTTGGTCTCTTCCCTCCCCTGTGGAATCTGGGAGTGATGGTCTAGAAATGGAATTAATAATCACCGGCCCCTGCACAGCTAATCATGGCAGAGTGCCTTATTTCTTTTATGATGAGATATTGTGTTGGAAGAGCAGGATAATGTTTCTTAGAATTTTATAGATAGAAAGACTTTTTCAAATTATCTTCACTTAATTTTGTATACTTAAAAAAAAAAAGGAGGGGCCGGCCCGGTAGCACAGTGGTTAAGTGCACACGTTCCACTTCAGCAGCCCAGGGTACACTGGTTCGGAGCCCAGGTGCAGACATGGCATTGCTTGGCATGCCGTGCTGTGGTAGGTGTCCCACATATAAAGTGGAGGAAGATGGGCACGGATGTTAGCTCAGGGCCAGTCTTCCTCAGCAAAAAGAGGAGGATTGGCAGCAGTTAGCTCAGGGCTAATCTTCCTCAAAAAAAAAAAAAAGGAAACCCTGAGGCCCAGAGAGGTATATTTATTCACCAGTGCTCACGAGACTAGAGAATGATAAAGCAAAGACCATAACTCAGATTTTTTTTTAAAATCAAGTCCCTTTTTATCATCCAAAGACACCTAATCTGCTGCAGACAAACTTCAGTGAGAGTTTTGTCTTCATCTCTCATAATATGCTGTGAAGAAGATGAGAAAATGTGATCCAGAAGATAGTGCATTCAAGTGGAATTGTACCTTATTGAAAGCACATACCCAAAGAGTACTGATTAATGCATCTGTACTCATCCTAAAGGAGATCTCTAGGAGTATACTCTAGGGATATTCTCTAGGTCTTACCCGAGCCAACATTTTTATTAATAACTATGTCAAGGACATAAAGATAATGCTGTGATAGGCAGTGGGACTGCTCATGAAATATCTCTGAGCACATGGTAGAATGGCAATTTCTGACCTCCATGTGGTTGATTAGGCCATGAAAATAATTCCAGCTAATGAACAAAAGTAAAGTGTATTACTTCCAGGCTGGAGCATCTAATTGCTGGTGTGACATCATCCAGAATCTTCTTCCTTCCAGCATAGTGACCAGCAACATTTGAGGTGGAGGTTTCTCTCAGCCTGGCTCTTAGAGCAAGGAGACACAGAGTCCCAGACAATCCATGATAGCCTGTAGTATAAGCAAGAAACAAGCTTTTGGATTTTATTAGTCACTAGGATTTAGGACTCATTTAGCCTTCAATAGAACTAAGCCTATTCTGACTGATTCTCATATTAACAAAATGTACTAATATAAAAAAGCTGAGAGAGATAATCAATATAATGATTGGCTAATTCAGAGTGAAAAAGCATTGCAACAGGTTGAGATTAAGGGCTAGATGTGTCTAACAAGACAGACTTCAAGAGTGCAAATGTAATTTCCTGCACTTAAGTTTCAGAAATCAATAGTTCATAAGGGGAAAGTTTTGCGACCTATACACTCAGTAGGAATCAATATTGTACTTTAGTTGCCAAAAATACCAGATTCTTTGGTAGTCTGTGTTCACAACAAACATAGTATCTAGAGATCAAGGAAATCTATAGTCCTCTATGCCATAAAGAACACAGCAAAAGCACCAGGCTTCAATGAATGAAAATGTGGCCAATGGAGAATTAAATGACTAAAATGCTGAGGGGACTTGAAACTATTCCAGAGAAGGCGTTGTCAAAGGATCTGAGACATGTATCCCAGAGAAGGGGTGACTTAAGAGGCACATGATCTCTTTCTTTGAATATCTGGAGAACTGTAATGAGTGAGAAAGTTCTATTCTGTTTTGCATTAAGGCCCATAACAAGGATTAACAGGGAAAAGTCCTAAGGAAAAAGAAGCAGACCCAGGGAAGTCTCCCCTGACCTTCAGAGAAAAGTCTGTCCACTCCTCCCTTGGACCCATACGTAAGAGTGGCCTTTGTTGAGACACAGGTCATACTGAATTTGTCTGTATGAAGATATCAAAAAATTGTGAAGTTCTTCAGGGAAAGGGGAGCACCTCATTTATCTATATTCCAATATTCAGTATTTATAGAATGGAATTCAATCAGAAGAAATGTGCTAACAAGCGGAGTCCCACAGCAGTGGGAAGGGAAGGAATGCCCACTCTTTCGGAAATTCATTCAGTGAGGCAAGGGCTAGAAGAGAAGACTCTCTAACATCTGTTACAGCTCTGCTCTCACTCTTCTGCAATTTAACCAAGTCTTCCCTGGAATCTGGCATAGATTCATACTTAAAGCCCACTTCCAACTCATGTGCTCTTAAAATATAGCTAATTTGTGCTGCCTTCTTAAGAAAAGAAAGAAAGAAAAAGAGAAGCACGGAGTTCAAAATGGTAGACTATATTGTATGCCTAGTTTCCTTGGCTATATTCCAGTATCTAAGATTTTTTAGATGAATTTGTAAATAAATTAGTGCAATAATCCCTCTCAGATACATGTTTGACTTTCAAAGGCAAGGTATGTGTGTGTAACTTAAATGTAAGATGTTGCAATTATGCAACATGTCTGTCATAGAGACCAATATGAAATCCTGTGGGTTCACTCTACATGAGAAAAGGTAAGTAGATTTACTTAGTCGAGAAACATATATTAAGTATCTACTGGGTACCTCACTCTATACCACGGTCTGATCATATAAAGATTAGATAGTTGGAGCCCTACCTTCAAGAAACTTACGGTTTAGGGGGAAATATAGACAATTATAACATATGAGAAAACGTGAACAAAAATCTATGTGGAAAGAGGTTCATTGTCGTGCTATTAATTACAATAACAAAAAATAGAAAAAGCCTAAATATCCAGCAACTGGGTGCTGGTTTAATAAATTAAATTTATATACATTCAAAAGAATACTACATTTTTTTACCATTGACTTCATTGATGAAGAGGTATGAAGTAAAAAGAAGGATCTTTTTTTATAAACAGACTTTATCTCTTACGGCAGATATAAGTTCACAACAAAATTGAGATGAAACTACAGAGTTCCCATATACTCCCTCCCTCTACATATGCATGGCCTCTGTCACTATCAACATCCTGCACGAGAGTGGCACGTGTGTTACAATGGATGAAGCTACCGTGATGTCATTATCACCCAAAGTCCACAGCGACATGAGGATTCACTCTCAGTGTTATATGTTCTAGAGGTTTTGACGAACCTATAATGACATACATTCACCATTATAGTATCACACAGAGTAGCTGTATTGTCCTAAGAATCCTCTGTGCTCCGCCTGTTCATTCCTCCTCCCCCCCCAACCCCTGGCAACTGCTGATCTTTGTACTGTCCCCATAGTTTCACTTTTTCCAGAATGTCAAATAGTTGGAATTATACAGTGTGTAGCCTCTTCAGATTGGCTTCTTTCACTTAGTATTATGCGTCTAAGGTCCATGTCTTTTCATGACTTGATAGGCCATTTCTTTTTAGCGCTGAATAATATTCCATTGTCTGGATGTACCACAGTTTATTTATCCATTCACCCTCTGAAGGACATCTTGGTTGCTTCCATGTCTCGGCAATTAAGAATAAAGTTGCTATAGACATCCATGTGCAGCAATTTTTGTGTGGACCTAAGTTTTCTACTCATTTGAATAAATACCAAGGGCTGTGATTGCTGGATCACATGTTAAAACTACGTTTAGTTTTGTTAGACACTGTCAAACTGTCTTCCAAAGTGACTGTACCATTTTGCATTCCTACCAGCAATGGATCAGAATTCCTGTTGCTCTACATCCTTGTTAGCATTTGATGGTGTCAGTGGTTTGGATTTTAGCTTTTCCAATGGTTGTATAGTAGTATCTTATTGTTGTTTTAATTTGGAATTCCCTAATGACAGATGATGCTAAGCATCTTTTATTATGCTTATTTGCCACCTGTATATCTTCCTTGCTGAGGTGTCTGTTCAGATATTTTGCTCTTCTTTTAATTGGGTTGTCTGTTTCCTTATTGTTGACTTTTAAGAGTTGATTATATGTTTCGGATGCAAGTCTTTTATCAGATATGAGTTTTGAAAATATTTTTCTCAGGATATAGCCTATATTTGACTATGTTAAAATGTCATTTGCAAAGTAGAAAATCTTAATTTTACCAAAGTCCAACTTATCAATTTTTCCTTCATTATTGTGCTTAGGTATTATATCTAAAACTTCATCACCAAGCTCAAGGCACCTAGATTTTCTCCTGTGTTATCTTCTACAAGTTTTATAGTTTTACATTTACATTTAGGTCTATGGTGCATTTTGAGTAAATTTCTTTAAAGATACAAATTCTGTGTCTAGACTCATTGTTTTTCTGTTTGTTTGCTTTTTTCTATTTCTGAGGATGAGAGAGATAACTTCCAAGCTCTTTACATGTCAGAGTTGAAACCAGAATTCATATTTTTTTAAATAATAGATACTCCAAAGGTATATTTTTAAAAAGCTAGTTTTTAAGAATAATGACAGGAAAATGTTTAATATAATATCAAATGAAAAAATAGCATATTATAAAATAGCATAGCAAGAGATGAATTTTGTTTTAAAGAAGTATATATGTATGTATACTTTTATTTATATACATATGTATATGTACATACAGGGATATATATATATATACAGGGAAAAATGGGTTATCTTGGAGTTGTTCATTATCTAACTGCTTTCCATTTTTGTGTATGATTTTTTTGTACTTTTTTCAAACGTGTTAAAATGAACATCTATGAATTTTATAATCAGAGAAAAGCAATGAATGCTGTTTTGGGAAAGTAGGAGGTAATTTTCAAAAATAGTGAATATCAAGCACAGAAGTCGAGGATGTGGGGTCACAGTATGGGCCCCCTACTTCATGCTAAGGGATCAGGAAAGGCTTCTCAGGACCACTCTAGTTCAGCCCCAGGACATATCCACTCAAATGCTGCCTCAGATAGTGGCATCAAGGATAGAGGGCAGGACCTCTTTGAACTTCACCTCAGTGGTTTGGGAAGCACACTAAACACCCTAGTTTCCCTTAGGGAGTCAGCATGCATTAGTGTGCCTAAACTTTGCATCATTTTTCTGTCAGTTCAAAGCCTGGAAGGAAAGAGCTCCCTGGGTTGCTACCTGTTGCACACAGTGGTTGTTTATTTTATTTTTTTTATATTGCCTCTTCTATTATGCAAGGGCTGTCTCTTCATTCTATTTCCAAACTCACATTTGGTGTGCAGTCACTTACAGGGGACTGCAGTCTTCCCAACTCATCTGTAACAGGCCACAGGATTAAAACAAACAGCTGGAATATTGGAGGCAACATAATGCAGACCACTGCAGAATTGGCCTATCTCAAAAGACCAAGATGTTGTGAGTGAAAGAACATTTCCAATTCATAGTTGAACGGAATAGCAAAGACTTCTAGAATCAGAAAATATGGTTGGATCAGCCAAATTTTAGCATCTCAGATTGAACCAGCTGGAACTCTATTTCAAATTCAAGATGTGCCTTTTAATGGGAAATATGCATTGAGAGAGAGAGAGAAAGAGAGGAGGAAAGAGAGAGAGAGAGTTATCAGAGGAAACAATTTTATTTTAGCATCATGATTTTAGATTGTAGTAAAGTGACACATAGTAGAAAATAACTCAGGCATGACGGGATAAAATCACTTAAATAAAAAGCCCATCTGGGCTTCTGGTTTAAAATGATGGATTGAAGCCATATGTTTACCACTGTCTCTCCCTCTATAAATACCCTTCTAAAAAGATATCAGAAGAATTCAAAAAGTATAAACATACAAGGGCAATAAATGGGAGAGAGACCAGTTTTGGGAAGACGGAAAGTGGAAAAAGATTTTTCTAGTGGATCTGAGAAAGCTGAATACCAAGTGCTGCAGGAAAAGATATCAATAAGACATGGCCCGTTCACACTGCATGGCTCCAGAGAGGCTGGCACATGGCAGTGCCAGCTTCCACCATAGAAGAGTGTGAAGCAAGGGGGTTAGGAAAAGTCTCTAACAAACTGTTAGAATGCCAGGTCCCAAGTCTCACTCTTTGGAGCCAGGAAAGGAAGACTAGAATGCCATTTTGTAAAAGAGTGTTTGTATCAGAACATTTTAGAAAAAAAGCTCTTGTAAATTAAGAGCATGATACAAGAAATACAAATTCACTAGGAGATTGGGAAGAGAAAATTGAGGATAGCTTTGGGAAAGTAGACCAAATGGTGGAATATACAGAAAGTGTTCAAATAAAATAAAATGGAGATGAGGCTTGAAGATCTTCTGATTTAAGCCACATAGGCAAAACTTAATCTAGTTTATTTCACGAATGTAAGTGAAACTTAAATTAGGATATTTCTTGTAACTACATCCGATAATCATAATCAAAATTTGTCATCTTTCTGAAATAATAAAAGATAATCACTTTTAATCAATCCCCCGCTGCCCCCATTGTAATAACCAATCATCATAAAGGTTAAACAACTTCCTCATTCTCCCTTTAGAAGCCATCCAGGAACGTCATGCCTTTGAGCTTCATACTAGTTTTGGGTTTGAGGGCTCCCAGTTCACGAGCAGTTTGTTTCTCGCTCAACAAAATACCATATTAAGTAAAGCTCTCTGAATTTTCTTTCGACAAAAGATGAGACAATTAATGGATCAATGTAGGAGATCCAACACATATCGTAGAATCAGGAAAAGGACAGGCTAGAACAGAAGGAGGCTATATAAGAAATAATACCAGCAATTTTTCCAGAACAAAAGAATATAAGTTTCCAAATTGAGGGTTCCCACTCATTGCTTGAAAAAAGCATATATTGTTGGCAAATTTCAGAACTTTGGGACAAAGTGAAGACTCTAAAACCTACAGAGAAAAAACAGAAGTGATGCACTAAAGACTGAGAATCAGTATTGTATCATTTACAGCAACATTGGAAGCCAAAAATGAACGCAGCAAAGCCTTCCCAAATCCGAGCTTTCTGACCCAGGGTCATGACCAGGTATGCTGTCATTAAAGTGTGAGTGTGGAAAAAAATACATTTCATAATACAACTTCTCAAAAAATTTACTCTCCTTAAATGCCTTTTCCAGGAATTACTGGATGATGTTCTGTACCAAAGTGAAGAAATAAATCAAGAACCAAAAAAACCAGGATCCAGGGAACAGAAGATCTAACATAGGGGTGGAGGGAAGTCTAGGATAACAACTGTGGGGTGGGCCTGGAGAGCCCCTAGTCCAGACTGTATCAGAAAGACAAAGGCTTCCAGAAGGAGAGATCTAGAAAAAAACCCAAACGGATTGATAGAATTCCTGGTGAGTTTGACCATGTGGCTGATAGTACTTACGTGAGTTTTTTACTTCACTTGAAGCACTTTAAAGAATTAATAATAGGATCATGAAAATGTAGGCAAAAGGCCAAAAACACCCTGCAATTAATAATTCCAGAAAAAAAGGTAATCAAGAAAGGGTATTTGATCACAGTACACTGCTTATCTCCGCACTAAAAACCCTTCCTCACAGTCTGACCCGCTTCACACAATTGCTGAAGTGACTTAAGACCCAGGTCATCTCCCTCCTTGAAACACCTCAGTGACTTGGGAGTGTCCTGAAAGACAACACACGGTTTTATGAACCTAAGCGAATTCCCTCACTTTTCAACGAGTAAGTCCCAGACAGGTGGCCTGAGGCGCCTAAGTTTATCAAGTCAGGGTTCAGCCTGAAAGAACCCAGATGGCTCTCTCCCAACTCACTGCTCCTTCCACTGCCCGCCCAGGCAGGAGGAACACATCTCCTGTGTTTATTTCACGGTGATCTGTGTTCTGAAATCACCCATCACGTCCAATTTCCAATTAGCACATACACTCAATTCCGAGAGCTATTCACTCTTATTCAGTCATCCCCTACCCATTAAATACAGAACGAGGTTTATTCCTCCGATATAGTTATGTTCAAACCTACAAAGAGACTTGAGAAACTGGAAAAAGCTACCATGAGATGCTCATTGACCCTGGGTAGGCTTTCGCCAGCTTCTGTCCCATTGCATCACCTATCCTTCCACATTCCCATTTTTAAGCAAGGCACGAAATGGGCAGCTTTAAGACAGATAACGGGGACAAATGATACCTGAACCTCAGTACTCATGACTTAAGGCTGCCTGGATCCATCTCAGAACACCTACCTTCACTTTTCCGTTCACCAGGGTCCAGGCCACCACTGCAGCAGAAGGGTATTCTGAGAACACCATCCTTCTTTCCCGGCATTTACTCATTCAGTCACCAAATCTTTATTTGGTGCCTGTTCTGTTCAGGCAGTCACTAGTACTGGGTAACAGTGGTGAGCAAGATAGATGTGGTCACTGGCAAAGGTTAAGATCAAGACTCTAGTGAAAGTTGACAGCGCACGTGCAAATGTGAAACATGGTGGTTGAGAACAACCACCTCATTCATGTCACATGACCGTGGCCTGCCTGACAATCCTTAGCCCTAATATTATGTATCCTTTGAAGCAAAATAGGATGCTGCCTTGAGGGCAGAAAATTCCCTATCATTGAAGGTGTTCGAGTATAAATTGATTGATCGCAGGTAGAAGATTCAAGCTTCAATAATGATTTTAGATGGAAAGGCTTCTAAGATTCCTGCCCTTTCCCCACTTCCAATGCCTGATAAAATTCTACTACTCCTCCATCAGGAGTTGGTCCAAATGTCCTGCCATCAGCCACATTGATCCTGATGCGTCTCAGCAGCGTTTGTTATCCACACTCTGGCTGCCGTAGCATGCTGGGCTGTTCACTACTGTTGCCCCTGTGCTGTTCCCCAGCAGTGCCTGGTGCATAATTTTTTGTTTACAAAGCTATCTCTTCTACTAGGGAGAGGGTGGTGTTTTCGTGTCAGCAGACGCCTGGTGAACTGTAGGTGCTCAGCCTGTGTGTGGCGAAGGGATGAACCCAAAGCTTTATCATAAAGCCAATCTCACCCCTCTCTATTCTCCAGCCGGACCATCCTCAAACGTACTCTTCACATGCCCCTCAAACACACCAAGGTTAATCTCACTTTCTAATCTTAGTTTATGCTGTTGCTTCTGCCCGGAATGCCTTCGCCTTTCATTCTTTCAACAAAGGCTTTTTGAAAGCCTACTCTGTGCCAGACACTGTGCCAAGTACAAACAAAACACATCCTCCTCTTACATAGAGTGTACAGTCTAGAGGGAGGCAACTAAGAGAGCACATAACTATAACTGGCATGATAAGTGGTGATATAAGTAAGCACAGAGTGCTGTGGAGGCCCAAATGTGCCCCCAGCCCCATCTCATGGAGTCAGAAAACCGTTACCAGAGGAGGTGGCAATGTTGGTGAATCCCAAGGAGCAGTAAGGTTTAACCAGATCAAGGCAGTGGAAAGAGAGTCTTGAGTGCAAGCCCTACTAATCATTCTTCCCACCTTGAGGCCCACCTCCTCTAAGAAACCAACCCCCACCCTCCCCAGCTACTTCAGCCCTCACTGAGCACTTTCTCCATTGTACTTCTATATCTCTTGTCATCTATGACTATTGTTCCAGTAAGGAATTGGCTAGGCGGCAGGCTAAGAATTTTCCAGGAAGCTTGATAAAAAAAAAGAAAGAAAACAAAACTCAGATTTCTTGGTCTATCCGCACAAATTATAATTCAATAGGAATTAGCACTTTCTATGGGCTTTCCAGGTGAATCTACTGTCCAGCCAGGCTTGGCAATTACTACCACACACCATTCCTTTTAGCATATCCCACATCAAGCGATGCTTATTTTTTAAAGAGATGTTAATACTATTTCCTCACCCCTGTTAGAATCTTTTTGACCTTGAAACTGGTATAAATTTTCTGTCATACCTATGTCAACCCTGTTTCTAGCACAATGCTGTTATACAATGGACACTCAATAAATATTTTAAGTCAATGAAGAATGGATAGGCATAAGAATCAGAAAGAAGAGAAAAAGATAGACATTTGCCCTTTGAGACTGAAATTCATACTACAGCACTGAATAATTCTGATGCATGACATTTATATAGTGCTGTGCAATTTACAAACTGTCTTCCCATATGGTACTGCGGTTGATCCAACCACCCTATGGGTGGGTAGGCAGGGCTATTATTATTACAATTGATAAACTAGCAAACTGAGGCTCTGAGGTGTTAAGGGACTTACCCAAATTCAAGAGAGGATCAAAAGTAAGTCTTAAAAATCCAAAAAGCTCCCTCGCGTTTCTTTCCCATCCCATCACCTTTTCAAAGTCTTTTCTTTTTTAGAGGAAAGTTAATGTGTTCTTTTCCTAGTTTAGATGGAGGGGGAAAATATTGAGGGTGGAAATAAATCTCATGTAAGGAATGCATTTATCCATGAGCTGACCAGTGATGAATTTGTGGGTACCAGGGAATCATTCCATTCTGGAAGGAAGGAAGGAAGGAAGGAAGATGAATTTTTGCATTTGGCAGGAAAAAAGGATGATGATGGCAGATAAAGGCCCAAGAGCCTCCAGAAGATTTTGTCACTGCCTTCTGTGATACGATATCTGCAATGATTAATGGAAACATTTTGTACAGTGGTATTTAATCTTTGAGTTTGGAGAGTCAAAACATTCAAACAGTGGACAAAATTTCTCATCAAAGATGAGATCTTGGGTGACAGATCCTGATTTACAGAGAATATGCAAATGGGAGAAATTTGGACAGCACAACAAGGTTATAGGGGAATGTGGACAGCCACACCTCAACTCACCCCACTGCTGATTCTGGTAGAACTTTCTCTCAGGGAGGATGGGCCAGTTTGTCAACTCCCTACAGGATATTCTCACCCTGGAAGATGACGCAACCATGGCGTGGATGGCTCCACACTGGAGTTTTGAGTTAGGTGGAAACAACGTTTTCTTCTGCTGGGACAGGGATGTTTGAAGGTGTCATCACAAAGTTGTCAATCATTTTTATACAAAAGAAATGTAATACTGCTTGGGAACTGTGAGTCTATCAGAAATTTTAGGAGACTCAAAACTTCTGTCAAGTTAGCAAGCATACAGACTTGAAGCACTGGGGGCCTCTTCCCTCGTCCTTCAAAGTTTCAACTAACTTAAATGAGAGATGTTGCACAGCCTTTGCATTCACAGGAGAAGCATGCCGTTTACCAAGCCACATAGGCTGGTCCCTAAGACCATCCTCAATTCTTCCCTCCCCCTCACTCAGCATCAATTGAACAGTAACTTGTGTCGGCCAGTACCCTTCTCTTCATTCTCATGGCTAGAGCCCTAGTTTTTACTCCAGGCTTTTTTTGTTGGGGGAGAGCTGGTGATGACTATTGGAACAACCTCCTGAGTGGTTTTCCTCCTTTTAGGTTTTTCTCTCTCTGTTTCCTCCTCTAACCTTCTGCCTGAGTCAACTTTCTAAAGCAGATGTGACCAAGTTGCTTCTCTGCTTCAAATCCATCAAGAACCCTCTGTATTTTAAGAAAGAGAGAGCTGCCTGAGTTGCTTGCATGCCTTTCAAGTCCTTCACAGTCTGAGCCCAGCCTGCCTGTCTAACCTCACTTTCCATTTACCCTCCTGCATCTCTCCGTCAAACACACCCCGAGCCCTCCAGGCCCTGTTGTCCGTTTACTGTTCCTCCTGCCCACCTCACACTCATCCATGCTCCAGGTCTTTATTCCTGATGTTCTTTCTGTCAGATCTCCGCTTTCATTCTCTCCACTCCTACGCCATCTATCAAAACCCTCTTCATTTCTCAAGGTCCAACTCAGGAGCTCCTCTGCTCTGCAGCCTTCCCAGAGCTCCCCAGTCATGGTGCCTGTTCCTCCCTCAGGTGTTCACAGAGAATTCTGTCTACAGTTCTGTCTTGGAAGATCACATTTTGCATGTATCTTAGTTAACTGCATATTTTTTCCCCTCACAAGATCCTTGAGGACAGTTAATATA
This sequence comes from Equus caballus, assembly GCF_041296265.1. NCBI lineage: Eukaryota > Metazoa > Chordata > Mammalia > Perissodactyla > Equidae > Equus > Equus caballus. The sequence goes on from NC_091690.1 coordinate 60,931,479, forward strand.
TTTTTCATCTTTGTTTTTCTAACGTTTAACATAGTCACCGTTACATAGTAGGCAACAAAGCTTGTTAAATTAGTAATTGTGGAACTGCATGGAACTGAATTGAAAAAACATTAATTGATTTAAATTGACAACAAATTCAAACCACTACAAGTGATCTTCTCGTTGCTTTAATCTATTGTTTAAGTAAACTCAATCTCTCAAGATCAATTCAAGCACAAAGGAAGAAATTAAAATCGTAATCCTGCTATGCAGTAATAACTATGTTTTGCATTTTAAAACTAAAACTGCCCACAACTAACTCTGGCCCCTAAAGCCCTGTCTCAGCCTTCCTAATTCCCCTCTTTGGAGACGCCAGTAAGCTCTTCTCAGTCACAATCGCCTCCCTCCTCCCTCACGGTAACCTGACTTTCAAGGTTATTGCTTCCTTTCTTTTCTTTATACTCACACCACCCAAGTATGGAACCCTAACGCTATTGTCTACATTGGTTCATTTTTGAGCTTTATACAAACAGCTTCATACAATGTGTACTCATTTTGCTCAGTATTGTGTTTTTTAAGCTCATCCATGTTACTCTGTGTAGTTACATTTGTTCGTTCTCATTGTTGTACAGTATTCCATCTAACTGTCAATGGACATTTGAATTGCTTCCAGGTTCTACCTATTTAATGTTGCTATGAACATTCTTGTGCGTATCTCTTGGTGCATGGGTCCACACCTTTCTTCTGGGTGCACACCTAGGGTGGAATTGCTGAATATCTGCAATAAAAGAACAGAGTCACTTCAATCAATGATGTCACAGTCATATAAAGGAGACATATATATACCATGTAATGTGATAACAACATTGATATTACCAGGCAAGATATCATGGAGGCCAGAGATGGGCAACAAATATTGGCCAGAATTTGGAATAATGGTAACTCTCATCCAATGTTTGTGGGTGTATAAATTGGTACACCACTTTTAAAATATTTTGACATTGCCTAATAAAGATATGCATATGCATATCACCCAGAAATTTACTCTGCCTGGGATACAGTTAGACTACATTTCCCAGTCTCCTTTGAAATTGGGGAGAGAGGGCATATAACTGAGTTCTGCCTTCAGGGGTATAAGTAAGTAGTAATATGTGTCATTTCCAGGACTGGTCCATAAAAAAAATATATATATATGTGATGCTTTATGCTCTTTATGACTATGAATACCAAGTGTGGATAAATTTAAGTGCATAAAAGCTTAAAAAAATAAAGAGGTTTTAAGTAGCGTGGTTATGTTTACTGCATTCAAGGAATACAAATAAATAGCTCACGCCATTCGGAATAACTTTTGATTATTGGACTGTGATTGTTTATCTGCTACGCTACTATGGGATTGGACTATATGCATAATACTTTCAAAAGGATTACAAATCACTCGACAAACTTTTAGTGAAAAACTATATGTCAGGCACTGGGCTTGGTGCCAGAGAAACAATGTTGATTATGACACTGCCCTGCCATCAAGATGCTCAAATACTAGTGAAAGGGACAGAGAAGTGACCAAATAAATGCAACAGAGTGAGGTATGTGCTCTCGTATGAGTGGGAGGAGGAGGGAGGGAACCCAGGTTCCTTCCATCTTGTGGCTCAGCCATCCTCACAAGGGAGATGGGAAGGACAGGAAGTGCACAAGAGTCTAGCAAAAAGTTTTAGGGAGAGTAATATGAGGGAGGAATAGGGTAGAAGGAAGGACTCCCTGAACTAAGTCATGAAGTAAAATAAGTATTGTCCTGGAAAAAAGGGAGAGGTGGAAAGAGATGAGAAGGGCCTTCCTGACAAAGAGAACAGTACATAAAGAACCAGAGCAAGAGAAAGGATGATGCCTTATGGAATCTTCAAGTACAATAGAAGCTCTTTTACAGGTCTTTGCTTGACCAACCAGTTGGTTTAGACAGCACACTCCGTTTCCTGTAAAATATACTGATTGATGCCCATGGCACCCAGATACCCACAGCTAGTCAGCTACTTTCCAGGGTGTCTGCTCACTCTGCATCCCCTAATTGAGTTTATAACACCAAGAATCAGTTTTGTTCATACCTACATCTGTTCATTCCAGTTGTACTCGTTATTGTAATCATTTAATTAAATCCTGGGTAAAATTATGAACTTCCAGTGTGAGAAGGAAGAGGGCTGTGTTTCCATGAAAACTAAGTTAAATATTTTGGAAAAATTTGATAAAGGTGTAGGAGAAACATCTGTAAAAGATACAGGAAGAAATCATAAAAATCCAAGAGGTTGATTGATTTTCATATCCTTAGGATCTTAATCTACTTTAAAGAAATCGATACTAAAAACTGTAGACAATGCAGCATAGATGTGGTTTGTGCAAGAAAGATAACATAACTCCACTAGTGGCATATGATCAAAGAAAAGAAGACTGAATTTCTGTCTGGGATGAGGTGAAGGGAGAGCAACCTCAGGGTGGCTGCTCAGCATCCCAGGAGCATCAGCATCCTGCTAGCCAGGACATATCCCTAATTAGCCTTCCTCTGCCCACATCCACTCTGCTGGCTTTTATTTCCTATGTCTGACATTCCCCCCATATCTTGCAGGCAAGGGCTGTCTGCCTGCATAGAACCTGGCCTTCCGTCATCAGGAGCGAGCCCTGGATTCCCACTGTCTCTGTCACGGGCATAATCTTTAATTAATTTTCATAGCAGTCTTGTAGGGCAGGGCTCATCATCCCCAATTTGCCGGTAAGGAAACTGAAATGCAGACTACGTGATCTTGACAGATCTTTCCAGCTGTAACTATTCTATGTAAATGTGCATTCAAGGTGCATAGCTCATCCTTAATGAATTTTTTAAATTATCAACCTATTTTCAACCTAAATTATCAACCAATCATATTGGCACAGAAGATGATTAATAAATTATTATAAAAATAGATAACATTTCTTGAGCACTCATAGGTGCCAACATGAATGATAAAACCCGCATTATTCACTTCATCTCACAATGATCCTCTGAAGAAGGTGTTATCATAGCCCATTTTATAGATCAGAAAGCTGAGGCTTGGAGAGGTTAATAACCCAGGTTGGTCTGTCTCCAAGGCCAGGCTCCCCAGCCTCAGGTAATACTGCTCTTTCCCTGACTCCCTCCAACAACTGCCCGTGGATGCCTCTCTTAAGTCATATTGTGATCATTCTCTGCTCTTTGTTTCTTGTGTCTCCAAAACCTGCTCCATATTGGAGTGTCCTGGTGGGTTATAATTAGGCCCTGCAGCCTGCCAACTGGGCCAAAAGTGGATGTCATCATTTCCCCTCTCACCTCCAGCATCGAGGACTTTACCATCTGCCACCCAGCAAGGAAGCTTGAGATTGCTCTCTCGCTTGAGGGCCTCAGCCTATAGGAATCTGCCTCAAAGAACCCTACTCAGAGAAGATTCAGGCCATCATCAGCCCTGACAACACCAGCCCCTCAGCATCTACCTGCCAGCATCTGGGAGCTGCATTTACCTCAAAGCAGACAGTGAAACAAGATTTTCAAGACTCCAGCAGACTCAGTGAGGGTATACCCTCCAGTCCTGAGGGTGCAGAGAGCCCATTACCCACCTAGGCTGAGCGTCATGTCAGCCAAGTCCTGGCAGAGACACTCATCAGCCAGGATGATCAGGCCAGGGAGATTCAGAGCAGCAAAAACATGACCTCTGTTCTCCCCAGAACCCAAAACTGTCACTGGCAGGACAGGGTTAAGGCTAGAGAGGTAGGAATTATGAAATAAAGTCAGAGGCTATGGGAATTGGGAGGGACCTTGATCATTATCAAATCCAACCCCATCATTCTGCAGATGGGAAAGCTCTTGCTTCCTGTTACCTGCTGAACCCATATCCCATCTTTAGATCTCAGATTAGATGTTGTCAGCTTCCTTCGTGAAGTCTTCCCTGACTCCAAGTTAGGAGAGAATTTCTCGATGTGCATATCCATAGTTCCTGCACACTCCCTAACACTGTTTTATCTTTTTGTCTCCATGCTGACCTCTCCTTTAGACTTGGAGTTAGTCCTGCTCACAGGCTGTAGCCCTGGCACCTAGGACACCACCAATAAATAGTCGTTGAATGATCAGGAAATAATGTACTCAATTTGCCTAGGAAGCTGGGACTTAGGACTCAGTAGGTGAGATTAAGTCACAGCCTCCCTTTTCCAACCAAACTCGGGGCTCCTGACTGCCTCCCCACACAGCCAAAATCCTTACAGGACTCTCTGTCTGCCCAGAGATCCCCAGGTGTCCCATGCAAGTCTTTCCTGGGATGACAGTCTCTTCCCCAGGTCTCTCTCCCTACCTTCTCCATCCACAGAATTGCCCTTGGTCCATATCTCACACTCTCATGAGAACAGTCCAAGAAATGAATCCTCAGAGAGTCCCAATAACTGAAAACAACAAAAACATTGCCCTCCAAGGGTTAATCTCCATAATATATAAGGAATTCACACAACTGAACAACAAACAGCCTGATCAAAAAATGGGCAGAGGATATGAACAGACATTTTTCCAAAGAAGATATACAGATGACCAATAAACACATGAAAAAATGTTCAACATGACAAATAATCAGGGAAATGCAAATCAAAATTACACTTAGTTACCACCTTACGCCCATTAAAATGGCTATAATCACTAAGACTAAAAATAACAAATGTTGGAGAGGATGTGGAGAGAAGGGAACCCTCATACACTGCTGGTGGGAATGCAAACTGGTGCAGCCACTATGGAAAACAGTATGGAGATTCCTCAAAAAACTAAAAATAGAACTACCATATCACCCAGCTATCCCACTACTGGGTATCTATCCAAACAACTTGAAATCAACAATCCAAAGTAACATATGTACTCCTTGTTCATTGTCACACTATTCGCAATAGCCAAGACACAGAAATAATCCAAGTGCCCATCGACTGATGATTGGATAAAGAAGATGTGGTGTATATATATACAATAGAATACTACTCAGCCATAAAAAAGACAAAATCGTCCCATTTGCAACAACATGGATGGACCTGGAGGGAATTATGCTAAGCGAAATAAGCCAGACTAAGAAAGACAAACACCAGATGATTTCACTCATATGTGGAATATAAACAAGGACAAGGACAAAGAAAACAGTTCAGTGGTTACCAGGGGAAGGGGGGTGGCGGGTGGGCACAGGGGGTGAAAGAGAGCACTTACGTGGTGACAGACAAGAAATAATGTACAACTGAAATTTCACAATGATGCAAACTATTATGAACTCAAATAAAAAAACAATTGCCCTCCAGGAGTATTTCCATGAAAATAGAAAAGTTGCAGAGACATGATATGATACTGTCCTCAATCTCTAGCTGTTCTCTGTTCTTCAGTCTATTATTTTTTGTGACCTTCGCAGTTTTGAAATTATTTTGTAGAATGTTCTCACTTCAGGTTTGCCTGATATTTTCTCCTGATTGTGTTGAGAATGTTGTTTTTTGTCAGGAATACCACAGAGGTGACATTTGTCCTTCTTAGTGGACAATTTCAGGAGACACACAAAGTTGGCAATCATGTAACCTTTTATACTTATCACGGTGTATATATTTTCAAATGTCTTCACCCAGGGCAGGATGCTAGGTTTCATCCAATAGGGCATCTCAAGCACAGTGTTGTGACTGCCCAGAGCAGAGCGAGGAGAAGCACTGCGGGGACCTGTCCATCCTGGGTGAGGAAGAGTGCCATGATTGGAGAACTGTCGGCCTTAATGGCAGGTCACCAGAAAGGTGGTACCAGCATCATGAATGTGCTTTCCCTACTTGAGCTCATTCAGTCTCGACAGGAAACTGGAGAGGTAGACAGGCCAGGTATCCACCCTCCACACACTTTACCTGAGGAAGCCAAAGGCAGAGACCCAGACCAGGTCAATTAAAGGTGAGTAGAAAGCAGTGACAGATTTATGCACTTAAGGAAGAGGGCACCTTTGTCTGGGGGATGTTTCTGAATTTCACTTCACAGTCACCAAAGTCTTTGCCCAGGGGTGAATTTCAATCAACAAGGATAAATGACCTTCCATACCCCTGCTATGAGTAGGCTTTTAAGGAAACATCTGATTTTAATTAAAATGAGAAAATTTCACTGAGTTGCTAAGAAACAAGACCCTATCTGTGGCCAGAGGAGCTCACGCCAACAACTTTTGGTGATAGGTGGGTTTCCTTGGAAACAATTCCTGGGCATTCTTAGGTAATAATGCTGAGCAAGAATAAAGTCTTCTTAATAGATGGAGATGAGGGCAGTAAAAAAGAATTGCTAAGTGAGCAAATTAGCCAGCTGTAAAGGTAAGATATGCCAATAAAGGACAATATTTAAATATAATAACCACTTCTCAATCTGTTCTCTGTTCTCTTTTATTCTGGTTTTTTTTTTTTTCATCTCTAGACAAAAGTAGTCCCTGTTCATGGGGAAACAATTCAAACAGTAAAGGAAGAGAATGAAAGTAGAAAGCAGAGCTGTCCTCTTCCTCCTCCACCTCTGCGGGTCTCCCTCAGAATTAGCCACTACTAACTGCTTCTTAAGTGCCCTCTGAGATATTTTCTATATAGGCACAAGCATGGATAGGTGTATCTTTATTTTATGCAAATGAAAATTGCATATTCCTTTCATAGACTTACGATTTTTTTTCTTTTCCAAGATGTCTTAGAGATCTTTCCATGTCAGGATACAGAGAACTGCTTCCTTCTCCTGGACGCCTGCACTCCAGTCTGGACCACATGGGAAGACAAGTTATTTAACCCATTCTCTAATGTTGACTTATAGAGTTTTCATCGTTTGGCTATTACAAACAATGCTGCAATGAGCAGCCCTGTGCATATCTTTGCAGACTCATGTACATCTAGCTTTAGGGTAAATTCCTAAAAATAAAATAGTTCAGTCAAATTTTATTTTTGTCACTATTACCAAAGTTACCCTCCAAATACATCACATCAATTTATCCTCCCACCAAGAACATAGAAATTTTCCTATTTGGGGCCCCCACTCCCATTGCTAAGCAACACTGGATATCATGGAAACTGAAGGAGAAAATAATATCTTACCTTTTTACATTTTACAATTTTTTATTTTGAATGATATTATGCATCTTTTCATACGTTTGTTGTCCACTTACATTTCTCCTCTATGGATTGCCTCTTGGTAGTCTTTTGCTCACTTTTCTATTGAGTATCTGTTTCTTGTTGATGCCTAAACACCTTTTGCTTCCTAAAGAAATTAGCCTTTTATGTTTCTGAATATTTGTTCGCCTTTTTTTCTTTGCACAAAGATGTCAGTTCCGCCAGCCCCATGGAGTTGTTCTAAGGCTCAGTTAAGACAATATATATGTGAGAGTGTTTTTATTAACTGATGTATGTCGCTTTTCCTGATTTTGTTCTTATTATCAAAGCAGGAGAATCTGGTAGAAGCAGCACACACTTTGTAATCTGAAGAATCCAGCTCCAGGCCCAGCTCTGCCACCACACGCTGAGGGAGACTGAACGGATTAATGGCCCTAATCAGGAGCCTCCCTCTCTCTGTGCCTTTAGCCCTAGACTTTCAGTCCCTGCCCACTCTGACTGCGGTCTCAGCAGTGTGACTTGTTTTGTCAATGCAGCCGTAGCAAACTTGAAGCAGAGACTGGAAAAAGTGGTCCCACATTTCTGCTTCCTCCACCACTTCTCCCCCACGGCTATGAGAACACGCTCAGGTCACCCTGAGAAGAAAGACCACGGGGAACAGAGCTGAGTTATCTCAGCCAAGTCTCCAGACGTGTGAGAGAGCCCAGCCGAGTCGTTCAGCTACCTACAAACTCATGAGCAGCAATAGGCTGATCCGGGTTATGCAGCAATAGCTAATTGATATACTATCTATGTAATTAACCTCACTGCATCTCAGTTTTCAAATTTATAATTTGGGGATAATATCAACTTCATAGGGCTATTGGGTGAAATAAAATAGCACTTATCCGAGTAATGATGATGTTGTAGGCCTTACTGTCCAGAAGGAAACTTGACGACAAGTCACATTTGGGAAAGAGTTGCAAGATACTTCAGCAGCCGTCTGGGCAGCCCCACGATATCAAACAATTGTTAGAGTACATATTTATCTTGAAGATCTTTTGCTAAAATTTCCAGGTCTGCCAAAGTTGGTTAAAAGTACATCCTTAAGCAAATGGCTTAACGTCTCTGGGTTTCCCACTGTCTTCTCCATCTCCCCACTGCCTTCCTCCCTTGCACATTCTCTCAGCACTTGGACCGATTCTGGGTTTGGAAAGGTGTGTCTTTATCTCTTTGTTGAGAGATCTGAGTCCTCCCTGGCCCCCCACCCTCCACCTCCATGAGTCCCTAAAATTTCTATCAAAGTACTAATTCTAAAATGCAAGTTTACTTTTGCAATTGACCACTTAGCCCTCAGTGGCTGCCCTAGCCTTGAGGAAGAAATAATTATGCAGGGGCCGGCCCCATGGCCAAATGGTTAAGTTCGCGCGTTCTGCTTCGGTGGCCCAGGGTTTCGCCGATTCGGATCCTGGGTACAGACATGGCACCGCTCATCAAGCCATGCTGAGGCGGTGTCCCACTTGCCACAACTAGAAGGACACACAACTAAAAATATACAACTACGTACCAGGGGGCTTTAGGGAGAAAAAGGAAAAATAAAATCTTTAAACAAAAAAAGAAAGAACTCTGCAATACAAGGAACCCAAGAACCGTTCAATCTCCCTAGCCTCTTCCCTCAGGGCCTGTGCCAGTATGCACGCTGTCACACAGCTCCCAGGATGTGCCTGCTCAGGGTCTCTGGGCCTTCAGACATGCTCTGCCCAACAGTATCCTCTCCATCGCCAACTCCCCACCGTGGGTGCCTTGCCAATTTCAACCCCCAGGAAGCTTTCCCTAATGCAGTTTCTCAAGCTCAGTGTTACTGACATTCAGGGCCAGATGAGTCTTTGCTGTGGGGTGCTTTCCCGGGCATCATAGGATATTTAGGAGCCTCCTTCTCTGGCCTCTACCACTAGATTCCAGCATCGGCCCCTCCAACTTGTGACAACCAAAATGTCTCCAGACATTACCAAATATCTCCTAGGGACAAAATTGCCCCCAGTTGAAAACCACCGCCCTAACCCCACTCTCACCCTCACTCCTAAAAGTAGATTTAATGCTCTCAGCCCTCCTGGGCCTAATTCTACACAAGCAATTGTGACACTATATAGTAAATGTTTGTTATCAGCCAGTCTTTCCCATTAAACTATGGAATACCTGAGGACAAACACTGTGCCTTTCATCCTTCTGATAGGTCTTCACCCAGTTCCAAAAGAGAAAAAGTGCTCAGTGAATATTTGTGAAAGATGCATAGAATAGCAATGCAGAAATGAGGAACTAAGGTTCCCAAACCTGGTTGCACATTATAGTCACCTGGGGATATCTTTAAGTGACAAATTCCTAGAGATAAGCGCAGACTCCTGAATCAGCATCTCAGGGAGTGAGAACCCAGGAATGCTTACTGGTTAAACTCTGAGGTGATTCAAAAGCAGCTAGTCCACAGGAAGAACTGATCTAGAAGACAAACGACAGAGAATCTCTGCAGACCACCTGCCAACGCCCACCTCCATGACTGAAAGAGATAAAATGTTCCTCCTGAGAAATCCTTCTACCCCAAATGGTTATTTTTACTAGGTCAGTGAAGAAGTCCCCAAGAAACTTCCAGAAAAGTCTCGGAAGGCCTCTATGTGTAGTCAGAGGGGCCCTCCAGCCAGAATGGCATGTAGCATTCATGAAAATATTCCCTCCTGAAGTAGAACCTTTCATCTGTCTCAGTTTCCTATTCCCATGGCCTCCCCACGGTCAGCAGAGCCCTGCTCCTCAACCTCTGCGGACCACAGATGTTTCTTCCTCAGTAGCCTGCTCATTCTCAATAGCCTTTCCTTCCAAAAGAACTCCGGAGAATTTTGTGGCAGAGGAGACAGTGTCAGCTTGCCTCTGAAGAAGTGGATGAGAGCCCGGGCTAAGACAGCGCTATTTATTATAAAAGTATGTACAACACAAAGAGATGCTTAACACACATTTAAGACTAATAGAGTTGTGTCTGGTGAAAATCACTTTGTAAGAGGGCTATGGAGGTCAGGCCTGAAAAAATGACTGATGGCCGGAAATTCATCAGGAGGCAGGGCCGTGGGGGTGGAACTGGATTAGGAAGTTGACAGGCTTGAAAAGAACATCCTCATTCACTCTGCCGTGACAGGCTGTGAGTAAATGTTAATGAGGTAAGGCGCTGTCAGCAATCTGAACAGGCATGGAGTCCTCTCTCCATCACTGGGGGAACCAGCCATCTCCAGAATCTTTAATGATATTATCACACTCTGAAAGCTATGGCTCTGTCAGAACACTTTTCAGTCCAGGATGTCTGTATTAGTTTGCTAGGGCTGCCGTAACAAAGTACCACAAACTGGATGGTTTAAACAACAGAAATTCATTGTCTTCACTGTTCTCAGGCTGGAAGTCTGAGATCACGGTGTTGGCAAGGTTGGTTCCTTCCGAGGGCCGTGAGGGGAGAATCTGGCCCAGGATCTCCCCTCAGCTGTAGATGGTCATCTTCTCCTATGGCTCTTTACATTGTCTTCCCTCCGTATGGGTCTGCTTCCAAACTTCCCCTTTTTCTAAGTGACATAGGATTGGGACCCATCCTAATGACCTCATTTAACTTGATTACCTCTGAAAAGACTCTATATTCAAATCAGGTCACATTCTGAGGTCCTGGGAGCAAGAACTTCAACATAAGAATTTCAGAGATGGGGACATGCTACAAATCCTAACCATATCTGACATTATGCCTCAACCTATCGACTTACTCTCACTTCTCACCTCCTCAGCATGCCTGGTGGCCCTTGTCATCTCCCCTCCTCCAGACGCCTCAACTCTTTCTGTGTGGCAGCTTGAGGAGCCTTGCGAATCTGCCTCATCTCACCGAAATAACTAATTGTGGTAAATTAGAAAGATCATGTGCTCTCGGAGAAAACAGACCTGGGTTTAAATGTTGGTTCTAAGCTGTACCAGCTGTGTGCCTATGAGAAATTACTTAACCCCTCTGAGCCCCAGTTTCCTCATTTTATGGTAAAGAGGTGTCTGGTGAGCCACATCTTTAAACTGTTGCCAGTTATTCCTGCATCTCAAAATGAAAGCCAGGAGTCACCGAGGAGCAAATTTTCTTCTTGTTGAGGAAATAGTAACTATAGTGGTCTTCTTGAGTTTCCAGATGGAAAGCAGGTAACACCTACTTCCCCGGGAGAAGAGTGCAGGGGACCTTTTGTGGCCTGTCAAAGTCTGGTCCTTGACCGTAGCTCAGGGTGTGGTCTCTGAGGAGGAGGTAAGCACATGTCCATAGGGCCAGGAAGGACCCTTAGCAGAAAAGGCTAGCAACCCCACTCCCTCCTTTTCAGGTATAAAGCAAGACTTCTCAAACTACCAGCAGTAAATGATGTGGTTTTGGTTTTTTTTCAATTTGTAATTCATCACAGTTGCAAACTTTTGGAAAATGCAATAAAAATATATCGTTAAAAAATTAAATTAAAAAGACAAAATGCAAGCTACTATTTTTTACTATGAGATTTGACAGACATAAAAATAACTGTCAAATTGCTATCTAACATCTTTAGATGGTTACTATTCATTTCTAAATGTATGTTTCTACAGGATAGGATCAAAAAGTTCATGGACAGGTCCCTGTCCAAGCACCCCACTTTGACTAACACCAGTTAAAGGTACAGAGGGGATCTGCAGGCCCCACCACAGTCAGCCCACGGCATCTAGCTGTGAGGAGGGGAGGGAGGTGATTAGGGTCGTAATATTAAAAATGCAATATTCAGGGGCCGGCCCCATGGCTGAGTGGTTAAGTTCACGTGCTCTGCTTTGGTGGCCCGGGGTTTCACCAGTTCAGATCCTGGGTGCACACCTACCCACTGCTCATCAAGCCATGCTGTGGCAGCGTCCTACATAGAAGAACTAGAAGAACCTACAACTAGGATAAAACAACTATGCACTGGGGCTTTGGGGAGAAAAAAAAGAGAGGAAGATTGGCAACAGATGTTAGCTCTGGGCCAATCTTCGTCACCAAAAAGAAGGTAATATTCAGCTTCAGACATTTAAAATAAGTTTTTGTTGCCCACAGCAAGAAAATAGACTTGAAAGTCAAGCTTTGTCAAGAGAAGAAAAGAGTAGCTGAAGTTGTCTCTTTGCAACATTAAAATATCAAGATGCAAGCATGGAAGATGAGATCAGTTTTGCTTTATGTCCAGAGTAAGGAGAAGGTAGTCCACATCTCAGACAGGTGTGAACATTATTATTAATATTTAATATGAGTGTTAATAGAAACAACATCTTCCTTATGTTTAATGATTAACAACTTACAAAGTGTTGTCACATCTGATGCACATTTATGTCTCAATTTCCCTTAAAGTCATATATTTATCCTCACTTGACAGATAAGGAAACTGAGGCAAGAATAGAATCAGGGCACTAGCATCTTTTGCAGACATGGGAGGAAGGTGAGGTATGTTCCAAAGGGTCCCAATGGGAAGCTTCGTGTCCAGATTACACCTGGGGGTGGAGTAAAGGAGCAAACAGTGCAAGCAAGGGAGACCTCCCATCTTAGTCAGAGGTCATCACTTGTCATTGTCACCTTCACCATCCTCATTAGCCAGCGTTTGTTTGGCCCTATCAAGTACCGGGCAGTAAAGACAGCAAGAGATACTGCAAGGTCCCAACCCTCAAGGACCTTACCACCTGCTATGGGATCTTAGGCAAGTCAGTGAGCCTCGGTTTTCTCAACTACAAACTGAGATAATAAAACTTGTCTACCTCAGAGTGTGGTCGTGAGGATTTAATGAGAAAATGCACATAAAGTATTTAGCACAGTGCAAGGCACACAAATGTCCCCTATTTGCAACTAGACTTATATGAATTAACCAAATATAGATCAGTTTGCTAATTAGAATGACCAACAAGCCATTTTGCACTGGTCATTTTCTTCATTTGTGTTTGAAATCCCTGCATTTTCACACATATAAGAAAAAAAATCACCAAAAAAAAAGCAAGAACGTTATCAACTGTGAAAGTGAAGAAGCAAACACCGACTGAAGAGGAGGACTCAGAGAAACAGCAAGAGCACATCCCTGGAGCATCTGGACGGTATGCCTCTCCACCCAGCACTCTCAGCAAGTTTAGGGCAAGCTCCGTTTTCCATTCTGCGTTTGCAGTGACAAGTTTTGCTAGAAGCAAGAAATAGCTGCTCCCACCTGTCCCTGCTATGGAGCCTGGGACAGCCAGTGGGGGAGGAGGAGTTGGGGAATGATGAGAGAATTTGTGCCTCAGGGAGAAGCCATTGAAAAGCCAAGCAGACCGTGCCTAGGCTGGGAGGGAAATGCATACGTGCAGCAGAGAAGCAGAAAGTGTGAGAACCTGGAATCAAAGAGGGGAGCTTCAGGGACTTTCCAGGAGCCTGGACTCCATGCCAGGCAGCCAGGAGGCCACAGAAGACAACTCTGCTGGGACAGCTTCACTCGGCAGCAGAGCAGGAGAACAGGCTCTCCTGGCCAGAGCCTCTGCCGGGAGTCCCCGTGGGAACTTCCTCCCAGCCCCTAGCCCAGGCCTCTCTCACATACACGTGGTCCCGCTTCATCCCATTGTTTTCACAGTCTTCGTGGGACAATCTCCTGTACGTGGCTGAGCCCCTCAGATGATTCTAATACTTCCCAGCCTTCCCACCACTTACTAAGAATCATTTGCACTATATTGTTAGTGTGGACTGTCAAATCAGTCCTTCAGTGGAGACACAATGGCTCCTGGCCTTAAGCCATCAGATGAAGGACGCAGGGGCTGGACTCATGCCTGGGAGGTGAGTCTTCTCCAACGGCTCCCTCTGCCCCTACTTCCGTTCTTAAGGCAGAAAAACTGGGACTCCCCTTAGACACATCCTCCAGCTTCCCCTCCTGTTATTCTGTTCCTCTCCAAGCTTGTTTGGTTTTCTTTGTAATGTAATTCCACCCTACTAGAGTCAGTTTATCCTGCTATCAGGAGAGGAAGGATGATGGTGAGGAAAGACTTCTTTCTGAGCATCAGAAAACCTGGATTCTAGGCCTCACTGTGGAACTAATTGGTTGTGTGTCTTTGGGCTGGTCTTTTTCGCTCTCTGGACTCAAGGAGAGTTGACCAGGGAGCCTCTTTGATCATCTAGTCTGGCTCTGGCACAGCATCAGACTGGGGATGTGTGTATATGTATGTGTGTGTGCAGTTGTAGTAAGACAATTTACAAAACGTAAGTAAACATTCAACAAATGTTTAAGCATACAATACAGTATGTTAACTATAGGCACAATGTATGTGTTTTTGACAATCAGCCCATACATTCCACCCTGGAGACCAGTGAGCCTGTTAGAGCCTGAGATACCACACGTTCTGCTGCCGGAGCCCACTGGCATCATCACAGCATCCAGACCCGCAAGGGGACAGGAGATCAGATGAGCTGGATGAGGTGGTCCTTCTTCCACCACTAGGTGTCACTGTCCTACCTTAAACACCCCTCGTCAAATTCTCAACCAGATTAACTGGAAACTCTCCTACAGACTTTTTGGTTCTTGGCACTTGGATCTAGTTTGCATCTATCTTTCTGGACCCTTCCCTCCAAAGACTCAACACAACTATTTACAGGTGTCTGCACACCTTCCCTCCCCGCGTGCCAGGCTTTGGGACTTGCCTGGTGACATGGAATGTGATGTGCACATCTGCCCAAGCAAATGGGCCCAGTGCCTTCTATTCATTCTCATTCAGTCACGAGATTAATGAGCACCTGCTGGGTCCTGGGTCCTGTGCTGGCAGCTGAGGACTCAAAGAAGAAAGGCACATGTCGGCCCTCAAGAGCTCACGGCAGACTTGTCAGTGTTACTACAACCTGGTGAGAAGGTGCTGAGAGAAGGACCCCACGCAATGAGCGTGGAGGAGAGGGAGCCCTAAGGCCTGCCTTCGGGAGGTGGGGAAGTTTCACAAGGCGGGTCGCAGCATCTGGGCTGAGACCTGGAAACTGCACAGGTCCTGTGCAAACCAGTATGACAGACCATTCCGGGCTGACGGAACAGCAGAGGCAAACAGGCCAGTTCCATTAAGCTTAAAGCAGGCTTTTCCTACTTAAGGATAAACCATATTGAAATCAATTTGGACTCAATTCCTTGCCAGGGAGAAAGAGCAGGCTCCTGCCCCATTCTCCATGTACATACAATCACAGTTGTCTTTTTCACCCTTGAGAGCAGAGATGTGGCTTTCCATTTTTTATATCCTCAAAACTGACCACAGTAGAGGTGAATATATTTTGAGTGAATGAATGAACAATTGACTTTACCAGCTAAGCTAGTCTGCCATTAGATTTTGAAGAGGTCTTTTTCAGAGGGGAAACTGAGGCACAGGCCCCCCCAGTAGGAGAGCCATGAGTGCCTCCTGGCTCCTGCTCAGCACTTTTTGAAGAGCCTGCATGAGTTCATTCTCTTTCTCTGGGTAATTGGTTCTGCAGGCTGATCACGAGAATTGGCTGCACTTTTTTCACTTCCAGAGATTCTCTCTACTCCTTCTTCAGGAGCACTGCCAGGGGCAGGGGTGCCATAAGGAACTAATAACATAATGAAACTTGGAAGCATGTGTGCTCACCAAAGTTGACTCAAAGAGCAGAGAGTGGGGTCATCTATATGCTAATCTCACAAACTAGACCCCTTAGCCTTTAGCAGAAGTTAAACAGCTCAACAATACACTCTCTGAGGTGATTTTTGACTCCCAGAAAATCATTATCAAGTTTTTGTTTCTGCCAAAACTCATTAGGAGCTTTGACACCTGGAAGAGTACACACAAGAGGTAAGGTGCTGGTGGGACGTACAGAAGGGAGGAAGGAGGGAGTAAAGGGGCAACAAGGATGATTCTGGCTCTGACCAGATGCTGTGAATATTGGCCGTGGAGAGCTTGGTAGAGGATGTGGGAGGGAGAGGTCAAAGTAGGCAGAAATAAGTTCCAGGCCAGTCTCTGCCAAAATCCTTCCACAGATAGCCCCATTTCCAATGGATTGAAGTCCGAACTCCTCAGCCCAGCATTCACAACCACTAAGGTCTAGCCCCAACCTACATTTTCAGCTTTGCTGCCATTACTCCCCATTCCTTGTTCACACACCAGCAGAATGGGCCCACGCCCCCTCATCAGAAGGGTCCATGGGTAGCCAGCTACCCCTCAAGCTCAGCTCCTAGGGTTTCTCCATAGATACACTTAGTCCCACATCCACCTCTGCAGATAGACCATGCTGTCTCATGCCACATCTATTTCCCTTAATGGCAAGTTTCTATTCAACCTATTTAACCTTCAACATCACTCCTCTTGAAAGTCTTCCCTAATCACCCCCTGGTTGAACTTTAGGGCCCTCATCTTGTACACCTTGTACCTGCAATTATCATAGCTCTTTTCACCCTACTGAGAAATCATTAGTTGGTGTGTCTCTGAAGTCTGAGCATCTTAATGACAGGTGTCATGTCTCTCATTGTTACAGCACCAGCTCCAGCATAAAGCTTAACACATAGTAGGTACTTAACTAATATTTAAGCATAGAGTGCTCAAGGGCAGAGACCGGATGCCATTCATCCCTGCATCTCTAATCTCTAGACCATTGCTTGGCAGGGAGAAAGACTTCAACACATGTTTGTCAAATTACTGCATCAGCAAGCTGAAAGGAGGGGTGGACATCCACATTAAAAGTGATTATGGTTGACTGACCAACTCAACCCAAGGCAACTACTGAAAAGTCCTGGGAAATCCTTCAGCCCTGGGCGAACTAGGACAGCTGGTCACCCTATACTATGGCCAAAACCCACTAGCAGGATGGACCAGTAGCCACTTAGCACAAAAGTTCATGATATTTATTCATTCATTTATTTGTTCAGTCAACAAATATTTCCTGAATATAAACACAAAGAACTAGACACTGAAAATAAAGTAATTTACAAACATGTGGACACATTTTCTTACTTTGCTCAGTTCACAAGTTGGAGAGGTAGAGCCAGCAAAAACCTGAGTCTCTGCTTCCGTTGGCCAACCTTAGCTGAATGAATAAAACCATCCCTCTAACTGGGCAGAAAATGATACAGGATTTCACTGAAAGGAGCATCACGGTTTATCCTGAAGTACAAGGACCGGGTTCTAGTCCAGATAGTGGTGCCTTAGGCAGTTGGTTTATCTGTAAAAGAGGGACTGATAATGACAGTGGTGCCTCTTTGTAGAGTTTTCGTGAAGAGCAAATGAAACCAAGGCTTTGAAGGTTGAAAAGCAAGCAGCAAATATTAGCATCCTCAGCTTCACCAGCCTGTGATTAATCATAATCTCCTTAACTTTATACACTCCTGATGGTGGGGAGGTTCTGCTGCCAGCTTGATTGCAAGAAGTCAACCTTTTTCCAAAATCCTACTTCCCAAACATTTGAGGGGAATTCCAAGGAATGTGTTATACTCTTATCTCAGAATCAATGAGGATAGCCACTTCATGCAGCAGCCAGCACTGCCCCCGATCCTAATAGTTCCAGAGAGGATTCATGCCAGCACTGAATCTGTGTCCTTGAATCTGTGTCAAAGGACAAGCCACTGCCCCGAGGAGCCAGGAGGAAACAGCTCCTTCAATGTTTTGTGCAGATGGCAGGGAGGGTTCCCACAGCAAGAATGCTTGAACCCAAAACATCATAACCATTAGCGACCCAGTGCTTACCTTCCAGGATTTACACAAGCCAACGGAGTGGATGGAATAGGGTGAGTGCCGACAGCAGCTACCTCCACGCCTCAGAACCAGCTCTCCTTTCTGGAATTCAGGTCTTTCTTGGGATCTGTTCACTGCGTCATTTCTTCTCTTGAGGCAGTTGTTCTCAACTGGGGCAACTTTGCACCCCCTCCCCAGGGTACATTTGGCCACATCTGAAGACGTTTTTTTGTTGTCACAACTGGAAATGAGGTCTGCTAATAGAATTAAGTGGGTAGAGGCCAGAGATGCTACAAAACATCCTGTAATGCATAAAAAAACCCTCCACATCAAAGAATTACCCACCCGAAAAATGTCAATAGTGCTGATGTTGAGAAACTCTATCTTTGAGTGATTTCTTTCTCACTAATCCTATTGTTCCTGCTTCTGATTTGGCCTCCATGGAATTGATTCCTGTCTATCAAGCATATTTCTTCTTCTTCTTTTTTTTTTTTGCTGAGGAAAATTTGCCCTGAGTTAACATCTGTTGTCAATCTTCCTCTTCTTGCTTGAGGGAGATTCACCCTGAGCTAACATCTGTGCCAATCTTCCTCTATTTTGTATGTGGCTCACTACCACAAAATGGCTGCCAGTGAGTGGTACAAGTCCGTGCCTAGGAAATGAACCTGGGTCACTAAAGTAGAGCACACCAAACTTAACTACAAGGCCATGGGGCCAGCCCCACCAACCATGTTTCTTTATATCTAAACTCCAAGGTGGATAGGACTTACATCTTATTCCCAGTCCTTGGCCCTATGTAAATTAGCAGATAAAGATAGGTATGTATCCGGGCTTTCTCTCAACTCTTTCACTCATGGCATATAAGCTCCAGCTCCTGCCCTCTTATGTCACCACATTGAAAGCAGGTTATCGCAGATTCTTCCATTTCAACAAATATTTGATGAGCACCTCTATGTACTAGGCATGGTACTAGACATATAACTATTAACCAGATAGACATTGCCCTGTCCTCATGGAGCTTACAGTATGTCAGAGAATAAAAGAGCAAACAAGTGAATATATAATTACAAATTGTAATACATGCCATGAAGGAAAAGCAGAGGGTACGATGAGAGCACATAATGGGAAGGACAACACTTAGACAGGAAAGGCAGAAAATGTCTCCCTAAAGAATTAATGTTTGGCTCTAAGCCTGAGGAGGCAAAGAAGTGAGTCCAGTGAAGAGAGGGGAGCGGAAGAACATGAGCAGAAAGTTCTTGAGTGAGAAAGAACTTGCACCATCAAGGAGCAGAACACAGGATGTGTGGCTGAGGGTGATGTGATCTAATTTATATTTTTTAAAAGGTCGCTCTGGCTGCCAAGTGGATGACGGGTGGGAGAGTCACAAGCGGAAGCGAGAGACCCATGAGAAGGCAGATGCTGTGGTCTGGGAGGGGGATGGGGGTGGCCTGGCCCTCAGGGTAGCAGTGAGGATAGAACCAGAAGGTCTGTGGATGAGGTTCTGCCCTCTGAGGCGAAGAGGTCTATATCCAGGGAAGGGCCGTGACTAGGACACTTTGGGAGACCAGATATCACTGCCCGGACAATCCCTGAGAGTCACAGCTCATCAGGAATCAACACTCGTGTTTCCTGCTCAGAGTATCTACAGGGAGGAACCACACACATTTTGTTTTCCCACATTACTCTTGAGCTTTTTGCTGTTTCTTTAATTGGTTGAAAGAATGAGTGGGTTTTATTTATTTATTTATTCATGGCTGTGGAGACAGAGGGATTGGGGGAAATAAATGACTTGTCCCAAAACCCAATTTCCTTTGCTTTCAGGAGCCATTCATCACCTTCTCGGCTTGATGCCGTTTCTTTGTGGAGTCAGGCTGACAAACAGCAGCCCATAGCCAGGGTTCTGGGATCTCGTCCCTGGACAACCCTACTGTTGGGCCTGGGCAAGGCCAGAAGGAATCAGCAGCCATGGGCCTAGCTAGATTTGGGGACTGGAGAGACTGTGCCTATGGCAGGGAGGACCTATCTGGGAATAGCTGAGCCTCCAGGGCAGAGGGCGGAGGACACCTGGAGCTCAGCTGAGTTCAGGGACAGGGATGTGCCAGGAGCCCACTATAGGGAAGTCCAGGTGCGAGGATTTAGTGAACCCTATAGGTAGTGAGGCTGAAGATGATAAAAACCACAATTCTTGCCCACGGGCAGCTGGCATTCAGTACAGGAAGCAGACAAGTAGATTAATAGTACTAACATAATGGGTCCTGTGAGGGAAGAGAACACACGGGTTATGGGGGGTGGCAGGACAGAAAGGAAGAAGCTCCTAACTGCCTGGGCAATCAGGGGAGACTTTCTGGAGGAGATGATAACTCTCTGTTGTCCAGACAGCCCGCTGGAATCACCAGGGTTTAATTAACTGCACTTAGAAAAACAAACAGAAATGCCAACAGCACATTTTTAAGGGTATACTTGCTCCATTATTCATGTAAAAAGAATGACTAAGTAAAATTTCCCTTATGGATTTTTTTCCCTATAAAGTTATCCTGAGGGGTGAGTTTCCAAACAGAAAAGTATTCCTTTAAAGGAGATTGCTTTAGCTTTGGCATTTAAATCCAAGCTCGAGAAGGGTCCGTGCTGGGCAGGAATCCTGCCCTTGAGGGGTACTTGAAAAGATTTCAGGGTACAGGAGCCTTACTGGGGGGAGACAACAGACAAAATGTGGGGTGAGCCACACCTGCCAGTCCTGGGCTCCCCGCAGGGACTCACTGCCAGGATTACTGAATAGGGGCGGGGGTGAGGGAGCAGCAGCAACCTCCGCTTCACGCCTGTGGCCCAGGCTGCAGGAACAGGGCAAACTCCTGACACCCTGAGTAATGACTCCTTATCAGAAACAAGGAAATTCCAGGATTATTTTTTCTCAAAGCAAATTTTAAAGAAAATTTTATGTGTTATACTTACTCCTGTTTGTCCTAGAAAGAAACGATGATGCGAGTTGACAGCAACAAAAAAGAATTAATACTTCACTTTCATCTTCTGCCCTCTTCCCAGTTTTTAGACAAGGAACCAGGAAGCCAACTCATGGATCTTCACCGCGCACTCACCGTGGGAGACCCTGGACTCTGCAAGACCCAGGGGTGTGGGGGTGGCAGAAGGGGGCAGGCGGGGACTATATGAATTTATGAGAATATACTATTTTGCCATTTGCAAAGTCTCTTCACTTACGTCACCCCATGCGAGTCTTTCCAATAACTCCCTGAGGTGGTAGGACCAACGCAGATCATGGATTTGTTAAAGAACTGAGGGAAGTTTCACATGAATTTATAAAACACATGAGCGATGAAATCAACAGCGATTATTCTGACACTGAGATGCCACTGTAACAAAAAACAAAATACAGAGCACAAACAAACGTAGTTAATCCTGAAAAGGAAGAGAGAAATTACACATAGAAGTAATAAACAGGCTCCCGGATTATTTGATAATCCAATTAATTCATATAAATGCACTGGAACATTTTTTGCTGATTGACACATGGACGATGACAACAGAACATTGAAGACAAACTGATTAAAGAGTACTCTCATTTCAGAGAGTGTTCAGGACAAGTACTATACAAGAGTACTTGAGTACAGCTTGTACTATATACAAACATTTTTTAACTCGATGGAAGCTTTCCCAAAATTGACAACTCTAAAATTTCACATAATACTAGTGAAGCTAAAAAAAACTTCTCAAAAATCTTAGTAATAAAATAAAAATTTTGGTCAGCATGCAAGAGGAAAGAATACAGTATCTTTCTATTCTCTCTGTAGACAAAGATAGTACAAAATCATTGGCCCATAAAAGGGTAATCAGACAGTAACTAGCCAAAAAAGGTAAGAAAAAGAGGTATACCAGGTATCTAAATAATATTAGTATATTATATTTCTTAACTATATGATGTTTGTAGTATTTTTTTTAATTTGTAGTTTATGGTAATTTCTTTTCTCAATCTAAATGTAAGTTTTGTAAATAATTTTGTATTCATCATTTTGTATTCTTTTTCTTAAACAGGGCCCCCAAATTGTATAAGTTTTAACCCCCACAAGACCTGGACCTTCCCCTGATTTATGCCCACTTTGCAGATGAGAAAACAAACTCAAGAGAAGTCTTACCCTTATCCCGGATCACACTGTTGGAAAGTGACAGGGCCAGGACTCAAAGCCAGTGCTCTTCTTTCTCTCCGCTGAGAGCCATAATGCAGTAGGTAAACCCCTGCGGATTGCCTTTGGGGAGGCAGAAATAAAAGTAAGGTAGAAGATTTTAAAAACCCAGAGGACTCACTCAAGAGGGATTCAACTCCCTAAAGAGGGATTCAACATGGCTTACAGCACACATCCCATCTCCCTTCAGGATCCGTGTCTGGACAGAAGAACTCAACTTACAGTCAGCCCCAGTGTCACTATTCCAGGCTCAAAGCAGTCCTAGGATCAAGAGTGCCCATGGGAAGTAAAGAGGGGTCACATCAAATGCCTTCTGGAAGCACGGGCTAATTCTTCCCCAGTACCTACTGCACGCCAGGCACTCCCACCTGCATTTGTCTTTACCCACATGAATAATTCTCCTTTTTTTAAGGACAAGAAAATAGAAACTCAGAGTAACTTGCCCAATTTCACAGAGCTGGTAAGAGACAGACATGAACCACAAGGCCAGATCTGCTCTGCCTAAAGCTCATCCCAGTTCTCCACAAGTGGGTTTTTCCCCTGAAACTGGTAAACACTTAGCCATGTCACTTCCAGTGAGGTGACACTGACCACAAGTGTCCATGCCTCTTGGCCCCTTGCTTGTCAAAGCAGTAGGTGACCATGCTCTGCTGCCAGCGGAGGTGAGGAGATGAAAACAAATGGCTTTAATCCACGTCTGTCACTGACTTTCCCACAGATGCAAGACAATTCCTCCTCACCTCTCTGAGACCAGAGCCGTCTGTGCAGGGTAGGAGGCCAAATCACAAGGTAACCCCAGTGCCCTCGGCCACACTGCAGTGAGCAAGTGGGGTCACATTGTCTACAAATGGTAGTTCTTTGCTGTTGCTCCCACCTAGTATAAAAACTGGGAGCCCAGGCCTCCTTCAAAAGCTTGGTGGCCACGGCCTCCCATTCTTTCTGGGATTCCTCAGGGACTGTCCCCAACTGTGTCCTCTTAGCTTCTTCCTTCATGCCTCTGGCCTTCTGTGCTGCTGAGGCCATCTCAGTGCCAGTGGTCAAAATCCATGCCAAGAGTCACCAGAATCTTCTCCTGACAGAGGTTCCCTTCCACACTAGCCCACTCAACCTTGATCTTCCTCAGAGTGCTATCCAGGCCCTCGTCATACAACACTCACTCTCCCCGGACCATCTGACGCACAGCCAGGACTCCAATCACAGAAGATACCATGATGACCCCCAGAACCAGATCGACAGTCCAGGATTCTCTCCTTGGCGGTTTTCAGGACATGTCAAATTGGATGGCCCACAGGCATCTCAAACTCAGCATATCCAAGACTAAATCCATACTTCCCCACCAGTCTGTTCTTCTTTGGACATCACCAAGCTCAGAGAATGGCACCTCCCTCCACACGGATGCCCCTGCCAGAAACCTGGATGTCACCTTCAGCCCTTGTCACTCTTCTATGCCTACATTTAATCCACTATCAAGTTCTATCACTTCTCTCTCCCCACTATCTTTTTAATCTGTCCAGTTCTCTCCATCCCACTTCTCTCTCTCCTTACTTCCTCTGCCATCATCCTGGCTACGTGCTCTCACACCCCTGTATTTCTCCAGGCAAAGTGCTTAGCCATATTATATAATACATAATACCATGTTATAGTTGTTTGGTTTATTATACTGCAAGAGCAGAACTTTCTATCTTTTCAGTGTTGTGTCACAGGCTTTGGGACTGTACCTGGAACAATGCAAGCACTCTGTTAGTATGATGAATGAATGAAACCCACTCCCTCCATAGCCACTAAAGCTTGGTCCAGGCTAATGCCATCTCTAGTCTTGAGTGTTTCAAAGTCATGGTGGAAGGCCATTCACATCATCTGCCATTCTCTGTGGGATAATAAATCCCTCAGGCCAGAGGTGTGAGAGTGTTGGTCACGCTCTATACCAGTCACTGGGGTTATAGTAAATTTGTTCTTCTATTGATTCATTCAGACATCAGTAACGATTTGCTATGGCAGTGACTCACTCCTTTAAAATGATTTTGCATGGTATTTATTTCTTATTCTCTTCATAACCAATTGTAATAGAGTCTGACCTCATTTTTGTTGTTTGATTGCTGATTTCTTTTAGGCCTTACCCTCCCTTCCCTTTGGCCCCACATCTGGACAGGCTGATAAGAAGGCCTATGACCTCACCTCCTCCTTTGGCACCAGCAGGAAATTTAAATCTCCCATTTGCAGGAACTTCTCCCCAGCCCTACTCCTTAGCCAGTCTACAGGCCCAAATCTGCTCCCTCTGCTTTGCCCAAGCCAAGCTGGACCTGCTCGCAACTGCTCAGCTCTCCCCAGGAGCCCTTTGTGTGAGCAACTTTCCCTCAAATTCTCTTGGTGCGTGGAGTGTCATCAGCCTCAACATCGGAACTAAATTTTGAGTGGTTCCTCCTGCTTCTACAGGGGAACTATACAACACCAAGGACCTACAATCAACACACACACACACACACACACCAAAATGCACCAGACGTCACAACAGTTTGCTGTCATTTTCGTGTCAATTTGGGTTTTATTATGTTTCCATTTTCTATGTTAATATTGCCAAGAACGGATTCCCATTAATTCCACTTCTGCCAAAATGAAAATTGTGACAAGGAGAAATCTAAGGGAGTCCAGATACTGTCCCAGAGAGTAGGACAGTGACTAAATTCCTGCCCGTGATGCTCACACACTAACCCTCTAACCACACACTCTGCATAAGGCACTATGAGCACAAGCTTCAATGATTAGTCATAACAATGACTACACTGCGAGTTTACTAAGTGCCAGATACTATGGTCAGCATTCTAAACATATTATTTCTTTTGTGTTCAGCATCTTGCATATATGAATGTTTATGCCCATTGATTAGCTGCTCCCCACTTCCCCTCCCCTCAGCCCCCAGCAACCACTATTCTATTCTCTGCTTCTATGAGTTTGACTATTTTAGATTCCACATATAAGCGAGATCATGCAGTATTTATCCTTCTGTGACTGGCTTATCTCACTTAGCATAGGTTACATCAAGTCAATCCTCTGCTCAGCATCCTTCAGTGGCTCCTATTTCTCCCCAGGGTAAAACCAAGAGACCCTTCAGTGCCCTGCAGTGGCCTGCATTCTGCCACCTATAGCCTTTGTGACAGCATTTGTTAGTTCTCTGCCCTGCATTTACACCACCCCAGCACACTGGCCTCTGTGCTATTCCACAAACCTGCCAGGCCTGCCCTGGCCTCAAGGCCTCCATGCTGGCTGGTCCTTCTGCCTGGAACCATCTTCTTCCAGATAATTGCACGGCTATTTCCTTCACCTCCTTCAAGGCTTTGCTTCAGTCTCATTCTCAATGAGGCCCAGTCTGACCACCCTAATGAAGAAGGCAACCTGGCCCCTACCTCAACCCCCACATTCTCGATCTCCCTCATGCTTGGTTTTTTTTCGTTTGTTAATTGCTTTCCACATCCCTTATCACCTCCTAATGTCAAAGCTCCATAAGAACAGGGATTTTTTTGTCTGTTTTATTCCCTAGTATTTTCCAGGCTCCTAGAAGAGTATCTAGCATCTTGTAGGCACCCAATAAATAATTATTGAATGAGCAAACGACAGTGTGGCTCTGGAGTCAGCTAGACCTGGGTTCAAATTTCAGTTCTGCCACTTATCAGCTGTCTGATCTTGGACAAACTTCTTGAGCTCTCTGTGCTTCCATTTCCTCAACTGAAGGAAGTCCTTTTGGTGCGAAGAGTGTCATTACATCAGCTTCCTTATTTCTTTCTGAGCACTAGTCCATCCTGTTTTCCCACTCGGAGAATGATTCTCAGAGAGGTTATATAACTTGCCCAGGACCACGCAGCCGGAAATTTACAGCTTGGATTTGTTCCACATCTGCTGACCCAAGAGAGTGTTGTTCTTTCCTCCACAACACAACAGCTTTATAAGCATTTTAAAGGCTCAATACAATGTAGACTTGTTAAGCATACTAATAATCCAAAAAAATTACTAATAATCATTCACATTTGTATGTGATTTTATAGCTAGAAGCAGAACTCCAGGCAGGAGTTTGGGGTGTGTTGAGGTGCATCAGAATCACCTGAGAAGGCTTCATCAAAACATGGATGCCTGTGTGCACCTCCCAACCTCTAGGGAGGGCCCTGTGCACAGGCATGGTCAAAAAGTTCCTCAGATGATTCTTAGTACGTCCTGGCTGAGAACCACTGCTCTACATAACTTAAGTCAGTCCTCAAAACAATCTCATAAGATAGTTATTGTTATCCCAGTTCTAAGGATTAGGGAAAAAAGACTCAGAAACATGAAGGGATTTATCCACAACCACCTAGCTAGAGAGTGATACGGTTGGAAGGCCCAGCTCCTCTCCTCCGGCTCAAACAGAAAGCACACAAGTAGAAGTCAGTAGGTCTGGGTCCTAATCTTGGCTCCTCCCCTCAAAAGCTAAGTGAAGGTAGCAAGTCATTAAACTGCTCATGTTTCATTTTGGGGAAAGAAACATATTTCTTACTTCTTTGAAGTAAACAGGGTGAGGAACAAATGAGATAATAGCTGTGAATAATAATGGGCACTGTTTATCAACTGCCTTTCAGAGAAGAGAAACTCCTGACATTATTACACTTAATCTTCACCGGTGTCCAGTAGGATAAGTCTCATCACCTTTAGTTTATTGAGGCAGACAGAAATGTAAGCACACAGCTAGTAGGTAGAGAGAGATTCAAATGTATGTCTTTCTGATGCCAAAGCCCACATCCTTTCCAATAGGCCTACCAAAAAGGATGCCATGAAAATTATTAGCTGTGAGATAAATATTAGATATAAAAGGGTTAGCAAACCACATATCACCACAAGTCCTATATATCTATATCTACAATACAGCTTATACGGATGAGACCATATGAACACTGATATACAATTATAAATCATATCCACTTAAATTTAAATGATACTGACTGAGCACCCTCTAGGCACTGTGGCGGTTAGAGAGATGAATGGCATTTTATTCTCGCTTCAGTTAGCCTAGCACATTTTCTCAGCACTGGCATGTATAGCTCAAGTCCTCAATTCAGATTTATAACATGCACCAGCACCCCCTTGGAGCTCTTTCTCTGGGAGCAGTGAGTGCAGGCTTGCTGGGTGACTTTGGACACATCCCTCAAGGGTATAGAGTCTGAGTAGAAAACAGTCTATTCCAAGACTGTAGGGTGGTACTAGACCTCATGATCAGTGAGATCCACTGACCCTATTTCCTCTGAGGCTATGGCGTTCAGAAAGATACTCACCTAGTTATGCCTAAAGGCGAAACCAGAGAACATTAGTGGAAGGCAGAGAGATGGGTAAGTAGTAAACATTCCTCCCATTCTCTCTGGTTCCCATTCAAAGTCCAAGGCAAACCCAATAGCGGCCATGGCATTCAAAGGGCTCCAGGAGCCAGAGAGAAGTATGAGAGGCCTCTACCAGGAGCCATCCCTGAGCCCACAACCCAGTGGGAGGATCTGAATCATAGCTAAGGGTAAAGCAAACATCAGTATCTGAAGAATATTAAGGATTAATTCCAAATACCGAGCAAGACATCTTGGGCTGAGATCAGGAGCAGGCTGGAAAGCGGCTCGGAAACGGAGATCAAACGTTTCAGAAAGCAGCCTGTGA
This sequence comes from Equus caballus, assembly GCF_041296265.1. Taxonomy (NCBI): domain Eukaryota; kingdom Metazoa; phylum Chordata; class Mammalia; order Perissodactyla; family Equidae; genus Equus; species Equus caballus. The sequence continues at coordinate 60,959,096 of NC_091690.1, forward strand.
ACAGGTCACAGCCAACAGATGTGTGTTGATTTTTGTGTGTGATCAACATGTTAAATACCATGTCCCCATGGATAACGAGAAGGAGAAAGACGCTTGTTTTACAATAAATATTGGCCATCTATGAGCCCCTCAGGCTGATCATGCAGGGCATCAGCAAGCATGTTATACACTGGCCTTTTGTTTAGTAGAACCCATTAAACATACACATAGGAGGGTCACTTCAGGGCGAGGCCATGGGATAACATATCTCCAGAGGATGCCAAGGCTGAAATCATGGGATTTGATGCTCAGTTCATAATAAAAATTGACTGCAAGTATATAGTCCTTTTTACTTGTTTTGTCTAGTTCTCAACCATGTTTCTATGGCCCTATTAATAATAAAAATCCCACTGGACACCATGGCCTTAACAACCATGGACTGGATTGAACCTAATGCAATAGTTTGGAGAGTTGAAGTTAGAGGTGTTACAAAGACAACTGACTGCGACTTCCAAGTGCTTTAACTGACACACGGCCCCTGGAATTCAGACAAGTCAAGTCTACAGGGAGGCTTGCTCTGTAGGGGAACTGGAGAAAGGCCTGGGAGCCCTTCCAAGCCTAGAGGAACTTGGATGGATCTGGAGGAGGATGAAAGGTCATTCCTTTGCTGTCCAACCCCAGCCCCAGCCCCAGGCAGCCTGGGGACCTTGGGAGCCAAGCTCAGGAAAGGAACAATCTGTCCCGTGACAGAGGCAAGTAGGGCCTGGGGAGCTGTTTTGTTTACGTGGTTTTTAGTTCAGGGTGACCTCCCCTCCTCTCTGTTAGCAGCCTTGTAGGGCAAAGGGCCTGATCCTCTGCCTGATGGCCCCAAAGTACTCCGGAAAGAAAGGAAAATTACCAGGTACCCTGGAGGTATCTGAGGTTGGAAAACAAGTGCATTGCCTATAGAATCCAAACTCCTGGCTATGTGCAATACTTTAACCCACCGCACACTAAAATCTTATGCCTCTGACCTTCATGTACTCTTTGCTTTGCCCCAAGAAAGTAATACAAATTTTCAGTAGTTTTGCCAATTCATAATAAGCATTACTGATAGAAAAAATTACCGCAAAATACAGCAATGAAACTGATGACAATGAAAACTCTCCAGGCTAAAATCTGTTATACACAAAAAATAATTAAGAATCATTCATTATGGGGCATATTGTAAAATGTAAAAAGAAAAAAGAAAGACCTGAGGAAAAAACCCATTTTGAAGAAATAATCAACAACAACAACAAAAACTGTCAAAAGCTAAAGCTGCACTCAGTAAAACTAGCAAAAGAACCAAATCTTCTTGCAAAATCTAAAAAATTTTATCTGGGACAATTGAATTTAATAGCTATACAGGCCAAACAGGGAAAAAAAATGGAAGACACTATAATCAATAAAATTTTTTAATAGCAAAACAAATGACAATAACTAAAACTAATGGCTACATCAAAATTCATTTTAAAATATACACAGAAAGAATTAATACAGATCAACATTAGTAAAACAAAAGTTCAGTTGGAACTGGTTTAACTGCAGTGTATAAGAAATTGATCAAAGATATAAATTGGATTAGTGCAGTCTTCCAACAGAAAATTGTTTTTCAATAGACATTCATCACTAAGGCATAATCCCGATTTAGATACTTACTTTTTTTTAATGTGGAGGTTAAATATACTCAGGGTCAAAAGCCAGATCAAAATACCCATAGAATCCAAGTAAGAGTCAATACAACAGGATCAAAATGTCCTGTACTTGGCTCCAAGGATTGAATCTTGGCTCTGAAACACGTAGCTTCAATTCCAGTAAGCCACGTGACTTTGGGAAAGTTACTAAATGTCTCCAAGGCTCAATTTCCTCATCTGTAAAGTGGACATGTTAATTTCATAACACTCTTCTTTTTAGTGTTTATACTGGGTATCCAACCAAAACCATGAGAAGCCTTACACTCATCTTTCTTCTGAGAACTTCCTTGCCCATAGGTTTCCATGCTTTGTATTACATAACCTCAGGCTCTTTGTATTACATAACCTCCGGAAGTAAGGATGAGTACCTGACCCAAAGAAAACTATACACAGATTGGCCAGTAGCCTGGTTCAAAAGCATTGCCCAAGAAAGATACTTTATACTCAATGGTTACTGGCTAATCCAATCAAGTCCACTATTAGGGAATTTTAATGTCAGTTGTGCAAAAACAGTGAGCATAGAGTAGGATTGGCAGAGGCAAAGAGAAGACAAAAGGCAGAAGCCATGTGGTAGCATGACTCATGAGTAAGTAAAAACCATGAGTAAGCTAAAAGCAAAAGTGTTGGGAAGAGAAGGGAGAATGAATCAGGAATGAAAGAGAAAGAAGCTGGCTGAGAGAGAAACAGAGATGGAGTTGCTGTGTCATGAGCTCAGAAGACTTCTGCAATTGTTATTGGGGCTCAGAGCTGCCGACAGACTCACGATGCCGCTGATGAATTATATGTAGCAACAAACAATGTTCCATGTCTCCAGAGGTCTGGTTGTGCAGCCTTTCTAGTTTTCCCAGGTGTCCTTGAAACAGACCTCCAGTGCTTGAGATATGAACAAGAAAAACAAAGAAAGCAAATGGCCTGTAAGTACATGAAAAGACACCCTCATTCCTAAGGTAATAAGAGAAATGCAAATTAAAACTAAACCAAGGGTCGGCCGGGTGTCATAGTGGTTGGGTTCGAGAGCCCTGCTTCAGGGGCCCAGGGTTCATGGGTTGGGTTCCTGGGTGTGGACCTGCGTGCCACTCATTAAGCCATGCTGTGGTGGCATCCCACATGCAAAATGGAAGAAGATTGGCACAGATGTTAGCTCAGGGCCAATCTTCCTCACCAAAAAATTAAAAAGTAAACAAGTAAATCTTAAAAAAAAACTAAACTGAGATTTTATTTCTCACTTAGATTGGCAAACATTCAGAAGTTTGATAAGAAAGCTTTGATCTAGGCTATAGGGAAATTGGTACTTCTCTGCTGGTGGAAGAACAAAATAATACAACCTGTAGGTAGGCGAATTTGGCAATATCTAGCAAAATTACATAGGCATTTACCCTTTGACATAGCAATCCCACTTCTAGGTATCCATGAAAGGATACACTGACAAAAATATAAAAAATATATGCACAAGTCTATATATCTCATTTTAAGCAGTAAAAAAAAAATAACTGAAAATAACCCGTGTCTATCTAGAGGGGGCTGCTTGAATAACCTTGGTACATCCACACAATGACGTACAGCTGTCTTAAAGAATAAGGAATGTTTCTATGTTCTGCCATGGAATGATCTCTAGGGTTTAATGTTAAGTGAAAAAAATCAAGGTAAAGATGAGTATCCATAATATGCTATTATTTATCTAAGATAGGCAGATATGAAGTACACACAACTATACATACACATACACACATACAGAGTCAATTCTCATTATTCCTATTATTTGCAGTAGTTATGTTCTATAAAGCCACCCTGAGCACTAAATTAGCAAATACTGAGCCACTGCTCTTAAGGCAAATAGAGGTTAGGTTCCTGCAAATTTCTGGTCACAACACTTTTGTCAACGAATCAATATATAACCATAATTTATGTGTGTTCTTATTTAAAGACATCTTTTTTATATATATTGTTAATTCATTAACATTGAAGTCACAGCCAACGGCACTATAACTCATGCCTGAATGAAGCTTATCCCACACATGCATTTTCTCTGTAAGGTATATCACAGTCTTCTTACACTTAGAAACATTTCAGCACCATGCTTAGGGGTCATTTTGAGCAGTAAAATCACCAACAAAAAGCACAAAAATGCAAAAAACATGACACTAAATACACTGGGAAAAGAACACTTGTTTACATATGAGAGCTAAAACAAGAAGGCAGAGCACTCTTCATGCAACCTTTGCTAGGAACATGTTCATCATGTTGAGCACACTTTTCAAGGCTCTGTACTTGTCCAGGATGACCATGAAATGCTACAAGTATTGATTTGGGGATTACAAGTAAATTTTAGAATGTAAGCAAATTTGCAAATATGGAATCTGCAAATAATGAGGGTTGACTCTACGTATTTCTTAAATTTTTCAAAAAATGGAAGAATAAGCTATAAAATAAATAAAATGGGGAGAAGTGAACAGAGTGGAGACAGAGAAATAGAAGATACACTTTTCTATCTACTTTTTGTTTCATAATTTGAATTCTGAACCATGTAGAAGCTTATAAAGTTACAATAATATTAAATCAAAATGAAATGAAAAGCAACTTAAATTTGAATTTGAAGTATTAGTGACCTCATGAGGTACCTTTTTTTAAAAGACGTCTTTCCTAGCCCTTCCATTGTTAAGAACTAGAAATAATAACCAATCCAGCAACTTTGAGCACCCTAATACCTAAATTATGATCTCTAAATACCATATCTCAGTAAAAAAAAAAAAAAAAACCAAAAAACAAAACCAGACCTATTTGGAGAAATGGCTAGTTATAGATTTGGGCCAGAAATCTATAAGATGACTCTGAAATATCTTTACATTCCAAAAAGCGAGGAAGCAAAGTTTACTAAGGTCATGTCAAAAGGACTCAGGGGACAATTTAAAGAGGATCCCATTGGCTAAAGATGAGATAATCTGAACATCAATAATAACAATAACTCTAATATATTAAAACATATCAAATATATTTAAATCCATTGAGTTCATAATCACACAGACACACATGCAACTCACTGTCCAATTTGGAGGATACTAGGAACAAATTCACTATTCTAAAATTGTTAATTAAAGAGAAATAATGAAGCACTTTTTATGCCTTTTCTATATGAACTGAACATTAGAGCAATTAAATAGATGTTGAAGGAAATGTTCTTTCTATAGAGGTATTTCAGCTTACAAAAAAAGGAGAAATGATAGAGTATCACCCTTTTGCAAACTTTTGACATAAGGATATAGGCAATGAAGATCGATGTTCACTAACATCACAAAAGAGAGACCAGATATTATTACTTCCTGATGGAAGTACACAACGCCATCTATGAAGTGGTTTTGTTAAAAAAAAAATTATGAATCTGGACTGTATGAAGGTTTAGCTATAAACTACTGATTAAAGGAAATGGAGGGGACAAAGGAACACGCTTCATAATACAATGGGGATGCAACCAGTAAAACTCAGAATAGGGAAAACTCTATAGATCAAATGACTCAGTTTCTTCAAGGAAATAATGTAAGGGGGAGAACCTATAGATCAAAAGATACTTAAGAGATACATCAACCAAATGCAACGTATGGATCTTTTGTAGATGCTGATTCAAACAAACCAAAACTGTGTGTGTGTGCATGTGTGTGTGTGTGTATAAGAGAGAAAGAGAGCAAGAAAGAGATTTGAACCTTGACTAGATATTTGATGACATTAAGTAAATTTTTAGGCTATCTTTTAAATTATTATATAATGTGATATCTAGTATTTGTTTCAAAGTAATCCAACTGTAGGATAGGAAAGAATGAGAGAGGGTGTAGATAAAACAAGAGCAGCTGTGAGTTCATGGAGGAATTATCATGGGCACAAGGGTTTAGCTCTACTAGTCTTTCTACGTTTAGAGTAAGTTTGAAATTATTCAGATTAAATTTTTAATCATTTAAACTCCCATTAACCAGCAAACAATAGATCCCTGTTTCCTACTATCTTGAAAGAATCCAATCAGTACAGAATTGCTGTCAGGAATAAATGAAGTAGCCCATATAGAATAGGAAGTCCCGTGGCTGGCAAAAAATAAAAAGCATGGGCTCTATATATGTTGGATAAAATATTATTATGTTTCAGGATTTCAGCCCACCTCAAATTTTTTTTAACTTCATCCTTATACAATTCAGAGAAATCCTGGGTCAACTCAATGCAAATAATATGGACAAAATGTAATTCCTAGACTTCTAGGATACATTCAGAAAAAATTCTCCAGCACTTCATCTTTGGTTTCTTACCCAGTGTCCAGCCCTGGGAAGCTTCTTTAAGGCCAACCTACTCGATGCAAACTCTACTCCAAGACTCATCCTTGAATAATTCCCCGAGTAGCTCTTGACATCACTAATTTTATTGCTCCTTTTCCTACACAACACACAGCTGCTCATTGCCTCCTTCAAGTCTGACACATCCAGTTACTCTCTCCACCTTGACCTTGCCTCCTCTCAGGGGCAATTTCATTTCTCCAGTTAGGTTGGGCTCTTCAGGACAGCCCTTCCAATTCCTAAGGTACAGGTAGCCCTGCCACCAGCTTCATCATGACATCCCACAGCAAAGCTCATACACTTTCAAAAATGCCTCCCTCCACTCTGTTGTTCCACTCCTGGCCATCTTGCTATCCAGCCTGGCTAGTATCAGGAATTTCAAGTCACTTCTTTGCTGTCTCATTCCCTTTCTGCTGACATTTTGCTTCCCTTTTGCGATATACTTCATCCAGATTTTACAAAAATCAATGAGTTCAGGATAACAAGTATAATAGTCTCATGTGGCCTCCCTAAGATTGATACTGCATTGTTGTTGACCCAGTTATTGCATTTCACTGTTTACCAGAGTCAACTGATTGGGCAATTTTGAAAGAATTTTGCATCTATTTATTTCATTTTCACTAAGTAGGATGACCTTGTACAACTCAATGAGTTATTCCCAAAAGTAGGCTTAATGGCTGGCAATCTTAAGGCTTATGTGATTTCTAAGAATGGTGGGTTCTCTTTGAAGGCAATAATGCAAACCTTTAATTTTCCGCCACTGCCTATTTCGATTGGATCAAAAGATTTAGAATAACTTAGGATCCAAGTAGGATATATACTCAGCATGGAGAGGGTAGAGAGATTAGCATTAAGTCTTTGATTAAATCCCATCTCCTATTCTAGGCCCATGTTTCATCACCAGTAATATGAGCTTTTTTTTTTTTTTAGCTTTTATCTATCCCCTAAAAGTCTGAGAGTCCTTCAAGGTCAGGGGCTGTATTTCGTTTTCCCTGTATCTCCAAAGCCAAATAAAGTTCTGTTAAGTAGAAAGCATTCATCTTGAATGAATGAATGTCCAAGGTTCTGTGAAATTGTGACTTTCATAGAAATATCCAAAACCCCCAACATAATCAACAGCTCTACATGGCAGTAACAGCCATCTATTTATAACGTAAAGGGGCCCTGGGCACATTACAAGCCTGTCCCAAGTTGTGAGATTCAGTTCTGGGCCACAGTTCTGGAGAGGTAATAGAGTGCAATGAAAATATGCCAGATTCTGCTTCAGGTCAGGTAGGACTTGAATCTTTGCTATCCTGGGAAAAACACTAACCATGAGGAAACCACAAATTTTAGGGCCAGAGAGGGCTGAATGTGAACTGGGTTCTATCAATCTCTCACTTAAAGAGTTTTGGGTTATAGGAAAGAGCACTTACTTGAGTAATGTTAAGCAAAAGATGGGTTTTTTTGGATGAAGAGAAATATCAACACAAATTCAAAGGCAGGAAGTACAGATAGGCCCCAGAAAGAGCTGGTGCCAGGAACTGAACACACCCTCCAAACCAGGCCACTCCATCACCAAGTCCTGCTCTCTCTGGGGCCACATGATCTCTCATCCCCTCTTCCCTCTGCACATCTCTCTGCAGAACAATTTTTCTTGTTCCACTTGTAAACAGTCTAAAGATGTCTGCCCAGATCCTGTTTGTCCTCAGTGCTGAGTTCAAGTATCCACAGAGGCTGGCTCATGGCTCTGAGGTCCGTTTCCAATTTCCTGGGAAAAGGGGTCTGATTGTCTCTCCACCCTGGACCAGTGATCTCTGTGGGCCCACTCAGGAGGGGCCAGGGGAGTCTACTTTCTGAAGAGTGGTGATTTTAACCAGGGATGTAGGATGATCAGATTCCCATTTCACAAGGGTCCCACTGGCAGAGTTAGGAAGAATATCTAAGGCCAAGAATCATTTCAGCGGGTGTTGAGTTAACCCAGAAAAGAAATGATGAGACCTTAAGAAAAGTCAGAAAATCTATCAGAGAGAGAGGAGGAAATGAACGTGAGAAATATGAAAGATTTAGAATCACAAAATTAGATGTGGGGGATGAGAAAGGGAGAAGGTTTCTGTCTAGAGAGGGAGGGGTGGCACCACCTAGTCACTGAACAAGAAAACCAAGAAGTTTGAGTGGGTGAGTTTGAGTGGGGCTGGGGGAAAGGAGAAGAACGAACAAAGCTAACATATTTAACAAAGAACAAGAATCTGAGTGTAAAGATTCAGGGGGAGATATCAAAGGTAAGGCAGGGAAAAGATGGCTTACAGTGATCAGTTACAAACATTTCTAGTCTTATTACCACCCCAATCAACAGCCCTCAGGGGCTCCTATTACTGAAGGATACAGTCCAGTCTCTTATGCATGGATGTGAAAGCCCTTCATTACACAGACTTTGGCCACTTCTCTACCCTAAGTTTCAGCCACAACAAGCAAAAAAACCAGCTGCATTTCCCTGAATGCACCACGTTCTCACATCTCTGTGCATTCAGACATCCTGTCCCCTCTGCCTAGACTGCCCTTCCTCCTTCAGCTGCCTAGTTGTCTTCCATTTGTTCTTCCAGACACCTTACCCACCCAAGGCTACCTCTCATGCTCTTTTCACTTGGCATTCTATGCACTCCGCCCTCCTGGCCCCTAGAAAGCTGCTAAATTGCAATCTCTGACATTTTGGTCTGTCTCCCAAGAATGTGAACCCATGAATTCAGGAAATACAGCTTGCATCTCAATATCCCCCATACCTAGCACACAGCAACACCTATCAAATGTTTGTGAAATAGCTGGAAATGTAGAATGACCTCTGCACAGATAGGCACACACAGCCCTTAGGGCATTTTCCCCCAACAGTGTGAATCATCGCTCTCTCTTGTTTTCTTCTGCTGCTTTCCCATTACTGCACATTTCGTCTCTGAGTGAGGACAAAGGAAAATGGTTTCCTGTTTCAACCTTTGCATCAAATGGGCATCCCCATGGCCTTCGAATTAAAGGAGCCATTGGCCTTACATAATTGCGCAGGGAAGAGAAGACAGACTTGTTTCAAGTAAATTAAAATACACTCAGGAAGAAACTGAGCCTACATGAGCTGCAAGGCAGGGAAGAAGAGAAAATGGCATTCTTTAAAATTCACAGTGGGGTGAACCAAAAAAAGTTGACTTATAGGTTTTAAATTTAAAAGTTTAAAAATTGGATGCTTCTCATTTCTTCTCAAGCCAGATTGCAATGGGATGGAGAGAATGGGAGGTAAAGAAGTAAAGAAAGTGAGACAAACTGCTCTTTCCAGAACTTTGGAAATGAAGTACTAAGGACCAGGAGGTGCAAGTTTAAAGCAGAGTGGAGTGAAGTTGGGGGGGGTGTGTGTGTGTGTTGAGGAAAGATACAGTTTGAACATGTCTGTGGGCTGAAAGAGAACATAAAAAAGAAAAAGAGAACTCAAAAAGAACATCTTTGAAGCAAAATGCTAGAGGAGGCCAAAGGGAGTGGGGCCAGGAGCACAGGGGAGGGAAGACACTTCTTCCTCCCAGGTGATGGAGCCCCTACCAGCTTTCCAAGCTCCTCTCCCAACACTGCCCCAGCACATGCTCCTTTCTAGACCCTCTCTCACTCTCTCTGATCAAGGCACACTTTCTCCGCCCTTCATGGGTTTGCACATATTGTCCCCTGCACCTGGACTGCTGGTCCCCAATTGTCTCCTACTGAACTCTGACTTGCCCTTTTAGACATGACTCACAGATCACCTTCACTGGGAAATTTGCCTGAGTCTTCCATTCAAGCAAAGTACATGCTCCTCTTCTGATATTCAAAGACTTGTAAAATACACATTTATTGGTGTACTTCTCCCTTCTGGCTCCCCGCCCCCCCCCCCCCCCAGAGTGGCAGTGCCCTCACAGGGAAGGACTCTGCCTCACTCATACAGACTGAGCACTTGAGAAATGTTGAATGAATGAATGAATGGATGGATGAATGAACAAATGAGGAAAGGGAAAGTCATTTGCTGCTTTAGAAGCTTTGAGATGGTGAAGAAACACGTACAGCCCCTTCTGGCCTGAGAAAGGCCGAAATTTGAGGAGAAAACAGAATGGTTGGGGTGGTCTCTGTTGGGAATTCAATGGAAAGTCAGAGATGACAAGGATTTGGAAGCAGAGTGAAAGCCTGGCTGAAGTTTGCATACCAATGGCATCAACTAATAAACAGAAATCCACAAAATTGACGTTCATGACCCTCCTGTAAAGTGAAAAGCAACTCTCCCACAGTCAATAGCTTTATCTGGGAAATAAATTAAGAGTGATCAAATCCAATTGGTGAGACCTCAGGGACAGAGTGTCTCAGACAGCTGGGCTTTCTAAAAGGCATACAAATACCAACATTCTGTCCAAGTTCATGATCAAAGGCTTGACAGACTCACTCATGAAGAAGAAAATCCACTTAACAGTATTAAGAAAATCTTTGATTCCTAATCTGTTGCTGTGTAAAAATCTGAGTTTTGTTCACCAAATAGAATTAAGTATCAATTAGAATGCTTTTAAAATCTGTATTGTAAGTACAATTTAGCAACACTGACTGATTTGTCTAGCTAGTGAGAAATCACCAGATGTAAATCTAATATAAACTTGACTGGACTTGCCTCACAGCATTCCCTTTCTTGGAACTCTGAAATCCCAGAATACCACAAAATGTTAGAGCTATAAGGAACCTGGAACATCATCTAGGCCAATAACCTCATTTTCTCAGAGGCCACAATGAAAAAGTGAATTTCTCAGGCCTCCCACCTTGTTAGGGGTAGAGCTGATCTGAAAACACAACTTTTCCAACAAATGACCTTCCCTCTATACTGTGTCATGAAAATAAGGTTAAATGATGTCCAATATTCTCTTTTCAGCTAGTCGGCGAATTGTTCAGTATGGTTCAAAAGTTTCCTGTCCCAAAGAATTAGGTTAAATAATGTTTTCATGCCAAAAATGGTAACCTCTCATATAGCCACAAAATACTGTTTTCTGGAACCCTTCATTTCCTCAGAGCTTCAGAAAGTCATAGTTTTACTGAACAATACTAAGGGTCTACGAGTTCTGAAAGGAAAAGATTGTCATCGATGTAGGAGATGGTAGGTTGATGACGGAAAAGAGAAGACGTGAAGAGAAAGCTGGAAGAATGCATTGAATCCATGCAGTCAGGAGAAGGAATGGCTTCCTGACCAAGATAAAGGAAAATGCTACAAAGAAAGACTCAAGGGAAGCTCGCTGCCAAATCTGGATTGGAATTAATTTGTTTAGCACAGTGTTTCTCAGAGCATATTCCACAGAACACTGGTTCCACAATATGCTCTATAAAAAAATACAAATAAAGAGAGGGGGAAGTCTGTATTCAAACAAGACAAGACGGAGAAATTCTGCACACCCTCTCGAAGAGACTCAGTGCACATTAGCATATTAAAGGTGCCAAGTCTTCCTGCAGTCAAGTTTCTTTATTTTTTTGTATAACATTTTTAAAAGGTAAAAACCCTTCTTAACTCAAGGGCCATACAAAAACAGGCCACCACTCGATTTTTAGCTCTTTGCAGGCCTCTGAGCCCTCTTTCATGCTTTTCTTACATAATGCTTATTAATATCCTATTACCTCTGCTTCTGCTGGAGACATTTTAGAAAATACAGTTTAAAGAAATGACTCTCAAACATTGAACATAATCACCAACTGGAGAGCTGGTTAAATGCAGATTCCTGGCCTGAAATCTGCATATTCATCAAGCATCTAGGTGATTCTGACACAGGTGATCCAAGAATTACACATTTAAGGGAAAGCTGACAGTAATGGAAAAACAAGGGTGACAATGACTTTTGAGTTGAAGGTCAAGAAGTAGCCATATACAGTGAGAGAAAAGACGGAGCTAGAGCTCAGTTATCTCAGAGAACCTTTTTATAGCTTCTTTGGGGAAAATTGCCATCTCCCTCAAATAATTAAATCGAAAAAGACTGTCATGAGAGGAGGGGCAGCCACAGCCCCTACTTTCCCAAGATTCCCTGGGGCCGTGGAAATATCTCACTAAGCATCTCTGTATCACCACTTGAGACTGGTGAGGGTGAGCAAAGGGGAGCTTCCACCTTTCCCCAGTTCCTTGTGGTAGAGCTGAGAAAGGAGAGGCATTTATTGAGGGCTTCAGTAAAGGCTTCTGGAAAAACAACAAAGAAAGAGAGCAATATGTAGCTAAATAAACTAGCTCTCAAGGTTTCACTCAGCTCAATAACAGGCTTGATTATCTAGAGCCTGTATACCCCTGTCCCCCACCCCTCACCCCTCCCCCTCCCTCCCCCCCCCACCCCCGCATAAAAGCTTCTAGCTTGTTTCTATGGTGTGGGTGACTTCACTCTAGAGGTGTGCTGGTGCCAGCTCAAGTGTCTCCATTTTGGTAGCTTGAAATTGGCCATGGTGGGAATATTTACATAACAGAAATTGGCAAAAGTCAGGGTGTTATTTATTTATGTACTTTTGAGAGCTGGTTGTTAAACAGTTACCAGCACATCACTGCTTCACACCCACTACCCAGCATGCTTAATAGCTCCATGGATAAAAGTGCAGCCTATGTGTTAAAACAGACCTTGTTTGGAAGTCCAAGACCATCCCTCACTAGCCAGGAAACTCTTCACCTCTCAGAGTCTGCCTGTCCTTCTGTGAAAATGGAGATAACTCCTTCCATTTTAGGGCTAGGAGTATTAAACAAAGTACTATATAAAGAAACTTAGCCCAATACCTGACACACATAGTAAGTACCCACAGGTCATTCTAGACATCTTAAGGCCTTAAAAGAACCAAGAGAGGCCCTGCGAAAGATAGGAGTTGTCCCTCCCTCCTGCCTAATGCTTTCTAAGGTTCGCTTTCCTGTCTGAGAACCCTGCTTCTTCCACAGCTGACTGACAGTGAGAATATCTTCAGAGAGCTCTCACTTTACATACAGGGCCTTTTTCTATACATTAAGTTGACTAATCCTATCAGGATATGACCCAATAAAGCCCAGCTACTATGAGAGACACACATATATAGTAGCAGGTGGGGTACATTTTATTACAGCACCTTTAAACCCACAATCATGCCTTGTCTAGAGCACTTTCTACATTCTGCACGAGGCACAGGCCTCAAGAACAGACACTGTGCCTGGGCCCTCTTTGTATGAACTAAAGACGGGTTTCCTGATGTAGAAATTAGCAAGAAAAAATGTAAAATTTTCATGAATCTTGATATATATTGTACTTTCCTGCCTCAGTAAGAGCATTCTGCATGCAATCAAGCCATTCCCAGGTATCTGAGGATGCTCTAAGGCCTCCAGGTCCTCATGACCAACATCAGTCCTCCCCACCTGATACTGTAGCTGGAGAAGGAAGAAAATTGCACTGATGCTGTATTAGACATGGGACAGCTCGGAGATGCTGATTGTTTAGACTAAATCCCTACAATCCAATTGTTTTCTTGTTACTTGCCTCTCCTAAGGGCTGAGACGACTCACGGGGGATTGTGAGGTATGTTTCCAATCTGAGCTGATTAAAGTTTCAGAACCCAGATCTTACTCATCTGCCTCTCTTTCAGCTACAACTGGGTGGAAGCAGAGCCACGGGACCTGCAGATTCCTTCCCTCTGTCCTGTAGGGGAGGAAGACATTTCCTCTTCCCAAATGGGGGTTCGTCTGGCCGGAGAACGAATTAAATTCACATGAGACAGAATAGCAAGAGAAAATTAAACAAAGCTTTATGAGCAACCATGGCCCGGGGCCTTTCTTCCCAAAGGAAGAAAGGGCACCGAAGAAGTGGGGTGCACAGAGTGGTTATATACCCCCAAACGTGGTGTTTCACATGTGACTGAAACGTCCCTCCCACAATAGTCACAAGATTGCCCTGTCAGCACAGTGCTTGATGGACACAGCAGGTAATGGTCTGCTATCTCGGTGGGCGTAGCAGGCGGCAAGTCTATGTCTGGAGCTGGGCGGTCACAGGTGAGCTCGGCAATTAGTTCCTAGCCTAAGGAAAGATGCTTAATCCTTAAGAAATGCCAGCGTTGGGAGGGGGAGGGAAGTTAGTTACAGGAGGTTACCAGACTAGCACAATAAAATGCAGATTTTAAGTCCTTGCCTTTGGTATTGATTAAGAGTTTTTAGAGAGAAGGTCATCTCCTTTCTTCTTCCTGGTACAGAGAGGGAGGCAGCTTTTACAGATAGAGATTTACCTTACAAATGTAAATGTGTCCTAAGGAAGGGCAAGTTCCATTCCTCAGAGCCTCCTTCCCTGTCCCAGTTTATCAAAAGCAATCAGCCTCAAATAATCCTGATGCCAAAGAGACATATCTTGGGGTGGCCAATTCCAGGTCCCCACAGTCCCTTCCAATCTCTCTGCAAAAACCCAACTGTCTTCCATGATTCTCTGAACATTTCTCTTACTTCTGCTCTAAAGGGGGAAAGAGTTTTTTCCAAAGGACTTTAATTGATTTGGACCAGAAATTAGTATGCAACACACAGTCCCAGATATGTGAGCAGTGAGACAGATCAACGTGTCACTTATTTCATTAGCTATGATTTAATTACAAGAAGAAATGCTTTCCAGTTGTGTGTTCCCCATGGCCCTGATATTCAGTGTAAGGACAACTTCATTTGGATGAGGGAAAGTTTTCAAGAAGAGCTTCTGTAAAATCAGGCTAGGAGAATTCAGCAGCCTGCACAAAATAGCTCCCAAGGTATGAATAGCCCAATCCTTAATATCTAACTTTTACTCAAGAAATATGTCTCAAAGGCCTGCCACACATATGGCCTGATGCTGGATGCTGGGAGTCCAGGACAAAGAGGTCCCTGGCCCATGAGGGAACTTATATGTCGATGAGGGGTCGATGCTGAAACAATGCTTACGCTAATAAAGCCATGATGATAAGTGGCGGTAAATACCATGACAGTGAAGTACAAGGAGCTACAAGAGGAACTGGTGTAGCTCTGCAGGAGTCAGGGCTGCTTCTCTGAGGAAGGGACATTCAAGCCAAGATTTAAAAGATGAGAAGTGGGCCTGGGATCGCATAGCGAATATTTTATAATAAAGGAGTACCAAGAGCAACAGGTCCTAAGGTGGAAAAGAGCAAACCAAGAAACTCAAAGATCAGTGCGGTTGAAGCACAGGGAGGGCAGACAGGCATTCTCACGCCATGGTCAAGTTAAGGATTTGGGCCATTATCTTAAGAGCAATGGGAAGACATGAAAGTGTTCGCAGGGCACCAGTTGATGCGGGGTCGGTGAGCCGAGGAGTCGAAAGAAAGATTTCTTAGACTCTTAAGATCTGGCAGTAGTGCTCTTTTATTTAGAGAGTAGAATAGCATGGGGACATGACCCATGGGCAGTCAGAGTTTCTGCTGCCGCCGCTTCTGCTGCCCACACTGGCATGGGGACAGGACCCATGGGCAGGAAGAGCTGGTGCGTGGGGACAGGACCCACAGGCAGTCAGAGCTCCTGTTGCTGCCCCGAGTTGAGGGTTAGGGCTAAATTTAAGGCATAGGTATATGATTCATCTCTTTACAAGACAAAGGAAAGAACATGAAAAAAAGTTAAAATGGTATCAGTGCAGGTGGGGTCTGGTCATTGGGTGATCCCATGACTTTTAGACAAGAATCAAATCGGATTAAGTAAAGGTTAGAAAGGTTAGACGCCACCACCCTAAACCAGTTACATGAGATTGCCAGACAGCAACCAACTTAAGTTCTTGCCTTCCCCATTAAGAGCTTCTAGGGACAAGGTCATCTTTCCTCTTCTTCCTGGTACAGAGAGGGAGGCACCTTTTACAGATAGAGATTTACCTTACAAATGTAAATGTGTCCCAACAAGGGCAAGTTCCATTCCCCAGAGCCTCCTTCCCTGTCCCAGTTTATCGAAAGCAATCAGCCCAAAACAATCCTGATGCCAAAGAGACATATCCTGGGGTGGCCAATTTCAGGTCCCTACAAGGTCATCCCCCCTTCCTTCACAAACGCAAATGTCTCAAAAGGGCAAGCAAAATTCCAGTCCTCGGAGCCTGCTTCTCATCTGCAGTTTTAAAAGTAACCAGCCTAAAATCCTCATCATAAACCGTTTTAAAATTAAGCAGCCTAAAAGTCCTCATCACCAGTGACATCATCAGCTTTGTATTTTTTAATGATCATTCTTGCTCTTGTGTGGTGAATGAGCTGGAGGGAGGCAAAAGAGTTTCTGAGAGGCCAGTTAGGAGGCATTGCTGTTATCCATGAGAGTAGTCTAAACATCCCCCCAAGCACCAGGATGTTGGAGATGCAGCCTGCACACAGGAAAATTCTACTCCACCAGAGCCTTCAGGGCTACTCGGGGAGGAGAGGTGTACCGTCCATCAGACCGGAGCCGTGTGGCTCACTGACAAAGATCTCTGGAGTACAAGACTCAGCATCCACAGAGACCCCCTGGTGGGGCCTGCTGAGTGGCTACAGGCTGTACCGTATCATTCTTACTGGAACAAATACTTACTGAGCCACAGGGCATAGGGACCTGAATGCAGCTCTTGCCTTTGCGTGAGTGAAGATGCCAGGCAGGGGAGGAAGAGGCACAGGCAGGGACAGACTCCGAGTCAGACATGAATGAGGGTGAGCCACAAGGAGCCTTGTGACCTTGCACCAGCTGCTTACTCTCTTGTGCCCCAGTTTCTTCATCTTCCTGCAAAATGGGGCTAATATAGCTGCCTCAGGGGATTCAGCAAGGGCTCATATAAAGTAAATGAACTAATATGTGTAAAGTCCTATTTAGCACAGATCCTGCCCCTGTGAAGCCTCAGTAAAGGGTAGTGTTGATCTTATCTGGGCGGTACCATGGAATTTGGACCCAAGCTGGTGTTTGAATCCCACCTCTGCCACTTAGCCTTTGTGACGGGACAAGTTAATAAAGTTCTCTGAGTCTCAGCTTCCTCATCTGGTAGAATGGAAATGATAAAACCTACCTGAAAAGGTGGTCATGGAGATTAAATGAGTCAATGCTATTCGGTTTTCTTTCTACCTCCATTCCTGGAAGGGAGGTGCACCAGGAGCAGCCTTTTGTCACAGTGAGAGGGCCAGCCCTGCAAAGAAAGCAAGTGGAAAGTAGTGAAATGAGACACCTTTGAGTGTCGATCAGAGGACTTCAGAGCATCCAGGTAACACCCCCACTGCAAACCTGCCTCTCCGCACAAAGAGGATGGAAATTATTCAGAGTGAAGCTGAATCTGCCAGATACCCCCAGGGAGAGACTCTCATTAGTATTTAAAGAGGTGCTGGAAATGGATAGCTCCAAGAAGGTAAAGCTCTTCAGCTTGGAACACTCAGCACTAAAAATGTGTATCCTGCTCCACAAGGGAGACAAAGAAACCTCCAGAAGTCGCTTTCCTGTTTTTGAATTGAGGAAGGGTGGCTTGTGCTTATTCTTCCAGCTCCAGACTCGTCAGAGCACAGCCAGCTCGCTCGGGGTGGTGCACTTTGATCCCTTATTCAACACAGTCACGACACCCACCGAGTGCCAGGCACCTTGCTGTAGATGAGGGGGGCGTGGCGTGTGCCTCCAGGAACTCACCCTCAGTTGGGGCATGGTAAGTGCTACTGCAGAGGTCAGGACGACGCTGAGTTGCAGCAGGCCACACAGTTAGAGGAGATTCTTCAAGGAGGGAACATCTGGGCTGCATTTTGTACTGAACAGGAGAAGGGAAAGGAAAATGGGCCCCCTGAGCTGGGCCCTGCACAATCATCATCTTTGAATTGGGCAGAAAGGCAACGCAGGTGGAGGAAAGAAACAGCCTGGGAGAAGGCAGGGAGGTGGGAGGGATCTTAGCCCCTGAGCTGAGCCACAGGACATCCCCAGGAAGAGAAGCTAGCCTGACAATTCAGAATGAGAGGAGAGAACCATGATAGCTCTTCATCCCTAGGCAGGTTATAGATGAGATCAATCTAAAGAGCAGAAGAGCTGGAAGGGTCCACAGACTAGTCAGTCATTCTCCCAAATGAGGGAAAACTGGGGTCACAGAGGTGAGGACACACACCCAGTGTCACACAGCAGCCAACTCGCAGAGCCAGGACTGGAAGCCAGGTTTCCTCTTTGCCATGCATGCATAGATTCCTTCCACTGCACTAAAGTGAGGGTCCCTGGGGGACTAAGACATCCATTCTGGCCAAGAAATGGGGAGTTTTTCCAACACTGTGTACTAACAGCCTGAGCCAACAACACCCTCTAGCCCTCGTGGTCATCTCAAAGGCTGGGAGAAGGAGGAAGGAGATGCAAACCCAGACCCACCCAGGACCCGCCCTATCAACCAACTTCCAAAGGAAGCAAAGGTCTAAACAATACCTGATACTGGAAATGATCTGAACTCCCACCACCAGGAGAACAATGGATCAGTAATAATAATGAATCTGCTCAAGGGACCGCTCCTCAGTCATTAAAATGTTTACAAATATAATAGCATTAAAATACCTATAATATTAAAAGAAAAAGATATAAAGAAATAAGAATATATTAACACTATCTAGAGGAAAAAACAGAAAAAATAACTGAAAAGGCAAATAAACTAAAATGTTGGAAAATTATTTTGGTAGCTAATGTTGAACTAAAAAGCAATTTTTAAATTTTAATAAGTTTTTTTCAAATTGTCTTTAATTAACATGTTTTACCTTTATAATACTAAGGTATACACAACATGCATAAACGAATATCTGTCTCTCTCTATAGATATATGTAAATGATGTTTTTCACGTCAGTGCCTTTTGCTGGAAATAGCAGGCTAGCCATGTTCAAGGGCAGTTAACAGGGAACCGGTGCACATGTTTGTTTGCCCAGAATTGTGTCACATACTGTGGAAGATAGAAAAAAAGTAGAAGATACAGACCTGTGCTCAAAAGTCTTAGAGAAACAAGACTAGTACACGTGCGACTCTGATGGATAGCAGGTCCTCATTTACTATTCATTCAATGAATGAATGAATAAATGAATGAATATAGGTCCACGTGGACTAGATATATATGTAGATAGTCAGGACTGTCTGTGATCAGCTCAGCAGCATCCTTACCCCGTCTACTCAGGGGAAAAGCCTGGAACTGCTTTTCCCAGAATCCCTTTCCAGTATGATTCTGGGTCAGTTCTGCCATGAAGAGGCTCTTGAGGGCTCTGGAAGACTGAGGAGACAGAGAAGGCATCGTGTCCCAGGGGCAGCAGTTTGCAGACAGGTGGGAATTTGGCAGAGGCAGATGTTTGGGGGTATCCTCTGGAGAATCCCCCTTTTTGGTGCTGCAAGCTGTTGAATCACCAGCCACAGCTCCCAGCACCTCTGGGCAGCCTCCTGGGAGTTACTCCCCTTGGAGCAGCAGTTGAGGTCAGTGGGCAGCTTCCTGAGACCCCTGCACTTCCTAATTTCCTGAAAGCCGATATTACCACCTTCCCATGGCCGTGGAAATCCCTAATTCCCTGTATTAAACCTCTTCCTACTTAAAATACCTAGAGTGACTTCTGTTCTGACCAAACCATGACTAACATGGGCAACATATAACAAAATACAAGACTGAATGGATCCTGGTATTCCACAAGCTCTAGGAATGCTGGCAAAGTCTGAATCACGGGATCCAATCTAAGCTGGAAGAACCAAGCAGACACGTGAATTATATGCATATGGATGAATGACTCTCCTTCCTGCTCACTGCATTCAAACATCCCCTCAATCCTCCTCTCACTCCTTCAAGTTTCTTTCTCTAAAGCCTCTGCCTCTTTACTATCAGGAGAGATGAGAAGATCATGTCATGGGTTTTTTTAAACAACGGTACTAAATATTGATTCTCCGTTGAAGGATCTCACTTGGGCAATTAACAGTTTGGTTTCCTGGCTGTGGAGGCCCACCCCCTGAAATAAGCCTACGGTAATCTTTACCAAGTTATTGAGACATCTCCAGCCCAGGCTGCCATTTCCTAGGACTGCTCTGAGATGAACTGAGGCCCTACAGCCACATGGGCCATGGAAGAGTGGCACGTGAAAGCCCACTCCATTCGTGCAAATTCACCCAAGGCCAAGGGCAGGTTTGGCCATTTCATTCATATTCATTATCCATCCATTCAATACACATGTGTCAAACATCCACCACGTGCCAAGCACCAGTGGTGGGTGATAGAGACATGATGGCAGCAGACATGGTCCCCATCCTTGAGGAACTCAGATAGTTTAGGGAAGCAGGAAATGCTGAAATTGCAATCATAGAAGGGTGCTTCATTTAGAGTCAAATAGTGTTTTCAACCTAAGTGCAGATATAAAAATAAAAATAAAGACAAAGAGACTAAAATTTGAGCACCGAGTGGAAGTAATTTTACTCCCAGGCAGGGAACATCCAGCAGACAGTTCAGAAAGGATGAGGTTTGAGGAAAAGGAAATGGAGTCTGTCTTTTAAACCCACAAAGCGACAACTCTCTCTGTCTCTTTTAGGAAAACGAAGCCTCTGAATACCACTGAGTGGTGGGTGACATTTGGGCTCAGCCTTCAGGGGCACACAGGTGCTGAGATGGCTGCAGTGGTCTCTGCTGTGCACAGGAAGCGCCCACCCTGGGATTATGACCTCCAGTTGCCTTTGCTCCTTACCATGAGTTGTCTGTTTGGGATTATGGCTCGCAGTCATCATTTTAGCAAAAGTCAGGTCTGCACTGTTGGCAGCAGGTTGGATGGCACGTCAGGGCTCATTATTAAGGTGACCATATACTCTATCATCTTAGCCAGGACACCATTTAGAGTAAAAGACTAACTGCTAATAATTATAACAGGACAACACAACAGCTGTGACCAGGACTGCCCCAAGGAGGACAGTCACTGAATAAAGCAGAAGTAAGGGGGAAGTAACGTGTGTTGTGCTCCTGTGGAACACACCACCAGCTGTTGACATGAGCTTTCTCTCATTTAATCCTCATGACAACTTAGGAAGTAGATGTTACCTACCCCCATTTTACAGACAAAGACCTGAGGCTCAGACAGTTAGGTAACTCACCCAGGGTTGAGGGGTAGTAAGAGGTGGAACCCCAATCTGAACCCAGCTCTGTCTGACACTAATACCCTTTCTCATCACAGCCATTATACAGGCTCCAAAAATGGTAGCATTTGCCTTAGAAGGCCCTCACTGTCTTCGGGACAAAGACACAGGTTTTCATCACCAAGGGTGACATAGTTCCTCACTGCTGTGTTCCAATACTTTGTCACAATTCACCCATTGCTTCAATTCAACACACGTTTAAGCTAGACCTGGCACTGGGCATACACCACTGAAGAGGTGGTTCTGGCCCTGAAGGATCTCACAGAACAGGTCAAGACAGACAGGAAAACCAATAATCACAGGACCAGATGATAAGTGTAGGGACAGAGGACCTCCCAAGGTCTCATGGGACCACAAGCATCTCATCAATCTCATCCAACTGAGGCATGCAGGTAGGCTTCCCAAAGGAGGTGAGTCCACCTTAGAGTAAAAGAGAAGTGGGAATTGGCTAGAAAAGGAGTCAGGACTAAAGCACAGGGACTATCACATGCAAAGCAACAGTGACGTGAAAGAGCCTTCGAGGACACAGAGATACAAGAAATGATTCTGTTTGGCTGGAGGGAAGCAGGAAGAACCCATACAAAGGGTGGCTGAGGGGGCCTAACCTCATCCCTTCCACTCAGCCCTGCCCAGAGGATGCCACCATCACTCAGTTATGCCCACCATTGTATCCCAACCAGAGTAAACCGGGTCAGTAGCAGGCACATGACCCAAGTGGACCAACAGTAATCTTCCTGGAGACATTTTTTCCAGATCCATTTTTTAAAACTTTCATTCATCTGAGGTTGCTAAATTGGTAGCACGTGAGTGGAGGTGCTGGGGTCATTTCGCCACTGTGTGGAGGAAGCTTGTCTGTAACTAAAGCCAAGGTGAAGTTGACACTGAGAGAGAGAGACAGAGAGAAACAGAGACAGAAAGGGAACCCAGAGGACAAAGCTTGAAACTCTGGTTCCAATCATGCTTGAAATTTGGAATTTACATATGTCGCTATAGGAAACAATAATATTGTTTTCTTGCTTAAAGTCTATGAGTTTTTTTGTCCTAATACAGTGAGTCTGAGATACATCTGGGACATCCAAATGAGCATGTCCAAAATGTGTCTATAGAGACAGACAAGCCAGGAGGCATCAACAAAATTGGAGATATCACCATGGGAATCGAAACCTCAGGAATGAACATCATTGTGAATGGGGGGAATATGGGTGAAAGAGCAGTGGGCTGATGTCCAAGCCCTGGGGAGACAGCAAGGAGGGACCCAGCCAGTAAGACTGAGAAGAGCCATCAGAAGTAGAAGGAAGATAAGGGAGAGAGTTTATAGCAGAAGCTGAAGGAGGAAAGCACCAGAGGAGAGGGATTGCTCATCAGGGCCAAATGTCACAGAAAAGTGAATGAGAATACCACTTCATAGCAAAACCAGAGACCCACACGCACCCTGCCCAAGACCGTAAAGTAATTACCACAAGAGGGGTCGAAATGTAATTGAAAGTCAAGACCAGACTCCACAGCCATTTCTGTTCTCTTCTTACTTGACTTTTAACACCCTCTCACATGTCGCCGGTCCCTCCTTGAACCTCTCTTCTCTTGGTTTCCATGCTACCACTCTCTCCTTCCTCTCCCCTGGCTTCTTGTCCTACCTTCTCATCGTCCGTTAGTGACTCCTCATTGTCTAACCAACCTCTTAAATCTTAGTGCCGCTCAGGGATCTGAGACTCTCTTCTCTTCTTACTACACACTCTTCTTGTGCCATCTCATTCATTTATCAGCCTTGTAGCTTCACAGGAAGATTAACCCCTAATACAATCCCAGAGCCCCGAAACCCACACCTGCAGCACAGGAGCATCCAGGAAGGGCGTCCTCTCCAAACAGACCTCACATACATCCATGGAGAAGAATTATGAACAAAGAACTCCCCGAGAGGGAGCCAAGGACCACCGGGACCACCACCTATGGGTGTGGATGTTGAGCATTGCACAAAAACGCCCAGTTGAAACTCAGTTGAGAGGCTGAAATCCAGCCTGTGCTCCACTCTCCAAGGCACTCAGTCTGACACAGCGCCGCGTAACCGGGGAGAAGGGCTGCCCTTTCCTCCTTAGCATAAAGGCACCATCTGCTTGCCAAAGCCACACCCCAGCAAGGCTGCAACCACCCAGAGGGTCATCCTTTTCTAGTTTATACAAAGATGGGGTCTGGACCAACAGCGGCTCAGGGACCCAAGAGACAATGAATAAGGGAGACCCTTCCAGAGAGCAGAATAAGGGGCTGACAGACGGGAAAACCAAGGAATTTGCTTCTCTACAGTGTAGGGAGTCTTCAGAAACCCTGTCCCGGAGGATTGATCATTGTGTCAGACCAGCAACTGTGCCCTGTTGCCCATTCTCTCCTCTTCCGACAGTGTATCGTGGTTCTCCTGCTCCCACTTCACCACGGCATACTGAGCATGTCAGAGGCGCAGAGATGACTTGGACCTGTGGTGTTTAGATCTCTAGACAGTGAGGACATCCCAATGGGAAGGCACACACCGCCCATCATTCATAGATCTTGGGTTTCAAGTTGGTCAAGACTTTGGGATTGTCTCCCTTGGGAAGGCGGTTAAGTGCGTTCTTTGTAAAAAGACAAGGGTGTTTTTGGAAGCCAAATGGTACACTGAGGCTGGGTGCAAATTACTAACTAAAAGATTACATTTCTCAACCTCCCTTGCACTTAAAGGTAGCCATCTGATTAAATTTCAGGCAATAATGTATAAACAGAAGTTGCTAAGTAGGACTTAAAAAGAAGGTAGACAGTTGTAGGCATAGGCACTTTTTTTTTAACCTTGCGTCGTTTCTTCTGTTTCCTGCCTGGAACGCAAACATGATGGCTGGTGCTCTAGCAGCCATATTTGACTATGAGGCAATTCAAAGATGGAAACCACATACTAACATGGTGAAGCAGAAAGATAGAGGGTCCCTTGGTCCCTACAAGACACCACAGAACCAACAGACTAGTCCTTTAGTGTTAAGGACAATAAACTTTCATCTTGTCTAAGCCGCTGTTTCTTCTGGGCTTTATTTCTGGTAACTAAATGTAATTCCTAACAAATACACTATAAATATGCAGAAATTCCTGAATTTATTTATCTATAGTTGAGATCTCTCCCATTAACTTCAAAGCTTCCCTCTAGCTGGATATGCCAGCTGTCTCAAACTTGACATTTTGAAAATGAAATTCATTATCACTGTGTCCAACTCCATCCCCTGCTGTGTCTGTTCCTCGGCTTGGGGTGTGTGGGGATCAGGAACTGAAGAACGGACAAGCAATGAGCACTGGACCTCAGGAAGAGGGACATGTACCAGGACTGGCTGCCTGAGAGTTAAGGGAGGAAGGGCTTACAGCCAAACACTAGAACCCTCCATGGGCTAAAACCCCACCGGGAACTGATTGCAGGCTCAGCTTCTTCCAGACCAAGCGTCTAAGGGTGTGTAAATATCCAGCACAAGCAGGAGAGGCAGGAATGAAAGCCCACTCTCACGAGGCCCCAGGTGGTTTTTATGAGAGTGGAAGAAGTATGGGCCAGTTATTACTGTTGAAAATGTCTAGTAATATTTTATCAAGAAATGACCCTGGAGGAAATATTGGAAAAATCTATCAATCATGTAACATAGGCGGCAGCCAGGAAATGGCCATGTTTTCAGGCTTGTTGGGCCTGAGTAAGGGTGAGGGCCTAAGTGTAGTATAAACGTGAGTGTGTTATGGTATCTGTGTGCCCTGGATGCAAGTGTGCAAGTTTGTGCAGTGTGGGCACAGTGTAAACACATCCACAGGTCTGTGTGCATGCAGACGCCTGTGGTGTGTATGGAGGGTTAGAGTTTGGGGGGAGATGGTGGGCAGAACAGTGCAGGAAGTGAGGGCTACCTTTCCTGTAACGGGCCAGCTAACATTGTGAGAGTCGACAATTGACCTGATACCTTCGTGTCTACGTACACATGTGGGCTCCAGAAAAGCTTATGAGGTAAGGATTCACGTTAGCCCTATTTTTCAAGAGAAGAGACTGAGGCACAGAGAGGGAGAATCCCCAGTAAAGAATTTCCTTCTCAAGAATTGACGTCACGATGGTGGAGCTTTCCACTTGAGAGTTGTGTGAATGGAGGTACTCTCAAAGAGGGAGGAGACAACACAGAACTTTTTAAGAGTTTAGCGTCCATTTGTCCTTCAGAGGCTCTGGTGTCCCAGTCACGCAATGATCCATTCATTGTCCATTGGCTCAGTCTCAAACACCAATCTGGTCCCTCCTGCATGTCAGGCCTGCTGACCCTGGCTGTGGGTGGAAGAGACAAAGTGAGGGGCCCACGAGTGGCACTAATAGGATGAAAATGAGTGAAGAAAGGAGGATTAAGGAGGAGAGAGTAAGCAGAATTTAATTACATTGTGAATACATTACAGTCTCTTTTCTTTACATTCAGGAGACCTACCTGATTGAATTTCAGAACCCCACAGTTTATGCTCAAAACGCCCTCTAAAATTAGCCAGCGCAGCCCTGCGGTTTCTGTGACATCCTCATTATTAACAAGAGTCCCGCCCGTGCCCTTCCCAGGTGCCACCACGTTTCCCGTGCACTCGCCCAGCTGGGAGGACGCCAGGAGTCACAAGGCCTGGTCCTAATTGCAGCTCTGCCCAGGGTGGGCGTCGGGGGTCTCCAGCCAGGTGACTCACTGTCTGGGTCTCCACTGACCCCAAGGAAGGCAAGAGGAAAGTGCAGCTGCTGTCTCGGGGGTTTGGGAGGAAAGCATGAGTTCATGCGACACCACATCAAGCACCGCACATGAGGATGTCGTTGGTGATGGGCATGGCCTGTGAGCTTCTGACCCCATCACCATTGTTCCCCGTCCTTTTGACTTTCCAAGCGCTTTCATATCTATTTCATTAGACCCTTACATCTTCCTTTCCGGAAAGGCATCTATTCCCATTCTGGCCTGAGAAAAGTGAAGTTCTAGAGAAGTTCAGAGGCTTGCCAGAGTGGAAAAGCTAGAACTCAGACCCGGGACCCCTGGCCAGGGATCCAACCATTTCTTCCTTCCTTCTTTCCATATTTATTGCATACCTTCCGGGTACCAGGCACACAGCAATAAATGACCTGGCACCTCCCAACAGCGTGGTACACTCCAGAGGGGAGAGAGACAAGTCAACAGGCAATTACATAGTGACAATGACAGTGATATGGTGGGATAACCAGCCAGCTGCAGGGATGTAGAAGAAGGTCCCTCACCTTGGCCCGCCTAGTAAATACTAGGATCACTGTTTGCCTAGCATGTGCCACAGTGGGAGAAGTGAGGCATGGTCCGCAGCCCAGCACTGATGCCGGCCCCAGGAGGTCCATCCCAGCGGGTTTCACTCCGTACCTCCAGAATCCAGCTTCCTCACTGCCCCAGGTGTCCCCAGACATCCAGGAGAGCCCCAACTTCCATTCCCCCTGGGAACCTTTGCTTGCAGGGGCTCAGAACTCAGAAGGCCCCTACACAGCACTGGCCCTAGGGAGATCTGGGGACTAGGTTTTAAGCTGAGAAGGTGCACACTTGCTTCCCTTTTAGTCTTAGCTACTGGGAAAGGCTGCTTGGGTTTCTGGGAGAATTTTACCCCTTCCCTCCATGTCATTCATGAGTTTATAATTTCAATACGTAGGTTATTTTTCCCAGCTCAAATCTGTTCCCAACACCAAAGCTGTTGAAAATATCCTTTGGATTCTGTTATGGTGAATGTCAGGAGATGAAAATGTCCTGTCAACAGCTGGCCCCAGAGTCCCTCTTAGGGAGGGAACTACTTTTATTTTGGGAAAATACTTTGACAAGCACCTGGCGTAGAAGGTGAGACAGGAACTCAGCTACAGGCACTGGCTAAAGTGGACCCATGAGAAAAAGAGAGGAATTTACTTTGCTCTGGAGAGGGAGGGAGGGTCTGCAAGGAGGGTAAGCAGAACTATGAGTCAGGCCAGATCTAGACAGTGAAACTCCCCAGAGCAGGGTGGGGTCCAGACCCAGACCCAGACCCCAGAGAAAGTTTCATCCAGGAAATTATAAGAACAGAGATGCCTACTGCTCAACATGGAAGTCTTTCACTGCTGTGGTATAAACCTGTCTCTCTACCCTCAGAACTTCAGCAAACTCTATGACACTCCTGGACACTTTGAGTGGGATTTTCTTTTTGAAGAGCTTAAAGAAGGGACTGAGTCTCTGTCTGGATCAATGTCATGGAGGCAGAAGCGTTCGTGGGAAGATGAGCCGCCCTCGCTCGCTGGGAACTTGCAAAAATCCTTGGGACAATTCTATTGCAGTTTCAGGAGATCAAAGTTGACATGAGAATTCAAATAAATGCTAAGGAATTAATTAAAGTGACTGAGGGTGTTGGGCCAAGAATCTGACTTGATAGAGCCCTGTGCGTGCGCAATACCAACACCCCATGCTTTGCAAAGTGTCTTTGCCAAGCTCAAACGTTGTCTCGTCTCCTCTCACGCGCCATCTGGGAGGCCTTTTCAGCAGAGAGGCTGGTGCTCGTTTCACAGGGGCAAAAGAGATGCCCCCTTTTCAGGCCCTTTTAGGCTGGAACTCTCCCTGGGAGAGAGTGATCCTCCTAGGAGGCTCCCCAGGAGGAGGACCCAGACAGCTTGCTGGGCCATGGAGATCACGAAACCTGGAAAAGAGCAGCATCATGAGAGGACACAAGTGTGTGGAGGGGGTGACTTGTCTGAAGGTCTCTAAACTGCTTTGTTCTGCTTGGAGTTTGGAAAGAAAGAATGTGGCCAGTGCTTTTGTGGTTTTCCAAGATGCGTTTTGGTGTAGAGTTCACTGGTTCAAATATCACCAGTGAACAGCAGGTTCTGATATCCGCTGCCTGCTCCTCCTCACGGAGGGCTGGGGAGGGCCCCCACCTCCTGCGGCCACACCGGCACTCCTGAGGGCCACCTCGTCTCCACTTCTCCGCGGGCCCCACGTTCTGCTGATGGTCCCTCTTCCCTCAGGCTGCTCTCCCGTTCCTCAGCACAGGGCCCTGGGTGGGATTTACAGAAGGAATCACACCTTGACTCGTGCTTGTTCTCAGGGTTGACCTGAGGACCCAGCGGCTTGTCCTTGGAACCGCAAGGAGCTTTGTTCCCTCGGGGGGCCCGCCTGGTTCAAGGCCCGACGCAGCTCCCCTTCTGTTTTGTGCTCTGAGTCTTGGGGTCCTCCCTCAGACATATTCTCATCCTCTGAGTTTTCTTAGTAAGGGAGAAGGTATTTTAAGCTTTTGCGGGAGGGGAGTAATTTCCTGGCTGTGACCCAGGTACGAAATGGTTCCCTATTCCCTGTTTTCTCTCCAGTCCCTCCCTGCCTCCACACACCAAACCCAAGGGCAGAGGCTTCCTGGCCTGGCTCCTCCTGTGTGACACATCTCCGCAGTGTGTGTGTGGGACGGGGGGGGGGGGGGGGGGGGCACGCAGACTAAGCACCTTATATCCTGTGTCACATAGGCTACACAAACCCCTCAAAAGTGTCCTCTCTTCTAGAACCTTGCCCAGACGTGGTTGATATAATATATAAATACACGAATGTATGAGGGTTCTAATCATTGCCTCTTCATGCTGAGCATAAAACAGACCAACTAAACCCTCTGTTTCCACGAGCTCATTCACACTCAGAGTAAGAACTCCAGTTTCCGAATGAGAACTAACAGCTCCTGGCAGCCTCTGACTGGGAAGTGGACAGGCCAGAGAGGCTGTGCCTAGAGGGCGGCACCCACTGACAGTGGAGGGACAAGATCCGGGGGCCCCCAGAGCCCAGACCCAGAAGGAAAGAAGTCTCTGCTGGGGAGATGAACCTGAGACACAGCTCCAGAAGGACGATGGCACAGGTGGCCAGGCCTGGCCCCAGAGGCAGCCAGGTCCCCTGCCTGAGAACATCAGGGTGTCCTCTTGGTACAAGGCTATTCCGAATCTCCTCCAAATGGACCACAACACTCATTTCTTACAAGTCACCTGTCACTCAGAGGAAAAGCCAGTCAGTGGCTGGTCATAAATAACAGGGACAGGCAGATACATGGCATCTCTGAGGGTGGGGTTGGGTACAGGGAGTCAGGACAGTGGGAGGCTGCCTGGAGATCACATTTTTCCAGACCTGGACCCCTTGGTATATGGCACTGAAGGGTGGACTCCATGACCAAAGGAGCGGATAGTCCAATGTCCCCCCGCGGGGCCGAGACTCGACCTCCCCTATCACCTCCTGCCAGCTCTCCCAGTGGCCAGACAGGCTGCCTGGGAGAGGGGGTTTCACCCGGTCTGCAGGAAACATCACAAATACAAATAAAGGCTTGGGGAGCAGGAGCGTGGATCTCGACTCGGGTCGAGACCGCGCGGAGGCGCAGTGGGGACAGATGTCGACTTGTGGCTTTGAGAGCGGGGGGGCTGGACTTGTGGGCCCTCGATCCCGCGCCCCAGCGTGGGTCAGGGTTGAACCTCTCCTGGCCGGGCAGGCGCCAGAAGTTCCCTGTGCCGCGCGGGCTTCCCGAGCGAGCGGAGCCAACTGCTGCGCCCTAGCTTAGTATGTGGCCAGCACTCGTGGAGCGCGGGTGCCACCTGGTGGTCATATCTGGTGTGACCGGCTTGACGAGCGCCCAGAGGACCCCGGGAACCAGCCACTGCGACGGGGATCACGAAGGTCGCCACAGCAGTGACTGTAATGACGGCAACACCTTATCCATACCACCCATCTTTCCAGCCATTCTGCACTCCGGCCTCTGTGGGTTTTGGTCAGGCTGGTCCCTCTGTCCTGACAACCTTACTAATTACAATAATAAGGGTAACATCTACATCAAAAATAACAGGAATCTCCACGAGATCTCAGGCACTTACGTTCTGCCATGCACCAGGTTTAGGCACAAGGGATTAAAAATTACCAAGCTTTGATCTCCTACGCTTGGATACTTACAATTAACCAAAATACAAGACAGAGGGTGACAAAGGAGACTCAATAAGCTGTGTGAGCACAGATGAGGGGATAACCCGCTGGACATCAGGAGCTTAAAAATGAGGCATCACTGAGGCTGTGAAGTATGGATAAGATTTCAGCAGGTGACAAAGGGAAAGACATTCCAAGCAGAGGGATGGCCAGGCAAAGGCAAAGAGCAATGAAAACACACAGTAGGTCCAGGAAACAGCAAGCGTAGGTGCGGAATTTCGTGGGAGGGGGCGATGCAGGCAGAGACGGAACTTGAAGGATACATAACTTGGGATGGAGTCGAGGTGGGCCTTGTAAGTGAGGTGCTGGGTTTGAACTTTTCTCCTGAGGGCTAAGATAAGCCACTGACAGGTTTGAAGCAAGAGGATAACTAGGTGGATTTTTCAAAGATGTATTTAGGAGGCAAGTGTGCAGGGAGACTGGCTGTAGCATTCCAGTGGCAGGATAATGCAATCCACGGTCAACAGACATCGACAGGCCTATGAGGTAGGTGCCAGGTGCTATTCATACAAACAGCCCCGCCCTCTTGGAGCTTACCTTCTGGAGCATAATGAGGGGCTGGTAGAGGGATGGAGAGAAGGAGACAGACTCAAGACATTGCAGGATTTGGATCTCCAGGACTTGATGGCCAGTGGGTAAGGAAGAAGGGAGAAGTAAAAGATTTAGTCTAGGTGACAGGGAGAAGAGCAAGGTCACTCAAGGCTGGAACGGAGGACAAAGGGCAGGTTTGAGGGGAAAGGAAACAAGTCTGCTTTTAGATGTGATCAGTAAACAGAACAAGGAGCTATGAAGCAAATACTCCACAAAATCAACATTACGTTACCATGACCCAGCTCCCCCATCCCGTGAAAAGTCAGGCTAGGTTTGCCAGGAAATTCTCCTGCCGTTACAGGTTAAAATTGCATTGAATCAATGGTCAGATACAAATCTCTATAAACAGATTTATTAAATGTTTGCTGAACTAGCATATGGAAAATCATAATTGCTAACATTTATTGAGTGCTAAGTGTGAATGAAACATGTTCCCAGTGCTTCCTTAATTACCTTATTTAAGCCTCACAACTCCCTATGAGCTGGGCACTGGGCTCAGGGCACAGTTAGCAAGGGGCATGGCCAGCCAGCGTCTGTGAGAAGGTCACAGGCTCCTCAGAGGAAGGTCTTGATCTCCTTCTACCCTCTTCCCAAGTAGGTGCTGCAGGCAACGGACACTTTTTTGGCCTGGCATCACGTCCAGCTATTTTCCCATTGTGGTCAACCTGCTTGAAGCTTTATTAGAAGAGGCTTCAGGTCTTTCTTGTTCGGTCACAGTTTAGGGAGGTAAGATATCAAAAAGTTAGGAAAAGCAGACCTAAGAGAAATAAAGAGATGGCACTCTGGTAGCATTAGAGGGAAAAGAAGGGTGCAATTGTTCTTCCTCTTTCGAGAAGATGGAAAGAGTGCATGTGGACTTCAGCAGGAGCTTGAGGCATGAGGCTGGACAGCAGGAGTTACTTTTGACTTCTAGTGGCTCTGGCACTACCCAGCCCATGAGGAAAGCACCTGCACAGCTTCTCCACCTAGAAGGCAGCCAGTCGCATAAAGAAGCCCATTTGTGCAAGGTTCTGGGCCCTCCTGGGCCTGTGACTCCAGGATAAATGACTTTTCAGCCTTATTTTAGACATGGGAGAATTTAACTTCTTATCTTTGGCAGTTCTAACTTCCCACTATTCTTACTCTTATTGTCATCCTGAAAAGATTGTTTAATCACTTTAAAATCATTCAAAACAATACCGAAAAAAATCTCCGAATAAGTGAAACCCTTATAATAATAGTCATAATAATATATTCCTAAAATAGCCTCAAGTTAAGTAAAAACTGTCTGCAATTGATATAGATTACCTCACCAGAATGTAGAATAAATATGGTCATACTGCTTATGCTTTTTTCAGTTGATTACTCTTATAATCAGGAAGTAACCATTTGCTAAATGCCTGCTGTGTTCCAGAAACTCTCGGGTGCTGGGGATGCGTCAGAGAATGAAACAAAGATTTCCATCCTTGTGGGGCTTACTCTCTGGCAGGCAGAGATAGTGAAACAATAGACTGAATAAATAAGTAAATGATTTAGCATGCGTGTTAGTGTTAAGCATAAAAAAACTAGAAGGGGTTATGTGGGTCTGAGATGCTAAGATGGGGTAGGCCTCATTGAGAATGTGACATTTAAGCAAAGCCTTGAAGAAGGTGACTTTGGCCTTCACAAAGCCACAGAAATCCTAATTATACCCATACTCCAGACAACAGGTGTCCAGCGCCTTACGTTTACAGCATTAAGATGGACCTCTGAAGTGGTGCTTCTTAGAACAAACCTTTACTCCAAAACGACCTGCTGAGTACAATTACACTGAAAAGCAACAGCAGCTTCTCTCACTATAAATGTCACGTTCTGCTCCCAGAACTTATACAACTAGGGTTATAATCCAAACAACAGTTCCATAGAATACCAAGGCTAGCAGTACATCTCTGAGTCTCAGATCACTTAGAGATGTGACCTTGGTATTTATTAGAAATCTATCTGTGTGAAGTTCACAGAAGGCCACAAAGCACCCTAAGAAGGCTTTGCAAATTTTAATGAATGTTACCCCCTATTTTTATGTCTTATGTAGCCACTCCTCTGGGTTTAGGCACATGACTCTAAGAAATCTCATGTGGTCCAAATGAAAAGCCTGCATTCAGGATAGTTGAGACTACCTTAGGCCTATAGTCCCCAGTAACTATAAGAATTCCTCTTTTAAGATTGAGAAAGAGGGGGCTGGCCCCATGGCCTGGGCTTAAGTTCAGCGCACTCCACTTCAGCAACTCAGGTTCAGTTCCCGGGCACGGACCTACACAACTCCTTGGTGGCCATGCTTTAGCCACATACAAAATAGAGGAAGATTGGCACAGATGTTAGTTGAGGGCGAATCTTCCTCAAGCAAAAAGAGGAAGATTGGCAACAGATGTTAGCTCAGGGCAAATCTTCCTCAGGAAAAAACAAAAACCCACAAGATTGAGAAAGATCCCTTAGCACTCAGTAGTGTCTGTAGACAGCAGGCACACAATAAACATTTCTATAAATAATAGATGTTCTGCTCCCAGTAATGATGGAATAAATAATTCAAAACAACTCTTCAAATGAAGACAATCATCAAAATGGACAAAATATGAAAGAAACAACTTCTCGAAGGTATTAGAGAGCTATCAAGAAAATGAACTAATGAGCCAGATTCCATAGGGAAGACAAAGCCCAGTGAGGCAAGCCCTGCATTTGGGATCGCGTTAGCTGAGAGACTACAAGGCTGGAGAAAGCCTGAACAGCCCCAGAGCTCTGTGGTAGTGTACACTGGAACAACCACTTTGGGAAAGTTTGATCTAATAAACTTGAAGATATAAAATACCCTATACCCCGGTAACTCCATTCCCAGGTGTATAACCCACAGAAAAGTGTGCAAGGCAGCCAGAAACATACATGGGAATGTTAACAGTAGCATTTCTATAATAGGCCTACACAGGAAACAACTCATGTCCATTGTATATTCAAAATACTGTACAAAACGAAAATAAACAAATTAAAGCAACACACAATAAATCTAAAGCTAAGTGAAGGAAGCCAGATACAAAAAAATACATAGTGTATAATTCCATTTACATAAAGTTCAGTTAACTAGCCAGTGTAATCTCTAGTGCTTAGGAATGTACATTAAAACAGAAGTGATTATTATAAAAGGGACATTGCTGACCTTTGGGGGAGGTAGGCTGTGTGATTGCAAGAAGGTACAAGATTAGCTTCTTGGGTGCTGGCAACATTCTATTTCTTGATTCTGGTGGTGATTACATAATTATTAATTTTATGATAAATCACTGAACTAAAGCTTTTGTGAGGAGAGGATGCAATTTTGTATATTTCACAATAGAAAAATTTTTTAAAAACCTGTTAAGAGGTGGTTGTATGTATCACTAGCTCATTCTTTTTATTGCTGCATAGTATTTTAATGTATGTGTCTGCCAAAATTTGCTTATCAATTCACCTATTGAAAGACATTTAGCTCGTCTTACAGTCTGGCTATTACAAATAAAGCTGCTATGAACATTCATGATCAAGTCTTTAGTATGGATAACAATTTCATTTCTCTTCTGTAAATTCTTATGATCAGAATCCCTGAGTCAAATGCTACTGTGTTTAACTTTTTAAGAAACTACCAAATTCTTTTCCAAATAAAGTCGCTCCATTTTACATTCCCACTAGCTGTATGTGAGTGTTCACGCTCCTCCACATCCTTGCCATCCTTACTATTCACCCTTGGTATATATCCTTAGTATAATCAGTCTTTTTAATTTTAGTTATTTTAGTGAATGTGTAGTGGTATCTCATTCTGGTTTTAATTTGCAAGGATTTTGAGTATCTCTTCATGTCCTTATTTGCCATCCATGTCTCCAAATCTTTTTCCCACTTAAAATATCAGATTGTTTACTTATTATTGAGTTTTGAGCACTTTGAATATGTTATCCCACTGCCTTCTAGCATCCATTATTTCTGCTGAGAAGTCAGTTACTACTCTTACTGGGGTTCCCTTGTAAATGATGCATCATTTTTCTCTTGTTGCTTTTCAGGCTTTTTCATTGTCTTTGATTTTCAGCATTTTTACTATATGTCTATTTGTGGATTTCTTTGAGTTTATCCACCTTGAAATTCATTGGGCTTCCTGGATGCATAGGTTACACTTTTTCAATAAATTTGGGAAGTTTTCAGCCATTATTTCTTCAAATATTTTATTTTCTCTCTCTCTCTTCTCCTTCTGGTACTCCCATTATGCATATATCAGTTCACTTTAAGATGCCCGCCCCATCTTCCCTGAGGCTCTGTTCATTTTTCATTCTTTTTTTCTTCCTGTTCTTTTTTCTTCCTGCATAATCTCTATTAATGTATCCTGAAGCTCAGCAATTCTTTTTTATGCTAAATTCAAATCTATTGTTGAGTTTCTCCAGTGAATCTTTTATTTCAGTTATTGTATTTTTCAATTCCAGAATTCCCATTTGGTTCTTTTTAAAAATTCTTATAATATCCTTTATATTTAATGTAACATTAAATATAAACATACCTTCCTTTATTTCTTTTAATCAAGCTTTCCTTTACTGTGAACATATTTATAATGGCTACTTTAAAATATTTTCATATTAAATCTGACATCTGGCCACTCACAGTTTTTGTTGCCCATCCACCCCCCCCCCCCAATAAATCATACTTCCGTTTCTTTGCATGCCTAACAAGTTTTACTGGAAACTGGACGTTTTAGATAATATATTGTAGCAAATATGGGTAATAGATCCCTCCCCACCTCCCGGGCTTTTTGTTCTTACTTGCTTGTTTAGTGACTGGACAGATTCTTTTAGTGAAGTCTGTTTCCACCCCCCAGTGTTAAGTGTTGCTTCTCAGGGAGGTGCAGCTTTGGGTGTGCCCAATGACACTGGGATGACAGTAGTGCTGGTAGCGCTCCCTTCCATCTTTCCCTGACTCTGGAGCTGTGAGTGGGAACAATGGCCAGCTTTTCTTGGAATGACACTTCCACTCATGAGCTGATTGTTCAGTGGGGGTGGGGAGCGGCTGTAGCCTGAGATCCTCTTGGCTTGCCTTTCATAGCAAGGGACCACTACCTCACAAAATTGGGGAGAGGATTTCAGGGCCAGTATTGTCAGTATGCTGCACCCAAGGTAGAGCCTTCATTTCATGAATGGGGGCTGGGCAGAAGGGAGCTCCCAACTCTCAACTGCACTTGCCTGGGACTTGGTCTTAGCTACAGGCAGCGGGGGTTAGGATGAGAACCACTAAAGTCCTGCTACTCCTGGAAGAAAGCCTTCTGGCTGGGAGCCGGGGAGGGAGGGAGCCCTGTGTGGACTGGAGTCCCCACCTTGCTGAGGTGGGAGGGAGAAGGGTGGGGGCAGTCTCAGTTCAAATACCATAGGCTTTTTTACTAAGATTCACCTTTCTTACTCAAAATTCACCTTGCTTATTGGATTGTCATAGACCATCTTGAAGAAATGATTCTGAATTTGCTATTTGCCCTTAGGATCATTTTCAGAGGTTTTAAATGGTTGAGCTTTTAAAAATAATTTTCACCAGTTTCACTGAAGAGCAAGTCAGAAGAGCCACTCACAGTGTCATGTCAGAAGTTGTCTCTCCATTGAGGTTCAAGAGTTCTTTATATATGGTGGATAAAGCTCTTTATTGGATATGTGATTTACAAATATTTTCTCCCAGTTTGTGGGTTGTTTTCTCATTTTCTTAAAAGTGTCTTTTGAAGAGCAGAAGTTTTATATTTGGTGAACTCCAATTTATCAATTTTTTCTTTTGCAGACTGTACTTTGGTGTCTTATCTACAAAATCTTTGTCTAACCCAAGGTCACAAATATTTTTTTCTTCTAGAAGTTTTATAGCTTTAGGTTTCATATTTAGGTCTATGATATATTTTAAGTTAAAATTTTATATATGGTATGAGTTAATTTTTGTAATAAGGATCAAAGGGTTTCTTTTTGTGTGTGTGGTTTTTCTTTTTTTTTTTCTTTTTGCATATGTATAGCCAATTATTTCAGTACATTTGTTGAAAAGATTATCCTTTCCCATTGAATTACTATGGCATCTTTGCCAAAAGTCAGTTAACCAAATATGTCTAAGTTGATTTCTGGACTCCAAATTATGTTCGATTGATCTATTTGTCTATCTTTATACCAATATTAGAATCTCTTGTGGAAGCTTTATAGTAAGTCTAAAAATCAGATAACTAAGTCCCCTAACTTTATTCTTTTTCAAAGTAGTTCTGGCCATTTTATATCTTTTGCAATTCTATATACATTTTAAAATCATCTTGCAAAATTCACTTAATTCTAATAGCTTTATTTTGTAGATATAATAGGATTTTCTATAAAGATGAGCATGTTGCTTGCCATTAAAGACAGTACTACTTATTGTTTTCCAATTTGAATGGTATTCCTTCTTTTTTGTGTCTTAGCGTAATGGCTAGAACCTCCAGTACTGTATTGAGTAGAAGTGGTAAGAGCAGATATTTTTTCCTTGCTGATATTAGAGGGAAAGCATTAAGTCATTCACAATTAAGCATGATGTCAGCTGTAGGGTTTTTTGTAGATATCTGTTGTTAGAAAATTCCTTTCTATTCTTAGTTTGAGGAAATGCCTTCCTATTCCTAGTTTGTTCAGAGCTATGAGAAATGGATGTTTAGATTTTGTCAAATGCTTTTCTTAATTCTATTGAGATGATCATGTGGGGGTTTTTTTTAATGATAAATTACATAGATTGCTTTTCCTTTGTTAAACCAACCTTGCATTCCTGGGACAAAGCCTACTTGGTCATGATGTGTGATCCTTTTTATTTATTAAGTTCACTTTGCTAAAATTCTTTTAAATTTTTTTTGTCTCTGTTCAGGAGGGAGGTTGGTTTTAGTTTTCTTTTCTTGTAATTTCCCTGCCTGGTTTTCATGTCAGGAAATTGCTGGCTTCATAGAATTTTAACTTTCTGAAAGTGTACAGAATTGGTATTATTTTTTCCTTAGATGTTTGGCAGAACTTCACCAGTGAACTCAGCTGGCCCTACAGTTCTGTTTGTGGGAAGGCTTTTAACTAAAAATTTCATTTCCTTAATAGTGTACAGAGTTCACTGACCTCCCCACCTTCCAGGGACACTGGGACCTGGGGCCTACATGAAGGAATGTGACTGCACTCGGAGCTGGAGATGGCCACTTTGACCCTGACCCCAAGGCACAAGTTAATAAGAAAATGTCCTGTGTCATGTTCCTTGTCTGGACTGGCCACCCCGACAGGCACCTGACTGGACTACAGAATCATCCCATCTGGTGGAACAAACAGATAGAAGCATCCCATCCATGGGAACAAGAAGAAATAACTCAAAGTATCTAAATGTCTGAAACCCTGAGTCAGAACCCAGAAAACATTAGAATAAAAAGGAGTCACAAGCATAGAACTGGGAGTCTCACTGAGGAGAGGATGCTTTGCCTCAGACCCAGACAATCAGCACTCCTGCCCTCCGTACAAACTATTGGGACCACCCCAGCTGATTGTGGTGTGGATGTTGTAAGTACCAATTTGTTGTTTGTTTCCCCACTCCTTGTTCTGTTCCCCTTTATCAATAAACTCTGACTGCTTAAACAACCAAGTAGCCTTGGTGGTACCTGTCATTCTTTGCCCTTTGTGGCTGTGGACAATAGCTACAATGCTGTTCAGATTATCTAGTTCTTCTTGCAGGAATTTTGTAGCTTTCAAGAAATTTGTCCATTTCATCTACATTTTCAAATTTATTGGCCTAAGTTTTTAATAGTCAGTGATTATACATTTAATTTCTGAAGAATCTGTAGTGATGTCATCTCTCTTATTCCTGATAGTCCTGTGCTGTCTTATTTTTTCCAATCCATTTGGGCTAGAGGTTTATCAATTTTATTGATTTTTCTTGAAGAACCAGCTTTTGGTTTCATTAGTTTTAACTTTCCTATTTTTATTTCATTGGTTTCTGATCTTATTATTTCCTTTTTGTGCCTACTTTGGGTTTAATTTGCTCTTTTTTTTTCTAGTTGCTTATGACAGAAGTTGAGATCATGGATTTGAGAACTTTCTTCTATTTTAATATAGGCAACCAGTGTTATAAATTTTCCTCGAAGTATTGCCTTATCTGTATCTAATAAATTCAATATATTTTCATCTTCATTCAGATCAACATACTTCTAATTTATTACTTCATTAGAAGCGTGGTTAGTTTCCAAAAATTCGAGGATTTTCAAGATATCTGTTACTGATTTCTAATTTTTCTTTTTCTTTTGCCAGAGAATACACTTCGTATGATTTGAACCCTTTATTTATTGTGACTTGCTTTAGGGCCCAGAATATAGTCTCTATTGGAAATGTTCTAATGCACATAAAAAGAATGTGTAGTATGCTGTCATTGGGTGGAGTGCTCTATTAAGTCAAGATGGTTGATAGTGTTTTGCAAGTCTTCTAAATACTTACTGATTTCCTGTCTACATGTTTTATCAATTATTGAAGGTATTAAAATATCCAACTATATCTATGGGTTATTTCTCCTTGTAGTTCCATCAATCTCTTCCTCATGTACTTAGAAGTTCTGTTATCCACCTGAGTATTTAGGGTTGTAATTTCCCCATTAAATTGACTCATTTATTATTATAAATCACCATCTTAATCCTAAATCTTGGTAATATTCTCAAGCTCTGAAATCTACTCTGTTTACTACATCTGCTTTCCTTATTGTTAGTATGATACACCTTTCTTTATACTTTTACTTTAAACCTAATGTCTTCCTACTTAAAGTGGCTTTTGTGTAAGTAGCATATAGTTGTGTCTTGCTTTCAATTATTCAATGTGACCATCGCTGCCTATTTACTGGTGTTTAGACCACTTAAAATCAATGTGATTATTGATATGGTTAGGCTTAAATCTATTATCATGCTAGTTGTTTTCTTTTTGTCTTAGCTTTATTCTTTCCCTCCTCCTTTTTCTTCCTTCTTTTGGATTAACTGAATACCTTATTAATGACTCCACTGTATCTTTTTTGGTTGGCTCATTAGCTATAACACTTTGGATGGGGAGAGAAATTACCTTATGGTTTATATTTTACATCTTTTAACTTATTGTTTTCCTTCAAGTAATACTATACCACTTTATGTACAGTATGTTATAGAATACTTCCATTTTTGCCCTGCTAAACTTTGTCTAATTTTTGTTTTACTCTGACAAGCGTTATAAACGCCACAATAAATTGTTACTATTTTTGCTTTCAGTAGTCAATTCTTTTAAAGAGAGTTAAAAATAACAACAAAAAAAGGATTTTCATATTTATCCACATATTTACCATATTTCCACATGGTATTATATCTGTTTGACTTTTGTAAAACATTTCTAATAATGCAGGTCTGCTCATGATATATTCACTAAGCTTGTGGATGTTTAAAAAAGTGTTTATTTGGCTTTGTTGTTTGAAAGGTATTTTCACTGCATATATAATTCTTGGTTGACAGGTTCTGTTTACTATATTAAAGATGTTGCTGCTCTGTCTTCTGGCTCCCACTGTTTTCAATGGGAAGTCTTCTGTCATTTTTATCTGAGCTCCTCTGTATGTAACATGTCCTTTTCCCCCACTCTGGATGCTATTATGAGTTTCTTTTTATCATTGGTTTAAAGCAATTTGAGTAAGCTGTGCCTTGGTGTGATTCTCTCGTTTCTTGTCCTCGGAGCTCATTGAGCTTTTTTGGATCTGAGGGTTTATAATTTCATCAAACTAAAAAAAATGTGGGCCATTATGTCTTCAAATGACACAAATGAAGATGAAAAGACAAAAACATTTTTCTGTACCCCTCCCCTCCTCATATCCACCTCATTTCCTTTGATGACTTCAATTATATGTACAACAGGCTGCCTAAAGTCAATCAAAGCTCACTGAAGCTATGTCCACTTTTTTTCCAGTCACGTTTCACTCTAAATAGTGAGACAGTTTCTACTGCTATGTCTTCCAGTTCTATAATCTTTTCCTTTGCTGTCTAATCTACTGTAAACCCCACGCAGTGTTTTATTTTTTTAATCTCAGATAGTGTTTTTTTCATCTCTTACAAGTTATTTTCTGGTCCTTATAACTTCTTATAATGTCTCTACTTAACATGCTCAATACTTCCTCTTCTTCTTGACTGCTACCTTCTTAATTATATAGCATATAGTTACAATGTCCTTTTGTATAAATAATAATTCTATTATTTGTGCATTTCTGGGTCTGTTTCCTCCCCACCTCCCACCCCACCTTCTCTTGTGGTTTGTATTTTCTGGCTTTCTGCATGTTCGGTAATTTTTTATTGGATGCCAAACATTTTGAATTATCCCTATATTCTTGTACTCTGTTCTAGGAGACAGTAACTTAGAAACTGCTTGATACGTTTGAGACTTTAGTCCAGGGTTAACTTTGCTCTCCTGCTGAAGCAGTAATTTTTTGACTCTCCTATCCAGTGCCCTCTGAATTGCAAAGTTTTCTATTCTGGCTAGCAAACTATTCACTGCCTTCTGTGAACTTCAATGATTGCTCCCTCTGCTCCTGTTAAGCGGTTCTTTCTCCAGCCTCAGTGGCTTCCTCCCATCATGCATAGACTAAGTACTTAGTTTAAGTCTCAAGAGGGACCCTCTTTAGATCTCCATGCTTTCTTTCTGTGCAGCTCGCTTCTCTCTTGTACTCTGCCCTAAGTACTTCACCCACTTTGGACTCTCTGGACTCCCAAGTCTGTTTCCTTAACTCAGGGAGACCTCTGAGCTCTGCTGCGCTGCTCCCTTCCTGAGCTGCAAGCTAGAATCTCTCTCCAGACATCCGCTGGGGCAATCACAGGACTCAACCCATTTGTTTTCCTTCTCTCAAGGATCAATGTGCTGCACTGCTTGATGTCCAGTGTCTGAAAACTGTCATTTTATATATATTATTGAATTTTTTAGTTTTTTCAAGTGAGAAGGTAATTCTAGTTCTTATTCTTCTATCTGAGCTGAAAGTAAGTGTCAAAACCATTTTCGGAGGGAAGGCTTTTATTACAATGTTATAAACTGATTACTTTTAATGGAAGGGAGTGAAGATGTCACTTCTCTGGAGGTATTATTATGTTCTGAGAAAACAAAACAAAAAAACTTTCAACCCGTTGGAGATCTGAGCTCAAATTACAAAACTGTCACCGTGGCAAATTACCAGCTTCTTTGATTCCCAGTTCTCTCGCTGGTAAAACAGAACAGTATCTACCTCATAAATTGTGCGGTTTGAATGGGATATAAACAACCTACCATACACCAGAGGTACTTCATACAATTTAGTTTCATTCTTTCCCCCCTAAAAATGAGTATCAAAAGAAGCTATTTGTTAGGGACCTACCTGTATTGATAAGAGTGATCCTAAGCCTTTTGCTCTCAAATATCTAAGATGTTCTCTGTGATAGGAAAAATAATAATAATATGCTGCTAAAAAGCCAGACACAAAGTGTAATTCTAAGAAAACTGCCTGTGAATTTTACCCTGTGAAAATGAGTGAGAAGGAAAAGTGCTGTGTCCTGCCCTGTCTACTTCTGGTTTGGATTTGGCAGTTTTTTAAGTGGGGAACAATCCAGAATTCCAGCTCTGTCAGGAAAAAGCAAACAAATGAAACAGATGAGAAATTATTTCTCTAAGACCTGAAGCCAAACTGGCTCCACTAGCTGCTGGAAGGGTAGCAGAAGCCAATTTCCTGGAGCATTTGCAAAATCATTTGTAAGGATAATATTTTCCAGACTTTTATAAGGAGCACTAAG
This sequence comes from Equus caballus, assembly GCF_041296265.1. NCBI lineage: Eukaryota > Metazoa > Chordata > Mammalia > Perissodactyla > Equidae > Equus > Equus caballus. The sequence continues at coordinate 61,001,465 of NC_091690.1, forward strand.
GGTAGATTTTTGGTCTGCGGACTCCCCATAGTTAGGATGTATTCAACAGGCAGTTGCTGAGACCACCACCTCCCACCCTAACTCAAACCCCCCACACACTCAGACCTCAGTATCAGCCGGTTCTGCACCTGCAAATTCAACTAACAGCAGACTGAAAAGCCTGTGATGGTTGCATCTGTACGGAACATGTACAGACGGTTTTTGTCATTACTCTCTAACCAATACAACTACTTACATATCACTTACATTGTATTAGGTGTTATAAATAATCTGGAGGTGATTTAAAGTATACAGGAGGATGTATGTAGGTTATATGCAAATACTATGCCATTTTATACAAGGGACTTGAGCATCAGTGGATTTTGGTATCTGCAGAGGTCCTGGAACCAATACTCTGCGGATACCTGGGGATGGGCCTGATTTAGGCACTGAGATTGGGGATAACTTATGGTTTTTTGACCTTCAAATATATACCACAATCTAAGGAGCAACAGGTGAGTACACAGCCGATCAGAATCAAACTGAATGTGCTTTACGGGAGGTATGAACAAAGTGCTTCGGGAAGACAGAGATAAAAGGGCAGCAGAACCTTCAAAGAGGAGATGCCCTCGTATTTCAGGATGTATGCAGAAGCAGAGTAGGGGAGAAGAGAGCACTCTAAATCAAGCGGGGAGGCATACAATAGGAAATGAATCTGAGGCCTGATCTACATGGGATTGGAATGTGTCAATTGGAAATGTTTCTAGCTGAAAGTAACAGAATCCTTGCCTAACTAGAGCCTGAAGTGATCGAGGTTTGTTTTCTCAAAACGGCTCAAAGGTATGTGGTTCCTGGCATTGATTCAGGGGCTCCAAAATGACATCTGGGAGGCAGGTTCTTTTCATGTTTCTGCTCTGACATCTTTAACATGGTGGTTTTTCATCTTTGTACTTTTCACCTCATATTTGCAAGATTGTTGCCACAGATCCAGATCCCATTAACTAGTGTTCTGAACAAGAAAAAAAGGAAGGGGCTGAAAAGAGCTTTCCTTTAATCAGGGAGGAAAAAATTTCTCAAGAGTTTCCCGGATTTTCCATTACATGTTATTGGCTCAAACTGGGTCATGTGACCATCTTCAGAGGAAAGTTTGGAAAAGTATCTGGATAGAAACAGAGGAGTGACATGACAGGCCTAGAAAAATTAGATCCATCCCCTCGGACTGGGCATATTGCCGTGTTAATAAAATCAGTGCTCTATCAGCAAGGAAGAAGGATTAAACAGCGACTAGGTGAGTGATTAATAATAACTGCAATCTCAGTTTTGAACTTTAATCCGCTATATGGAGAGTTCTAATGAAAAAAACAATGCCCAGATGATTCAATTATATCTCTAGTTTTACAGATTTATTTATCCTGCCCTCTTAGATCTTAAGAGAACCTTACTGCTATTCCTGGGAATGACAGGCTTTCAAAAACTGCAGACTCAAGGGCCGGCCCCGTGGCCGAGTGGTTAAGTTCATGCGTTCCGCTTCAGCGGCCCAGGGTTTCACTGGTTTGGACGTGGCACCGCTCATCAGCCCATGTTTAGGCGGCATCCCATATGGCACAACCAGAGGCACTCACAATTAGAATATACAACTATGTAGCGGTGGGCTTTGGGGAGGAGAAGAAAAAAAAAGATTGGCAACAGATGTTAGTGCAGGTGCCAATCTTTAAAAAAGAAAACAAAAACTGCAGACTCAGATTTAGATACAACTGAATTTCTTCCTGTACTTTTGCAGATTTTACCTATATTACAAATTAAATTTCAAAAAGTGGAAGTTAAAAACTTTATTCATTTAAAAACTCTCAATAAACACATTTCCAACTTTATGAAAAAATAATTACTGTCTTTTCTTAAGTATCACAGCGCCATTCAATCATTCATGCCACAAACACTGAATGCTTTGACAAAGGAAAGTACCTCGTTAGTCAATACCTAGTTTGACCACCGGCCTCCAGGTAGGTTTATATTTATAATAATCCTTGCAGACATAGCCCCTACTTTAATAATTCTGAGGAAAATTCCCTTTCCTCTCCCTTCATAGACTGTGTCTCTTCACTATGCCAAGTTTGGTAGTGTACACCTGACACATATGTCACTGGGACATGACACTAAATATTCCCCCTTTGAGTGACTCCCTCTGGCTCACTTCTGAGGGCACAGGGAGAAAGGGAAGCTGCTTCTTTTTCTTAGAGACTCAACAACATTCCTTCAGGCTCTCACCTGTCCAAGAGTCAGACTGAGGCTTATGCCTCACCTTCAAGTTTCCCTGAAACAAACAGGAAAATCAGCACTTCTTTTTTTTTCCCTGGAGAAGTCAAACTGAAGAAATAAATGGCAAAGATGTGGCAGGAAAGCACAGGCTTGGGAAGGTAAAGAAACAGGAGGGAAAGGGTAAGACCTGAAATTTAGATTTACTGTCCCTTCTCCCCCGTCCCTTTTGGCACCCTATTCCATAATGACCAACAACAGGATTACTTCACGCTTCAACCCTTTTCAGACCCTTGGCACCAATCCCTCTCTGTAGCCACAGGGGTCTCTTGTGTGACCAAAATAATCTGGAAAAAATTCATTTAATGGGTTGATTGATGACTGAGGACAGTTTAACAGACATTGAGGAAATAGGCCTCAAAAATTGCCTGGTCCAAATTAAGTGACAGAGGAAAGTAATATTCCTGGGTGAGCTCAGTTTGTGGAAGCCTGGACCTCCCCAGCCGTGGAGGGATGCTAAGGCTGGTATGTTGTGCGCCAAGACCAGGAGCATCCTATTATCTGCAGCCTGGGATTTTCTGACATTAGAATGTTATGCTTTGGGGAGTGGTAGCACCAAACTAAACAAAACACTGAACAGGCTAGCTGCAGCGGCCTGTGGGCTGGAGAAAAAGTACAAAGTACACCTGGCCTGATGCCTCTGCTGTGGACCAGATAGAAGGTGAGGCGTGTGTGTGGGTATCTGTTATTACTGTGATTTTCAGGTCTGCAAGGACAAAGGATAAAACCCCATACATTATTTCACTTAGGACACGTTTGGAGGGGGGAGAAGTGGAAAGAAAATGGAGAAAGCAATAGGAAATGGAAAATGAGTTCTTGCCCCGTCCGTGTAGCCACAGTAAGGCAGGTGATGTTATGGGGTTGCTGAGAAGAGGCTGACTGTCCTAGATTTCGAGGCCCCACATACAGGGGAACAGCTCTTTCCACATATGCGCAATTATCCTCCATACTTTCCTGCCTAAGAAAAGTAAAGCTATAAGAGAAGTCACTGTCCCTGGAAATGTTTACTCCATTTTCATGACCCCTCCAGAGCCCTCCACCTGACCAGCTGTCACCAAACAGAGTGGTGGAGCGCTCACATTCAAGGAGCACAGTTAGCAAAATGTAACACCAGCCAGCAGAAGAACGGCAAGAGGCTCAGGGACGAGGAGGGGTGGGGGGGGCAACACGAGGTCAGGCATAAAGATTCCAAGGCCGGGAAGGGGAAGAAAGGGGAGAGCTGGGACAGGAAGTGGAAGAAGGAGAGAGAGAGAAAGAGAGGCCACATCACATCAAAGAGGAAGAAAGTGCTCACCAGATACTAAGTGTTTCCTCCAATTAAAAGTCACTCACGTTTCCCCTAGTGCAGAACAGCAAACATTCTGATTCACCACAGTTGTAAGCTTAGGGCTTCGCACTGCCCTGCTGCCGTCCTAGGACACATGCTACATCGTGGTCTAGTCCCTGCCCACCTCTGCTTCCAGAAGTTGCATGCCAAAGTCAGTCTCATTTCTTCATAGTCACCCTTTCCATAACTACCAAGCTATTACAAAGTCACCTGAGGCTACAGCTTGAAACAGAAACACAGCCTCAACCCTGAGGTCCCCATATCCCAACTTGAGGGAAGTACCACAGAGCCTCAGGATCCAAGGCCACACCCCTGATCTCAGAGGGTCACCTCAGTCCCTGACACTCCTTTCCTAGCTAACTCCACAAGAAGGAATTGCAGAACCAGCCAACGCACCAACAGGAAAAGGCTATATAAAGGAAGGCACAGGGCTGAGGCAGCTGTAAGAACAGTATCCTGGGCGTCCACAACCAGGCTAACCTTAGCACTCATCAGTCTCAGGCCGGCCCTACAGAAAAAACTCATTTCTTATTCTTTTTCTTATATTTTTTTTCTTGGTCACTCATTTTCAGTTACCTAAATCCTCTACCTGAAAATGAACCCTGAGGAGAGAAGCAGGAACAGGTCAAGGTGTTAGGGGAGATAAGGTTTTTCAGATATCTTAGCAAGGTCACAATTCAGAAACGAATACTTTTGCCTTTGTGGAGCAAAAAATCACCCATGTAAGAATGATTTTATTGTTCTATCAAACTACCTTCTACTTATACAAATAAAAATAAATCACAGGGAGAACTCAAGAACTCTATGGCCTTGGTGGCTTACTTCTTTGCTTCAAAGGCAGCAAGAACACCAGGTCACTGCTCCCCTCTGGCCCTGCTGAGAGGCTTCCTGACCACCACCTGGAGGAGGATGTGACATAAACAAGTGCACAAAGCTCCTTGAGGGTAAAAATTGATTTTCATTAACCATGCATTGGCAGAGGACTTGGAAGCTCAGGGAGGTGATAAAATACTAGCAGAAACACTTTTTTCAGCATTAATAACTAAATCAAATGTTAGCCTAGACACAACCCACAAGGAGATGAATATTCCAGCTCAACAAGAAAATACTGTGTGACAACTAACCAATCTGGGTTTCACCACAAAAGATATGTCTGTTCTAGAAAAAATTAAATTGTAAAATCTGAGAGCAAAGAATAAAAAGGTAAGATTCTAAATTAAATAACTAAGCAACAAAAAGAAGGCAAAAAATAAACTTGGTATCAAAAAGTGACAACAATTTTTACAGATCAAGAAAAAAGTTACAGAATCAAAGAATTTATGAAAAAAAAATAACTGAACCAAAGGTTTTATTTCAGAAATGAGTAATAAAATGGACTAAAATTATATGATGAAAAACTGGTAAGAATCTCATGGATTTGAGACAATTTGTCATCTTGCAACCTCAGCTGTTACTTGTTTGATACCAGCTCTAGGATTTTATTAATACAGGAAATAGTAATGAAACAACCATAATATTACTAACTACCCTAATGCACTGTTTTTCAGTCAACATAAAGATATAGAAAATACTAAGGGGCATATTAATGTTTAATGTAATCAGTTCTGGTGGAAACTTACCATACACAGGATTTCTTCAGCATACAAATGGACTAAAAAAAATGTTTGGAATGGAGACATCTATTTGTCTTTATTTATGATGCCCAGCTGTTGACCAATCCCTGATTAGTTAGAGGTAGAAAAGTAATCACTTTGATTGTCTTCAGGAACACAGTTTCCCCATGTTTGCTTGAACAACTACACTTTGCAGTCTGTCCCAGTGAAATCAAATTGGACTTCTCTAGTCAGCACTGTAAATTAGGTAACCACTCACTGATGCTATACATTCATTATTGTATTCTGCTTCACGATGGTAATTTCATTTTACATTTTATATAAAATAAAAGATGCCTGTAGTTGACTTAAAAAGAGTAAATTATAGAAATGCACCTTTGACCAGTAAAATTTTACTGAACAATCTCATCACATTTAGTAGAATCTGTCTTTCAATATAATAGTCTTTTAACACCAATGAAAACAATAACTTATGAATTAAAATATTTTTCTCTTAATCTGCAGGAAAATTATTATAAATATAGTTTCTGAATAGAGAAAATGAGGTGTAGGTAACGGTGCTTTCTTTACTGCTGTAACACTACATTTTTAAAAGCAAACACTGTGCCAATCATCATTTTGATTCCAGTGAATACAAACTTAAAACTTAATTTATTAATCAATTTTGAAGTCTGAAACCCAAAAGATTCTTTAACAGTACTGCCTAATAGACAAGTCAATTCTAAAAAGTTAACCACAATGAAAAATTATGACCAAATTAAAGTGGTTTTCTCTGTTACCATGGTACCAGAGTCTATCTTCTTGTTGGGTTTCAATTTGCCGTAACAACCAAGGATAGGATTACATGGAAACAGACGTATACAAGGCTTAATGAAATTGAACATGGAGGATTAAGCATTTTGAAAGTCTAGGTTATAATTCTTGTTGCAACACAAATTCTACTGCATAATTAATTTACAATAGCCTAAAACTTTTCAGCAACAAAATTATATTAAAAAAATATACCATCATCCCAACATGTTACATTAACTGTACACATCATAATCACTTAAGCCTTTTATTAACTTAGAAAAGTATAACTTTTCCCTGAAAAACTCTAAAGAGTGATCATATTTCTATCACAGCTCTCCTGAACTAACTTTCATAGTCAGCAGTGACTACATTTTGTCACCTCTTTAATCTAACAGAAGTAGAAATGGTGACAATGATTTTTTGGAAAGTGGCTAGAGAACCTGAATCCAACTAATGATGAAACGGACTTTTTAACACCCACTGGATTTTTATATTGTTTTAATTGTAAAACATCCATCGTACAGGTGAAACAGGTGACAGGGAATGAACTTGCAAACTTGCCAAAACTACTTTTGTTCCATAGGATTTGATCCCTTCTAAATCAATGCTGGCATACAAACTTAGCTAGGAAGAATTCAGTCCTTGTAAATGAAAAGAAACATCATAAACCTACCAGAGGTTTAAAAGTAACTTCATTTGTTTTTAAATATTCAAGTGTAATGCTTCTGTAAAAGATTAAAACATACATTTCAACGTCATCAGATATGCCAATTTCCATTCGCTCCTAATCTGCCATTAGTACATAGGTTCACCGGGCTGTCAAACAGCCCAGTGGATCATGGAGAGAGATGAAGGTAGTTGTGGAAGAAGAGCATGAATGCCACGGCATTTATCCAAACAGCATGAGACCCGTCTTTGCATCCCTGAAGTAAGAACGGCCACCTTTCTCCAATTAATTTGCTCTACTAAAGCAGCATCGTCTGTGAAGAGTTACTTCATATCCATAACATTTCACTACTATAGTTACCCATTCAAAAGTTAAAAATATGCAGACCAAATTCATGTACCCGTGATCCTTTGTATCCTAAAACATAGAAATATTCTTAGTTTTAACCAAGAATTATATTGGAATGAACTAAAAATGTCTATGAAAGTAATTTTAAGTATACACCTTTCTACATAGATTATTTAATATTGCTTGTGGACACAATTAATCAATAATCATAATCCCAACCACTACAGTGATCCAGAATCAGATTCTGGCTATGGAGGGAGCTTAATTATTAAGCAACACCTTCCTAAAAAGCTTCTGTATTTCTGACTGTAAGAAAAACAAAGGGAAAAAAAAGCAAATCTTTCATTGAAATAACACTGAGGTTCAAGCTCGGGCCCCCTTCTTTGTGTTCAACATAATTAACTCTTCAGGATAAAATAATGAAACATTAAGTCACATTAATAAATAACAGTCATCTTCAAGAAAACTCTATGGGCAACTCTGGTGCTACAGTCGTATATCTTGGATCCAACCTAGGGATGAAATCCTGAAAGTGTTTAGATGCACCAGTACCAAAAACATCAAGGACTTTTCGGTTCATGACAGCAAATCTGTAAAACAGAGGACACAGTGAACAAGTATTTAATGTAGTTTATACAATATGATGATTCACTCTATCTGACTTATCTTTCATGAGATGGGAAAACAGAAAAGGCTGACATGGCAAAAGACTCAATGGCAGATTCAAAAGTCACTTTGATACTCTTCCTCAAGAGTCACTGTCTCATATTTTCTTTAAACAGATAATAATCTCCAGAACCGAAACCCCAGAGATTACCACCATTACTTCAAAGCCTTCTAGAATTCTTTCCACTCCATTGTGTCAAATAGAAAAATAGATTCATTACAATTTTTCTGATGAATGAAATCACAAAAAACTAAACAATGAATGAGCTAACATTTACCAATGAGGCAAAGGTACTAAATGTAACTTCTCTCATAATTGACGTCTTAATGTCTCACAATCAACAGAAAACACACCCAAACATGCAAATATTTAATGATTAAAAAGCAAATAGCATATATGTTTTCAGATTTCTAATAGACACAACAGAGTAAAAACACATCCTCATTTTATCTATCACCTAACCTGAGAGACCAAATTTTCAAAAGACACATATTTAGCTAATGTGCAGGATGGACTTTCTGTGACTCTGTGCCTGATCAAAAGCATTTCCTCTCTGGAGAAGACAGCAGAGTGAAATTATTCTGAGTCATTGGCCAATATCATTATTCCAGGAGCCAATAAATGTGATTTTAAGTTCCTTTCCAAAATAAGTTCCTTTCCAAAATAATCAACTGGTTATATCATTAATGTGCAGAAACTAAATGACAAAGAAATAAATGTTTGAATTATTATAATATAAAGGATATACACTGTCATGGCTAAAAGAAAGAATTCTGAAGCCAGACTGCCTGGCTCATATTGCATCTCCATCATTTACTAGCTATGTGACTCTGGCAAGCTATCTAATCTTTCTGAGCATCTCAGTTTTCCCATAGGTAAAACCGAGGTATTAACAGTACCTATTTTATAGAGCTATTTTAAGGATTAAACACATATGTATGTATACGTGTGTTTGCGTGTATGTGTGTATCTTAAAACCACAACTGGGACATTGTAAGCACTATACAACTGTTTGCTATTAATACTATTAATGACAGTATGTTAATAGCAGTTGCAACAACTGAGTGCCTACTAAATGCTGTGTTGGGGGCCAGCTGGTGCTGCAGCGGTTAAGTTTGCATGTTCTGCTTATTGGCGACCCAGGGTTCGCCGGTTCTGATCCCAGATGTGGACATGGCACTGCTTGGCAAAAAGCCATGCTGTGGCAGGTGTCCCATGTATAGAGTGGAGGAAGATGGGCATGGATGTTAGCTCAGGGCTGGTCTTCCTCAGCAAAAAGAGGAGGATTGGCAGTAGTTAGCTCAGGGCTAATCTTCCTCAAAAAAAAAAAAAAAATCCAAAAGTGTTTAAAAAATAAATAAATAAATAAATGCTGTGTTACCACAAATATCTCAACTTTCTCACAACCATACAAACTACACATTATTGTTTCATTGTAGAGAGAAAAGAAACTAAGGCTCATGAGCATGAACAACTTTCCCACAATAACACAGCTAAAGGGACGACAGCTGGAGTCAAAGCTAGGCCTGCCTACTCCAGAGCCCATGGTCTTTCTATTGGGTCAAGCTGCTCCCAAAGAATTAAATTAAGATCAGGAAATGGTGACAACAATAAAGAACATGAAAGTCAAGGCAGAGGAGTGTATGCTTACAATATCAGGTGACAGAATATGATTATTTTTCCAAAATGGAAATCAGGCAATTATTTAGGCATCGTCTCTAATGAATCTGTTTTACATTTTTAATTAAAAAGAAGAGATCAAAGATTTAAAAAGCAGACTTAAATATGTTATGTAGCCACTAATCAGCAGTTAGTAATTCAACACGATATTAATCTAGAACACTTAAAATATCTAAAATATTATAGGGAAAAGATTGTCAATATAATGTTCACTAAAAGAAGGCCCCACGTTACTCTCAAGTTGGTCAAAAATGATTTCTACCTAGATACCTACTTTACCACTGAAAGAATATTCCCTCAAAGAGATAAAAAGATTGAAAATCGTCTTTATAGAAATCGCTTGTTTTCTATGATCAGCTAATGCATCTCAGCCACTTACTTGCCCTTGGTGAGCCTTAAAAGGAACTTCCAGTAAGATGGTCGCAAGGTCTGAACTTCCATGACAGCCTAAGATGAGAGTATTCAATTTGAGATTTCTTTCACTAAATGCCAGATATTACCAGCAGTCTAAGGCAGTAGAGTAGTTTTATCTCTTTTTTATTGCTCATTATATTTTAATAAGGACAGTGATGACAATAATAAGAAAACATGTATTTATGTTTAAGTTGATAACTGTCAAGAATATCTGTAAATATGCCTTCAATAGGAATACTGCTTATGAAATCATAATTGAGTTAACAGTCATTATTATTAGGAAGCATTTACTGACTATCCATCAGATAGCTGGTACTACACTAATTATAATAAGTTTATCAACCAGCATTACTATAAGAAAGAGCAAATAAAAGCTGTCCCAAAAACTTGCAACAATTCTAAAACCATTAACATCAATAATGACAAATACAGAATTTAAAGAGATTGAGCTGTGCTTCTATTAAACTGGATTCTCCCCCACCCTCACTGCCTGAATAATACTGAGGAAATGCAATTATTCTTGTTTATGCCGTTGGTATCTTTTCTCTAGAAGGATAATGAAATTGGAGCATTCTAGCCGAGGTACTAGAGTAATAATTTACCTATAAAAATTGCACTCTGTTGAAACCAAAAAATTGGTATGTTCATAAAATATGACCTGACATGTTTAGTGATTTGAAACTTGCAAGCTATCCAAGTTAAAAAAAAAAAAAAAAAAAAAAAAGCATACAATGTAATAAATAGAAATGTCCCAGGCCTTTATATTTCCCTCACTGGTTTAATGTACATTAGAAACTGAAATAATTCTACTTCACATTTCAAAAAGCTATACTTACTGCCTGGAAGCAAATTGCTGTAGAGATGGAATAGATGATAGTATCCGCATGGGGAAAATAGGGAACCTTTCCTGCTTCAATGCCTTTGAAATACATTGTCTGCAAAACAAGCATAACCCAAGACTTATAAAGTAAACAACTTTAAATAGCATTGACAATATAGTAGAGTAGTATGCTCCCTATCTACAACTATTTTTTCTACCTTTCAAAATCCTAACAGTCCTTTCAGAGCTCAAATCACAGGTTGCATCTTCCACAGCAGCGTTAAGTGTCACTCATTTCCTTTCCCTCATTCCCTCACCCAAACCGCAGATGCCAGTAATAATACTCTTCTGTGAGATTCAGTAACATTTTATTTCTACCTCATTTATGTCATCTAGTCTTCAATACTTTTCATACAATACCCAGGGTCTCCCTTTCCTGTTAGATCTGTTCACTCTTTCATTAAACACTCAATGGTGCTAACTATATGCTAGGGACCATACTAGGAGCCAGGGACTTAAAAGGGAATAAAACAACAATGCGTAACAGAAATAACTGATGCATTCTAATGAAGCTGTAAGATATCTAGATATAGATATAGCCTCACTAGATGTGTGTGTATATATATATATATATATATATATATACACACACACGTTTATCATATGTGTATATATGTTTATTTATAAATTTATAATATATATATATATTTTGGCTCCCCAGAAAAGGGAGCAATGACTCTGTCCAGGACAAAGGACCAAGGAGAATTTCAGAAATGACTACATTTGGGGGCCGGCCTGGTGGTGTAGTGGTTAAGTTTGCACACCCTGCTTTGGAGGCCCGGGGTTCACAGGTTCAGATCCCGGGCATGGACCTACACACCACTTATCAAGCCATGTTGTGGCATGCATCTCATATATAAAATAGAGGAAGATTGGTATGGATGTTAGGTCAGGGTCAATCTTTCTCAGGAAAAAGAAAAGAAAAGAAAAAAAGAAATGACTACATTTGAGTAGCACCTCTCAAACTATCTGCGGTGAAGAACCACTTTTTTTCTTTTTCTTTTCCAATTTTCATGGTTTGATACTTTTATAATAAAAATAAATTACTAGAAAAATAAATTTTAAAAACACAAAATTGAATGAAATTTTCACTATTATATTCAAAAGATAAATTACTCTGTGAAGTTGCTATAAAAGTTTTGAAGTGCTTCCTCTCAGTTTCTATATTTATCTTCTTGTGAACTGGTAACAAATACATGGACTAGCACAAGTCTGCTGACCACGGTTTTAATAATGCTGCCTTATAAGAGGCCTAGGATCAACAAATAGATAGGAGAAAAAATGCAGGGGTAACAAGCAGGGTGAAAGTACAGGATACATATGGGGAACTGCCAGTAAATTTATGCGGATAGAACAAGAGATAATTCAGAGAAATGGGTTTTCTGGAACATGGGAAACCTAAAGTAAAACTAGTAAGAAAAGTGGAAAGAAGACAAAGAGAAAATGGTGTTACAATAGGGTGGACGGAGGTTCAAGAAGAATATGGGTGGTCCATGAAATAAAGAACATAAATAACTTTCTCCAAGAAAAAATTTGTCTATACAGCTTATTTTTATTTAACATTTATTATCTATTAATATAGCATTTTAATATAAAATTAACATCAATCTGTAAGATACGTACAAGGAGTTACAATCTACTTGGGAAACAAGATAAACATGGGCGATTATTTTGAAAATAATATGACAGTATATTACAAGGTATATATTCTAGTGTATTCATGTTAACAAAAACGAAATTCAGATGCAGTAGAATGGCATCATAGAAATGTTATGTGAAACAGCTATCTCTTGATATATGGATTGTGTTCCTAATTATTTCTTATAATAAAATATATCTATAGAACCAGATTCTAAGTGAATGAAGGGTGGGAATCATATCCTATACTTCTACATGCTTACCAGCATCTAGCACAGTAATGGGAATAATTATAATAGATAATAAATATATCTTGGAAATAATTTTTTCCAACAAAAAAGTTGTCTATACAGCTGATTTTTATTTAATATTCAGCATATATACACCATTTTAATATAAAATGAACTTAAATCATAGGAAAATGATTGCCTATTACACCATAATCACTAATTCCACAAAGGACATGGTAAGCTTAAATTTCTAATTTCCTATATCTAAACACATTCTCATCAGCATACTTTATATACCAGTTTCTTTTGCCAAGATCAGACATGGCCCACTGAGACAAGAAACAGAGTGACACCATCGCTTGGCTTAAAAAACTCCAGCCATTTAGGAAAGCACTGTAAAACAGACATTTTACAAACTAGACTTCAATATTGGATTCCCCCCGTGTCAAAGAATATATTTTTGCTAGCTGGGGGTTATTTTCTTTCTCTCACTCCCATTTTCCTCTCCATTAGCAAGCCTTGTCAACACTACCTCCCACGCATAGACCAAATCTGTGTACTTCTCTCCACGTCTATTGTGACTATCCTGCCACAAGCCACCATCTCCTGCCTAAGACTAACTGTTCTCACAGCTTCCAGCCTTGCCGCTAATCTATTCTCTATATAATAGCCAGAATGTTCTTCTTAAAATGTGAATTAAATCACGTCATTTCCATGCTTAAAACTCTCCAACAGCTTCCAATTGGCGCTGAGAAAAAAATCAAACTCTCTTTCTCTGTCACACGCTCACACACACACACACATTTGGAGACGGCAAATCTGTAATTGTCTTAATGTCATTAGGGACACAGATTTTCAGTGAGATAAAACTTTTTAAAGATCAAACAAGTTAAATAAAATCTATAATCTTAACTTTGAGTTAGAAATATCAATATGCTCCTAACAATTTTCTCTTTCTCTAAAAAGAAAGGGGTAAAAAAGGATTCTTTACATCTGTTCACTGGAAAGGCCAAGAAATAATGGCTAACTTGGGAACAAAAAAACTTTTAGACCCCAAACTGAAGTCTCTAACTACCATTTCCCACCAAAAGAAAGTAGGGGGCCATTGGAGAAAAGACTAATTCTATGTCTAGGGTAGGAAATGTCCCAGATGAGCCTGGAATATCTTGCTCTATCACAGAGCAAGAAAGCCACCAAAAATACTGACATTATGTCAGAAAGAAACAGATGTCAACTTGAAGAGGCTCTCATGGCCAGAGAGGGGGCAATTTGAGCATAATGACTGCAATGGATTGAAACAAATCAAGTACGTTAAAATCTATGTCTTCAGAAGGACACTTGAAAAGGAAGACTTCTAGGTCAACTTCGCAGGATGCTAGGGACTAACGCATGCTGAACACTGGTAAATAAAGGGAAGTAATAAAGCATTTTATTATGACATTGTGAACAAACTATTTCAGAGTAACCAAACAGCTGAAAAGGAAAAGCTTTTTTTAGAAGAATTCTCACTAACAAATGCAGAAGAAACAACAATATTAGATTATGACCATTTCATAAACTTTAATCAAATAATAAATGCTGGTAATGATCATTAATGGCTAATAAAACAATTAGGTAAAAGACTAACAGGGAACCTTATGTTGGCTCTGTCAACACTGAGCCCACTGATCAATTTTAGCATCACAAAAAGAGAGACAACCAGATATTTTTGTCCTTCCTGAATGTGATGTGATAGGAATTCACACAGGAAGTAAATGTAAAGTATTTCCACCACCTCCTTAAAGAAAAATTTGAACCTGAATTTGCTTAAGTCTCTAGATCTAATTAACAGTTTACAGGAAATACATAAGTTAAAGAAACATGTTAACACCACCAGTGAGGATGCAATCAGCAAAATCCAGCATGTGGGAGATTCCATAGAACTAATGACCTAGACCTTCAACAAATGAATGGTAAGGAAAAAAAGAAGTGGGGGTGGGGTGGGTGGCAACTGTTATAAAATAAAAAAGACTTTGGATCCCAATTAAAACACACAGACAGCAAAAAGACATTTGTGAGACCATTAGTGAAAACATGATAATATTAAATAATTACTAGGGTTTTTTTAATGTATGATAATGGTATTTTGATTATACTTTGGTGGTACTGTTGATTTATTTTTTTTTTAAGATTTTATTTTTTTCCTTTTTCTCCCCAAAGCCCCCGGGTACATAGTTGTATATTCTTCGTTGTGGGTCCTTCTAGTTGTGGCATGTGGAACACTGCCTCAGCGTGGTTTGATGAGCAGTGCCATGTCCACGCCCAGGATTGGAACCAACGAAATCCTGGGTTGCCTGCAGCGGAGTGCGTGAACTTAACCACTTGGCCACGGGGCCAGCCCCTTGTTTGTTTATTTTTAAGGAGTCTTTATCCTTTAGCCTTAGTCTTTAAGGAGTCTTTATCCTGAGTCATTTATGGATGAAGTGATATGATGTCTGGGATCTGCTTTAAAATTATTCAGTACTTCGGGGTTGGGAGAGTATAGATGAAATGTGATTAGCCAAATGCTGTTGACTGTTGAAGCTGTATCATGGGTGCATGAGAGTTAATTACATTACTCTTTCTATACTTGTGTCTATTTGAAAATAACACACATAAAGAAAGAAGAGGAAATAGGGGAACTGACTTTGTAAATACTTTCATAGGATTAGAATTTGCTTTTGTAATTAGGATATATATTTGCTGCTAAAGCAGCTGGAAAGCTCTATATCATTTAGAACTGTACATACAGAAAGATGTTTGCTTACCTCCACCAATTTGGAAGCTAAATACATGGAAATTGTTGTGCTTTTATAAAACATCATTGATACTCCTGCCAAAAATCCTGAAACAACAAATAAGGCAAAACTGATCAGATCTAGAAGTATTATTTTGTTATGAAGTCATTCGAAAATGCTAATTCTCTTAAAAAGAATTGCTTTGTAGCACTGCCTTTTGTTACAACAAAATCAAGGACAGTAACATACTTGACGTTAGATGGGGTGAGCTCTTATTACCACATATTTTCAACTTAAAAAATTGACCTTCAGAGTTAGGAACACATAGTTCTGATATACACATTATAAGAAATTTTACATTCTAAATTTAACTTTAAAAAATATTAGTGGTCTTGCCAAATGTAATGATTTGCAAAAATAATTTTTTAAAGGCTATTGGTATCATTTCTGATTTTAAGTTGAAATATTTATTCATCTATTCTCCTAACAGCTCAAATTGCTGTTAGCACTAGCATCACAATTCTCTCTGTGGTACTGCCTTCATTCTAAAAATGGAAAACCAAGCCTGGAATACTAATAGTAGGAACATTACTAATAAATATCTGAGAATTGTCTATTTAACTTAAGTAATACATATATTGCACTTATAGAAAATGTTCTTTAGTTTTTATTTTTACAAAATTATTTAAGTTTCTAAAAACTAAAAACTATATTAAAATATATGTCACTTGCCAGTGTTAAAAACAGAATATTTTAAGAAATCTAATTGCACTTCCATAGTCACTTATACAATCTTTTAAGTCTCTATGTTCGTTTGTGACACATTCCCTAGGATTTCTGGCCTATGGCAGGGCAGATACCCAAGTTATTATATCACCAACTCAAAACACCAGATGGCAAGAGTGCCTTGATATATGAAAGTTCAAAAATACAAAATGTTTGGACTAGTGCTTTGATAGGATTCCGTTACAGAGACAGGAAGACACACAGAGATCAGACGAATTTGGAAACTATTCCTGATTCATTCCTGCCACTGACTGATGCCAGCATAATAATTCTTTTTTATCATTGCTTTACCAGCTATAACAGCATGCAGTTCATCATCCAGGTTTCTGACCCAGCGCAGGAAGCAACTAGTTCCCTGTATCAAGAAGGAAATACAAGGACTTCAGTTGTTTCATTTCTAGAAAAAAATGCAAGTAACATCTGTAGTGACTGAGTCACTAGCTGACCTTGGAAGCAAATCAGTGATCTTATCTAAGTCAAACTGGACACACGATTAGGGAACTTATGAGCAATAACCTGTCATAAAGCTATTGTTTGGATAGACTCTATTAAGAAATTATGCATAATATTTTTATTGTAATGATTTTTAAAAATGAATCCATAAATTCTACTTTTGCCTAGATGTGGAATGCTGGGAAAAGTATCACTCCCACTCTAACAAAGAGAGAAAGCTAGAAAAACTACAAATCTGTCAAGCCAGCATTCTATATCCCCCGAAAATATTTTTGAATATGAAGGTGAAACAAAGACTTTCTCAGATAAAAGCTGAGAAAATTCATCACTTGAAGACTTGCATTACCAGGAATGTTAAAGACAGCTCTGCAGCAGAAGGAATATGACACCAGATAAAGATCTGGATCTATAAAAAGAAATGAACAGCTCTGGAAATAGGAACATAAAGATAAATTTAGAAGACACTTTTTTTTATCTTTAATTGCTGTAAAAATGAATTAACTTTCTAAAGCAGTGGTCAGAAAACTATGACCCACTAGCCAAATCTGACCTGCCACCTGTTTTTATACGGCTCACAAGCTACGAATGTTTTTTATACTTCTAAATGCATTAAAATAAATAAAAGAATAATATTTTATGACATAAAAATTATATGAAATTCTAACTACAACGTGGCAAAGTTTTATTGGACCACAGCCATGCTCGTTCATTTATTGTATTGTCTATGGCTGATTTCACACTACAACAGCACAACTGAGTAGTTGTGACAGAGACCATATGGTCCACAAAGCTTCAAATATTTACTATTTGGCCCTTTATAGAAAAAGTTTTCTGACTCCTGGTCCAAAACAGAAATAATAACAATATATTGTGGAATTTGTAAGATATAAAAAGATAAATGCATAGCACAAAGGACAGGAAGGAGGAATTAGAAGTATAGTGCTATAAGATTCTTACATTATAAGTGAAGTGGTATAATACAGTTTGAAAACACTAGTAGATTAAAAATGTTTACTATAAATGTTAAAGCAATCTCTAAATTTAAAAAAGGGGTATAAATAATAAGCCACAGTGAAGACAGACTACAAAAACATATAAAAAATTAATAAAAATAAAAAATAAATCAGGACTATATAAAAAAATACCAAAAAAAAAAAAAAATCCAGAAGGAGGCAGAAAAAGAAAAAAAGAAAGAGGAACAAAGAGAAACATGGAACAAATAGAAAACAACTAGCAAGAAGGGAGCTTTAAACTCAATCATACCAATGACCACATTAAACATAAATAGTCTCAACGTACCAATTAAAAGACAGATTACCAAATTGGATAAAAAAAGCTAGAACCAACTATATGTGGTCTAAAAGAAACCAACCTTTAAACTGAAGACTCAGAAATATTAAAGTAAAAGGCTGGAAAGAATCTACCATCAAATATAATCAAAAGAAAGTTGGAGTAGCTAAGTTAACATCAGACATAGTAGACTTCAGAACAGGGAATATTACTAGGAACAAAGAGGAAAATAACAAAATGAAAAAACGTCAGTTCACCAACAAGACATAGAAAAAATAAGGTTGTTTGCCTGTCCTTCTCTTAATTACCTTCTTATGAAGATACTAACTGCACTGATAATTTTTTTTAAATCATGTATGGCTTTGGAACACACTGTATGAATATTTTCTATAAGAGATCCTCTGACCTGGTTGTATTTTTCTTAGTTGAATACTATTAGTTTGTATTACCTAAGCAAATAAATAACAATAGAAATGAAAACAAACAAAAACATGCTTTGTGATATGCTGGAAGGTGGACAAGAACCAACCCGCACTAAAATGTTGGAGATAATTCACATGTAAACATTTAAGAGTTTATGTTAAGAATAAATACAAACACTATGACATGGGAAATGAAAAAGAGTATAAATATAAATATATAATTACCAACATTCTATCCTAACTCTTGTATATTCAAAGATATTAGTAATGCTTGTTAGTCAAACTCTATTGAAAATGTTTTCAATATTAGTAATATTTCATAACAAGTGATTAACTGTAGTTTATCTAGTCATTCCTCTCCTCCTTTCCATTTCAAAGTATTTTCTCCAGACCTTTTATAAGTAAACTTTTGCATAAAATGATACATCACGATCTTACTCAAAATAATTCCAGAATTCAATTTCCCCAGCGTTAATTTTCTCTGAGTTTAACAGCAACGTGTATGTGTGTGTACACACACACAGGTCAAGTTTAGTTAACACATTTTACCATCTAGAATTTAGATTTAGAATCTAAATTTTAAATGTTTAATAAAATACGTCAGTAATATGATTTACTGTATTAGTGATTCCCATTAAACAAAAGGCCATCACTCAAAGTTGCAGAGTACTGTGTCATGAATGGTCCCTACATATGTGCTTAGGTGTGTGGGTACTTTATAGACACGTGCGGAAAGGGGTAGAGGAATATTAACTCTGGTTATTTGAGAGAGTATAGTAGGAATAGTGAGTGAGTGGAAGAGGGAAAATAAGTCATAGCTTATATAAGTTACAACCAGAAAATCCTTACTGATTCCTTTAAGTGTTGATATCAGCTAGAAAGGCCTGAAGTATGTTTAAATTAATAACCCATAAAATATGATTAAGAAAAACAAATAGACCAGGCATACTGATAACAATTTTGATGTTAGAAGTATCAGAAAGTTCATATTTTCTCAGTGCCTACATTATTGAAAAAAGAAAATGAGTCTTCGAAAATCTTTAATATTATGTATAAATGCAAATACTTTCAAGCATATTAAATAACATCATAAAAGAAGAAATTTCTCCAACTTCAATTCCCAATATAGTGTGTATACTTGGTGACGTTAAGATATTTATGAATACTAAAGAAAGAAGCATTAAAAAATATGATAGATGAGTTATGGCCATCTCTCATTCTAACAATAGCCATGTTTTTTATTTCCCATTTTTCTTTCCTCTTCTGAAAGCCTTACCTTGTATATACTAACAAAAGAGCCCAGAAAAGCTCCAAGCTGAAAGTTTTCTTTATTGTAGAAGAGAGAAAGTAGCCGGGACGGCTGTGTAAACAGATGCCTAAATGCAGAGGGAATTCGGAGGCAGCACTGGATCAAGTATCCCACACTGAACATTCTGATGAAACCCTAGAGAAAAGTGGGAGGAAATTCTGATTTATAACCAAATTTTGAAGTCTGATAGATATAAATTTTACTGTTTCAGAATCAAAACAGGACTCAAAAAAAATTAATCCAAGTTTACATTACAGCCATTTTCAAAATTGTCTTAAAACTTTAAATAATTTTAAAACAATTACCTTAAAAATAGGGGGAGATCTTGCAGTGAATATACTTTCTTTGATTTTATAAAGACAAAAAGTTTCATGAGCACTGGCCAAGCTTGTCTATGTACCAAACTTCCATTTCTTGACATTGTGTCGACAATAATCAAGACTTATAATACCTAAACCACAACTGAATTTTAGAAACAAAAACAATGAAATTCTAAAAAATAGTTAAATGCTTTTGGAAATTTTAACAGAAAACTCCTCTTAATCACTAGTATAAGTAGGAATTCTTTTGACAGAAAAATAATTTTATTATTTGTTTAGGCCTTTGGTATCAACTTTTTAAACGCTCAGGTTACAAGAATTTCCCATGAAAAGAAATAATTATATCTAGGTTTTTATTTCTGTGCTCAACTGCGTCAGGCTAAAATGTCTCTGGGGATTGGTAGCTTTAAGGTGTACTAATCAACATCTCAGTATTTGGGAAAATGAAGTTTAGATATCATTTAATACTGAGAGACTGAAAAACGCCAATTAGCACAAAACAAAACGTTATCAAAAAGAATAGTATTTTATACATGATTCACCCAATACATTGTAACACTGGCTCCCCATCCTCCTCTCTCATCCCCACTGGAATGGGAAAATGTCTACATTCTTAGCAGTGTTTGCCTGCTAAGTTCCAAAGGTCAAGTTTGTATACTCCAGATAGCAGCCTTCTTTTTTAGAAAAGAATTTCTATGAAGAAATACTCTTCAATTTACCTGAAACTACCTAATACTTGGTTAAATTTAAACTGTTCAAACAATTAGTATGAATTACCATGCATTTACTGAACTGAAACTGCATAGTATTTGTTTAATGCATGAAATGTTCATGTTTTTATCTTGCCAATGAAACCTTATAACGTTAATCTAAGGACTCAAGGATCACACTCATGTTCAATCTTTTCATGCTATTTTCAAGACATCCATTCATCCTTCCATCCATTCTCCCTTTCACATATTCAGGAACCATGCACTGAATGCCTCTTAGGTGTCAACCATTACAGTAGGTGCTAGGAATAGAGTGGTAGAGAGGACACAAAGTTCTTGCCTACATGGAGTTTCCACGCTCATCAGAGAAGACAAAATAAATATGTAAACAAATAAACATAAAATAATAACAGATTACAGTAAGTGTTGTGAAGGAAATAACCAGGGCACTAGGAGACAAATGAACAGGGCAACCCATATTAGATTGAGTGCTATAGGACGGCTACTGAGGATATGACCTTTAAATAGACACAAAAAAGGAGCTAGCATGAGAAAACATTTTGGATAGTTTGGATAGAAGCATAAAGCCACAAAATAGATTGGCAGGTACGAGAAACCACAAAAAAGTTAGTGTGAATGGAGTCGGGTAAGGTGAGGGGAATGCAATTCCTATGGTATTTACTCAGGGATGTGATTTACCAGGTGGAGTAAATGAGTCCATGGAATAACGAGGTGCACTGTCACAATATTTTACCATATTTGTGATGTAAGTATTCTTCACCCACAGGTCTCCAAACGATTTTACATTCATGGACATAATGTTACAATTTATACATAAATTACCAAGTTTAGAAAGAATGACTAGATTTTTTCATTGCTCAGTAATTCTAACTTTCTCATAAATTTTCTTTTTTTTTTTTTTAAAGATTTTATTTTTTTCCTTTTTCTCCCCAAAGCCCCCAGGTACATAGTTGTATATTCTTCGTTGTGGGTCCTTCTAGTTGTGGCATGTGGGACACTGCCTCAGCGTGGTTTGATGAGCAGTGCCATGTCCACGCCCAGGATTCGAACCAATGAAACACTGGGCCGCCTGCAGCGGAGTGCGCGAACTTAACCACTCAGCCACGGGGCCAGCCCCTCATAAATTTTCTTTTTAATATCACCTCCCCTCCCCCAAATTTCTCAAATACCTCTGATTTAATCAGAATACTCCTTTTAGTTCCCCTCCTGAAGTTTCCCATTGAACTAGAACGATGTCCAGTTGGAGGGAATAACAACTCTCTGGGAGTTGGCGGACCCTGAGGCTGCCAGCAACATTGCCTTTTTTTTTTGCCACTTTAAAAGTGGGGCAGGAAATCAGATTTGGAAGGAATGTATCAGAAACCACTGCACAACTGAAAAAACACTCTACTGCTTTCACCCCTGGTCATATCTTTGGGGACTCTATGGGTAAGTGTTGGCTTGGGCAAATGCCACCATCAACACTAGGCCACAGGCATTCACAATCATGAGCACTGATGTGATACAGTCCCTCCCTTCTAGAGGAACTGTCAGGAGGCTGTCTTTTGGGGTGCTGTACAACTCTGCTCCTCTCATCATCAAGTGACTGGGGATCAGATGTTGTAAGAAAGAACATAAACTTCCTAAAGCACCAGAATTCTTAGAGCACTATCCAAAACTAAGGAATTTGTAGCAGGTGGTGCCACCTGTGCCAGACTAACTGCAATGAAAACAACTTCCTTCCCAGAGTTGGTTGTGATGGGGGATGGGCCATGGCAGGCGTGGGATGGGGGACAGGGTAGGAGAGCTGCAGTGGTACGCTAATATATTAGGGAGTGGGGAATTTACGCCAGCGGGCATAGCTAACTTTCTTAATGTAGAGCAACTGCGGACATGCTCCAGTTACCTCCATGCCTTAAAAAACGTAACAGCTTTACAAGTTCCAAACCAAATGCCACTGTCCCAGTCTATGTGTGTGACTGCTGATCCACCAGCACACAGCACAGTGCAGGGGCCTTGTTCTAGGAGGTATTCGAAAGAGCATACATTACAAAGTATACATTTTAATGACTTTATTTATCTGCCTTTTTTGCTGTTGTTTCACTTTCTCTTCTATTTCATTACGTTTTACACTAATTTTTAAATAAGCTAATTTTAAAATTATTTGACTAAGGATCTGGTAAGTGAATGCTAAAAGCTAAATCGTTACCTATTTCCCACAAATTTCTTATTCTTCCAGTCAAATGCAAAGAATAACAGCAATTATTGTCAACTTTTCCATTTCCTTTGAAATTATGTAGTAATAAACAAGTTATTTCTATCCATATTCCCTGTGATTAATAAAGTTGATACTTTTATATACTTACTTTAATGCAATAAGAGATGCAGTTATCTTCATAGTGTTTGCAACATCTATGCCTTGGTCCATGCTTACATCTGAAATTAAAACAAAAAAAAACTGTGATTAAACTGTGTGTGCCTATGTGTACATGTGTGTGTGCAGATCTGCTTAAAATTCTCTAACAAAAAGGAGAAAACATTACCTACTTGTTTCTAAACATGTGCATCTTTTGGACATACAGAAGCAAAGAAGAGATACTTTTTTTCGTTGCTGCTCACCATTTGACACATATAAAATATGTGAATGTGGAACAGAAAAACCATACTGGTAAATATTTGTGACTAAATATGAAAAATATGTATATGTTATCTCTATACTCTGCCAAATCTTTTGGAGGCTTTAAATCACTTATTGTAAAGTATAACGGTCATAAATCATCCATGAAGTCAGTGCTTGAGCAAAAATCATAATGAGAATGTGCTCAGGTTACAGGAATTTATACTTAATTATATTTGAAAGAGAACATCTGGAAAAGAAACATGATATAGTATTAGAGTTCAAAATTCAGTTTTTAAAATAAATATAGAAATAGATGGTGTGGGAATTCAAAGGCAGGTTCTTTGTGATTTAGCTGTAAACTACTTATTCCTCTAGTGTTTACTAAACATTTCTGCTGACAGGAGTACTGTTCAACACACACATTTTAATTATTTGGTATGTTGACTCCAGGACTAATTATTCACTCTAGATATACAAAAGCAAGTGAAACCTAACGTGGGTTTAGTTCTCCTCTTTCTCTTTGAAGAGTTCACATTCCAAAATAAGTAGTCTTCATATAACTCTTTCAGACTGCAGTTAATTAATTATCTTCATGCTTGGAACACATTAACTCTTTCCTTTTTATAACAATAACTTGTAGAGCGATATTCTGGCTCCACATCTAATTCCATCTGCAAATTGATTAGCAAGACCTTTTCCGAAATCCAATTCTGCCCTGCAGCTGGAGGACAGAGGCAGACTTTTCCAGTCAAGGGGGACGGCAACATGCACACCGACCGCAGCCCTCATGTCATTGGAATGATATGACATATCTGGTGATGTGAAACTGCTGAGTGAGTAAAACTGGGGGCCTGAAGAGAAGTGAGTCAGAGGACTGCCTTACGTAAACCATCACTCTTCGTACTTCTAAGTGTCCTCTTCAAAGACATTTCTCAATCACTGCTACCAGAACCACACAGAAATTGTTAAACTCTCTTTACTAATGAAGTTACCTTCTGATATCAACTATACTGCCATCGAACGTTCCCTTAGTCTTTCATTAAAAAGGCTTCCCAAATACTGGACTGCATCTTGTGTTTCATCTGCTTTGCTGTTGTATTATCCTGCATCTGCTTTCACACCAGGGGGCTCACTGAGGCTGCTCTGACGGGTTCTGCCATGACCTGACTAGTTCTGGTACCTAAGGCATCCTTCACCCACACAACACATTCTCTGCATTCCCGCTGTGATTCTTGTTGACATGATTCCATTAACAGGGATCCCCTCTCCCTTTTCTCCACTAAGGTAACTCATAACTACTTTGAACTTGCTTAATAAATTCCCTATCACAATTATTCCTGCCATCTACTACTCCTTTCTTTCCTTTTACCTTCTGTATGCAGCTTAGGCTAAAATGAAGACAAAGTCTTTAAACTCAGTGAAAATTTTGAGCACCTACTCTGTACTCATGTATGCGAGGCAACTCATATGTTATTTCAGTTAATGCACACAACACTCCTTAATAGAGATTATTAACCCCAGTTTACTAATGAAGGAGTTCGGGACGTAAGAGTGGTTAAATCACTTACCCACAGTCACAAAGCCACCAGAGGAAAATGAAGAGTGAAACCCAGGTCTTCTGATTTCTTAAAGGCCTTCAGCTTTCCATAACTGATCCCTTAACTTTCTATATTGCTGACTCATTCCACACTCTCAAAAATATCACTACCAACATCATTTGTATTGGCTGATGTTCTAACTTTAAACCACTAAATTTCTTTTCTTAAGTATCTATGCTTGAAACACAAAAGAAGATTTATTTTTATAAAATACAGAGTTCCTTGGATAATATACAAATAAAAATTTATTTTATTTCCAAAGCCCCCAAAATTTCCACTCTTGCAAAGTATCCTTCTACTTAAGCTTTGCTCCTTACTATTCCTGTATCTTCTTGACTCTCTCAGATCCCTTCTTTCTCCTTTCCACACTTGGCACATTCAATTAGCACATATTAATCTGTCTCCTGAAGTTCCCCAGTCTAGCCTCCTGCAACTCTGCGGTTTCAAATAGAAAAGTATTTCAATTTCACGTAACTCTATTTTAAAGGCATATGATGGTCTACAGTGCTGCCAGAAATAATAAATTACATTCACTTGCCATCATGTGATAAAACTCTATGCACAGTCTCTGGTAAAAAAAAAAAAAAATTATCATTACCTGAAAAGCAAACAAAAATACTTTGCCATGGCACAACTATCATATAAAACAACGACAGAGTGTGTTAAAATATCAAGATAAAGAACTCACATTGAATCCACAAGTTTCCTGACTAGAGCAATTATACTCATTCTTGGTGCTTCCTCATGTTTCTCTGTCTTTTGTTCCACTCTTGCATATGCTGCCTCTGGTGAATAAGAATGTGTGGGAATTTCTTCCTTCCCTACAATGAACCTAAAGAAAAGAGCACAATGTGAGGCATTTTTCACCTTAAAAAAAAAAAAAATCAATAAGAAAATAAACCAATTTTGTTTATATACAAATACATTTTGGAGAGTACCTTATCATTTGAAATAATATTTTTCACAATCTATATAAAATGTAATCATCCTTTTAAAAAATAGGCTTTTAAAATCTGTATACTCAGAAAATGTTAACAGTCATTTGTTTGACAATGAAGGTATTTTAAATCAAATTAACCAAGTAAAATACAGCACAGCACTTCTATGAAGCACCCTTTTAACTCAGGTCACCACTTTTTTAAGGTATTACACACCTTAAAGTCTTTTCAAACAAAGAAAGCAGTGAACTATCTAACTTGGATCTGCTAATTAGTGATAAAAATTCTGTTTCTTCTCTACAATCTGCTAATGGTCACAAATAAACATGTTTCTCCTTTTTTACCCTCTATCTAACGCCACTTTGAGTCACAGAACAGCTGCAGTACAGTAGTCATCCATACACATAGGGAAACAGAGGAAAGTAAAGAGTGAGAATTGGAAAATGATCAAGATTCCATGCATCCTCACCTTATTTCATTAGAAAACCTTAAATTCAATGTTATTCCAACATATTTATCCCTCTTTGGAAAAACCTAATATCCAGGAGAAGATGCTATTCCTATCTCATCAAAATGGACCATATTTTTCCAAAGACAATGCAAAGAAAATGTTATCACTGTTAGATACTACTCATCAGTATTTTTACCAGCATTTTCATTTTTGCTGTTTGCACCTTCATTGTAAGAGTCATTTCTCTTATAAAGAATAACCAAGTTTTCTTAAGGGAATGCTACCCACTGAACTTTCAGAAAATATCATAAAATATAGATAAAACAGGGGATCAATAATACTACACTAAAATTCTGGAACATGGAACCTAAGACAACAGTAAGAAAATTTAAACACTCATAAAATCGAAAAAAAACTGTTGCTACCAACAAGTGCAACCCACCCTGCTTGGACAAACTTGGTAAGATATCCAGCTTATCAAATCGTAAAGAGTGTGCAATGAGATTGTTTGTCACCAGCTGGCAGCTGTGCATTCTTGATAACTGTTAGTCCAGAAGAATTCAGTTTTTAATCATGGGTGTGCACTGAGAGTTTAAGATCTGTACTATTGCTCTTTATAAACAAGACAAAACTACACTAGAACAGATATAACAGTATCTCTCACACCTTTCAGAACAGTGTTGCTATTTTGGCCAGGACTGACCATCTCAGACTAGAGACCACTTCCCTGGAGAAGCCGCCCTGCCCCAAATTGCAGTGGGTTAGCAATCCTTCCTTTGTGCTCTCGTAGCCCAATGAATGTCCAGTACTGGAAGCACCTTTTTAGTCGTTTCCATCCCCCACTGAACTGTGAGGTCTGTGAGACTACGTATCTCTTCTTTGCTATTATATCCCAGTGCTCAGCACAGTGTCTGGCACATAGCAAATATTTAGTTAACACATACTGAGTGAATGAATATAGTAATAACTAGCATTTTCTGAGCCTTGACTACATGACAGGCATAGTACTGGGCCTTTTATAAATATTAAATCATTTAATCCTCATAGCAACACTATGAAGTAAGTACCATAATTTCCACAAGAGTTAGCATAAAGAAGCATCTTGTCCATAGCTGAGAACATCAGTAATTATGTGAACCCAGAAGTGTCTGACCCTAAATCCTGGGTTCTTACTTATCAAGCTGTGCCACTTCTAAGTGTGTTTTAAACCAGGACAGAGCAGGCTGAGTATTCCTTCAAACGCCTGCACTGGCTCTTCTCCCACGGTTCTATCCTTGACTCTTTCTAGATATTCCCAAAACTTCTAATATTACCTGTATAGAACTAGCAAGAATTAATAACCTTTTTTCCAGAATATTTTCCTATAACATAGAGAATATTTTAAGTGCAAACAGTCAAAATCAGCCCTTTATTATAAGTGGATTTGAAGAAGAGACACAAAAACATCTGACACATTTTGAGTTTCTGCAAGGATTCTGGGAGTCTAAGGAGAGATGCGGGAACAAAAGCAAAGTTTTCTCTTTGGGAAAATCAACTTTTGGTCTTGTTACCAACTTTCAGTTTAACACAGCATCCTTTAGAGCCCATGCAACAACACCTAAAAGTTATTTTCTAATAAGTTTCATGATCTTTTAATAAAAATGTAATATGGAGAAATTACTGCTGTGTATTATGGTTTAGTTATTGTTACTATAGAGTTCCCAAAGATATTCTTAATCACACAAGAGACTGAATTTGTTCCCTCCCAAAACAGAGTCCTTGCACCCTCATTTGATTTTCTGTTAATAGCACCTTTTTCCAGGCACTTAGGTGTTCAATACTTGGCCAGTATTGAGGAGTGGAGAGGATGAAAAAGAAGGAAAATATCTTCATTTTCAGTCCCGAGGTCTTCGTTTTCCCCCATTACAAGTCTCAACTTTGTTTCTTTCTTCCTTCTGATTCTCTCTTTTTCCATGTCCCAAATACTGTGGCCAGGTGATCTTTCTGAAATACTGTCAACTACCTTGCACAAAAACCTTTAGTGGCTCCCTACTGCCCATCTTATCAAATCCAACTTTGTCTCATTTTTTTTTCTAGGCTTTCTATAATCTGGCCATATTCTACCTATCATAAAAAATATCCTTATATTCCCTAATATAAACTTTTCATACCAATTAAGTTGATTTTCCCACTCTGACCTCATATTTCATGTTTACAATTTTCAAGCTCTGCTACACTACCCACGTCCACCCATATGCTCTGCCTCTTCCCTTACAGTTACCTAACGCTGCCTTCAGGTACAGTTTAAGGCTTATCACCCACAAGAAAAATAACAATAATAGCCAATATTTCTTGAGGACTGTGTGCCACGGACAGTTCTAAACACTTTTCATGCTTTAACTCATTTGATTCTCAAAATAATCCTGAGACAATCACATAAAAGATTCTTCTAGTATTGAAGCCCACCCTAATTTTTCCCTCCTAATATTTGCAGTAAATACCACAGTATTAAGCTTCACTTAGCATCTACTATATGTACTTTGGAGAATAAAATAGGCAATACTCATGACATGAAGTAGAAGAGCATTGGGTTTGGAGTAAGTATTTATAGTCATTGTGTGATGTTAAATTAAATTAGTCAAACATCCTAAGCCTCAGTTCCTTCATGGGCAGAAAAATACCCACATCTCACAGAACTACTGTGAAAATTTAATTTCTAATCTATGTGAAAATGCTTGGTGGGGCTGGCCCTGTGGCCTAGTGGTTAAGTTTGACATACTCTGTTTCAGTGGCCTGGACCTGGTTCCAGAACATGGACTTACACCACTTGGTGGTGGTCATGCTGTAGCGGCAACCAACATACAAAATAGAAGAGAGTTGATACAGATGTTCGGGCAAATCTTCCTCAGCAAAAAAAAAAAAAAAAAAAAAAAAGCACAGTGAAATATAAAATAGCATGGTTAGCTAATGCTAACCAACATTTCTACAGTATCCACCAGTACCAATTACTGTGGTAAGAGACAGGCTATGAGGTGAAAAGAAGACTCTAGTGACTCTAGTGAAGTTTATAATCCAAAATATGTTTGACAATGCATTAGGCCTGCCCTAAAGAAGACCATAATG
Source organism: Equus caballus (assembly GCF_041296265.1). Classification (NCBI taxonomy): domain Eukaryota; kingdom Metazoa; phylum Chordata; class Mammalia; order Perissodactyla; family Equidae; genus Equus; species Equus caballus. The sequence goes on from NC_091690.1 coordinate 61,030,768, forward strand.
TGTTACCACACAATTAAGTACTCAATTTTTCACTAATTGTTCACGTGTAACTTTGTCTCCCAAGATCTTTGAAGAAACAGTTCTTTTAATTCTTTTCTAACACCCCAGGGGATAAGGCACACAATGGCCCCAAAAGTAGTTGCTGACTGACTGATTTTGAGGGGGAAAAAACCTAATAAACTATTTTTTTTGATGAAACATCCACAAAGTTAAACTTCTTTAACTTCTAAAATTACTTGCAGCTTACAAACTGAGTCAATAAATATTTATTATAATTATGCATAATGATACCACTTTTTAAAAAAAGTTTTAACACGCAAATTTTCTCTTAAAATAAAGGTAAATAAAATATGCTACTTACCTAAGTGCAGAGAATGTAAATCCTTTCAAACCATCTTTGCACCTAAAACAATAAAAATTTACAATGATAAAATAAAATGTTTTGAGATATAAAGTAGTATACTAAAAAGCTATTAAATTTTTTTCTGAAAATGACTATTTTTTAAAAGGTGAAACTCTTTTAGAACAATGACCTGAGCAGGACAAATGGTCAAACAAGCAAACAAACAATGAAGCAAGCCATCTTACACAAAATGATTAAAATGATAATGCTTTCCTATGTTATATTAACATAATTTAACTCAAGACTCGCAGGTTGAAGAGAGATTTAAGTAAATCTTCTAAGGGCTCCATGTGCACTTAAAATGGAGGCTGTGAGTGAAGTATTCTTCATTCTACCCAATCCCTGGGGGAGCAATTTGTTGTGAAGAAAAAGGCCACATACACCTGCTGGGTATTATGTATAGGTCAATTCAAGGTCCTGACTTCTCCCTACTTATTCATTCAGTGAATTCAGAGCAATGCAGAGTTGGCAGGCACAAAAGGGCTTCAAGTTTAGTTCAACAGTTTTAACTTCTGAGTAAGCCCAATCAGAACTGGGTAACATAGCAGGAGGAATGGGGTTGGGGGGCGAAGAGGGGGGGATTCCGGATAATATACTGAGTGCTTACTATTGCTGGCCATTGCTTTGGGCCCTTTTTATGTGTTGTCTCATTTAATTATATCACAACTCTATGAATACGTGTTTCTCTATCCCATAGACGTGCAGAGGCCACCAAAATGCAGCAATTTCCCAGGGGTCACAAAACAAACAGTAGTCAAAATTCAGGGAAAAAAAAATTCATCTGACTTAAAAGTCATGGTTTCCTCTTATACCTCCTCCTGAAACTGTATTTCTTTTAATTGGGCAACACTGAAACTACATGGCAATTAAGAAAAAAAAAGATTCTCAGATCTGCAAAAAATATTTAAACAAGATTTTAAAATGGGGACATTACTATACTGGTCTTAATGGGCTGCTTTATAGGTAGGATCAAATTACTAAAGAATCTTTGGGTATCTAGTATCGAAATCCCTTGGAGAAATTATAAAGATTGGTGATACAATGATGCTCTAATGTATGTTAACATTAGATACTGGATATTCTTGGACAAAAAGTACAGCCTCACATCTAATTGGGCAGTTCTTTCTGTATGCTTTTTATACAAAAGGTCACAAAGGAAAATGCACAAAAATATAAGAAATCTCTCAATTTTAAATATAGACATTTTTATTGGCGGACATAAAGAACCTCAGAAAATAATTTAATCCACGTACACAGAGATGTTTTATAACACTTAAGAATGCGTTTCAATTAAACAACATGAGCTACTTTGTGGTCATGTTAACAGTGAGAAATGTAACCACAGAACTTAGCTAACATACTACGTAATTATTTACCTTACACAGAATGAGGGTAAAGGCAAAAGAATTCATATGTTAAACTAAAAACGTGCATGGGGAAATTACAGCATTATAATCCCTAAATTTATCTTTTTCCATCTGAAGAAAGTGTTCTCAGTAATTAAAACCTGTAACTGGGTAATTTCCAGCTAGGTGCAGTAGTGAGGGGGAAAACAGCAGCAGATTGATTAAAAGATTACATACAACTGGGAACAAATTTTGGCTTTGGTGTGTTATTGTGGAAAGATAGCCATTTATCTTTGTGCAATGCTGAATAGATAAAGGATTCTGACAACTTGGTCTAGTCAGGATTGCAGATTTGTGACCTTAAACAATGAACCTAATTGCAGATCAAACATCAAAAAGTAGCTTTCAAATATAAAAGGGCAAATACAAATGAATTTGCAATTTCATTATGATGGAAGTTTGGTCTTTCAGGAGAACCCTGTGGGAAGCACTTCATATTGATAAAGTCTTAGCATGGATTCAAAGAGGGCTATTCTTCCTTCCATTCATGTGTATAAGGTCTGTTAATGTAATTGAGGGTCAGATGTCTATGTCAAAAGAACAAAAAAGTAATTATTCCCATAAAAAGAATCTTTAAAATAGTATATTGCCCTGCATTTTGACACCAAGAGTATTGTCTGAGCCTTAACCTAACTATGAAACACTATTTGTAATCTGTGTTAAATGTAAAGTATGATATAAACACAAAGTTTGATACAAAGCAGACCCCATCAGAAAGTGCCTCACCCTTCCATGGATTCGGTTATTAGAATGTAAATCAAATCACATTCTTTATTCATGTATTAAAGCTCACTGATTTATTCAGCAAATATTGACTGAGTGCCTACTATGTGTAAGCAATGGTTTAGGTTCTAAGGATGTAACGGTGGACAATACAGAAGCCCTGCTTTGAGACAGGTGACATTCTAGGTGGGGGAGAGTTATGATAAAAAAAGTAAATATGCCATCTGGTGATAACTACTATGGCAAAAAACAAAGCAGGATAAGGAGAGAAACACCGATGGAGTCGGGCCTTATTATTTTTCATAGTGTGGTCAGGAAGGGCCTTCTTTGAGAAGGTGAAATTTGGTAATTTGATCAGAAACCTTACCGAATTGAGGGAAGAGCATTTCAGTTCGAAGGAAGAGCCAGTAACAAGCCCGTGACGAGGAGTCTGCCTGGCATGTGAGGAGAACAGCAAGTAGACTACTGTAGCTGGAGCAGAACAGAGTAGGGGAGGGAAGCTGTGGTTGGAAATGAGGCCCGAACGGCAGTGGCGGGAGGGAATGGTCTACAGTTCTGGCAGGGCCCTTTAGGCATGGTAAAAACTTTGGAAGTTTCTCAGCAGAGGGCTGACAAGATCTGTCTTAAATTTTAAGATAACCACTTTGGCTGCTGTTTGGAAAATAGACCACAGGAGGGCAAGGTTAGAAGCAAGGAGGCTGATTAGGAGGGGAAAGATGATGTGTTTTGACTGGATCTTAGCAGTAGTGAAACCAGTAAAGAGTTAGTCATTGATGAGTAAGTAGCTAGGAACTAAAGTTTTTTCCTCCTTTTTGCAATTACTGATTATAGCTTTTAGTTTTCACCCACCCATTGTTAACTGTGGTGTTCAGGTAATATGCTGTCTGACTCCCACTAGGCTCCTACAGATAACATCTCCCTAGAGCCTGGATCACCATGCTAATGGGTGTTTGAGCTCTTTTTCAGGAATTAGGACCCCCTCGTTCACTTGAGGTGGGCTGAGACCACCAACCCATCAAGTGGGACCGTGCAGATGTGTGAGAAGTGACCTCTCAACGTCAAGAAGCTAAAAACTCCACCCTCAGATTATGCTAACACCACCATTTTGTGAACATGCGGCCTACAAAGAGGCATAAAGTCTGACTACGCTTGCGGAGATCATCAATTACTTCACGTCTCGTCACCTCTAATCATCCATCTCCACATTTCAGACCACCTTGCCTCCTACCCCATAAACATCCCTGAGGTCCCATTTCAGGGAGGTGGATTTGAAACTCATTCTCTCGTTTCCTCACTTGGCTGCTTTGTGATTAAACCTTCTCTCTGCTGCAATCTCATCGTCTCAGTGTTTCGCTTTCTGGACGACAGGCAAAAACGAAGCCGGTTCGGTAATAAGTAGAGGCGGAGAGAAGCGGTAAGGTTTTACATGCATTTCAAAAGCAGAATTGGTGGGATATCTTGGTGGTTTGAATGTAGGGTACAAGAGAAAAAGAAAATTGACAAATTACTGAAATATTTTTGGTTTGAGCAAATGGAAGCATAAAATGCCCACTTACTGAAGTGAGGAAGACTACAGGAGGAATAGGTTTGAGAAGAAAAATCACAGTTTTGTTTTGGACACGTTACATTTGAGAGGCATGTTAGCTATAAATGGAAATGTTAAAGAAGCAAGCAGCTGGCTATACAGGTTTGAGTTCAAGGAAGAGGTCTGCTTTGTTTATAAGTAGTACTTAAATCCAGATACAATCATCTAGGAAATAGCAGTTGATAGAGAAAACATCGAAGGGCTGAGTATATTTTATTCCTCCAAAATTTATAATGCAGAAAATCTCTTCTGTAGAAGAAAAATAAAAATTCATTTCCCCTCCTAATAAAATCATTATCTAATATAAAGTCTCATTTTTATTTTTGAATATGCATAAAGATAATGCATTTAACTCATGTATACATAGACTTTTCTATTAAAGTTAGTCTATGCAGATGACATAAGTAGTATAATTCAATCCATAGTTATTGACTCCATATTTACAAGGTCTGTATTTGCATGATAAAACACAAAGCCAGGAGAGACAAGGAGGAAGAGAATTTGCAGCATTATATCAAACAACTTAGCAGAGACACAACCAATTACAGAGGTTCAGGTTGAAATTACATACTATGTACAAGAAAGTATAAAGTAGTTTAATGTTATTGTTACTAGAATAATACTCTTGGTCAAATGTTAGTATGGGGGAATCCACAAAGACAAAAATTTTTCTCCAATTAGAAGTGTGAAAGATAGTAAAAGCAACTATTCTGCCCACAAAGAATCTTTCTCTCATGCTTAGTTTGCATGAAATTACTTGCATGAGATACTTTTATCTTTATTACAACATTGTACCAGCAGATGTCAGTAGTAAACCATTTTTAGAAGAATTTGTAGCTCTTTGACATGATTTCTTTATCATTTTGTTGCATGCTCCCCCTTAAAAACACATTGAAAATGTTGCACTGTTTAGTTAAATTTTACTGTTTCCCCAAGTAAATATCGTAATATTCGACTTTTAATGACAGGTGATATTATACAATTATAAAATCTTTAAGAACACCCCACCAGCTGGCACCAACATAAAATTTGGAGATGTAAATATGTTACCTCATTACCTGCTCTCTAATAAGCTGAGAACTATTTTGATTCCTAAAGTTTACTCATCTACTCAGTTTTCATTCATCTGGTGAATACAATGGATATGAAAGATGTACTTTTATAAACCTCCTTTAAAACATCTCTTCAAGGCAGTGCATGGTGCAGCGGAAAGAGCCTTGATATGGATGATACAGATACTAGTCATAACTTCTCTACCAACCTGGAGCAAAATCATTTAACTTTAGGGCTCAATTTCATTATCTACTACAAAAGAGACTGGAAGTAAACGACCTCCATAATTGGTGATTAAATGACTCCTAATTCTGAAATTGTATCATTTATTTTATCATTTTATTTAATGCTAGTGTTATTATTAGAAATCATTATGGAAAAATAAAAAATGAATTATTCTAAATCATTTATAACGTAAACAAAGAAATGATCTAACCAATGTCAAGAATAAAAAAAAAAAATACAAACAAAACCCTGAATTTGTCTTGAGATTACTGACTGCTACGAATATGATTATATTTTTTTATTGTTTTATAACACTTATTGACATGGAACTTATTCCTGCAAAGGTTCAATTAGAATCTTTTCTTTTTTAATTTTAAGAATATAAGACCAGCTCTTAGGATATATACTGCTATAGAAAGAGCTGTAAGAAACACTCTTAAGTAAAGGAAACAATTCTATAGATATAATCTCAATAATGATAAAATATTACATTATTGCTATGTGAAGCACTAACGATAAAATTTTAATATTAATGATAAAATATAAAATACTGTTTGTTCTATACATATGGAATGTTATAAAAAGTGGTCAAAAGGATATACCCCAAGCAATTGTTAGGCTACCTACTGAACAGGGGAGGTTACGAGTATGAAGGAAGAATATAACTTTTTACTCTCTATATTTATATATCATTTTAAAATTTTTATACATATACATTTATATATTATTTGATTACTCTTTAATTTAAAAATCAATACTTCAACATTTAGGAACAGATTAAGCAGTGTAAAAGTGATTCATCTCTATTTCACCAACACAATGGGAGAGAATGTAAAACTAGTCAACTTTACTAATTAATAATACTGTAAAAGTTTTGCTAGAAGGCATTAAATTACTAAAATAAATGGTTTAGACTACAATTTTCTGAAACTATGATCCCAATGAACATGGATAATCAGGTGACTACGATGATAAAAAGAGAAACATTAAGTATCAATTTCACAGTTCTTTTGTCCTTTTTTATTCATTGAATTGGTTAGAAGAATACTAAAATATTGGTTAAATGTCACATCATCTACCTTTATTCACTCAACAATCATTTATTGGGCATCTGATATACAGAAGACACTGTGCTGCTGATCCCTTGAGGAATACAAAGATAGACCATCCATACACCATCTCTGACCATAAAAAAAGGCGTCTGCAAAGCTATGTGTATGCTTGTCAAATAAATAAAAACAACCTGACTAAAAGTTCTGACACACAATTTCCTGTATCAGGAGTGCTCTCTAAGAGCTTAATTACTCTATTTGTACTTTATGAGTTCTGCTTCAAATTTCTTTAGTCCAGCATTTTACATTGTGAAATGAAATGAAAGGTGAGCGCAGAAGCTCACCTTAGTAGTCAGTTATAATTTAGTATCTGAGACTTGATCAACAACAATAGATTGTGATTGACACCTGTTTATCATAAGAACATCAAAAGAAAGATTGGCATAGGATTAATTTCAGACTTCTATTTTTGTCTTCTTTTAAAAAAAATCTTCAGTATCCTAATTGCATATGTATGCTTCAATAAGTTAAGTCAATCATTTCAATTCACTATTTAGAACCTGTGGTATGTGATTAAAATACCTTATATTGCTTACATACACATAACAGGTTTTCCTGTTTCTATTGTTCAAGTAATAAAATAGGCAGAGTGAGTTCCACTTCAGCCTGCACATAGCCCTTAATGAGAAAACAACATAACTAATGTTATGCTTCTATTTTAAGAAACCTCACATACAAAAAGCTGAAGTTGGAATAGCAACAAATTAAGAAATTTGGGGAAGTTATTTTGTTTGCTTCATGAACACACTGTATATCTTCAAAGTAATTTTCAGTTTGATTCTTTTAAATAGTGAATTCTCCCAGTGCATTAAAAATATTATTTTTGATTCTGGTAAGTACTTTACAGTACATTTATTTCACACAGAACGGAACACTGGTGCTGAGCTTTGTTCTCTGAAACCTAGGGAAAGCTGCTGAAGCAGGCGGCACTTATGGGTAATCAAGTGTGATTCTAAGTCCCGGGATGATTACTGTGCACTTTTTTCTGGTGTGTCCTAAATATAAATTGGAAACATTTGGATTCAAACTTACAGTAACAACTCCAATAGAATCAGATTTCTCCTTAAACTTGCAGGGGCTGGAACTGTTTTTGCTTTAAAATCCAAACTAAGGAAGGTCATGATCCAAGCTGTCTTCAATTGCTAAGGAACCAAGAATCACCTTCAGACTGTTTCTAAAAGAAACATTAATTAGGATGAATTTCCCTCTCAAAATGAACTGGTAATAGTAATACTAGCCAAACTTTAAAATACTTATAAAAGGAGATTTTAGTTCCACTGGACCTAAATTGAAAGGCCTGTTTGCAGTTCCTGAGGAAATGGCATATGTTTAGACGTGACAAATTAACTATAGGCAAAAACAAATTTAAGATCAAAATGGTGTTTTATGTAAATCCAAGCAAAAACTTAGCAAGTTTCTTAAAATGACGGCATTGCTATGGACAAAAATTACTTATATTAAGCAAAATTACTACCACAATACTGAATCAATCTATTTTTTAAAGACCTCAAGACTGGCAAGTATTTTCATTTTTCCCCTCCAATACTGGTTGTGAAAAAAACAAAACAAGTGTTTTCAATTATATAGAATCTTTGAATCAACATTAATTTATTTTCAAATGCATGTTGGTACCAATGTCATTAAAATAATATGGCAATTGGCTTTCATACTGAACAAAATGAGCAGTTATTTGAAACTATAACATTAGGCTATACTTTTTCATAAAGTTACGCTTATTTAATATCGAAGTCCAAATCCAAAATAAATAAAATATGCATCTCTGAGTAATGGAGCAAAAAAACAACATTTTGGAAGCTTTTGGAAAACTACTATTTTCTGATTAACTGAGGACTATAGAGCATCCTAACTCTAAAAGAAAAACATTCATTTCAAATAGTCCAGCTTACTTCAACTCAAAGATTATGAACTTAATTTGTGGTATGTATAACAGAAATTGGGCAAGTTAACACATATCGAAATCTTGCTCGTCTATAGATGCTATTAGAAAAATGGAGTATTGGAACTACAGTAATCTGAGAGAATTGTATTTTACAGATTAAGCAACGAAGGCCCAGGGAGGTTAAGTGATCTGCTCAAAAAGAGAGTTTGGTGGAGAGCCACATGTGAAAGAATGAAAACTGACCATTCTTTTTCACCATTCACAAAAATAAACTCAAAATGGATCAAAGACCTAAAGATGAGGCCTGAAACAATAAGTCTTCTAGAAGAGAATATAGGCAGTACACTCTTTGACATGTTTCAAAAGAACCTTTTTGGACACCATAACTCCTCAGATGAGGGAAACAACAGAAAGAATAAACAAATGGGACTTCATCAGACTAAAGAGCTTCTTCAAGGCAAGGGAAAACAGGATTGAAACAAAAAAACAACCCACTAATTGGGAAAAAATATTTACAAGTTATTTATCTGACAAAGGGTTAATCTCTATAATATATAAAGAACTCACACAGTTCAACAACAAAAAATCAAACAACCCAATCAAAAAATGGGCAGGGGACATGAACAGACATTTCTCCAAAGAAGATACACAGATGGCCAACAGACACATGAAAAGATGCTCATCATCACTAATCATCAGGGAAATGCAAATCAAAACTACACTAAGGTATCACCTTACACTTGTTAGAATGGCAAAAATATCCAAAACAAAAAGTGACAAATGTTGGAGAGGTTGTGGAGAAAAAGGAACCCTCATACACTGTTGGTGGGAATGCAAACTCGTGCAGCCACTATGGAAAACTGTATGGAAATTTCTCAAAAAATTAAAAATAGAAATACCTTATGACCCAGCCATCCCACTACTGGGTATCTATACAAAGAACTTGAAATCAGCAATTCCAAAAGTCCCATGCACCCTTATGTTCATCGCAACATTATTTACAATAGCCAAGACGTGGAAGCAACCGAAGTACCCATCAACTGATGATTGGATAAAGAAGATATGGTGTGTATACACACACACACACACACACACACACACAATGGAATACTACTCAGCCATAAAAAAGGATAAAATCATCCCATTCACAACAACATGGATGGACCTTGAGGGTATTATGTTAAGTGAAATAAGCCAGATAGAGAAAGACGAACTCTGTATGACCCCACTCATAGGTGGAAATTAACATATAGACAAAGAGAACTGATTGCTGGTTACCAGGGGAAAGGGGGGGGGGGGTAAGGGCACAAAGGGTGAAGTGGTGTGCCTACAACATGACTAACAATAACGTACAACTGAAATTTCAAAAGGTTGTAAACTATCATAATCTTAATAAAAAGAAAAAAAAAGACAACACTAAGAAATGTTGGCACAGATGTGGAGAAAAGGGAACCCTCATGCACTGTTGGTGAGAATGTAAGTTGATGCAGCCACTATGGAAAACAGTATGGAAGTCCCTCAAAAAATTAAAAATAGAACTACCTTATGATAAAAAAAAAAAAACAGAGTTTGGTCCCAGACATCCTCACACACCAGTAAAATCATCTTACATCCCAATCAACTAACTCTTTGTGCCTGCTGAGGTCTCAGTGTGGAGAAGAAACCCCAGAGAGGGAGGGGGATCTTGGGCAGCAGAAGAGAAACCACAAATCACCTGAATGAAGGGAGAGAGCAATACTCTTCCAACTAACATTATGCAAAGACTTTACAAGGGACATGAGGGCATAGGCAGTTCAAAGAAAACCAATTTCCAGTCCCTCACTTCCACATGTCCTCCTACCTAACCACAAGTTGCCTGAGAGTGTCCATTGGTAGGACTCCATGCTGGCTTCTCCTATCCACCTCCTCTTCACAATAGCTCTTTTTCACATCAGTCTCTCCAGAATTTCCTGGACAATCATAAGGCCTCCCCTTCATATTAATTCACCATCTTTAGCAACTTAAATTCCAAAGCACCTCAATCTCTGACACGAATACAAAAAACAGTACTGAATTGAAGCTTTGTTGTGTTTCATATTATATATCCAGTCAGAAACTAGACTTCTGAAACAATTCATGAGATCACTTCTCTCTTATCCATCTTTCAGCAGCAAACTGGATCAGTAGTTACTTTCAGACACATTTCACACTCTCTCACTTCTCTCATTTCAGTCACTCTGGTCCTTCCATAAGCAATGCCCTCTTCAACCACCCTCCTTTCTTGAGAGAATTCCTACCAAGTCCATGAGGAATGGCAATTTCTCCCACAATGAGACGTGACCATTTCTTTCTCAAACTCTCTTTGTTCTTTATATATTTTGGGCGGCTTTTATTTGACTCTGCCTAATATGATAGTAATTTCCAGTTACCTAAACCAGTCTACCAAATTCAGGCTTTCTTATGGCATTTTGTATGTCCATAACCCAAAATCAACGGAGCAGTTTATAGAGTTTACTTCCTTAATAATGAGGTTGGGAAATATTCTACATTTTGTTGTTATAGTATTTACTGAGTAATTAACACATCCAGGAATATAAATGAACAGTCTGTATCAGTCAGGAAAGGCTAGGTCAGCAGTTTTCAAATTGTGGTCCTTGGAACAGCATCAGTGTAAGATGGTAACTTGTTATGCAAATTCTTGATCACCACTCCAGATTTATGAATTTAGAAACTCTAAGAGGGGGACGCAACAATCTGTACAATCTGCATTTTAACAATCTCCACATGATTCCAATGTATGCTAAAGTTTGAGAACCACTGGGCTAGGTTATGTTGAAATAATAAAATTTCAATGGCTTTCAACAACAAAAGTTTACTTCTTGCTCATGCTACATGTCAAGCAAGGGTTGGCTACGGCTCAACTACAGGTCACCTTTATTTCAGACCTTAGGGTGATGGAGAAACATCTATTCAGATTTGCTGACTGTCAGTACAGAGAAAAAAAGAGAACATAGGACACTATGTTCTGACTCAGAGCTTCTGCTCAAAAGTAAACATAAATCATTTCCACTCATATTTCATTAGCCAAAGCAAATCTAAGGCCAGGCATGATGTCAATAGGGCAAGGAAGTATAATGCTTCCCTAGGGAGGAACAGCAAAGGTTTTTGAATAATAACATAGTCTACCATACAGGCCAAGCATATTATTGTTGAAGATCAATTGTATTTGTTTATTATATTTAAGGAAATTCAAAGCACAATTCCATTTTTCCTCCCAAATCCTACCATCTTTTAGTCTTTCTCACAATAACTTCAATATTTCACTTTAAGTATGATAATCTTAAAATCTTTCTGGCACTAGTTTCAGAAATCAGCTTGTCTACAACATATTAATTAGTATTTTACATACATGCACCACCATGTCTGTGTGTGTGTGTGTGTATTCTGAGCTTCATTTTTTCTAATTACTAAAGTATTCAGGAATTCCACATTATTCAATTATGCATCCCAAGTCTCTAGATCGGTGCTTAGCACAAAGTCTCTCAATAAATATATGATGAAAGAAATTTTTATCTGTGTAGTAGCTGAAAACATTGCATTTTATAGTAATGTTATTTCTAATTGGGTGCCAAGTTTCTTGGATTCATTCTTTTAACAGCAATTCTACAGTTTTTTAAATATTCATTTTCTAAAAACACTTATTTTCAGATCAGCTACCCCAATATTTATTAACAACTTCCAGTGATTGCCTTAATCCCAATTTTTATTAGTTTTTTTCACACTGATAAGCTAATATGAATTTACACTTAGACATAAATATGCATAAATAGGAGTCTAAATAGGGGTCTCTAATCTTTTCTTAATGAGGAACAAACGAAATACAAGTGCCTGTAATATAAAACTATCAAATCCAAAAGGCAGGAATGGGGATGCTGCATGTTTGTCATTTTACTAGGAATCGTAACTGAGTAAAAGGGACGAAACCATAAGGTTTGGAGGTTGGGGCATTATTCACACTCATCATCATTCATTCACTCATTCACGCTGTGAAATATTTCGCAAATATTTACTACGAGTCAACTATGTACCAGGCAGGTTGCCAAGAGCTGGTGATAGCCATTGTCCATGTTCTGCAGGAGTTCACAATCCAGCAGGGTATACACACAAGTGAAAAGGGCTACTGAATGATAGAGAGCACTCTTCTATCAAGTACACAGTGCCATAGGAGCACAAAGGAGGGGTGCACCTAACTCCAGCTTCGGTGTCATGGAAGGCTATCCAGAAAAAGAGATATTGAAGGTGCTACATAAAAAAGGTGGAGGAAGAAAGCAGGGAGAGACAATATATATCAGACTTAAAGAAATGAGAACATTGGATATTGTGGGAACTGAAGAGGTTTAATGTGACTGCAGCATAGAGATAAGGAAGCCGAGTGGGGAAAGACAGGCACAGGGTCTAGCCCAACGGCACAGTGGTTAAGTTCCCACGATCCGTTTCCGAGGCCCAGGGTTTGCCGGTTCGAATCTTGGGCACAGACCTAGCACTGCTTATCAAGCCATGATGTGGCAGCATCCCACATATAAAATAGAGGAAGATGTGTACAGATGTTAGCTCAGGGCCAATCGTTCTCAACAAAAAAAGAAGGATTGACAGCAGATGTTAGCTCAGGGCTAATCTTCCTCCCCATACCAAAAAATACAAAAGAGTCTATATTCCAATTCAAAAAAAAAAAAAAAGACTGGCACATGCCAGGCCAGACCATGCCAAAAATGAGTTGGAACTTTACCTATAAGGCATAAAATCTCACACCCAATAAGAAAGACATGAGCAGATCTGTGTTAAACAAAGACAGCCCAAGTGTAGCTTTCATGACCTGCTACTGAATCCCATTTCATTGTTTATTTTTTAAACCACAATCTCACTTAGTAACATTTGTTTAAACTTTTCAAATGTCAACCTACAAAGTGAATTCTGTTGAAAGTAACAAATATTAAACCATCTAAAAACTTATACTGTTCTTTATTTTGTTTTAAGATAACAGAGTAAGCCACAAATTAACTTTAAAACAGATTTTAATAGCTTTTGACAGATGAAAAAATTAGTTAAAAAATAATGATTCCTTTCAAAACCACAATTAAATAAAGATATAAAGCATCAAACTTGATGCTATAAAATTCAGATAGTTAATACTAGCTGTTGTAGGAAACAAATCAAAAGCTCTCAGTGCTTTAACATGATAAAGGTCTATTTCTTGCTTGTCACTGTCCAATCAAGCACTCTTCTAGGCTGTATCTGCCACAGAAAGGATAAACCTCATTTCAGACAACCATAATGTAGTTCTAGATATTGCTCTGTGGGTATAAGATGAATAAAGTCACATCATTTATTTATTGTGGAAACCGGGAAGGACGATGAAAACCAAGACTACCAGCCAGTCGTATCAGGTGGAGTAGCATGAACTTTTGTGTAATTAACACTATATCCAGAGAACTATGAACAATGTTCATTCATTAACACATTCCCTCATTTATTCCACAGTTATTAAGCTTCAGGGCAGAAGAGTTCAAAGGGAGGGCTATGGAATCAGACAAGCAAGCTGTTTAAATTCTATGCCTGTTTCTCCATCTTTAAAATCCAAATAATAGCACCAACCTCTTATGATTATACTAAGTGCTCAATAAATGTCACCTATTCCTACTGCTGCTGCTATGACCACAACAAACACAACTACAAAGATGAAATTGTGGCAATTACTGTCTTCAGCATCAGGACTATACAGAAAATGTAACAGCCCCTACTCATATCAAGCTCATAGGCTTAAACCCTGAGGTGAAATGGTGAGCCACAAACAAGAGGAAGTATAGACAGCATCTGCCATGAAATTAACACCATTATCTAAAAGGTCCAACACTACATATGACCCCCCTTCCAAAGACACAAACAGATATAATCATATTAACACCTAATTATTTACAAATTGAGGACAACAGTACATGTAACATAAATTATAAAATGAAAAATTGACCTGAACTGGAAACGGGTCCGTCGAAAAACAAATTGTGGCATACAATGAAATACTACTCAGCAATGAACAAGAACAACCTGCTGATATACTCAACAAAATGGATGGATTAAAAAAAAATGCCGAGAAGCCAGACACAAAAGTACATATTTATATGAAATTCTAAAAAAATGAATCTGATCTATAGTGACAGAAAGCAGATCAGTGTTTCCCTGGTACCAGGGATGAGGATAGGGCAGGAACTGATTGCAAAAAGGCACAAGAGAACTTTTAGGAGTGATGGGTAAGTTACTTGACCTCATAGAGCTTTAGTTTCCCAAAATGTGAAAATGAGATAATATTACTGACCACAAAACACTATTGTGAAAATTAAAGGACATAATATATACAGTCTGAAACAGAGAGGGTGCTCAAAACATTGTTACTGTCTTAGGGTTTTGTTGATATTCTTGGGGGAGGAGTGGGGAAAATTGCAGGGAGAGTTTGACCATTCCAACACAGAGCTATCTAGTCAGAGGATTAAATGTTTGTGATGAAAGAGTTATCAAAATCTCAAAAACTACTCACTGAACATAGAATTTATAACCCTTTGGCATAATAATTTTAAGATGACCAATTGGCAAATCAGCCCCAGGGAGGGAATAAGCGATCAAGCTAGATAGAAAAGAATACCAAAAAAGATTCCACAAGGGGAGGGTGTGGAGGAGGATGGGTTCCTGACGTTCTAGCCCCTTCTGCAAGAATCCCATGGAAAATCTCAAGTTTAATGACCCTTCTCAGCTGTAAAACTCCACTTTGGTGGATCATTTTTGGGGAGGGTTGGGCAGGGGAGGAAAGAATAGGGGACTAGTTACAGGAATACTCTGATATTTTTTGAGAAACTTTAGAAAAAGATGTTTTGTTTTCCCTCAAGCTTTATTAACGATGAAATTCTGCAACAGGTAGAAAACTAGAATAAAAAGGTTTTAATTCATCAAACTATTTGGAAAAACTAAGTTTTTTGAATAGACACATAAAATGTGAAAACAGATTTATTAGTAAACAGTCATGCTTATATTAAAAACAAAAACAAAAACAAAACCCTCTGTGACCAGCCTAAATGAGAAACAGGGAGGAATTAAAGGTCATCAAAAACTACAAGGCCCATATTCTTTCAAAGATGTCCGTTAGTGTCGCAAATAGAGAGTTCAGTAAACAAAAGTAAAGCCATCTGGAAGGTATTTCTTAGATATCAATCATGTTGGCACTGATAATTTCGAAATCCAAGAAAAAGAAAAGACAGCTATTCCTACTTGAGCAACGTTTCTTTTACTTTACCAGAGCCAACAACGTTAATGACTTAGAACGGTCTTAAGGTTATCACGAATTTCGACAGAAATGATTGGTTCAACTACAAATAGGTCAATAGATACACAGGGCCTGATATAAAGAGGTTAATTCTTTTCCTTCTAGTGAGCAGTCTTCTCCCATTTTAGACTCCATAATTGATTAAGGTAAGACAGAGTCTGAGAATCTCATTTTTAATTCTGGCTCTTTCACTAAAATACTATGAAGACCATAAAAAGAAACTTATGCTTCTGAGCCTGAGTTTCTTCAAATATAAAATGAAAGGATTGAATGAGTGGTTCTTAAGATTCTTCACAACTTAAAAATTTTGATACAAAATATTATCTACCAATTTTTATGATTTTCTCAAACTTGATACAGTCCCAAGCTGATTCTAAGTTTCAAATTAAAATACTATAATTGAATCAATACTAAATTTGTATGAGATGGATTGAAACATTCAACTCTACAGAGCACTGAAAATATCTTCTTAAATGTTCTAAGTAGAAAAAATATTGCATAATTAACATTCTACCCAAAGTAAAAGAACTTCTAATACAAGTGAACAAACTAAATATTCAAATGTTCAAAATTATATTTTACCTTCAAGGTAGCTTATAGACTTCTATATTAGCCTATAATACTTCTAAATGTGCAAATAATCTGAGGTCTGTTGAGTGAAGTATAGCAAATAACCAGAGTATATTGTTTATAGTACCATATATATTTGTTATAAGCTAACTGTCAGCAACAGCTCTTGCTTTAGCCGCTTTGAAATGTGAAACGTATATGTGCAATTTTTTACAGGAAAATGTCTTAGAATATTCATTGTATATATGATCTAATATTTAACAAGAAAATACCTTAGAACATTTAATGAAACTAAAAAGAAATGTTTAAAAATATATTAAAGAAGTTAACAAGATTATATACACACACACACTTTTATGATTATATATGTTCTTTTCTAAAGATGGACAGAACTGATGTATGGGAACATCGAAGTAGTTCTAATTACATCTTAATTCCCTCCTTAATTACTATCCTAGCTAGTGTCCATTTGTAATTTTATGTTTTCCTTTGCATACATAAATTGAAATGCTACTGAATCAAAAACAGTATTATTTAGAAATGCAGAAAATTATCTTCCTTTCAGTACTACATGATTAGGGTCCCTTTGGAGCTTGGCAGTAGGGGAAAGTGAGAGGAAAATAAAATCCAAACTGGCTTGGCTTCTTTCACTCTGAGACGCTAACTTGGTGAAAAATGTATTTTGTCTTCCAACAAGTTTGCATGTGTGGGCTATATTTTAGGTTTTCAGTATCCTGCCAGACAAATACTTAATACACAGAGCGATGTTTTTTGGTTTTTTTTAATATTTGGCAACAGCGTATCAAAACTCAACATTGTTAAGAGCTAGTCTAGTGCCCTTCCTAGAACATATGGCCACCCAACAGCCAAGTGGCTGATCGGCAGGCTTTGGCCTCAAGGAGCCTGTGATGGTTGCTAGTACTTAAATATAGGAATTTACTTTTGACTTCAAGCCATGCCTTGTTCTGCATCTCATTTTTGTAGAAAAAAGGAAGGGAATTCAAGCTTCAGAGGCAAAATCCCAAGAGGCTAAAGAAGAAGGAAAGTCAAGTGAAAACACAAAAGACAATCACACAGGAGGGTAGAAAATAACATTCTTGTATTTAGTTTGAAATAAAATTACCCAGCGTCATAGTAACACTTCATACTTTTTTTGATAGAAAAATTGTAGGGGCCTGAACATGGAGACAAAGGCTTCTCAAATATTCATTCATTTAAATAAAATGAAAAATGAAGGAGAGGTTAAAGGTTATTTGCTCTAGAAATACAACAGATGCCTCTTAGAACTCCTTAGAGGAAAAAAGATTTCTTTAGAAACCAGTGTATTTACAAATCATATCTTATAAATGTCTTCTCTAGCCTTCTTTAATAGGAAGACATGGAATTGAAAATATGGTATTTATTTCTCAAGAGTTCATTTACTCCTGCTACTAACTCTACACTTGAGTCAGTGTACAATATTTGCCACAGGACCTCTAAAGTACAACAAGATATTTAGCATATTTTGGCCTTTCTAAAAAAGTAAGTCAGAAAGTCAGAAGGTAGGAAGGTACTGGTGGAAACTGAGAAAGAAATGTATGGGGTAGAGCATTAGAGAACTAACAAGTAGAAAAGTGTAGACAAGGAGGGAAGATCTGAAGGAATTGGGCAGAGATTGTCATAAACCACATTTGTAAAGACATTTCAAATACGGTTTTAGCCCTGAAAGTCACAGCATAATTCACAAACTTACAATTACAATTTTAGCTTTGCCTACCAGGAAAGGGAGTAGCTGGAAGAATAGCGAGAGCCGGGCCCTAAGGGAACGTGGGAAAGAAAATCAGACATGGAGAAGGGTTTCATTTTTAGTGCTCAGCAGCTTTCAGTCCTAAAAGTTCTGTTGACATTTCTAGCTTGGGAAGGGAAGGCTTTCTGAATTACTGATACCATTCCTTCAATCCACTCTAAAGATTGCTCTACAGAACTATTTCCCAAACAGTAAAAAAGGCATTTCATAAATCTCATTTCTGGTATCCTTGTTTAAAAACACTCAAGTTTCATTTACTTTTGCTAGTATACTTGAGACCAACTCTATCTATATCATTAGCACAGAACTCAAATGCCCAAAGTAAACAGTGTTCACCAAACAATGGTCGCGGTGGTGGTGGGGGGGGGGGGAGGGCGCGGGGGCGAAGGGTGGGATGCAGATAAACAATAAGGAGAGACTTGAATAACCTAAAAGCAGGTTACTTAATATGCCTGGTCCTCAGTTTCCTCCTTCATAAGATAGGGGGAAAAAACAAAACCCCTCCTTAAAAGATGGTGGTAAACACAAAATAAAATGAGGTAACACACAAACATCTGTCAAGAGCAGCACCGGGAACATGACAAGTATCAATATATGTTCAGTTCCTTTCTCCTTTTCCCTCTGGTCTTGGTTTCCAAAATTTGTAGTATTCTCCCTTCTTCCTCCTCTAACATATTCTTTCCACTACATCATTCTAGACCTGGTGAAGATAGAACTCAGACTATAAGAGATCATGAGCTTTGGATGAAATAAATGGAATCGCTGAGACAAAATTAACACATTTGAGGGTTTTGATAATAAAAAAGGAAGAAGAAAGGTAGGATAATAGCTGTACGAGGTAGAAAGTTCCAACTTCAGAAATGAGAAGATCGAGGCATAATGAAAAGTTTAAAGGCTAAATTCTTTCAAAGCAAAAGTAGTCTGGCTCATGCCCTGAGAAATAGAAAGGATTTTCCAAGAGCTCTACATTCCAAAATAGTACACTATAAAAACCCTCAATAGAGACCTCAAAATCATAACAATTGAAAATAAAATGATGTTTCCAGCATCACTCAGAGCATCAATCAGAATCATCACAATGCTGGGACCAAAGGATCCATAGAGATCATCTCACGTCTTGTATCTGCTAGAGTAGTGCTGTCCAAAGGAAATATAACACAAGCCATATACATAATTATAAATGTGCTAGTAGCCATATTTTAAAAAGTAAAAAGAAAGATGTGAAATTAGTTTTAGTAATATATTTCATGCAACCGAATATATCCAAGATCTTATCATGTCAACAAATAACACAAAGGAATTATTAATGAGATGTTTACATCTTTTGCCATACTAAGTCTTCAAAATCTGGTGTGTGCTTTATACTTATAGCACACTTAATTTGGACTAGCCACATTTCAAGTACTCAACAGCTGGATGTGGACAGCAGCTACCATACTGGACAGTGTATTCTAGATAATCACAAAACTAACCGCAGCCTGCATATGGAAAGTGAGTTTCTAAAGACTAAAATTAATAGGGTGGTAATGGGATGTATGACAGAATTTTCTTCTCTTCATTGATATTAGGACCATGAAAACCTCATGGAAATCCATAGTAAGTTAACGTGACCATCCTGTAGCTCTAGGGAGCTGGTTATTGATCAACTGAACCCAATAAGACTATGATTACAGACTTTTCTTTAGGGCTGATGTATAATTTTCAAGCAGGCTTTTCTTCTAAGGATTATAGCCGAGAAGGAAGCAATCACAAATGACCTTTCTAAAAGTAAACTGATAGGCAACCTGATACAGCAAGTTTCATGGAAAGTATTTTATAACTGAGTTCACATAAGAGAAAAGAATTGAAATTTTTATAGATGTTCCCTCAGGTATTTATGTTTCAAAACTGAGAAAAACAAAGTTTCTCTAAAAAAAAAGAACTTGGGAGAGTCAAAAGAAATCTAGTCTAAGAATAATGATGGCTGAAACCTTTATAGAAAATGTTATTTCATAAAACTTTTTAAATTTATGACATTATTAGGAAGGCTATAAAGCTTAATTTTAATAATAAACAGGAGAATTTGACAAGTCATGTAAGTCAAAAACTAGATGTGAAACTACTTACATTTTGGTGAATAAAATAAAAAAGCAAGGATTCATGGAAAGATTTAGGATATGGTAAACCATATGGCAGTATGAATGGGAGCTATCTCTTCACATTAATAGAGGTGGCAACTTCTGAAGTAGAAGCACTAAGGAAACGTTCTTTTGTTAGATGCTGCAGGACTTTTCTTAGAGACAGCCTACTAAATTCTATTGATTTGGCTAACTGAAATTGGAAAAGTACCAGTAATTTTTTTTAAAACACATATAATCCTTTCTTAAAACCAGTCATTTTTAAAAGCAATCTTTGGAATCTATAACCTTATCAGTATAACACATTTAAGCATAAACAGTGATTTCTAACATGAAAATCTAAGTAAAATTCTTAGAGACTTGGAAAAACAAAGAATTTAAATTGCTCATAAAGACTAGGATAGGCATCTTAACCAGAATTGTCTTTTCAATCTAGATGTTATCTGAAACTTAGACTTCTAAGAGAAAAACCTCCAACAGCTGGAATCCAGCTTAGATACACAAAATAAATCACTTCTGACTGAAATCCACTCTCAAAAGCTTCAATTAGGTTTCCATAAGCAACAAAACAAATAAAGAACATTAACAACGCTAGTAAACCGGGTTTAACTAATTGTACAACAAGAGAAAAAATACAATAGCAAAGAGGAGACAGCATAGAATTCTTTGTTAAATTCATGTTGGTCCATTCAATATCTTTGACCCTTAGGTCAGAATTTTGTTCCTAATACACTCTTGAAATAAAGATATAGAAGATTTTCTCATTCTAGTTCAAATCCTTGAATCATTTATTGGAAATTTAAGTCATCTAAAATGTGATAGATGATAGTATGTATAATGAACAAATGCGGGGCTGGCCCGGTGGCACAGTGGCTAAGTTTGCACGTTCCTCGTCTCAGCGGCCCAGAGTTCGCCAGTTTGGATGCCAGGTGTGGACACGGCACTGCTCGGCAAAAGCCATGCTGTGGGCGGCGTCCCACGTATAAAGTAGAGGAAGATGGGCATGCATGTTAGCTCAGGGCCAGTCTTCCTCAGCAAAAAGAGGAGGATTGGCAGTAGTTAGCTCAGGGCTAATCTTCCTCAAAAAAAAAAAAAAGAAAAAGTGATGTAAATATTCATAGTCAGACCGTCCTTAAAAAAGAGTAAGTATTTAACCTCCCTGAAAGTAAACACGACTTTACTTAGCTCTCCAGTATTCCAAGGCACACTTACAGGGAAAAGAATATTGACCGTGACATTTAGTTTCATATATTTTTTTTTTTTTTTTGAAACATACAGCATGCATAAAACTCTTTACTTCATGAAAAGTTTTTATGTATCACCAAAAACAGCCATGAAATCCAAGTTGTAACTAAAACAAGAAATAAGCTTAAGTAACTATTTGAAGCTTACTACATATTATTTTTTTTATTTTTATTTTTTTAAAGATTTTATTTTTCTCCCCAAAGGCCCCTGGTATTTTTACTTGTGGGTCCTTCTAGTTGTGGCATGTGGGACACCACCTCAGCATGGCTAGATGAGCAGTGCCATGTCCGTGCCCAGGATCTGAACCAGCGAATCCCTGGGCCACCGAAACAGAGCGCATGAACTTAACCAGTCAGCCATGGGGCTGGCCCCTACATATTATCTTAAGTGGAAAAAAAATACCTTGCTAATGAAACTTTTTTCCTTCAAAATATTTTTGTTTTTCTTTTTCTATAGAATAAAACTCCCACAACCATTTGAAATCACATCCAGCATTTCCTCCACTCATGAAAAGGGGGTGGACAGGAGTGCTTATCTCCTGTGAGAGAGGGAGAATTAGGCAGGGGCTTCCTCCTGATCATTTAGAACTTTCTCAGTTCGATAATCAATCTTTTCCTACATTTTTAAAGAAATCAAACAAATAGGTGAGAATCTTTTCATCCACCCCCCTCCCCACGCAGGAACTAGAAGTCCAATTAAAGATCACTGCTTTTTATTAACCTTTAATAACATAACACATATTTTATATGAATGTATAATTAAACTTCACTTATCACTTTATGGCAGAGTTTTACTCTAATTAAAAACTACAGCAATTATGACCTATGCCCTGTCCAATTTATGTTTTTTTTTAAAGATTGGCACCTGAGCTAACATCTGTTGCCGATCTTCTTTTTTCTTTATTTCTTCTCCCCAAAGCCCCCCAGTACATAGTTGTATATTCTAGTTGTAGGCCCTTCTGGTTGTGCTATGTGGGACGCCTCCTCAGCATGGCCTGATGAGCAGTGCCACGTTTGCACCCAGGATCCCAACCAGTGAAACCCTGGGCTGTCAAAGCAGAGTGCATGAACTTAACTACTCAGCCCCTAAATTTGCTTTTTGCATTAACCTCACCATATGGCATATGTATGCCATGAGTGCCCCAAAATCCCATTCTGTTTCTCAACCCTGTCTTCACCTCTGTCAGTTATTTAAATTCTCAGTTAAAAAAGAGTTGACACAAATCAGTGCAAACGACCAGTCTGAAAAGATGTGGATACCAGAGATGGTGTCTCACAGACTGCTAGATACTTACCCAATACCCATTCTCCCTTTCCACCTTACTACTAGAAACCCATTATCTAGTTAGGCATGCTGCCATCCAGAATAAAAGATGACAATTCCTAGCTTGAATGGCCATGTGACTAAGTTCTGAATAATGAGATGAGAGCAGAAGTGTTGTGTGGGGCTTTGTCTAAAGAAAGCTGGTTTCAATAGGAGGGGGTCCTTTTTCTTTTTTTACCATTCACCTTCCTTCTGGCCAAAAGACAGATAATGATGGCTGGAGTTCTAGCAGCCACCTTAGTACAGAAAGAGATCTTAAGAATGAAATTTATCCACAAGGTGGTGAAACAGATAGTGGGTTAGGATGCAATGGCTGTGGAGTAACCCTATCAGCCCTGGACTGCCCACCTTAGGTCCTCTTTTACATAAGAACTAAGTTTCTCTCATGTTTATGCCACTATATTTTTGGGTTTTTCAATCTTAAGCACTGAACTCAATTCTAAGTCATCCATAGGGACTGAGAAAATAAGAAACAGAATGTAGGAAAGGAAAAGTCTTATTTTTTATGGGTCATATTTTTCCTGACATCACATAAAGTACTTTAGCCTAACAGTTAAGAGCAGCTGGGTCCAGGTCCAGGACTCTGCCACTTACCAGCAAGTTAGTTAACCCTCTCTGGACTTCAGTTTACCCATCTGTAAAAATGGGATGATAATAATGGTACCTACCTTCATAGGGTTGTTTTGAGGCTTCATTAATTAACCTATGTAAAGTACTTAAACAGTGCTTGCCACAATATAAGTATTTTATATGTTAGCTATCATGATTACTACTGATACTTCTGGTAATAATAAATAGCCTTCATTACATATTTATATTTCAATACTAAATGAACTTGAGGAAACTGCTCAACACAGGAGATTTTCTCAAACATATACAGGGTTCAACTTTGGAATATGGTACAGCCATATAAATATGTTTAATAAGAGAGAATTTACTCCACATATGAGTGCAGCCATATATATCTGTTTAATAAAAGGAAACTTTAGAAAACATTTCCAAGAAAGGATAATGACATCATTCAATAAAAAAACAATTTTTATTTAGTTTTCCCACTTAGATTAAATGAATCATTATTTTAAAGAGAAAGCAATGTTTACACTATCTTGGTAATTTATAAATGTGATCATATGATCATTAACTCAAACAATATAAAACTTTGAAGCATTTTCTTTAAGCAGCAACAGACACGTAGGGAAACAATTCCAACATGTACATAATCAATCTATCACATTTACAAATAGAATTCTATAGTCTTAAGACAGTAAATGTTTCATTTGACTTAGAAATTTTGCCATGATTTCACCATGGTTCTGATCGTTTCCCTTACCCATCCTAGTACTCCTGGCCTCATCTCATTAATGCTGAGATTATTAAAATCCATGTGTAGTATGTATACTCCATTCCAAACACCAATACATATAAAAACCAAAAGGGACGTGGACATAATATTAGTGTTTCCATCGACTTTTTATTATTGTTCAATAAATAAATAGCATTTACTGAGTACAGACTACCTGTTTTCCCCTGTCCTATATTCTCAACTCCATCTGGAAAAGGTTCCTTTTGCCTCTTTGCCTCCAGTGAAAACCAAGTGCCCCTTAAAGATACATATGCCCTGCAGCCATCTCAAATGAAGGCTGTTTACTTACCACATTCTTCCCTGCTCCCTATTTCGAGCTTTATATCATCATCGCCAATTCTTTAGTAAAGATTCTGATCATTTGAGGCTCATGCCATTCACTCCTCTCTGTCTCCTAATTGCTGTTGTATCTACTAACATCTCCTTCGTTCCCCCTTATTCATCAAAGGTTTTGGAACTTAACTTACTGTCTTTCTCTCAATTCCAAATCCTTCCACTATTCTGGGTGACGTCAATACCCACATGTGTGATCCATGCAGTACTCTGGCCTTCTCCTTCCCAGTGAGTTCCTTCACTTTATGTCACCCATCTACTTCCACAGTTAGTACCATGATCTTGCCGTCCTAAGTGCTCTTGAACCCTTTATTCAGGCAGTTCACCTTATAATCACATTCTCATTTACTTCTAATTTTCTTGATGATCTACTCCCACCATGAAGGTTCTTTGGTCTGTTAAGAGACTTCTAATTCATCAGCTTCGTATTTCTTCCCATCTATCAATGCTTTCTCTCTTCACTCTCCTCCTTATCCAGCTTAAATTCCATGACTCTAGAAAAAACTATATTACCCCAAAATTCTTTTCCATTCAGTCCTTGTATCATCTCCTTTGGCAAAACTGCAACCCTGGATGAAACTACCTTTTCCGAAACCATAATGAAGCAATGGTGTGCTGCTAGGGAAAACCACACGACAAAATATGATCCCCATCCTCAAAGGGATTCTGAACGCAGTCCAGCAATCCTATCGTTTTACTCTGATCTATACAAAACAAATATTTCAAATCCTCAATCTTGTTCAGGCCTTTGACTCTCTATCCTTCATCAAAACCCTATCTTCTACTTTACTGAGAAACATAGAAGCTAACAAACATGACTTTCCAATGTGCGGTTGAGGAGATTCATGCTTGATAGTTTCTGTTTTGCACCACTTTCTCTTTCTTACTCCCTATTATATTAGATGGTAGTTAAAGCTATGAAGATGGGGTAAGTTGTTTACAATGAGAATACAGAGAGAGACAAAAAGAGAGCCTAGAACCAATCTTTGAAGAATTCTAAAATGTGATGGCTGAGTAGCAGAGAATGGAGCTTCAAATCAAAGTATAAATTTCGCACTAAAAACAAGCCAGTTACATTGCGTGTGTGTGTACACACACACACATATATATATTTATACAAGAAACTGATTTTGAAGGTAAATATAACTCTATGTTTTCCAACAATATTAAACATTAGTCCTTTGATAGATGAAATTTAGTAATGTTATTATTACTGAGGTCCAAAGAAATCTTTTCCCCTGTGGAAATAAAATAATCTACTTGACAGAATTTTACTAACTAAGTGGGGGGAGAAACATGAAATTATTACCCTTTGTAGACATAAAACTTTTAGTTGGAAAAAAGATAGCTCTTGCTCATCAAGAGCATATGTAGATTTAAGATCCCAAACTATAAACAGTAGGCTTCAGGCCTGGGTGGTCTGTGTTATGTCCAATAATATATAAATTGGCTTATCCTCAAAATAAATATTTCCTTTTCATTACTCTGAGTCATGGAAAAAGTTCAATCTTTGTTCAAAAACAGAAAGAGGTTTTCAATAAAACCTTTTAACTATAAGTGTATATATTCAATGGATAGTTCAGAATACTACCCCTCATTAAATGCATATAGAAAGATTTTAAATTATTTTCTCAGTATCTCAAGGAATACTCTGAGTAAACTGGGAAGATGCTTAACGAGAAATAAATCCTCTCTATGCATACGATGACCACTGATATTTTTGCATAGTGTTTAATAATGAGCTATACCCAGGGGATAAGGTGAACTACAAAATAGCCTGTACTTCTGTCTTTAACTCAGATAATTTATTCCTGATTATTTGACATCCCATACAAGCCACCTAAAAACTCTTTTAAAGTTGAATGCATCTTTTATTTTCTTTAAATAAATTATATCAAAATGACAGCTGATTAAATGTCTTCAAGAGAATATCTGAATATTTTACAAACGACGCATACCAATTATTTTAAGAAATCTTCAGATCCTTATCAAAATTTGATCTAAGTATAATGAAAAGTAGCATTCAAATGAAAGAAAACAGATTTTCTTTTTTTGGAAGAAGAGGAACAGACAAGAAAACATTGAGGAGTGATACACTCCATTTATGTGCAATATGGCAAAATGGCTCCACGAAACCATCCAAAGAATTTTCTCTTTAAGGATGAAAAGAGTCCAGTATTCTTCATGCATGATAGGAACTTGGTCTGACTCAGGATTCGTTTCCATATCTGCTTAATGAGTTGGCCAGAAAACATTCTAAAGTCATAACAAAGACATATCATCAGAGTGTAAAGATTCCAAAATCATGATGACCAGATGTGTAGGACTAAAAATCTTGGCTTCTGGTGGAATTTCTTACTATTGGTCTATAAAATGAGCATTAAATATTATTTGTTCTAGCTCTAAAATTCCTCCTTCTAAGAGAGCTGATCTAAGTGTAAAACACTTTTTCTATGGAAAGTTAATGAACATTATGAGGAAATGTTTTAGCTACAACTGGCTGTTTTCCAGATAGCACATATGGACTCAGATGTTCACTCAACTCCTGTATAATTTGATTCTCAGAACTGCAGTTGTTGAATACCAACAATAATCTTTTTCTTTATATAATTAACATGATACTTTTTATTATCTAAATGATAGAAAATTTTATCACAGATTCCTAAATAATACTGTAATTTTTCTCATAACTGTGATCTTGTAACTATAAAAATCTTTATTTTATTGGGATAAAATGGGTAAAAAAAGCTACACATTATTAATGTTGAGGAAGATAAGATTTAGCATGAGTTTGAATACAAACATTATGCCACTATTAAAAAGAGAATAACGGAAAACAAAAAACACATGCTATCTTTAACTTATTCTAGTTAAAACATGAAAAACAGAGCATTTTCTTTTCTTCCCTATTATAAGACACTGCTAGAAGCCATGAGCATGCAATACAAGAAATCTTTCATGTACACGTAGTAAACTCTACAACTTTTAAGTTATAAATTAAACATTAGTGATTTCTTTATAAAACAAATAGCTCATCAACTCTTGGATTTTTCCATTTTGGAATAGCATATGTTTTCTATTATAAATTTCTTAAAGGATAGTACTCTAATACTTATGTTATTCATACCCCTTATTCCGTTTATTACTATATAAAATCCTGGTGGTTTACTAAACCATTAAAATAATGACCTGATAATTAGAATTTTATTATAACGTTATTTCAAATGGATCAAAAATCTGGATGATGTACTGTCATTTTATCTGCTAATCAAGGGCAGTGTAAATTACTCAAGAACTCAATGTTCTGATTATAAGACAACCTCACTCACTCACAGTATGAAATCCAATCGTTATATGGAATGAAATTTATGAAAAATACTATAAGGCTACTCCAACATAAAGCAAGACTATTTCTAAGGTTAAACTAAAGTTCGTTTTTAAATCTTTTTTACATTGACATTTGTCACCAAAGATGTTTCAACTACGTATTACTAAATCTATAAATTTTGTCACTTCTACAGAATCAATTATGTATATGAAGTTTCCTTACATATATTAGGATAAATTTGCAATTGTGGGATTTTTTAACCTCTGCTGCAATTTCAGCTGAATACTGTCACTTCCTTAAATAGCAACAATATTTAGGGAACCCTAAAACAAGGAAGTAAGGATTTTTCAAATGGTCAAAATAGGATTTGATATAAGAAATGTGTCTCATCAACAACATTTTATTATCAGATAAGCTTGAGGCAAACAGCATTTTGATGATTTCATTTACTAGAGGATTTCTAGTCTAATATCTATTTATATAGATATCACTATGTGTAAGAAATAATATCGCTATAATTTAAACATGCAGAGTTTACATGTGTAAATATCAACATGATAATTACACTGCTGGATAAAGAAAAAATTCAATCCAATGTACTATTTTCTGAAAGCCTATACTATAGAAGGAAAGGAGGATCTATTTTGATAGGGTAATTTGATACGCCTTTGGAATAAAAAAGAGCTCATGCCCCTTGAAGAAACTCATAGTCTAGTGAGTTTTACATGATATTAAGGAAAGTAAATAGATTTTATAAAGGCTACTATTCACAAGAAAAGGAACAGAGCTATTCCTTTCTAAAATCACGTAGAAAAAGGAAGGTCTTGATAATGCATCAGCACCACCTTTTCTCAACAAATGCAGTTAACAAAAAGGCATAGAAACTCCAGAATTCTTAGTACCTTCTAAGTTGTTGTCATAGAGCTAACAAGCATTTAATGTTATCCCATATCCATTACCTCATCTTTACATCATCAGTAGGCATTAGCCTGACCATATTATGGGTAAGAAAACAAAACCAAAAGGATTAAAGAACTTACTGAAGATTGAGCAGCTAGCAAGTGATGCACATTTTCACACCTGTAGGCAAACTGTTCAATCAACTGAGCAGCTTTCTCGCCCAACCCCAAAGCATGCAAAGCAGATGCTCAGATAGGCAATCATAGTTGCAACCTAAGTGGCAACAACTAGCTGCATATTATAAAATAACCTTCATCTAGAGTTCCTAACCTTCTTTTACCTTTCTCTCAGGACCTGTCGTGTTCAGTGGTGTTACATAGCTACTCTCACCATTATCAGGCCTGGGTGCTCTATATTAAATGAAACTCAAAGGCTTTACTGCCTAGCAGTGCACCCCACCACCACCACTAGGTTACTCCATAAGCATACTCATTAAGAATTTCACTTCTAGATTCCAACATGCCTTTTAACCACCACATTCTTATAAAATATATTCTGTTTTCAAAGGCCCAGGTGCTCAAAATTAACTTTGAGTAATAGAACTATCATAAGCAATTTTTTTCTAAAGGTCAAACCTTCATTTACAACAGGTAAAGACTTTGCTTTATTCAGATAAAAACTGCAGTTTTCGAAAAGTTCTGTATCATTCAGGATATGGTTTTACAGCAGTAAGAAAACCTCCAAATCCCAGGGGCAGAATACACTAAAAGTTCATTTCTGGCTCACGCTGCCAGTTCAGCAGGAGGGCTCTGGGCACGGAAGCCACTCAGGAACCCAGGCTGACGGATGCTCCAACTTGACACATATTTCCTCAAAATCAGCAACACAGGAAAAGGAGAGATGGCAACTAACACATGGGCTCTTAAAGCTCCTTCCCAGAAGTGCTGTGTATCACATTCATTCATATTCCTTCGGCCAAAGATAGTCACATGGTCACACTTAGCTTCAAGGATCAGGGAAGTGAAATCCTACCATGTGACCAAGGCAGGGCGGGGGTGGGGGGGTTGGGGGAGGAGCAATCTGGAAATATTTGGTGATTAGCACTAAAGAGTATCACAAGGTCTAACAGATATTTCCTCAGAACTGAGATAAAATATCTTCCTTAATAGAAGTGGCACAATCCCCACAATTTACTGAGTATTTATGTGTCTCAGGCACTGAAAGGGGCCTTACCAGCATTGTCCTTAATCCTCAACACAATCAGCAAAGGAGAAATTATCAGTATTTTTGGATGCAGAAATAGGCTCCAAAAGGTTAAATAAATTGCTCAAGGTTGCACAACTAGTAAGTGGTGAAAGTGGAATTTGAATCCAGATTAGCCTAATTCTACATCTTGTGCTCATCCCACTATAAAATTGCTAACTCTATGTTCAAGATGCAGGAAAAAAAAAAAGTTTAAAGTTATAGTCTTCCCCACTCCTAATTCAAAATAAAATGTCAGGATGGATGGTCTGAAATTACTGACACAGATACAAACAGTGGAAAAGAGATACAGATCCCCAACATTTCACTTCCAAAATGTTATCAAACGGGGGGCGGGAGGAGTCAGAAGTCACCCGGAATACAAACGCACTAATATAAATTAACATGTCTGTAAAAAAAATCATCAAAGAAGAAAAGCCTTCTTTTATCTGGTATTAGTGAGAAGCAGTAAGTCATATTCCCTTTATAAGGGTTCAATTAACTTGGGAATTATGTTATGTACATCTTGACAGTTAAGAACATAGTTTATAATCTCTTTATCAAAGAAATAAAATGAACAAAAGACTACACATTCTGAAAATTAAAAACACTTCATAGTTTTGGCCTGCTAGGGCAAGCTATCAAAAAAAAAAGCATCAAGATTAACAAAGAGTTTTTAAAAGAAAAAAACAGAAAGTAAACTGTGCAATAGGTATGCATGATACCAAATTAAATTTGGGATGAATGACAATAATTGTTAAACAACCTTTTCCATGGAAATGAAAGAGAAAAGGTATTACCACATAGGTGGCAACCAAAGCCCATCCATCCTCACCAGAGAATCCAGCCTGTCTGTGTGGAAACTACAGCACTGGATCTAACACCCCTTAAGTCTGTCACAAATAAAATGAAAATCCATTATAAACACCCCAAATCTCCAAATAAAAGTTCTACTCCAAATGCTCTACTTTCAATGAAATGTACTACGCCTGCAGAGTTAGGTTAAATCAAGCCTGAACACAACTTCTAAATTGTTAATAGGATATTAGTTCTTTTCCCACATTTGCAAAACTACAAAAGGCCACCAAAAAGATGGACATATTTAGCACAAGCTCCTCTGAACGTAATTCAGAATGTCTCACTTAAAAAGCCTGAAGTAATACAATCCGTAAAATATTCTTTTTTGGGAGGGGGTGCAATTGAACACTGATTATCACATTCTCCCAAAATCTTTCATGTTCCAAGACTGATGCTTAGTATATTTTTCTTTCTATACACTGAGACTATATAACTTACTAGCAGAATATATTTTATGCTTGAGAATACTGCATAAATACACAGTATTTTATATACATTTAAAATAACACTAAATTGTTTTTAAATACCATTAGAGACAGAGAGAGAGATTGTGTGTGTGTGTGTGTACATTATCTCCAAAGATGTATGATAGATAAGGAAAAACATTTTAAAGCATAGATAATTGCAGCACTTCTTTGTCATTTATCTGGATTTGAATTCTAGCTCTACACTTGATAGAGCTGCCTAAACATTTAAACCTCAGTTTCATCATCCTTAAGGCTACAAATAATATCTCTTAGCACTTTTGAGGAAAATAATGCACACAAAGTGTCTAACACAGCACCGAGCACAGAGTAAGGACTCGATAAACGTTAGCTGCTGCAGCTGCCACTGCTTGATTATCCTTTTAAAGGACAGATCAAATTTCCACAAAGTGTCTTCCTCTTCTGTTGAACTCTTACGGTGTTCAACTGTGTACTCCCTCACTTGGTACCCAGGATATAAACCATTTACTTTTTGCTAATATGTGTCTACAAGAAACACTGATTACCACATGCTCCCCATGTATGCTAAAGTTACAGAAATTGTTATGCTCTAACCAGTGAATGATCACATTACATAATGCCATAAAATTGGATTTTTTAAAATAATGTATTTGGGTAAAATAACAATTACAATAACAAGAGTTAACATTTATTGATTAAGCAGGGTTGCAACAAACCTTCAATTTGCAAAAGTATTACAACTCACCTAATACTCATATGATGGTTAGCATTTTTGAGCAATAAAGTATTTTTTAATTAAGGTATGTACATTGATTTTTAGACATTTTTTTTTTTTAGAAATAATAAGAATCATGAATGTTCTTAATGGCACCTAAAATGGTGTATGTTATCCGGAAGTTTTTCAATTTACTTTACCCAGATCCAACAGAGGATTCACTATCTATGGGAAAAGGTCAAAATAGCAACACTAACAGGAGTTTGAAAGAAGTTGATTCTAACCCTCATAGATGACTTTGAGGGGTCAAGACTTCAGTGGAGGAAGTTACTGCAGACGTGGTGGAAACAGCAAGAGAAGTAGAATTAGAGGTAGGGCCTGAAGATGTGGCTGAACTGCCACAATCTCGTGATAAAACGTTAATGGATGAGGAGTTGCTCCCTATGGACGAGCAAAGAAAGTGGTTTTTTGAAATGGAATCTACTCCTGGTGAAGATGCTGTGTAGATTGTTGAAATGACAACAAAAGATTTAGAATATTACATAAATGTAGATGATAAAGCAGCAGCAAGATTTGAGAGGACTGGCTCTAATTTTGAAAGAAGTTCTCCTGTAGATAAAATGCTATCAAACAGCATCACATGCTACAGAGAAACCGTTCATGAAAGGAAGTTAATCAATGTGGCAAACTACACTGTTGTCTTATTTTAAGAAATTGCCACAGCCACCCCAATCTTCAGCCACCACCACCCTGATCAGTCAGCAGTCACCAACACTGAAGCAAGACCCTCCACCTGCAGGCTCGCTGAAGGCTCAGATGATGGTTAGCGTTTTTTAGCCATAAAGTATTTTTTAATTAAGGTAGGTATATTGTTTTTAGACATAATACACAATTAATAGACTATAGTATAGTATAAACATAACTTTTATATGCACCGGGAAACCAAAAACTTTGTGTGACCGCTTTATTGCAATATTTGCTTTATTGCAGTGGTCTGTAACCAAACCCGCAATACCTCCGAGGGGTGGATTTTTTAAGTTATATGTGCTTGTATGCTACTTACGTTTAAAATTCCTGTTAATATATGACTCTTTCAAATGTGATAAAATTTAGACAAATATCTGTTCCTCAGATTCATTATATCTCTCTCTCACGAGTGTGTTGTTAGCTCTTCCCATAAGAATTTGAAACTTCTCTCACTTAAGTTGCATACCCAGAAATGGGACTTTTGGCACTATTTCCCATACAAAAGTGTTGGAAATATGTGACAATATAGACAGGTTCTACCTAGGGTACATCAGCATTGTAAAAATTACTTTATACTACAAATAAATTTGGGCACTGAAAGAAAGCACGCTGTGCCCAAGATGTAGCCTGTGTAATTGTTCCCACCTTGTAGGTGACCACTTACAGGAAGACATAAGTGACAGGTGAAGAAAGCAATGGGAAGAGGATGCTGCAAAAAGAGAGATGCTGAAGTTAAACAAAAAGTCCAACGCCAAGATAGGGAACCTAGTTAGATTTGCAGGGCTAGAAACAGGGCAAGAGGTCAAGACGCAGAGCAGATCTGGATGTTATTAACACAACAGTTAAAGCAAAAACAGTTAAATCCAAAGGAATTATGATTTGGAAAGAATGCTTCTAGACAAACAGAACCTTATAAAAGGTAGCTGTGATCAGCCTAAAATCTATTTAATCCATCCATGTATGGAGCAAGAAGAAACAATACTTGACTGTTAAAGTGAAATTATGCAGAGTAGAGTAAGAATTTCAATTCAGTAATCTAAAAAAGGAGACTTGTGAGAAGATAATGTTTTAGACACAATAAAATTCTAGTTAATCTCTTTTATGACAACAGCTGTTAGTAACATTCCAATTTCTGCTTTCTGTCAAAGTTTCATATTTCAATTGTAGCTTATTAATACTGTGGCCAGCGTGATGTGAAAAAGGAAAATGTAAAATCTGTACTCTACAACGTAGCTTCAGACTTGTCTGACAAAACTTCAAACAGCTCACAGCTTTAAAAAACAACAATCTCTTTTTTATAAATCTCTTTGGAAATCTAGTTAATTATTTTTCAACAAAAACTTTGATACTAGAAATAAAATAACATCCTCAAAGATAATAAACACAGAATAAAATTTAAGATATTCCTGATTTCCTAGATAAAAGGCATGTATCTTAAATTTGGAAAATTGCATTTAAAAGACAATTGACTATATCCAGTGAGCTTAAGGCTGGAACTACATTGCAAAAATGCAAACAACTGAAAGGCTTAAAATGTACAAACTGCTGTTCAAATAAATCTTCAATATCTATCTTTTACATTTCATAAAACAGTGATCAATTCATGATAAAAGATCAGAAATGATTATAAATATATGTTAATGTATTGTTTCTTCCTCTTAAGAAATTCTTAATAATGCCTAAGGAAGTAGCAACATAAATTTAATTCCATTCTGAAACGTCAGTTATACACACATTTCTCACACTTAAAATGCCATGATGGATATTTAATGTTAAGTGCCATAGTGCACTACTAGTTGTTTCCTTGACATTATATATTAGGTCAAAAAACCAGAAAACAAAAAAACAAAAAGATTAGAGAAGAAACAGGATGGAGAAGGGGGAGGGAGGAGAGAAAGAGAAGGAAAGAAAGAGATTGAAACACAGAAACAGAAAGTATAGCCATCTGACTACAATATAGCCTTTATCCTCCCTTCTGATTTCAAATCTAGTCACAAGAAAGGAATTTCAAAGATTTCTAATGGCAATGATCAGAAATATTTATTATTTCAAATAGAAAGATTAATAATCCCATGAGATGGCATTTCTCATATAGTTAAAACTATTTTATACACAAAACCCAAAATATGCATTAAAAATTTTTTGACCAAACTTCTAACTTCCTTAACTTCTAGATCTGTTTAATCTCATCTTTCCTCTCAAAAAGGCTTTCCATCATGTTGTAATATTTAAGAGCACAAAAATAATACTGAATCTTTTGCCATGTTCCTCACATAAGTTTCAAAATATTCAATTGTTTTGAAATAATTAATGGTATTTTAAAGTAAATTATTCAAAATTCTACTTCTACATTTGTCCCTAACTGCTGTGAGCTAAGACAAGTCACAAAAATCCTCAGAGATTCTGTTTCCTCACCAGAAAAGTGATGAAGCTGTATTACATGATCTCTAATTTGCTTCCTATTCTAAAACTCCATGATCCTCTGAAACATTAAGTACTGGTACTACTCACTTTAAAGGAAAACACTTTTGTTTACGGAATTTTGCAACATATCAAATGACTTTAAAACGAAACTAAATCTGCATGTAGTCCGTGAATTCTTGAACCTCAGTTCTTTTTAGGCTAGCATAAATAAGTGTCAAGATATACGTTAAATATATAAAGTAGTTCCTACAGTAAAAAAGGATGACTGAAGTCTGGCTCCACTAAGACAAATAACAAGGGGGGAAAAAAGTAGAAGCCAGATTTTGAGAGCTTTAAGACATGGAAGAAATCCTTAAAGATTTTTAAAAAGGTAATGATGATGATACCACAGAGACAAAAGACGTGGCATCAGAAGTTAGTAAATATTTTTAAAATGTGATCTTTACAGTAAATATTCTCTTATCCAATCTCTATGTAAGGGACTACAGATAAAAAGACAAACTTAGCTTCTCTATTTTCTCTCTGTAAAACATTCTAATGTTCATATCAATTACTCAAAGATAAAAACACCACTCCCAAACACAGCCACAAAACATTTGTTCACACGAGTTGAGTTACATGCTTGCCAAGAGTCAATGTATTTGCCCCTAAATGTGTTCACATTATTTGTATTTGTTAATGTAATCATGTAACTGATCTACATACGACTACATAAACCAAAAAGGAAGAAAGTTGTTTCCATGGAAACTGAGTTGAATGCTTTGAAAAGACAATACCTTATAAGTATCGTTTATACAACAAAAACAACTCAGAAGTGCAGTGAGGGAACACATACTCAAAGAAAATGCTTTGGTAAATGAGCAGACATTTGTGTGTGCGAGGCTCAAATAGAGTACTTAAGGTATACATACATCGATATTTTAAGATGACATTAGTGAAAATGAATCTCACGCCACTAACATGAGGATAGCTTGCCCTGCATAGTTTTCCTCCCCTCACCTCAGGCATCAGAACAAACACATGGGGAACACAACTGCCCTGACCGATCCACAGACCTACAGTGTGACAGGGAGCTGCCCTGACCGACCCACACACCTGCAATGTGACACGGAGCTGCTCTGACTGACCCGCAGACCTGCAGTGTGACAGGGAGCTGCCCTGACTGACCCACACACCTGCAGTGTGACACGGAGCTGCCCTGACTGACCCACACACCTGCAGTGTGACAGGGAGCTGCCCTGACTGACCCACACACCTGCAGTGTTACACAGAGCTGCCCTGACTGACCCACACACCTGCAGTGTTACACAGAGCTGCCCTGACTGACCCACACACCTGCAGTGTGACACGGAGCTGCCCTGACTGACCCACACACCTGCAGTGTGACGGGGAGCTGCCCTGACTGACCCACACACCTGCAGTGTGACAGGGAGCTGCCCTGACTGACCCACACACCTGCAGTGTGACAGGGAGCTGCCCTGACTGACCCACACACCTGCAGTGTGACACGGAGCTGCCCTGACTGACCCACACACCTGCAGTGTTACACAGAGCTGCCCTGACTGACCCACACACCTGCAGTGTTACACAGAGCTGCCCTGACTGACCCACACACCTGCAGTGAGACAGGGAGCTGCCCTGACTGACCCACACACCTGCAGTGTGACGGGGAGCTGCCCTGACTGACCCACACACCTGCAGTGTTACACAGAGCTGCCCTGACTGACCCACACACCTGCAGTGTGACGGGGAGCTGCCCTGACTGACCCACACACCTGCAGTGTGACGGGGAGCTGCCCTGACTGACCCACACACCTGCAGTGTGACGGGGAGCTGCCCTGACTGACCCACACACCTGCAGTGTGACGGGGAGCTGCCCTGACTGACCCACACACCTGCAGTGTGACGGGGAGCTGCCCTGACTGACCCACACACCTGCAGTGTTACACAGAGCTGCCCTGACTGACCCACACACCTGCAGTGTGACACGGAGCTGGTCCGGACAACTTGCTTGTCATATGCCACTAAGATTTTGTGGTGGTTGTTTACACAACAGCTGACTGATACAGCAATATAACAAGCAAAAATGAATACAGATATCATATAAAGAGCTCCTACAAATCAGCACAATAAATTAAAAAATAAAGAATAGGTAAAGGGAAGGAAACCAAATGGCTAATGCACTGATGACAAGATGTTCCACCTCACTAGTTACCAGAGAAATACAAAGAAACACAAAAATGAGGCATAACCTTTCCGCTCATTTGACTGACAAAGGTAAAAATTACCGACGTGAACTAGGATTGAGGATTAACAAACACTCTTGGAGGGAAAGTAGATTGGTACTGCCTTTTGTAGGGGATAATCTGGCAGTATCTATGAAAATTAAATATGTCTGTATATTTGACCCTGAGAACCCATTTGCAGGTAACTATCTAACCTACAGAAACACTGGAACATGTGCACAAAGATATTTTAAAAAGAATGTTCACAGTTGTACAATTTGTAATGTGAAAAACTAGAACAGTATAATGTCTGTTATTAGGGCTTAAAGAATTATTTATAGTTTTGGGGGTCTTTTTTTGCAGCTGCTAAAAACAATGAGGTAGATCTATGTGTAGTGACATACGGACAGAACCCTAAGTCATATTATTAAATAGTAAAACACTGCAGAAAAATATATTGTATGTAATCCTATTTTTCAAAATAAATA
Organism: Equus caballus; assembly: GCF_041296265.1. Taxonomy (NCBI): domain Eukaryota; kingdom Metazoa; phylum Chordata; class Mammalia; order Perissodactyla; family Equidae; genus Equus; species Equus caballus. The sequence continues at coordinate 61,068,633 of NC_091690.1, forward strand.
TAGACATGGTATATAAGTATGTACAGACAGAATTCTGGAAGGATGTATGCCAAACTGTTAAGATAGTTTCAACTGAAAAGAGAAGCAGGAAGAAGCAGCCAGATAAAGGGGTAAAAACTTTCACTTTTTATGCTACATAGTTTTGATTATTTGAATTTTTTTCAAAAGAACTCAGTAGTGTATTACTTGTATAAGTAACATATTTTTTTAAAAAAGAGAAGATTTGTTTCTCCTAGTCTTTTTGTTTCATAGATTGATAAATGATAAATTTTAGATCAGAAAAATCTCTCATCAATTCACCTACTGAATAACCAACTCATCATTTCTCCCTTCATAGATTTGCAGTTTAAGTTGGGATGATAAAGTAAAATATGTACTGAAATGCTAAAGGAGGCTGATGCTGAAAGAAAGTAAGAGGGAGGAGAGGGGACACCATAATCTTTGAGCATCTAAAATAATTATATGAATAGCTGTCTTCCACGTCAGGTGATAAAAGGACTTTAGGGTAAGCCCATTCCCTCTTGTTACAGAGATTTAAGATGTCTGGGGAAAATTTGACTCTCTACGCTGTGAACTACTAGAATAGATTGCCAAGAGAGACCATGGGATTAAATTCTCTGGATTTATTTTAACAGATTTTAAGGAAAATTTTATTTACTTCTTGAGGTGACATACAGCTTGCTACTCAGAGTGTGATCCCAGGACCAGCAGCCCTGGTACCACCTGGGAGCTTGTTAGAAATACAGAAGCTCACATCCCATCCCAGAGCTACTGAGTCATATCTGCATTTCAGTTAGATCCCTAACTTATTTGTGTGCAAGTTAAAATTTGAGGACTCACTTTTGGTCCTTACATCAGACACTTAAATTTGTAACAGTTCATTTTATACCTCTTGAATATTAACAAGCATATACTTAGGAATTAATAAAATCTCACTTGATAACAAACAAAACCTTTCTTTTTTTATCCTTATCAGAACTATTTTATTTCCGCTTTTGCAAAGAAAAATTTAAAAATTAACACTATTTCATTAGGCCTATATTCTTTTAAGAAGGTGAAAGCTATATCATTCCAACTTATATTTATTCACACAGTTGTTCTTAATCATTAAAATGTAATAGAAAATTATAAGGGACGTAAAGCTCAGATCCAAAAGAAATAGACAACAACTTCAGTAGAGTGATCAAAAACTTCAATAAGTTATAAAATTCTCAGGACTCAAGTAATTTCAGCAAGATTGGCTTGCTATAATAAATCTTCCTACGTGTTTCACACATGTTAAAAGCTGCTGGTGGTTTTAAAAGGTAAGATGAGGACAGTCTTACCTTCCATAGGAACCTTTGAAAATATCTTAAGATGATACTCTGCATGGAAGGTTTATCCAAAATATTAGAATTGGGAATTATCCAATTCAAAAACCATTTTTTAGCATTCGAGCAAGAAACAGAAGTTAATATAACATTTGTGCTTACAAATATTAGAGAGCTTAATGTTTTGTGATAGAAGAAATCAAATCTGATAAGCTCAATTGCTTCCATCCTCTGATTTTAAATATCATTCTTGTTCTGAACAAGACTAAGGAGCTAAAAATCATAAGAATTACATACTCTACTCAGTGATCAAATCACTTTAGAAAGCATTCCAGGGCAGCTTGGATTCAGAGGTCCTGGGCTGACACATCAACTTACTCTCTAAGGCCTGAGAACCCAAAGCTATGCTCTCCTCCTCCTCTTATTTTGCATGTTAGGATGACAAGACTATGATCAACAGTCAGCACTCAGTCACCATCAAGGCCCCATCAGTACAAAGAGGCTTTGTGATTGACAAGAGAATATAAAAAAGGGAGGAGACCCATGTCTTCCTTCCTCTAGGGAAGACTCTGACTGAAATTTTAGAACTTAAAAGCTTCTCCCATTTCATCAGCTCACCTTGCAGGTAAACACCTTCCTGGTTCAGTGACTCAGTACACGTTAGAAACAGACTCTATGCTGAAAATTGATAATGATGGAAATTATTGTTTTACTGTGAATTTCAGCTCAGCAGAGCTCTTAAGTGATGTACTTCCTCTCCCAATAAGTCCAGTCACTGAACCTATACAGCATAAAAAATAAGCCTCCATACATGGATATTTTATTTGAAGTTCTAAGGATACAGATTGGAATAAATCCAAATATTGCATATTTTTGCTACCTGTGATTTTTGAAAAATACCTAGAATATATCATGGAAGAGGAAAAAACATGATATATATGATATAAATATTAATATAATTTCCTCCTATGCCCTTCTATTTATTTCAATAATTTTCTATGGCAAGGGCAATGATTTTGAAACACCTCCCCCCAAAACAAATAGAAAATATAGTAAAATTCTTCTTCAAAATATAATCAATATCAATATATAATCTATGAAATATATACTCAAAATATAATCAAGTTATGAACTGATCATTTATATTTCCAAAGACTGTACATTTAATTTCCACTCAAACTAAATTGGAATGTGCGGACTTCATAGATATTTAAAGTGCATTCTCGTGATCACAATCGTTAAATGGCAACCTATGACTATTCATTCTGATCCACAGGAATGCATCAGACTTATATTTGAGAACGTATTCACTATAAGCCTAAACATTTTATATAAATAAATTTATTTTCATTCTTCAACTTGTTTTCCTCCAATCAATACATACCTTTGATATCGTACCATATCTACATTTCTGAAATTAGTCTTCATGGGCAATCCTAGAAAATTTTTTTTAGACAGTACTTTTCAAATGTTACTACCAAGTAAAAGAATCCTAACTCATTAAGTATCAAAAACAAATTTCAGTCTTATTAGGACAATGTTATGATAATACAATCTCATATATACTTGTGACTTCTATCGTAGCTTCCTCTATTACTTCCCTTCTAATTCTTAAGTGTACTGTCTCAGAACTAAGAGTATGCATATTCTAAACTGCAGTTTGAAAATTCTGGAAAGAGAGCTGACAAGCTTTGCAGTACCCCTGCATATTCTCCATTCTGTCATTCTCCAAGGGAACACTCCTCCTTCAAACACACCTGAGAAAAAGAGAAGTTTCCTGATGTTCTCTTTCAATGTACATCTATGTACCCCCAAAAACAGTAACATTCCTGAGACGTGGCAACCAGAGGGGTGTTTAATGGTGTTAACACAAGAAACACCATGCCACTGTGCAACAAAGATCTGTTTCCAGGTCATATTTTTTTTATAACAGCTTAACTGAGATATAATTTACATCCTATACAACTCAATATTTAAAGTATATCATTCAATGGTTTTTAGTATATTCACAGACTTGTGCAGCCATCATGATAATTACTTTTAGAACATCATCAACACCTAAAAAAACTCACACCCATTAGCAGTCACTCCTCACTCCCCTCAAGTCTTCTAGCTGTACTCAACACAAATCTGCTTTCTATCACTATAGATTTGCCTATTCTGGACAGTTCATATAAATGAAATCCTACCATATGTGATCTTTACAGCTCATATTTAAATAATAAAAACAGCTGACATTTGCATGTTTACAATATGGCAGACATTCAATACTCACCAAAACCCCATGAGGTAAGTACTATTGTTATCCCGACTTTAAGATGAGAACCCTCAGGTACAGTGGGGCTAAGTGACTTACCCAAGACCACTACACAAGTCAGATGGAGCAAGGAACTGAACCTACACAGTCTGGCTCAAGAGTCATGCTCTCAACCAACTCTGCTACACAACAGTCCCTTGATTACCTCTAGGAGAACTCAAGCAGTAGAAAATAAAACAAACGAACAGACAGACTTGGAAAAAAAACATAGTGAATTACGGCGTTCCTCATAACTGGTAGAGCAAGCAGTTAAACTTAACTGCTTCAAATTTCAGCATCTGTATCAGAAAAGTCTAGTCCAAGAACTTTCTGTGATTGGTAATAATTCTCCTTAAACAAGAAGCAGACATTTTAGCACACAGAAGAGGATTCCCAGAACTTGAAAGAATAGATGCTTGGAAACATTATTTTAGTCTCATTCACATTGTTAAGAGTTATCACTGGTTTCTTAGTGAAGAACTGAAGACTGATATCAAAACCCTTTCTATGGCTTATAATAATTTGTTATGCGTCCGAGTGGGTGTGAGTGTGAATAAATGAAACAGGAGGCCCTGTGTTTCAGGCTATCTGTGTTGGGTTGCCTGTTTCCTGCTTCATGGTGCTTATTACTAACCAGAAAATTCTTAGTCTTTCCTAATGCAGATGCACCAAGAAAAGGCATTTCATCATACAGCCTACGTGATACAATGTCATTTGAGACATGTGGAAGGAGAGAGGCAAGAAGCGAAGGACAGAGGAAGAAAAGGAGCAAGGAAGGGAAAGAGGAAGAGGGAGGAAGGGTGGGCAGGAGAGACAGACAGACAGACAAAGATATAGCAGATGGCGTATAAGGATATAAACAAAGGTGGTAGCTGTTCATCTCTAAAAGAAGGGATTATGGGTGGTAGTGGTGATGATCATTTTGTTTAATGGTATTTTTCTACAATGAGCAAAAAATCTTTTTCTACAAAAAAAAAATCACTTTAATAGAATCTTAACTTGAGGCCATTGGTCCTCTAACATGCTCTATAAAACTAGCTGTTTTACTAATTCACAAGGAATCATGTCTCATTATAGAGTAAATTTTATCATTCTTTTTATATTCATCATAAATTTCCAAATTTAAAAATCTCTCTAGGCAGTATATCATAACCAAATATAGCCAAAAGGTGATTCTTAAAAGTATATGCAAACACTTCTTCATCTCTTCATAGCCAAACAGCTTCTAACTTCTATATCATGTATAAGTTATACTCAATTTCAAATAATCTTAATCTCGTATTTTCAAAAGCAGATTTACATCTCAAGCCGGAATGAAATGGAAGAAGTTACAATTATGACTGAGGTATATAGTCGTGGAAGTCTTTATAGTTGGAATCCCTGGTTTTGGCTAATACGATTAGCTAATCTAATAATATTTAGCCATAAAGTGGTATTTGGGTTAAGAATGAATAATAAATTTAATTCAAATAAGTTAATAATTTCAGACTTCCTTTTAAAAGACCCCTATTAAAAGACTTTCCTTCAAGAGAAAGGAAGCTTACATGGAGACAGTAGTTGGCCTACACCTTGGGGTAGCAAGCAGGTCTTCAGGTCAGTTTTTGTAATGGACACCTGAAATATTAATGAATTTCATTAGGAAGTTGAAAGGCCCTTTCCAGTTGGCGTAGTCAGTTCAGTCTGTCAGAGTAAAATACCAGAGACTGGGTAGGCTTATTAACAACGGAAAATTGTTTCTCACAGTCCTGGAGGCTGGGAAGTCCAAGATCAAGGAGCCAACAGATTCCACATCTGGGGAGGGCCCACTTCATTGAAGGCTGTATTCTCACTGTAACCTCATGTGGTGGAAGAGGCAAGGGAGCTCTTCCAGTCCTCTTTTATAAGGGCACTAATCCCATTTATGAGGGCTCTGCCATCATGATCTAATCACCTCCCAAAGGCCCCACCATCTACCATCACCTTGAGATTAGGATTTCAACATATGAATTTTGGGGAGACAAGAACATTCAGACCCTAGCACAAGTTTTATAATTTACCAAGCTGATGATATACCAGCAAATTCCAGGAAAATATTCCCTTATAACTATACTGACGATACACAAAAATGAATGTAGATCCTTTAAATACAAATGGCCACTAGAAACCTAAGGCTTCCTCTTATCCCACTGTTTCTAGCAATTGTTTCCTCTTTCTCATCCTCTTCACCATTGATCCCTCCCCTGCAGGCAAGAGGTGAAACAAGGTCAAGTGCAGGGCAGCTGTTTGGCTATGAAAAAAGTGCTTGCAGATGCTTTTAAGAATCACCTGTGGCTTTAGTTAGTTGAGTTATGCTAGAATATGATACCTAGAGATATTTGGAACATGGAGGGATAAGGATATCCTGTTTGGTTCTATTCTTTATCCATTTTAACCATTTTAGATTTTTAAATTTAGTTTTCAAGGGATGGACTAGCCAACAGTTGAGAGTAAGGATGACAACAGAGAGAGAGATGGCCAAATCTTGCTGCTTTGGGAATTTGGGGCCAACACATTTCTTCCCTCCCCACTCCACTCTCCTCCCCGCCCACCTACCCACACCCAAGCCCCTGCAGTGCCATCCTTGATTCACAAGGAAGCTCTTATATCCAGTGGAACCTTACAACTTCTCTGGGACTAGAATAAGCTTATCGGCAATGAATGATAATAGTATGTTAATGGTGTAAACTTTTCATTGAGTTAATAAACACGTGGATATCATCCAATTCTTGAACTCCGACATCAGTGAAAATAAACAAATGCTTACATTTTTAAAAAAGCACCTAAAAATGCCATTTTTATTCATCAAAATAAAACTGCAGCAAATTTTTGAAAGCCAACTGGCCAGTTCTGACATGATTATGTCCCATTAAGTCCTTACTTTAGGAATTGCATTTTGAAGTCATGTTATTTCTCCATACAACATTTCTGTTTGCTTTCTACTAAAAACAATAAACTTTCATATTAGTTATAAAATGTTTGAGCAATTTCTTTATCTAGGTACAAGTATCTCAAAAGCTGACATGCAAAAAGTGAAAACAGATTTGCCATAACTTTCATCCATAGATGGAGTACATTCACCAAACGGGCAGACTAATTTTCTCCTCCAAAAAAGGAAGTCAGATTACAGCCACGTGACTTGATAATAAGTTTTACATTCTCAGAGGAAGTGATTCACAACATTTATGAACCTATGTTTTCTCATCTTTTCCATTTAAAGCAGCAGTCTTAGCAATCTATATACTTTTTCTTTTCATAGGACAAATTTTGCATTCTTTGCTTAGCTCATTGGTTTAGTTGCCAATTATGGAACTGCCTTGTTTCACCTGCAGCTATCTTCTGAGGATATACAGTTTCACAAGCCCATGCCTATTTTTATAACAAGTTAATTTACCTTTTAAGAATGACAATGAAATTAGGAAGCCAGAGACATTAGATTTTTCTATTTCCTACCTCTTCTATACATCAATCCTCTTTCATTTAAACCATGTGTTCAAGGCTTTCAAAGAGAGCTTCAATTTCCTCCTAATCATCTATCACGATCTCTCCCAGACAAGTACGTTTAACAATCTACCCATACATGTTGACATTTTGAATCACATTTTAGGCCATCTCTCTTCTCTCTCCCATTTTCCAACTTGTCACCCTCTTCTGCATGTGTAACCTTTTTTTATCCACTTAAACTGTCCCATAGTCTAGTCTCTCTTGTCAATCAATCAATCAATAAGAAAAGAATACAAAAGAAAAACCCTTAATCCTGTAACAACTTGCCCTTTTCACTCTCAAACTTCTTGAGTTTACCATACTCATTCTTCCTCATCTCACACTTATTTTTTATTTATTTTATATTTTATTTATTTTTATTTTTCCCAACGTTATTGAGACATAACTGACATATAAACAACCGTATGTATTTACAGTGTACAACATGTCACATTTATTTCTTAATCTACTATCCCAACTCAACTACAGAAATTTCTCTAGCAGATTACCACTGACCACCAGACTGCCAGAGCAAATGAGCACATTTTTTTTTTTGGAGGAAGATTTGCCCTGAGCTAACATCCACCGCCAATTCTCCTTTTGCTCTTCTGAAGAAGACTGGCCCTGAGTCAACATCAGTTTCCATCTTCCTTTATTTTATATGTGTGATGCCTGCCACAGCATGGCTCAATAATCGGTACATAGGTCCATGCCCAGGATCCGAATCCCAGCCTGTTGAAGCAAGTGCATGAACCAAACTGCCACACCACCAGTCCTGGCCTCGCAAATGAGCACTATTTTTTTTTTTAATGATTTTATTTTTTCCTTTTTCTCCCCAAAGACCCCTGGTACATAGCTATATATTTTTTTTAGTTGTGGGTCCTTCTAGTTGTGGCATGTGGGATGCCACCTCATTGTGGCCTGATGAGCGCCCCATGTCCGAGCCCAGGATCCGAACCAGTGAAATCCTGGGCCACTGCAGGGGAACGCTCTAACTTAACCACTGGGCTGGGGGCCTGCCCCACAAATGAGCACTTTTAGCTCTTACGTAACTGGATATATCTATAGCATTAACACTAAAGATAACACCCTCATTCCTGAAATCTTCTCTTTTAATTAACTTTCTTTCCTAGTTTAAAAAAACAAACGCTACTCAATTCTACTTTTTCCTAAGGTAACAGTCACTGTGCTAAGTGCTTACGTGTATTAGCTTAGTGTTTTATCACACTACTGGTTGTTACTGATTAGTGAGTCAAAGTCACTTTTTAAATAAAGTTAGAATAAAAAATACCCAAACGTATTACATGTAGTAAGGCTAAGTATTATTCTGGGAAATGTGTGTGTGTATATTCACAATATAAAAAGCAGTTCTTATTTTGGGTCCCATCCAAAACAGTTTGAAAGACAGTGTGTCTTATTTAATCCCCACAATCCTACCTACAAAGTCTATATAATAATTTACACTTTTTAATAATGAAGAAACTAAAGTATACAGAAATTGTGTAATTTGTCCAAAGTCAAGCAGCTAGCGTGACAGTCAAGAAAAGCCCCTACTTTATCTCCCAAGCTCCAAACACTCAATTGATATCTATATTTTTCTATGTGAGTGTCCTAAAAGCACCTCAACCTTAATATTTGCAAAACCTCTGCTCAATTTCCACACATCTTCTAATTTGCTCACTTTTCTGTATTTTGCTCTTCCTCATCCAAGTAGCAATCCTATCTCAGATAAATCCGCTGCTCACCACATCATTCCCATAACCCCTGGCCACGTCCTCACTGTTTCTCTCCTGGGTAACTGCAACAGTATCCTCCCATTACCTGTCACTATGCCCCTCCAAACCCCCAATTCACTCTCTGCATTGCTGGGAGAAATCTCTTCAAAATAAAAATCTAATTATTTAGGGCAAACTCTCCTAAACCTGAAGTAAAACTTTTAAATTCCAAATGTCATATGTAATTTTCTAGACTGAAGTTTTGTGTACTTTTAGTAATACCTTTAAAAATAGAACCTAATTGATATTTAAAGGACTTTCATTAAAATCAGTAAATGGCTGAGAGACCCAAATCAAAAGTTCTTTTCTTGCTATAAAAGTTATTTCCAGATACTAAGTTAAGTATGTAGAGAGATTCAAAGACAATCCCAAACGTCTTTCACTCAAAAATTGCAGGTTGTCCAGCCAATAAATAATATCATTTTCTTAAACACAAAAACTACATCTATATCTTGAGACTAATGAAATGGTCAATTATTTGTGCCTTCACAGAGAGTTGACTAGAATTCATCAAAGGGCAGGCATCAATATTGTTTCTAAATATGCTTAAAACACAGCAACAACAAACTTTACTTTGCACCGGTTTCTAACCAAAAACGCAATAATCTTCCACATTTATATTAGATTAAGATATGTCTCCTGTGAATCAGTAACATATAGTCTATAGATTATCTGCTATGACAGCAAGTCTGAGCCTGTCAGTCTGCATGTTTAAACTGTTGGATTTGTTGCTGCCTTTGCGAACGCAGGTGGAAAGAATTTCTAGCCAAGTACTGACTAGGATGGGATCAAAGTTGTCATAACACGCTATATGATACTGTCCATTTTAAACTATTTAAAGGAAAATGAAGTTGAATTATTTCATTTTTCTAAAATATTAGTGTTCTTCATACACAGGTACATACTGTTGAAAATAAAACCAATAAAATAATGTTTGAAAGTGTTACATGTTTCATTGTTTTTTGTGAGCAGCACTAAGTGTAATAGTTTTGGCATAGTGTTTGTGTTATTGATTCTTTCCTTTGCTTCTCAAATAAAACAAAAAAGAGCTAATGGTTCAAACAAAATTCATTTCCTTTCCTCCACACGACTGATGGGAAGATCCTAATCAAGTCTGAATCAACAACCATGATGAATCCTTTGGCTTGAAAAAACTTAGGTTGCTTTACCCATAAATACACATCTGGAAGTAAAGAAATTCATTAAAGGGATGCATGAAATACAATATTCTATCAAGTTTTCAACCACAATTTCTGCTTGGCCTTGAGTGACAGTGACAGACAATGCTCTAAGGTGAAGCTATGACAATAATATACAAAATAATAAAAGGATTGAATAAAGGAGGCAGAACTATATTAGGAAGAATGTTCAGTGGGGTTGTACAGAGAGCCTTCTTCTTTTAAAACATCTTCAAAATATTGTAGCTTAATTCCTAACAGAATCCATAGCATGTGTTCTTATCAATGGACAGCTGGATGGATAGATGGCCAGCTGGCCAAAAACTAGAAAACTAGAACTCCCTTCACATATTACCTTTCCTCAACCCAAGCCTCTGAAGGGTTCCCAAGATTCCATTTGAATGTAAGCCTTATTTCTGCTGTTATAGATAGAAAATCAAGATCACCATGATTGAGACAAAGTATGTGAAAAAACCATACCTATTAAAAAGAACCATTAAGAGCCATGCAAAAGTAAGCTATTTTCATTACACAATTTAACACTCATAGTTTCAACACTAAGAACATTGTGTTGCTTTTTAAGTAAATTCATACTATAACCATCACATCCTGTGTTACTTTTAGAAAATACTTATGGAACTACTTCCTCGAGTTCTTTCTTTAAAAAAATAAAATTGGCATATTTTCTCTTATTGAAAGGGGGGGTCTCATTTCCCTTTTTTGCATTTATGGGTTAGGATAAAAACACAAGTTGACTCACTTCTAACATAAAATGTTTCCCTTATCCTCCTCTCAAAAAAGGTCACCATGAATGGGGTCCTAGGAACAATATCATTTGATATTTACTTACCTAATTTTATGTGATTAGAATTAAAATAATTTTTAATAAACGTGTCCTAAAATCTCTACGATTATAATAAAATTGAATTTTAAGAATGAAATATTCTAATACAATTGGACTTGCTAACTGCTACGTACAATATTGTCTGTTTATTCCAAACACATGGTGGAGAGTTCGAACACATAACATTGTTTCGTTTGCTCGTAGTACTTTATAAGTGGTTTTATTTTACCATTTACCAAACCTCTTTTCTTGAGTTATTCAACTAACTTCTGCCAAGAACACTAGGAATTTGGTGATAGTGCTTCTTTTAGGAGAAAAACAACCCCTTTCCTCAGAAAATTGAAAATGTTTATCTTGGCACTAAAACCTTGTATTGAGCCTTCTGGAAAGTATTTTAAATTGTTGTTTTTAACCTAGACTTTGTGACTGAAACAGGAAAAGATTCCGTAGCTCCGCAACAAAATGCATATTTATAGGGTTGATTTTCTTTCTACACCAAAAATACCAGGTTGATGGCAGCAGTTTTCAAAGTACAATTTCCTAAGACCATGCTAAAAATTGGGCATTATCACCATATTCAACACATAATTTGTTCAATTTTAAACCTCAAAAACTTCTGATGACTAAGAAATGCTAAATGTTGATCAAATATGCTGTCTTTAAGTGCCATATTGGGAAGGATTGCTTCACTTAACTCCTTGTTCTGTTAGGAATTTTCACAAAAAGAATATTTATTTGATATTGTACTTCCCCCTGTGCATGTCAACAAAAGATATGTTTCTACATTTTTATCTTTTTTACATTTTCCTCACTAGGTATGCTTTATTTTCAGACTAGACAGGACATAACCATAAGCCATGTGAACTTTTTTGCAGTATCGTCCTAATAATGTGTCTGAATACAATTATGAAGTTTTTGGAAACTGATGAAATAGTCATTGTTCTTAACTCCCCTATCCCACCCTTAAATTATTAAAATATAAGAAAGAGACTACAGAAATCATATGATATATATGAGGCTATATTAAAAATGGTAGGTCAAACAATTTCACAAAGATTCCCAGATAGCCACAACGATTTTTTCAGTCACTAATAACTGACATAAGATATTGCGCACCCCTTTGCAGCTTATGTCCTCCCAACCTTGAAACTTTATCCATTTTTATTTCCTTCTAACAGCCTGGCTGACCCTCTACAAGAATAATAACAGCAACACCATCATTTTATATTTGCATGTAACATTTCTGATAAAGTCAAAATAAGTTAAAATTATATTATTGTGCTTTCAAATATTTATTAGGATGTTCTGGCAGGAAATTAGTTGTTTAAAAATTCTGGTATGGTTCAATTGTCTTATTTAGGTAAAAAAAAAAGATAAAGATATCTATCAAATATATCTTATTAAAATCCATAATTGCCTTTGTGGATCAAGTGCAAATCATAATCTTAAAAGCCTGGTCCTTCCTGCTGTGATTGAATTCTACCTATATCCTGAAAAATCAAGAAAGAGTCTATTCAAATGAGTGTAAGAAGAGTGAAATAAATGGGAATCACTGTTATCACAGAAAATGAAGATTATGGAAGAGATTCTTCCTAACCAAAAGTCCTATTCCCATACTGCTATGATCGTATGACACTGACAGACATCCCTTTTTACTGGCATTGAAATCTTGAGCCATCCTAACACTCCCCCACATTCCTGAGAGTCTCAGTGTCAATGAAAAATACAACTCTGACACTAAGGACTAATTTAATATTTTTTAAAGGCTATGATTAGCGTGCTAAGTTATCTTTGCAGAAGACTTAGATTACGCCCTACTATCACACCTTTCTCATTTAAATTTAAAATGTAGGTTGTTTTATAAGGAGAGTGAAGAATATCTAAAGTTGGGTCCACAAAAAAACAAAAATTCACTTATCAGGAATTGAGGACTATTAATTTACATATTCAGCTTTCCAAGATGAATCCGTAATAGAATGTGGAAAAAACAAATCTTCCTTCCCTCTGTCTCTATTCACCAAGGAGCAGTGATTTACTTCTGATCACTCTAGAAAAAAACAAATTCCTGCCACTTGTGGGAGATAATTACTTGGGAAACACTTTAGTTACATGGTTGATAAAAATTACAAAGGAACACTATTTTTTCTATTAAAATAAGTAGGTGGAACAGAACATACCTGAAAAAGAACATGTACATGGCAGCTGTGATGCAGAACAAAAGGACCTATAACAAGGAGAAAACACATTACTTGCAAAAGAACACTGACATCATCATTTGTGTGTCTTACAAAAGAAAAATATCCACTTATTAAATCTTGTGCTTAAAACAATTTTAAGATATACAAAACTAGTCATACATGTATCACATTCTCTACCTTTCAAATAAACCATATTAAAGCAATAATGAGTCTGTGTGTGTACATATACACACATATATAAATAAAATTATATACATTATATGACATATATGTAATATAACAATATGTACATGGACTGGGTAGAAGGGTAAAAGGATTCAGAAAGGAACAGCCGATTTTTTTAATTCTCTCTAAAAATGCCTGAAGAAGGAAGCAACATAAGAACAAAGACAACGGCTTTTATATAATAAAGTCAGCCAATACATCATAAAGCTTACTAACTACATATCAAGACGACCAGACTTTTTTTTTTAATGTAAAATACAGTTCAGTTGTCAACCAAGTCTAGTCAATAAGAAAAGTTCCTAAAGATATAATCGCCCTTTGTAGGAAATATACTAGTAATTTAAAAATTCCTCTAAAAGTAGGCATAGAACACACAGTAACTCTGGATTAAAGCAGCTCCTTCAAACACATGATACTAAACACACATACTAAGACAGACACGGAAAGAATCCAGAACCCATGTCCTGACCAAAAGCTTAGTTATGCCAACAAAGTGGATCTCCATACACTTGTTTTAAATCACTAAAACAGAAGTTGTAAAACGTATTCTTATGTTAACAGTGGTGTAAATTAAACATAAGGATTGTCAATGGCCTCACATCATAGACAAATGACAAGTGAACAATCTTGCACTGTAAAAGGCTGACCACAAGGAACAATGAAAACAAAAATGGTACAAAATAGTGTTTTGCTATTTCCAACAAAAATAATTTCTAGTCAACTTAAGGAAAATATAATAGTTTTGCCATTACAAATCAAGCTTGACAGGTTTGCCACTTTGGCTTAAGGGAAGAATTATAAATATAACCTGAATGACAAACTATATAAACCTACCAACCAAAAGAGGATGGGTACCAATCACCATAAAACAAACATTATTATTACAGTTTATTTATTATATATAATGTATATAAAATATATAACATCTCTTTATAAAGTATATAAAATCTCTCTTTCTAATAAACACACACACACTCTTCTCCCCTCCTCTCTCTTTCTTTTCCATTGCCTTTAAAAATACCCTATCCATGACACAAAAGGTTCATGTCACAGTTTTTGAAAACATAAAGCATATGGAATAATTTTCAGTTATTGATTAATCAATTATAAATTAAAGTCCAAGTGAGTTTGTTTACTGGCTGCAATTTGTCACTCAAGGATCCAGATCAAGAAACTCAATTTTTATTTCCCTATCATTCTACCCGCTTCAGGCAATGCCATCCTTCCCAGATGTTCAATGTTTCACTCTTTCACTGCACTAGTCATTGTCCCCCTGGCAAATCCCACTCACAAACCTCTCTAGGAGTGTCCTAGAAATCTTTCCCACACACTCTACTTTCTCTAAAGAAAATTCCCAAAGTCTCTTTCTCTCAAAATGTTGCCATGCTCCATCCTAATACAGTAAACATACCTGTGCTCATATTAAACTAACAATTATCTTAACAAATAATACATTTGAAACTGGGAAAGAGTACAATATTTAAGAACTCAAGCTTTGGAGTAAGGCAGATCTATGTTTTCAAACTAGTTTTGCATGACTTTCGTTCCCTTATATAACTTCCCGGAGGCTTAGATCCTTTATCTGTAAAGTGAGAATATCTTCTCACTTTGAACTGTTGGGTAGATTAAATGAGATGACGCTTGTAAACGTGTCAGGCATTGAACAGATTATTTTTACTTTGTTTTGTTATTCATAGAAATGATCTAGATATAAAAACCTCATCCAGACATATAAGTCTAGAAAGAAGTTTGTTTTTAAACAAGCAGACCTTTTGAAATCTTCCCAATCACCAACATTTGAGGCTCAGATTTTTATACAGCAGAGATTCAAGAGTCGAAAGTCTGTACAAGCAGGGAAAAATCTAAGGGATATGAAAGCACAACTGGTCAACTCATTCAACACAAATTTGCTGAATACTTACTACGTGCCAGGCACTGCTCTAGAACTTACAACATACACAAAATGGACAAAGTTTTGACCTCACGGAACTTATCTTGTAGTCAGGTGAGAGAAGATATTAAAAGAAAATAATATGTTACACAGTGATACGAGTTTTGGAGAAAAACAAAGCAAGATAAGGAAATAAAATGCAGGAGAGTAGGGCTTGTTGCTTCATACAAAGTGGTCAAGGAAGCAGAGACTTGCTACTAACAGACCCTGAGGATATGAGGGATAAGCGAGGAGACCACATCAACAAAACCATTGGAAAGACCAAATTTTATTAAGAACGATATTTGGTATTATATTAAAGATGCTAAAGAAAGGATTTTATTTTTAGTGATATAAAGTTTTCACAGTTTTTAAAAACTGTGTTAATTTATTAAACATTGTGACTTCAACAAAGTGCTTTTCCAAATAAACATAAGCCTGCAGTTAAATAATGAAGAATATTTTTTCTGTTTCAAATTATAGAATTTTAGAGCTAAAAGGAACTTCAGACAAACCTCTATATTTTTTCATATCAGCAAACTTAGATCCTGAGAAGGTAAGTGATACGCCCATGCTTACCCTGCTAAATGTAGCTTGCATTTTCTTCATTAAATATTGGGCATGTGGTTGGTCTGTATCTGCTCTATACCGACGATATTTAAATACACTATGACCCTCAGGGAGCTTACAGCATATTGCTCCACAGTCCAATTCTATAGCTACTGTTCACACCTGGCTACTTAAAACTTTAAATAGCTTTATTGAGGTACAATTGACATTTAAAGTGTACAATTTTGCAAGTCTGACATCGGTATACACACATAAAATCAGCATAATCAAGATAATGAACACAGCCTTCGCACTCAAAAAGTTCTTAATAGCATTCCCTTATTACCATTTTAACAGCTCTAGAATCTAAAGTGATGTCACTTCTCTCATTCCTAATACTGGGAATTTGTATCTTATTTTCTTGATTAGTTTGATTTATTAACTACTGATTTTTATCAAAGAATGAGCTTGTGGTTCAAATGATTTTCTCTATTGTTTTTTCTGTTTTCTACATCATTGATTTCAATTTGACCTTTAGTAAGTCCTTTTTGCTGTTTGCTTTGGATTTAGTTTGCTTTTGTTTTCCTAGTTTCTTACAGGTAGAAATTCAGGCCATAGATTTAAGATTTTTTCCTGTTTTAATATAGGTGTATAATGCTATAAATTCCCCTCTAAGATCTGCTATTTGCGTATCCCACTAATTTTGATAAGTTGGGCATTCATCTTTGTTCCATTCCAAATACTTTCTAATTTCACTTTTGCTTACTTCTGTGATCCATGACTTAGTTAGAAGCATGTTATTTTAGTTTCCAAATCTTTGGTGATTCTCAGCAATCTTTCTATTGTTACTGACATCTTATTTGATTCTATTATGGTCAGCAAATACTTTATACAACTTGCTTATTTCTAAATTTATCAAAACTTACTTTATGCCCCAGAATATGTTCCATATATTTGGTAAATATTTCATGTGCATTTTAAAAGACTATGCATTCTACTGTTGCTGGGCAGAGGGATTTATAAACAAATGCCAGTTAGGTCTAGTTGGTTGACAGTGTTGTTCAAATCTATATTCTTACTGATTTTTTTTCTACTTGTTCAATCAATAATTAAGAAAAGTACCAAAATACCCTGCTGGGACTGTAGAGTTGACTCCACAATCTCTCCTTCAGTTCTATCCGCTCTTCCTTCGTGTATTTTGATGCTGTGTTATTAGGGACATAAACATTTAGCATTATGTCCACTTTATCATGACGAAATTGCCTTTTTTACCTCTGATATTCTTAGCTCTGAAATCTATTTTACCTGACAGTAACTTCAACTTTTTTGATTACTGTTAGTTTTCAATTCTTTTACTTTTAACTGATTCAGTATTTATATTTGAAGTCCCTTGCCTGTAGGTATTATATCGTTGTTTCTTGCTTTTTAAACCCTATCTGAAAATCTCCCTCTCTTCATTGGCATACTTACATTGTTTACATTTAATGTGATTATTGCTAAGTTCAGAATTAAATCTATTATCTTGCTACTTATTTTTCTATTGTCTGTTTCCTTTTTCCTCCTTTCTGCCTTTTTTGGATTAACTAAATATTTCTTATGATTCCATTTTCTCTCCTTTGTTGGCTTATTTTAGTGTTTGTTTTAGGGTTCACAGTATACATCTTTAAACTGATATAGTCTCCATTCAAGTAATATTATACCACTTAACATAGAATATAGAACCTTACAATAATATACTTCCATTTCTCCCCTCGTGACCTTTGTGCTATTGTTGTCATCCACTGGACTTCTATAAAACCACTATATTTCAATCATTTTTCCTTAAAAATGTATGTCTAAAAAAAATTCACCTTTGTTTTGAAAGATATTTTTTCTGGGTATAGGTTTCTAGGCTGATGTGCCTTTTTATTCCAGTAGCAGGCTCAGTGAATGTCACTCTAATATCTTCCAACGTGACGTGACGGAGTACTCTTCACGTTTCTTGTACTAGAGCTTCATTAAGTTTCCTAGATCCATGTGTTCACAGTTTTCATCAAATTTGAAAGTTTTTCAACCATTATTACATCAAATATTTTTCTTGTCTTAAACGAGATAACATACCTAAAGTCTAATAGAGTGACTAGCATATTATGGATGTTTAATAAATGGTAACTATTGACAAGAAATACTGTTTATGTAATTCCCTTCCATTTTACAACCATTTTGCAATATACTTATGTGGGATAATTTTGAAATTGCTATTTTCACTTTAATTTTTTTAAATTCAAAAAGTAATGTAGGGCATGCAACAACATGGACGAACCTCAAAAAACATGATTTAAGTGAAAAAAGCCCATTATAAAAGATCACACGTTGTATGATACCATCTAGATGAAATTTCAGAATATTTACAGAAAGCAGAATAACGGATGTGTAGAGCTAAGGGAGTGAGGGGTGATGGGGGGTGTCTGCTAATGGCGCAAAGTTTCTTCTGGGGTGATGACAAGGTTCTAAAACTAGATTGTATGGCTAGATACACACGTCTGTAAACATACTGAAAACCCATGGAATTGATACTTTAAACTGGTAAATTTATAGTATGTAAATCACATCTCAAAAATGCTATTAACACTGATCAAAGCAATGCACGTACATGATAAAAACAATTCAAACTTAATAACAAAAAGACAATGAAAAGAAAGTTCCCTTCTATTCCAAACCTCTGGTGTCCTGTGTAGAATTCTGTGAGTATGTATACATTTGTACATAGATACGTCCCTAATAAAGACACTGTTTTATACTTTTCTTTTTAATTTTACACACACACACACGCACATATGGAAATGCTGAAGTTTATTTAAACAGCTTATGAAAAGACAGAGTGGATACAATAAATATCTAATACTGAAGTATACTTTGTAAACATGCATGCTTATTATTTCTAGAGGTAAACTTTTAGAAACAGATTCACTGCAGCAAGAGACAGGTACATTTTTAATTTTGAGGCCCTCCCATCAACGGTATATGGAAGTAGCTATTTCCTTATACTTTCCTTACACTATTTTCCTTTACCCACGAAAACTGTGTTTTATCAAACTGTTTTATCTTTGCCAATCTGATAGGTGAAATAAATGATATTTCATATTATAGCTGCATTCTTCTTATGAGTGAAACTGAGCCTCCCAGGTTTATAAACCTTTTTGTTTGTTTTGTAGTCAGTTGGTTTAATGGCTTTTTCATATCCTTTGCCTATTTTTGGATTGTTGATCTTTTTGAAACCATTTTCATTTTTTGAAACTGAATATACCTATAGGAAAACATAGAATTAATTTCGTTATCTCTTTGCACCAAGAATATGGGTGGTTAAATAAAAGTAATCATGTAAAGAAAATATAATAATGTCCTAAGCCAAAAGAACATTTTAAGCCAAGAGTTTACAGAAAGTATAACAAATAATGTGAAAGTAAAGTTCATTCAGCTGGAAAACACTGTTTTCTCTGGAATGACTTTTCAGGAAGTGATAGATTTATAATACATGGCTTCCTGCTATAGAGCTTACAAAACTTTCAGAAAAAAACTGTACTATTGCTGTCATCACTATGTCATGTAGAATTATATGAAAACTATCCCTCTCAAGGCTCCAGCAAAGAAACAATATCACAATATATCAATACTTTAAAATCCTAAAAATAACCAGAAATATAAAAAATGTGAATATGCCCCAATGTGAATATGGCCTGGTAAAGAAAGCTGTTTTTACCATTTAAGCCTCAAAATGGTTAAAACACATATCCTGAAGTCATTTTAAAGTCTACTAGAGACCTAAACAGATGGTGCATTTAACTACTTCCTACCACAGAACTCTTCTGCTTTACTTTAAACATACTCAATTAAATGTTCTTTGTCCCTGATCACTGTGCCTTTGACCACTCCTTGAATGTGTCCAAAGACAATGATGCCCTTTGCTGCCTGGCCTTCATTACTCATCAAGCCCATTTCTCCCCATAGTCACTAAGCCCTCTTCCTCCCATTACTCAAATAAATACTGAAATCTCATCTCTATTTTCTGGAAAAGCAGCAATAAATTTCCATTTGCCCCATGTGTACTTCATTCACACTTTAGCCACGTATCCACCTACCCATTCACAAAAATTGATGTGGTGTCTACGTGCTTCTAACACTTTGTGACTCAGCAAGTCAAAAGGAGAGAGATACAGAGGTAAGCTTCAGACTCTCAGGAGCCTGCATGATCTCCAACTGAAACAGAATAAACAAGGAACCACAAGTTCTCACCATCATTAATATATTCATTCAGCACTTGCTATATTGCCAGCATATAGGGAAACAAAACTACATAATACTTGATTCCTGTTGCCCTCATGAGGTCAGTCTAGTGAAAACGCAGGCATATTAACAAATCATTCCAATACAGCATGCTAGGACAGAATATATACTTCACCCTACAAGATTTACTCACCAAAACATCTGATTATGCTATTATTTTAATTATTCAATATATTTAGGTAATGCTTTTTTGGTTGTCTATATAACTTTATGTCTCCGCCAGAACTTACTTAGAACACAAAGTCCCAAAGGACGATGTTTACTTCACCTAATTCCAGACATGGATAAATTCTTGATATATTATATAAGCCTTTTGGATAATATATGTTAGTTTCTATTTACAGCAACCATCTTTCAAAAAACTAAATAGTGCTTCCATTCATACACTTTCGAAAAGGCTGAACTTTAGACTTTACTATGTATTTTCAACTTTTCTGAAAAAACAGACCATTGCATGGCCTCTTGGGGAAACCACTCTTGCTGAATGAATGTTATTACAATTTGCAAGGTATATATTTTGACTTTCTTTAGATAATGCGTTAATTTTAAGCAGTGCTATTCTCAAGTTAAATAACTGTATTGCTTTCTAATTTTTTAAAATCCTTATATAATTCAAATCTCATATAATATACAGTCCATCTTTTGAATCTGTCCCTTTGTTTTGGATTAACAGTTTTACTTATTGATTTCCTACTTTCTTTTTTAATTTGCCTTGACAAAATAAATACAGGAGAAGTACAAAACACCTTATGGGGAACTTAGAGCCACAAATGCCAGACTAGAAATAAGAAAGAAGTCTTGGGTCTCCAGATTAAGCCTATAAACTTGATGAAATCTTTAGGCCTTAACTTTTTCAACTTTAAAAGAAGTTAAATTGATCTCTAGGATGCTTCAGAACTCCAAAATTCTATGATTCCGTGAGTCAATTTTTTTCAGCGTACAGCAAAATTATTTCAAAGCAAATATTACTAATACATGAGACAAACCTCAGAATATACATATATACTAAGCAAATAAAATGAATTCGCTCTGACTGAAATGAGTACGGGAAATTACATTAAATATACCAAAAACTCAGGTCTAGACTCTTCCTTACACTGCTCACCATTCTTGATTTATACCCTCAAGGTCAGCAAACAGCATCGGGCAACATATTAACCTTGAAATTTTCCAGTTGTAGAAACAGCTATGTTAGATAGTGGCTGGGAAATACAGCCTATATGGTATCCTGTCCTTTTATGGTAAGTAAGTAAACTGTGTTTTGTCTTCCATAAAAATGAAAGAATTTAAGGTATAAAACTATAGAAAATTTCAATATGCAGTAACTAATACAACCTGGAAGTTACATTACATAGTACAACAAAATTCTAATTCTGCTAGCAGATTTTTTAAAAATAAACAGTTTTAAACAACTTACTATTTAAAAGATGACAGATAAGGGTTTATATATGGAAAAATGCAATGTTTATGAAAAATTTAAAAGAAAATTTGGTTTTTATTTGAAAAACCAAGATGTGAATTCATTCACTGAACAAAATACTCTTGAAAGTACTGAAACTCATAACTGGGACTATAAACCAATTAGACATTATCCTCAAACACCCACTGTACTTCATTCACATCTCTACCATTACCTTGTAAAGAAAATGCAGTTTATTGGAAGTAAAGGTTGGCCAATGACTTGTATTTAAAAATTATCAAGATATTCAACTGCTCCATTTCTTTCCCATACTCATTCCTCTATTTTATGGTCAATTAATTGGTCATTAAAAGCCATTAAAAATGCAATTCAAAACAAAAAGGAGAAGAAATAAATATGAAAGGAAGAATAAGGAGCCAAAAGAAGACATGGGAGAGTTTAAAGATGGAAAGTTAGTAAAGGTAAATCAAGAAAATAAAAAGGACCAGAGAACATGGAGAAAGAGGAAAGGAGAGGAAAAAAATAGATAATGAACTACTATTGACTAATACTGCCGCCATATAAGATAGTTTTCAATATTATCTCTAATCCTAACAATAGCTCCTCAAGGTAGGTTTTATCATTCCCATTTTATTTTATTTTATTTTATTTTTGAGGAAGATTAGCCCTGAGCTAACTACTGCCAATCCTCCTCTTTTTGCTGAGGAAGACTGGCCCTGAGCTAACATCCATGCCCATCATCCTCTACTTTATATGTGGGACGCCTACCACAGCATGGCTTTTTGCTAAGCGGTGCCATGTCTGCACCCAGGATCCGAACCGGCGAACCCCGGGCTGCCAAGAAGCAGAATGTGCAAACTTAACTGCTGCACCACCGGGCCTGGGCCCTATCATTCCCATTTTAAAGATGAGGCAGGAAACTGGACTCAGAAGACAAGTTAATCACAGAATATATAAGTGGGTCAACTAAGACTCAAAGTTAGGACTACGCGATTTCAAATTTGAGGCTTTCAATTATACCCCTCCGTCTCTAGAAAACACTTGTTGATTTAGTGGGTACCGTGCTTCCAAGGTAGGAATAATCCCCTTAATGCTTCCCATATATATATTTTTTAACCAGTGTCTGTTATTTACAAAAAGAGAGGGCAGGGAAATCTTTCAGAGTTCAGTATAATAATAATTAAAATAATAATGTAAAAACAACCTCAACTGCTAATGTTACCGAATGTTCACTATATGTCACATGTTAAATGCCTGACATACATCACCTTACACAATCCTCAAAATAGTTCTGCAATGTAGGGATTATTAACCCCACTTCAGAGAAGAGGTGTAGAGAGACAGAGAGAGCTATGGGACTGAGCCAGGTTTGGAAACCAGGTGTGACTCCAAGGCCCATGAGCAGACATGGATTTCTTTCCAAGCTTCCTTTAAAGACTCAGAGCTTTCACAAATTCCATTCAACTGAATTATGAAACATCTCTTACTTTCACGCACAGCAGATAGAACAGTAAGTTAAAACACAGTCTCTGTGTCTAAGAGCTCACCATTTACATAATGAACCAGATTTAAGAAAAGTGAAGGGGACAAGAAAATTCCATAATCCTCAAAACTTCTATAAAATATTTATTCTAGTAAATAAAAACACATCTAAGATATACACTTCTTAAATTTCCAAAATAAGTAATCTAAATATTACAATCAAAAACTAAAAACTTCACGTTTACATATTAAGTGAAATGAGAAAAAAGTCGCATGAATCAGTTTTCCAATATGT
Source organism: Equus caballus (assembly GCF_041296265.1). Lineage (NCBI taxonomy): Eukaryota > Metazoa > Chordata > Mammalia > Perissodactyla > Equidae > Equus > Equus caballus. The sequence goes on from NC_091690.1 coordinate 61,091,956, forward strand.
TTACATAACTATGTGAGGGACCATTCTTTACTCTAACGTAGGCAAATATGTTACTTTTTCAATTCAGGAAAAACAAAACACTTCACATGTCATTCAGCACACGAAGGAGGAGGAGGAGGAGGCGGAAGGTTTTATATGCACTCAGAGCAAAGTTAAAGCTGAAAAAATATTGTGTTTTTAGCAGGGCAAAGTAGATGGGTCACCTAAGCAAAACCTCATTATTATAAGTAGACGATTTGTAGTAAGTTAGTTATTTTCATCCAAAAGGTGGTATTCCCATTAACCTCAAATAAGAACCAGGCTTAGGGTGTTACTGCTTTTCCCTCAGAGTCATTACAAAAATAAATAAATAAGAGCTTCCAGATTACTTTATAGAGGTCACAGCAGGGCCGTATACAAACAGAATATGGCATATAGCAATTCAGATGTTTATCATTTGATAAAGGCAAGAAAGACCATTAGAGTGAGGGCTACTGTAATCCTAACTAAGACGGCCAGGAAGACAGCACTCACTCACTACTTCACCAGCCACCCTGTGCTGTGGACAGAAGGTCAACAGCTGCCCTCCAGCTGAGCTCCACATTTTTTAAGCGTCTACTCAGAACCAACTCAATCTCAATACATAATCCACAAAAAAAACCCCATCAACAATAAATAGAAGGATATATAATCTCTTCAGTGTTGTTTTAAACACAGCACATGGGTACTTTACTCATGTATTGGTATAATTGGAATGTCACTTAGTTCTCCCAAACGGTGTGCCCTGTGCCCACACTCAAGCCATCTGCCAGTTCTTTGGGCATACGCTCATTCCAGAATTCATCTGAGAAAATCCTTCCTGGATTAGGCATGGCATTGCTCCTATCTGTCTTGGTTCTCACTATTTCTAGCCAGCTGCAGATTCCTTTCTGCATACTCAGTTCCCACTGACTACTGTTTCTTCAGACAAAAAAAGCACAATGAAAGTAGGCATTACGTCTACAAAAAAAGAAAACAGTGTAGCATGTGCTTGAATTCTGAATCAGATGAACTGTGGAAGACTTTTCAATCATCTCTTCCAAACTTAATCCACACAGAGATTTCTCCTTTTGAGCTTCCCATGCTTATTACATCAAGGAAACACAATAGATCAAGGCCTCTTGGCTGTGTTGGGTAACCTTAAGAAACCTTCATTTTCTGTGCTTTTTTTTCCCCCTCCCCAATCAGCAAGACAGATTCAGTTACCTAGTTTATCACCAAGAGACATAACGACATAGAAATATATAGTTTTTCAAAATATCTACAGAAATATTTTAATGTCATAGATAAGAGAGTGATTAAAGAATAAAAAATCACTACTGATATTTTTTAAATCCAAAGCCAACTTTGTTCAATACCTAATGGCTCTAGGACAATGAGAAGAAACTTAAATGCTTATCTAGGCTTCTCCCAACAGTGAAAATGAATTAAAAATAAACAGAAAGATAAAAAGCTAGTTCAACTGTAAAATCAAATTTTTATACAGTACTAACTATTAGTTATGGATTCCAAAATGATTAATGAGAAGAAATTTATAGACCAGAGTTAACTCTATCACAGAAATCTCTCTTCTGCTTTATATTCTAGTTGCAGGTGGTTAAGGCCGTGTACGAAATTTGTGTATAGTCAGTTTCAAGGATGAAACTGGACCATATGACCTAAAATGCAGGCAGGCAGTCTGTCTGAAAGTCAAAATCATAATTTTAGGCACTAGGATCTGGGAACATTTTTACAAACTCTTCACCCCATAAAGGCACATTACTCTTACTCGCTGACGTCAATATTTTTTATATACGTATGTATGTATGTACGTGTGGATGGACGGAGGATAGATGGATGGATAGATAGATAGATTAGATTTATATGCACAACTTCTCTTCAAAATTCTCTTACCAAAGGACAGTATTCCCTGAACTTTCTAAATAAACTTAGAATAATGTACCTGCAAATCTGAATACAATATGTACTTGGAGAAACCTCCACCTTGTTTTTTTCTCTCCATATTATGTGCTTTTTCCTAATGCCTGCATCTAAAAGGACTAGGAGGTTTTAGGATGAAGAATGTGATCCTCATATGGTCCCTCAATTTATGTTCGCAACCTGATAATCATCTGTTCCTATAGAAATTGTCACAAAAAGAAAAATAAGTTTTGTTTCTTCTCAATTTTTTTTCTCTAGAAGACGTCATTTAAAAGGCAGGGGAAGAACTGAACAAAATTTTCCTAAACTTTCTCACAATAGCATTCTTAGTGTTTCCACAGTCTTTTTTAGTAGCTATTAACATAGCTGCAGAGTTTTAGCTTGCTTCTCCAGTATTATTCTATGAACACATCCACATTAACTTTTATTTAAAAGTACCAATAACATGAATGTATACTTACTCTAGGTTATATTCCAAAGCAGTACCTGGAAAATGCAGGATACTGGACATATAAACATATGGGGCACAGATTTCATGGTTAAAAACAAAAGAATATTCATTTTATTTATTAATTTAAATAATAAACTTGGTTCTTTCTCTCATCTGACTCTCAGATTTTTTCAAGTGGGTATTTTTAAAGATATCTTACAGTTAAGAAAGTTAGAGCCTTCTCAATATAAAATTCTACAAATCATAGCATACACAAAGACCTCCCTGGGATATACCTAAAACACCACGTCTAAAGACCATTGTTGTCTCCACCCACAGAGTTAGAACGAGATGAACAAACAGGCTACCAGCAGAGCAAAACAACTCAGTACTGTCATGCTGGGAAGACGACTGGGAGTGAAACAGAGCAATATTCCCAAAAATAAGTTCTCACAATATCCAAAGCACTTTGAAACTGATATGCCTTGGCCTTCTCAGTCTTCAAAATTTAATTAGTAACAATAAACCAGACTAATTGGCGGAGGAAGCTGCAAAGTTCCGAAGAGCATTTCTAAATGTAATTTTCTCAGTGTATTAAAATAGAGGGCATGGCAAAAATGAGGTATGTGTGTATGTTAGCCAAAATTTTCACATGGAAATTCTGTCTATAACAACAAATAGTCTGATTAATATTTTAATAGAAAAGCCCCCTAAGGAAAGCAGGTGGTTCCTAGTACACACAGTCTCAGTGTCTGAGCTACCTTAAGTATACATTCCCTCAGCTTAATCAAGCTAGAAGCCAAAGTGTAAACTGGCATTTGTGGAAGCATGATTTCATTTTTATAAAAAGGAAAGAGGGTAAAATGACTAGTTTTTAATGAAAACTAAACATTAAACATGGGTAATTACTCTGCTTCAAAAATTTCATTAGAACTAGATTTTTACATATTTTTGAGAAACCTTGAGCAAAAAATGAATTCTCTAATTAAATATACTCAGCACCTAGTAATGAGTATAGCATGAATGACTAGAAGAAAACTTTTCCCATCATCTATAACAATACGGTGACATCTGAATTTCATTTTCGATACTTATGCCATCAAACTACAAATCAGAGCAGTTTATTTTTATCAACTAAATTTCAACACAAAACTATTGCCTGATTATTTAATTTCTGCATAGATATGTAAATACTACTGATGGTCACTTAACCTTCAAAAGTTAAGTGATCTCTACCCAAGTGATTGTAGACCATTCTTAGTATTCATAATTTCCAGTACTCAAATTGCTTCCATTGATATTTTAAACTACCTCTGAGTTGCTTGCTCTAATTAGCTTCATATAAATGCATGCAAATATTTCTGATGTCTTGTATGAATTTTTATTTAAATAATTTTGAATAGATATTAGACAAGAATCACATTGAGAAAATCTGTGTGAATGACAACTTGCAAATTTTACAGCCCTGTGTGTAGACAAATGGCCATCTTGCAAGGCTCCAGCAGATGCACCATGAATCACCAGGGGAGAAAAGAGATTCAGACGCTACCACCAATTAAGGACAGAGTACTAAATCAATACCAATAAGTACATTCATTTTTCAGATTATCTAGGTAACGGAGAGGAGATGTTGAAGAAACAAGGCCCAAAGGAACTAAGTCCAATGCAATCAAGAGTCATTAGAGACAGGCCCAGAAGGGTGGTACAGAGGTAGACCCTATAGAACATGAGAGCAATGGAAGTGACGATGTGATGGGAATGGCAAGAAGTTGTTGAAATAACTGTTTCCCACTTCACACCTTTGTCTAAGGCCAGCACTGGCTGGCTAATCACTTCAGGCCCAGACTAGTCTCAAAGATGAAATGGATCACCATCTAAGTCACTCACTAAACCAAATCGCTGGAGCCAAATCCGAGTTTCTCACCCTTGGCACTGGTGACATTTGGGAGGAAATAATTCTTTGTTGTCGGGGGTGGGGAAGTGGGAAGCCTTCTGTGCACTGAGAATTTTAGCAGCATCTCTGGCCTTTACCCACCAGATGACAACACCCCCCGCCACCAGTGAGGACAACTGAAAATGTCTCCAAATATTGCCAAATATCTCTTGGAGGGTGTACAAAATTGCCCCCAGCTGGAATGACTGACCTAGAGGAAGCCTAGAGACTCTTTACTTGGACCACTCATACAATCTTAAGCACTGATAAAACCCTGAGAACCATCTAATCTAACCCGTTCTTTGCTACATGAATGCTTTCTGTAAAGACCATAAAAGATCACTCTACAGCTTCTGCTTAAAAATCTCCTAGAATGGAAACTCTCAGCTTTATCAGGCAACCAAATCCATTTTTTAGATGCCTCTATTTGAAAATTCTTTCTCATTATGGCACTGAAATCTGCCTTTCTCTACATTATACCTGTTATCCCTAGTTTCATAGAAAATAAATCTTTCTTCCACAAATCCAGTCCTTCAAATATAAGATGATAATCTCTACATCTTGATTGCTTTGTAGGTCAGAAGTACAGGAGACACGTAAACAATCTCAATCAATATTTTGGGTACCCAATGATGATGGAGTCGCCCATGCCATCCCACAGAGGTGGGGAGACACTGGACTTTCTCCCACCTCCAGACAGGTCTAGCGCTGGATCATATGTGCATTTATAGCAACATTTATAAACCCTTTTGTTTTTTCATTTGAACTTTCATATTCTCAAAAATATACCTATAATTTATAGAATGGCTTTTTTTCTTTCTAATTATTTCCTTTTCATTTAAATAGGCAGCCAATTTCTGACAAAGATTTAGTTTTTAATTTTTTTTAAAAAAGGATCTACTTCATTGGTGGACTAAATGGTGGCCTCCTTCAATACACTGAAAGACTTCTCATGTTGCTGTTTTACTATACTCCTGCTTTCGTAGACGTAAGTTAGCCCTTAATTTTATATAATTTTATTTTTTTGCGTAACTGATGCTCTGAATTTGGTGTTGCTAAGTCCTAGAATGTTTTTAAAGTATCTGATACAATCGAAGCATACAAATTCCCCCTTTATAAAACATATTTTAGAAATGGCTTAAGGCAAAAATATTTTCATAAGACCTTAAAGCATTTGTGTTTCAACTGTATAATTAACTTCACATATCCAAAACTCAGCTGGTCAACAAGTCTAATTACCTAAAATGGTGGTTTTGTTTTTCAAGCAAAGAAACTCTTTGTTCAAACTTACAAAAACTAGCAGTAAAATAAACGAATGTAGAAACGCTCTGCCTGAGGTACTGCTTTGTCTCCCATACCACACTAGATAGTAGTTCCCAGGAGGCTCTGCGGAACTCTAGAAATATGTGAAGAGTATCTTAGAAAACACTATCTTGGCACACAGTAAAGAAAAAAAAAAAGGTGAAGGGGAAAGGGTAAGTCACTACACCCTCCCTTCAAAACCCTCCCTCTTAAAAAAAGGAGGTTCACGGGGCTGACCCCGTGGCCGAGTGGTTAAGTTCGCGCGCTCCGCTGCAGGCGGCCCAGTGTTTCGTTGGTTCGAATCCTGGGCGCGGACATGGCACTGCTCATCAAACCACGCTGAGGCAGTGTCCCACATGCCACAACTAGAAGGACCCACAACGAAGAATATACAACTATGTACCGGGGGGCTTTGGGGAGAAAAAGGAAAAAATAAAATCTTTGAAAAAAAAAAAAAAAAAAAAAAAAAAAGGAGGTTCAGAGACTGGAAAGAGAGATGCCACAACTACCATGCGCTTGATTTGTAGTAGGATATCTCACGTCCTCTCTCAAAGTCTGTTTCTTAGTTTACAGATCATTCTAGCAATGTGGGTTACCTGGTTTTCAAAAACATAGTAGCAAATTCACCACAGGAGGGAAAAAGAAGAGAGAGGATGCTAGAGGGAGGCATAAAAATAATAACAAAGTAATAGTTGAAAGAAAAACAAAAAGAAAACAATTGGTAAGAATGATACATGGTTTGCAAAGTTGGCCACAACAATTTCTCCCATCCCTGTTTGCATACCCCCTTGTAATATGACTTTGCTGCTCCACTCATTAGAGTTAGACCTTTCTGGGTTGACCTATGATTTGCTTTGACCAATATCATGTGGAAAAAGTGACACCGTGACTCCCAAGCCTAGGCTCCACTCTCACCTCCTGGAACCTTGAGACTACTATGTAAAGAAGCCCAAGCTCGAGGATGAGAGACCAGGGAGGCAGAGAGAAGCGAAGAACGAGCGCAGCATCATCTGAGACCGTGAAGCCCCAATCAAGGCACCAGAAGACTGTAGTCGTGTGACTGACACTAAGAGGGACCAGCAGAAGAAATGCCCAGTTAAGCCCAGACTAAACTGCTGACGCACAGAATTAAAAGCAAAAACAATTGCTGCTGTTTTAAAGCCATTAACTTTCGGGGTGGTTCATTAGATAGCAATAGATAGTAAGAAGCAAGCTAAACTCAAAATTAATAGTCATCTGGAGATCACTTAGTGTAGAATAAAGAGTCATATCATTTTGATAGGTCCTAAAGGTATAAATATTATGGTAGTATAAAATACTTCATATTAATAATATTAATAATGAACAATTTAATACTTTCTAATTAAAAAATAAACATATGTAACACCTTTTAGAAACAATTTAATCTAAGATGATTTAAAATATTTTAATGAATCCAAAACTTATAGAAAACTTCGATTTTTCACTCCTGAATAATAATTCAGTCTATTGGTCTTAGATGTATAGTACAAATTATAATAGTTAAGAGAATAAAATTCTTTAGCACCTGTATTTCTTTATATTTTCCATCAGTGTTGAATAGAAAGTTAATTATGGATATATAAAACCTAAAATATATTTTTTAGTGACCTAATAAAGATGCGTATTTTGGCTGCTAACACATCTTCATCCAACACCTTATTCAAAATATTCGCTGAAAAATATCTTATAACCAATCAGTTGTTAATAAAAGCAGAAACTCTGCATAAGTGAACCATAGCTTCAGTCTTTCCTCCCCATAACATTCCATAGGAATGTAATATAGGGAGAAATGTGTTAAATACTTAAAATAAGACCATTTAATTAAGCAAACAGCATAATTACTAGCATATATATTTTTTGCCTCATAACCTGGTAATGTAGCCAAAAGAAAATACAAAGAAGGTATTACGGAGTCTGATCTACATGGGTACCGTGTTTTCCGTAAAGAAGACTCGCCTTCACTTGATGAGCTATAGCACAGCCTACAAAGAAGTAACTTTCCAGTACATGTCTTCTGTGAATAAGACTTTAGCATACCTACCACCAATCCTGCTAAGGACATGGAAGTTTGAAAACAGACTGGTTTTCACTGGCAAGGTCCTTGGAGAAGGTCACCTGCTGGTCTCACAGGTGCCTAGCAGGACTGCATCACACTGAGGAGTCACCACAGTCTAGAACAGAGGTTCTCAACCTGTTTGTGTTCTCTGAGCACTTTGGAATTAAGAAAATAAGACTCAGAACAACACTAAAGTCAGCAATGGGGGGACCTACTACTACAACAGAGCACTCTCTCACAGTTCCCATAAAAGGAGTCATTCTGAGTCTCATTTTAAGTACTTGAAACTCTGTTTTCCTATATCACATCACTATGGAATGTTATGGGTAGGAAAGACTGAAGTTGCCGTTGACTCATACAGACTTGCTGCTGCTAAACTGAACAGCTATAAGATCTTTTTCAGTCTCTACTTAGAATAGGATAACAGATGTATCAGCCAAAATATGCATCTTTATTAGGTCATTAAAGACAGTGTTCTACAAAAAAAAGAAAGAAAGAAAGGATAAAGGAGGAGGGAGGAAGCTTTTGGAGGTGACAGATATATTTGTGGCATTGATTGTGATGACAGTTTCACAGGTGTGTATATGTACTTATCTCCAAACTCATCAAATTGTAAACGTTAATTATGTACAGTTTTTTGTATTTGATCATATCTCAATAAAGTAGTTTTTTTAAAAAAAGTGTTCGTGTTTTATATGTCCACAGTTGATCTCCTATTCAACATTGACTGAATAGTCAGTCATTCTACTCAGTCATTCTACAAATGTTTATTGAGCACATCCTACGATGCTGGGGATGCAGCAGAGAACAACAGATACAGTACCCACTAGTTTGGAAACTTGAAAATTGCTCTTCTGTAGAGTCTCTGAGTTTAACTGGATACTCTACTAACTGTGTACCATCATTTACTCTGAGGCAAAGTTCTCAAATGGTCCAGAAATCTTTCTTTGGTGGTGGCTTCTTGTCACACTCTAGATATGCCAGATTATATCACTTTGCATGATTCATTCAGCTCAACATTCTGCCATATGGTGCTATAATAGAAGTGTATAGTTGTAGCAACAATAATGGTTTGTATTTATTGAAATTTGGTAGCACACCTTCCATGGGACACTATTAGAGAAGCACCAAGCAGACAAAGAAATCTGATTTTTTATCATGCAAAGAGACCACCTTACAAATGCTAACTGACATTAATCAAACTATCAGAGGCAGCTCTAAGCAAAATGTAGTTTATAAATTTATAATACAAAATTTAACTGCCAAAGGGACTACACATTCTGAGGTTCTTATCAATGAATACTCTCCCTGAACATAAGCTCCATAAGAAAAGAAGCCAGATTATAATCAGAAGATTTATTGATGCATATAGAATCAGAGCAAGATCAGTTAATTAAGATTTGACTATATACTGCTGTCAAGTTAAAAAAAGACAAAAACAGAAAAACACCATTTCTATTAAATCAGTAGAAATACACCTATCACAGACAGGACTTTTATATTCTTGGGCCGTGGTATTCTCTCTACCTTACTGGCATTGCTAACCTTTGATCTGTAACTCTTGGTTCTCTCTCTCTTGAATGACCAACATGCTTTGCAATTTACAAAGTTCTCCTTTAGAATTATTAATATATTCAATTATATTTCAGTCATATTTTATTCTGACCCAGGAACCATTCCGACCCTTTACAATAATTACACATCTCTGCTTTAATCCATTTTGTGACTCACAACTGGGGCAAGAGGTATCCACAGTGACTGCCATTTACTGGCAAGAAAAAACAAAATGCAGAAAAGCTAATTTGAGTAGGGTTAAAGTACTTAAAGAAGGCAGCCTTTAGACTGAGATGACTCTAATGCATTGGCAGACTACATAAGCAAACCAAAACCTAAACCAGAATAAATTCCTATAAATGCCTCAAGGTTAAGAAATCAAAACCTGGGGCCAGCTCCATGGCCGAGTGGTTAAGTTCACGCGCTCCGCTGCAGCAGCCCAGGGTTCGGATCCTGGGCGTGGACATGGCACAGTTCGTCAGGTCATGCTGAGGCAGCGTCCCACATCCCACAACTAGAAGGACCTGCAACTAAGATATACAACTATGTACTGGGGGGGTTGGGGAGATAAAGCAGAAAAAAAAAATCAAAACTAAGAACAACCAATCACAACAGGCTAAGTAGGCTTTCCCAAATACTGGAATCGCTTAAGCTGGAGCCAATCAAATAATTTCCCTGCATTGCTTCCATGTCTGCTCTATGAAAGCCTTTTTCCTGGCTCCTCTCTGCAGAGCACTCCTAAGCACTTCCAGTTTGGTGTTGCCCAAGTAGAACCGGTATTTGCTGAAATAAGCTCCTATAAATTTTCATGCACCTTAGTTTATCTTTTAACAGTTCAAAACTGAATGAGGTCTACAAATTTTATTCAAAAATCAATGGCTTTTATGCAGATTAATTGGACTACTCATTAATATTCACTGCCAGCTATTGGATGTATGCTATGTATCAGGCCTTATTCTTTATACTGCACGTCGATAGACAGATGTATAATATCTGATTTCATCCTCTTAATAATCATATGAGTAGATATCACTATGCCCAATTTACATGAGAAAATGGACTCAAAAAAGTTAATAAAAACGCCCAAGATCTCACAGTTATGAAGTCAAAGAGTCCTCTCTTTACCAACTGACTATTCTGTTATACTATCTCAAGGGAATTTCACTCCTTTATACCTGGCAATCTTCACAAACAAGGGCTCAATAGGAAAGAGTGGTTTACAAACAGATCTCTTGTTCCCTCTCTTCCCAACCTCCTTCTCCCAATCAGCTAAATAATCTTTAAAAGGAATAGACAAAGAAAACACAATGCACACCAACTCCAGACAGCGAATGGGTCAAAGTTACCAAATGCTGTAATGATTCGTGCGGCCTCCTCAATAACATAGGATCTCCTCACTTTCTATGTTCTGTTCCTAATTCTCTTCAATATACTTTTCAATCTAGGAATTTAAGTCCATGACAATAGGATGCCTAGGAATATAGGACCAAGGTTATAGAATTTAGCAACAGCAATGACAGCTTTGTGTTTAATATATTCAATGATCTAGGCATATATGAAAAGTATATACTTATGTGATGGTAGTAAACTATATTTATATGAAATACAAAAATCCAACTTCATTAAAAATTTCATATTCCAAGAGGAAGTATGTTACTCTGGAAAGTACTAAGGCTTTGAAGTCCTTACTGTGCATGACCTTGGGCAAAAGAGATAGCCTCTCTGAGCCTTAGTTTCATCTTTATAAAATAGAGCTAAGAATGCATACCTTTAGAGCTGTTTTGAGGACTTAAAATAACAAATGTATGTAAAGCATTTAGCGCATTCCCTGGCACAATGATAAGGTTCAAAAATGGTGGTGATTTTTGTTACTACAGCTTGGAAAATACCTGCTTTCAATTAAGTAAACAATGTTACCTAATGACAAGTCATTAAAAAGAAACATGTGGTCTTTGAATCCCAAAGAGAGATCTAAGAGACACCTGGAAAGTCTACTGAAACTATTTCAGGTACAGAAAGATTACAGGGAATCAGAACAAGAGCCATAAGGTAAGAGGATCACAGCAGAACTTCCTAGGGCAATACAAAAGCAGAATTATTAATTTTACTAACGCTAGGTAAAACTTTATAAGTAAAGTTTATCCTTGGTGCTGCTTTCAGAGTCCATCTCAAAAACCCTATGTCCCAAAGCAAACAGCCCGAGGCTCCAAAGTGAAACCCACCTGAGTTACAAGTTCTAAAAAGCTTCTTATCTCCCTTCCCTCATCCTTTGTTCCATTCCCCCAGTTCTGTTCCATAGTAATCATCAGTAAATTTAATCAGAAAAATCCCTGCTGTGGCCGGCCCAGTGGTGCAGCAGTTAAGTTTGCATGTTCCACTTCAGCGGCCCGGGGTTCACCAGTTTGGATCCTGGGTATGGACCTATGCACACTTATCAAGCCATGCTATGGCAGGCGTCCCACATATAAAATATAGGAAGATAGGCACAGATGTTAGCTCAGGGCCAATCTTCCTCAGCAAAAAGAGGAGGATTGGTGGCAGATGTTAGCTCAGGGCTAATCTTTCTCCAAAAAAAAAAAAAAATCCTGCTGAGAGTGGCAGCTAGCTAACTACTTTGGTAGGTCTGTCTCATCATGCCTCGCCTAGATAAAATGCATGTCTTCATGATTTTCGGCACCACAGCAGGCTAGGGAGAGAGAATTTTTATGAATCTAACCTTTAAGTGGGTAGAACCAATACAGGTTCTACCATACATATTAAAATAAAGAACCTAGGCATGGACATAATTTCAAGTTCAAATAGTCATCTATCGTAATTACAACATACACACCAGACTTTAGTGAAAATGAAAACAAAATCCCTAAAGCAATGGTTCCTGGTATAATAGTTTTTAAACTATTAGTATCCTGCCAAAATATCTTTAAATATTAAACTTGTGTAGACTAAACTTTTTATTCTGGTTAATTATACTTTATGTATGTAATAAATATTCTTTTTTTGTAATAAATCCTCTTAAACTAACATTAAATGTGACTATTCCTAACAGATGTTCCTGATTTGCCTCTTAGCGATACTACCACAGGTTACATTATGGATACTTGAGAGAAATTCACCTTCACTGTGAGATTTGTTTTTACACTGTTCATTTAATAAATCTTCATCGCTGACAATTATTGAAGTAATCTGTACCATGAGATAAGAAAAAAAGAGCATAACGTTCAAAAATTCCTGAATAAGTTAAATGTACCATCATCTGCCTTTCTATAGTCCTAGAGTAATTGGAGATTAATTATAACAAATTTTCGCAATTCTCAATTTTTACCCACTATGTAGACTCATGTATTACTAGCATTACGGAACACTAACACATAGCATCTCACAAATTACCACATATTACTCTCAGATGCAGTTTCTGAAGTTTTGCCAACAATCTGGAATACAGCACGGTCTTTTCAAACCAGATGCACATTATCTCCCCACTCTATGAAATGACGTGCTTCGATAAAAGTATTACAAAATGAATCATATTTTAAATGACTAGAACAGGAGTTTACAACCACCTGTGCAAACATCAGCGACCAGCTAGACCTGGTGATAAAAGGCAAAGGAAGATTTATTACAATTAGTAACAAGGTGAATCCCCATGGCATCCTGTCTGCCAAAGAGGTTACCTCTGCGACGAGAAGGAGGAAGAGTCACCAAGGCGCTCACTCTCTCTCCTAACTGCCCAATTCCCTATCTTTCGACCAGCAGCATGTTGAGAAACAGTGAGGGGTAGAGCACGTGATATGGACTCATGACAAGGAAGAGACAGAGCAAGAACAAAATCTAACTTAAATTACTATGTTCAGCCAACTTTTATCTTAGGTTTGAAAAATAGAAGATTGTGTCTTATTCATCTGTTTTATCTCTAGGACCTACAGCATTAGCATCACAAAGGTTAAGTAATTAACTCATATTTTTTAAAAGTCTGGCTACAACATAGCTTGCCATATCAAACTTCCAAAGAATATCAGTTTCACATAAACCGTGGTTTTTAATTATATCTCCCTACAAAAATGGCAATGCCTCCACCCTACTCCAGCCTCTGATATCCCGAGCATTAGTTCTGATACTAGAGTATCTATGCTATCCATCAATATCTAGATAACTACAAACATCTTCTATCCAGTTTCTCAGTATTCAATTCTCCCAATCCACAGTAAACTGACAGACATGTCTTCCTAAGGCATCATTTTCACCATACTATTCTTACTCAAATATCTACAGTAGGTCCTTATTCCCTACTGAAAATCCACAGCTACCACTCCATCAAACAATCTTATATCTAGCCAATCTCCCCTCACATTACTCCTTAAAATAACCCTATGTTTCAACCATGTTCCCATGTCTTCTTTACAACTATCTCCACACCTTTATTTTTTTCCACCTATGTAACTTCTCATTTTTTCTTCTGAAGCTCACAGCCACCACTTCTTTCAACAACAGATATTCAAAGAACACAGATGACAAATCTATAACTTTTGCCAGAGACAAAACTAGCAAAAATGATTTTAATTCAAGAATTAGCATTAAACAATAAATACTGATTGAAAATGCAGTAAGAGCTCACAGAATGCAAATTCAGTACTGCCTGGGAGTGTTTCATTGAGAAGGTAGACCAGAACAGGTAGAATTCAGAAAAGAACTACAAAGGCCATTTCGGATAGAAGAAAGAATAGTTATAGAAACAAGTATTATATGGTACTCTGTAGGGAAGAAGTAGGAAGAAAAGTTAAATAGACAAGAAAGGACCAAATTATAGATGGCCTTAAATACTAAGCCAGAGGGCCTGGATTTGATGGAATATTTGTATGAACATTCAATCCATTCATTCACTGAACAGAGATTGGCTAAGTAAACCTATTAAAGTTTCATAAAGGACTTTCAGAAAGAGGCATTTTAGCCAAAAACAAAATGAATGAGAGAGAGGGGAAAAAAGGGCAAGGGAAAAGACATCCCAGATTATCTGCAGTAACTGAGTCAAAAGAGGACAAGGGTTCAGAAATGGGCAATGGCGGTGAAGCTGCAGAGAAAAGAATAATTCTAAAAATTATGTGAATGATTAAGAAGAACCTAAACAAGACTACACAGAGGAGAAAAGGAAAAGAAAGATTCAACGCAGAAATATTTTACTCAAGGAGACCTCAAGGAGACAGCATAACAAGAATTAGTTAAAAGATTTACCCTGGAGTCATTCTACTAACATATGACTGGGGGGGAAATTCTGCATAGGTTTTTTTTCATGTTTCTTCAAGACAGGCACTCATCTTTTGTTCCAGACTATCTTTCGAGGATGTCTATATAAAATGGATAACTTTGGAAGATACAGTTTTTTTGCTCTGGAGCAAGAAGGCATGCTTACTGCCCATTATAAAAGATTTGGGTTCCCCAGGCTCAGAGTTCTTCTATCATGTGATCTACCATGTCTGCAGGTGTCACCTGACTCTTTTCACCTCACCCTAGGAAAATTGGGGTTCAAGAAACCATCACAAGAAAACAATGATATGCTATCTACTGATATTGCTGTGAGTAATAAAGTCTTCTGTCTCTGACCAGAAATCTCATGTCTTCTGCCAGCATCCATGAAACTATGGCAGGCTAACTTGTTACCTTGCAAGTAGGGTAAAATTTCAGATCCTTTACAACTAGTGACAACATCCCATTTATCAAGAGTATGATCATGCAGCATTTAATTAAGTTCAAGCCACAGTTTTCTACAAAATGAAAATAACAATAGCATCTACTTCATAGGTCATCGATATTAAACTAAACAAGAAAATCAATAAATTAGCATAGTGCTTGACAACAAATGTCAATCATTATTATTTACATGCAGTATCTTATACACACACATCTGCATAATTTAAAAGTATATTTTACATATATACATATACAATTTGCAAGTTATCCAGATTAATAAAACGGCAATCTACTAAAGTGGTAATGGTAGACATACTTCTACAGAATTTTCTTTAAAATAAACACCACAAGTGTATGTGTACATGTATGTGTGGGTGTGTTTTTAAATCTCCTACTATGATTAAGAAAATGTAATCATATGACAGATTCCAGTACAGTACTATGCAAGTGCAAGACCTCTTTAATGGTCATTAAAATAAAGTTCTTGGATAGTTTAATATAAATTCAGGATTAACATTTTAGTAAACTCAGCGAACTTTTTCAGTGTACTGATTATATGTATAATTGTTTCAAGCATCAGTTTTCTGAAAATATGAGGGGAAAAAGGCACATTAAACAAGAACCTAAATCACTCCTCACATTTCCCAAAGTAGGAGCTTTCATAATGTACTGCTGACACTGGCTGTCATCATATGATAAAATTAACTCCTCCAGGTAGCAGGCGTCTTAACAACGACCTTAACAATTACCACGTTATATTCATTGACTGCATCAGGAAAGATACATAATTCACCAGATAACACAAGGATTAAAGCCAAGAAACACTTCGTACTGAATGAAATCTTAAAGTTAGTGAAATTTAAACTGCATCAAATAAGACTCTAGTGAAAACCTCAGTAAAATAGCAATTTATACTATACAGATTTGTCACCTTCTTTTCCAAAAGCATTTTATTTATTTTCCATATAAAAAATGTTAATGGAACATGAGAGATGTAAAAACACAGTACTTTTAATAAAAATTATTACACTTAAAATTACAACATTTAAGATTTTGTATATGTTACATATTCTCTAAGATAGGATAATGTAGCAATAACAAGGTCTGCTGGGATTCAACTCCTGGATTTAAGGTTCTTAGCAAGGTGATTTGGGGAAAGTTATATAACTTCTCTGTTTCCTCAGTTTCTTCATGTACAAATAGGAATAATTATACCTAACTTAGCAAGAGTGAAACTTAAAATGGAGCTTTTAAAAAATAACAGCACTAACACACGTAAGCTTTCATTCCTTCCTAAAAGCTAAAAGAATACAATGGAATATTATTCAGGACTAAAAAGAAATGAGCTATCAAGCCACAATAAGACACAGTAGAAACTTAAAAGCATATTACTAAGTGAAAGAAACCAATATGAAAAGGCTACATACTGTATGATTCGATCTATATGACATTCTGGAAAAGGCAGAGAGACTGTAAAAAGATCAGTGGTTGCCAGCTGTTTGTGGGGAGGAAAGGATGGATGGGTAGAACACAGAGGACTTTCAGGGCAGTGAAACCACTCTGTATGACACCATAACAATGGATACATGTCACTATAGATTTGTCATAACCCATAGAAGGAACACCACCAAGAGTGAACCCTACACTATGGACTTTGGTTGATAATGGTGTCAGTGTAGGTTCTGCAATTGTAAGAAAATTTACCACTCTGGTGGGGAACGCTGATAATGAGGGAGGCTGGGAGAGGGAGGGTTTGGTAATACGGGAACTCTCCATACTTTCCACTCAATTTTGTTGTGAACCTTAAAAATGCTCCAAAAAATAAAGTCTATTAATGTAAAAACAAACAAAAAACTAAAGTAAATCATAAAATAATTTATACATTATAAAGATAAATCATTACACAACTTTTGACAATCTTGAATTCTAAGATCACAAAAAACCTAATGAGATAATTCAAAAATCCAGTTAGGTTACTTTCCAAATAAGATTTCTGGATGTATGTGGGCAAAGCCGAAATAATTAGGTGGATAAGCTATTTCCTATTTAAAACAAAAATTAACAATTATCTCATAATTTAGAAACATTATTTCACTTCTGTAAGATAATTATCAAGTCAAGAACTACTAATAATTACATATTTATAAGTTGATTCTTAACAATTATTAATAAGACTTAAGGAAGCAAGTTATATTTAGGATGAAAGTGAAATTCTATTATAAGTAAACAGGCTCAAGAAAAAGATTCAAAGGTTAATAATGGCAAATTTCTTTCATGGTTCTATACACCCAACTTCTTTTTTCCCTTTTCTCATTTACTCAGGCCAACTCTATTTTCCTCAAATGCCTCAACTAGACATCTGTACGTGTCTATCTCATGCCCTACAAGCTCAGTAATTGTTAAATACTACTACTGTACGCTCAATTGAGTAAATTATTGTTCATTCAAGTTCACAGAAGAGAATACTTGTACATAAAAGAGAGCGTGAGTAGAGGTCACAGCTTTCTATGTTTATTGCTTCCCCACACAATTAATCCTGCAGCTGCACTTGATTAGTTTTTGACATGAATGCACTGTCTCAGAGAGGTCAATACAAGGAGGTTTCCATCCTTTCGACACTCCCTCTAACCTACACTATTCAGAAACATTAAACCACTTGTAATAGCCTTGCACAAGGAGTTCCCAGTGTCTGGACTCTAAGTAAGTTCTCTACCATCAGTGCCACATTCTTTAGACTGCAAAAGGTAGTCTGAACGTGTCCCCTGCTTGATGAATAGCTTTTTGAAAAACAAAAGTTCATTATCAAGCAACAGCCCAAATTTCCAGTGATGATGTCACACCATTTCAGCAAAAATAAAGCTGAAAGAATAAGGAGAATGATTGCAAACCTAGGATTTGAGGTGAAATTCTTCTCCCTGAAAACATAAATTAGGAATTTGTCTTCATTAAAACAGAAATCACGATAAAAGGTCATTCATACCAATAATGTTAATACACCGAAGACATGGATGAATATAAGAAAAACGGTAAATGAATATAAAGTCATTCAAGTACTGAATTATGAACTAATTTTCCCAAAAGGCAGTTCCTATTGTATCACAATTTTTTCCAAATATAGAAAAAAAATATATACAATTCAAGCATATATATATACATATATATATATTTTTTTTTTTAACAGCATGGCTTGTGTAAGCTGATGTTTTTATCCAAACAAAAATGTTGACAGAAAAGTATCACACTATAGAGTAACAGTTAAAATGGGAAAAAAACATTAAAAAATTATATAAAAATACGTACACACACACACACACACAAAGGCAATTACACAGAGAGAAAACACACATCCTGTAAGTATATTCCTCTCATAAAATTAGCCTGTTTGTAAAGTGGCATAACTGCACACGGGTAGGTGAGATACGCCCAATTGCAGAGGAAAGCCTGGTTCTACGATTACCGAGCAATAGCTTGAAAACACTTCTACAGTTAAAAACAAGCCATTAAAAAAATTACAAGTCTATTTTTACAAAGTAAATAATAATAATCTCATGCCCAGGTCACCACCTTTGTTGTCCAATATGGCATGACTTTATATGATCCTTATCAATTTGCAATGTCTTTGCTGAGTGCCCTTAGCTCAGTCTCTGTAAAAACTGCCATATGCCTTCCATTGGTGTAGGCTTTTAGTGGATTAATCAGCTAGAGGAGGAACACCATCACAGACTTGATAGATTACAGCAACTGTTAAGTAACACTCTTGAACTAATAAGGCAACATAGTCATAAGAACTTCTAACATTGCTATTAACTTCAGAAATTGACTTTGGGGATGTGGGGTTATGAATTAAAAAAATACCACCATAAAAGAATTTGTTTAGAAGATACTTATAACTACTGTTCAACATCTAGCCAATAAAATAAAATGCTTTGGAAAATATCAAAACAATTATCAGAAATCTCAGGAGAAACATTTACTTATTTCTTGAAAACTTCCTAGACGATTTTAGTTTGCCATCAATGAGCAGAATATAATTTAAGCTAACAAGAGATATACTGCTCTAAAGGCATATAGAATACATCAAGTTTAACTCTGGCTGAACTCTAGTGCCTTTTATGACTACTTTAACTCTACAGTTACAACAGCATCATGCAAAACATTCACGTCAGGTAAAACTAGGAATTATAATTCACGGGGCCATCCTAAAAGTTTATTATTTTTCTTCTACCCTGTATATGAAGCCACTCCTAATTTATTACAAAATAACCAAAAAACTTAGCTTATCAAAATATTTCTTCTGACATATGATTAATTAACATGTCACCACTTAAATCTTTTATATTTCCTATCCTCAAGTACTAGAAATTCAATTTACAAAAATAGCTAAAGACAAATTAGGTATACTCAATAGAAGGTGAAATTTCTAAAAAAGACTGTGTCTTCACTTTCTCCCCAAAAAAGGAAGTCAAAATCTTCATTCGAATTTTCTGGCCAAACTGTGAATCTTTTGTCAAGGAAAATGGGCATGTCAGTTAAAGAAAGACAAAAGTCAAGAAATTAAAATATTCTCAAAGATGTGATTCTGTTGTGAAATAATAAGCGTGACTTAGATCGAATGCAAATCTTAGTGCTTATCTCGGATTTATTTCTATTTCCCTTCCCAATAACTTGTCTTTAATTGAAGAGCTTTCCTATTTTCTCAATAGTGGTCATTCATATCATGTTTTTAAATATTCTTATGATTGATGCTAGAGAGTATTATGCTTAAAAATGAATAGCAAAAACTTAAATGCTGATGTTAATTTCCTTTCAATTAAACTGCACTAACCCAATGTCTTTGGAATAAAAAAGCTCTGACACAGCAATAAAAAGTAGAATCTCGGGGCAGGCCTGGTGGCATAGTGGTTGGATTCGCGCGCTCCACTCAGCAGCCCGGGGATCACGGGTTCGGATGAGCAGAGTTCACACCACTCATCAAGCCATGCTATGGTAGCCTCCCACATACAAAACAGAGAAAGATTGGCACAGATGTTAGCTCAGTGACACTGTTCCTCACCAAAAAAAAGAAAGAAAAAAAAAAGTAGAATCTCCAAAAGTGTATTTGTAAATTTATACGAAATTACTAATAAAGGATTTAAAGCTTATATATTCTAAGGCAATTTAAGACCTTTCCAAATTCTGTTATCAACCCTTAAAGCCTACCTTCTATTAAACTCCCACACAACCTTCAGTAAAACAGATTTACTAAAGTGTCCAATCTTTTTTTTGTTTTCGTTCTCTTCCAAATTCCTCCAAAATACCGCAAAAAGCATAAGGTTTAAAATTAAACAGAGTTAAATTTATCACTCTATCTCAAAACCTAGACACTATTCTGTTATTGCACTAATTAAGGTTGGCCTTTTATCAGAATTTCTTAAATACTTGTTGGTCTTCAAACCAGAACTGAGGTCCTAGGATAATAGGATAATGACCTACTAATCTTTGTAAGCCCCATGAATTTTAATCATTGATCTATACAACAATAGTAATTTAGTATTTTATATCGACATATCACATTACAGAACATTTCAACAAATAATTTTCCCATTATATTGAGGTTTCTAAGATAATTATGTCTGTTACATCAACAGTGAAAATTGTCTGCCAGCTGAAACTGTTTTCAAACCCACTATTCAGTCTCAAACGGATGGAAGATAGGAGGGACGGAAGAAGGGAGCGAGGGAGGCAGGGTGTTGCTTAGTTTGTAAGAAAGAGAAGGCTACATTGAATAATAGTAATGTAAGTTATTTGAGAATACCTATACGAATTCTAGGTGCCCTAGAGGTCAATTCAGTGAATATCTTGAAGGCAGAAACCACCTCTTTTAATTTAGTTATATATAAATTTAGTACAAAATAATATACACTTAGGTGCATTAGCAAATGTAAGAACTAGAAGGACCAGATAAAAGTCTAAATGTGTTTTGGCTTTTAAATATTTAAGTAATTTCAACTTCTAAACCCACTCTTGGAATACTGCCTTTGATTGTGCTCTGAAAATTATAAACATGCTGAAAAATTAGAAAAATTTTAAAGTGGCTAATCATCTTTAAAGTTTATTTTTAACTATTTATACTCTCCTGATACTATAAAGGACTTTTTACACATTAGTTTGGTAAGAAATAATTAGACGTTGATCAAAACTCCAGAACATACACTGCAATCTAGTCCAAGAAGCCCTCTATTTATACATGGGTTGTCATTTAAAAGTTTGTTTTTAAGTTGATTTTGGGGAAATGTCACTAACACTTTATGTTAGACTCAATATAAACAATTGAGAACAAGCCTTAGAATCTAAAAACCTTTATAATATTTTTATAGGGTAAAAGTATTGTGGCAAGAAGGTGAAGAATTGGGGACCACACGTATTTTTAGCAGAATGACCTGGCAAGAAATGAACATGAGAGCAGCTCAAGAAAGCTTATGCTCTGAGCACAGCTATAGCCATCCACTGACATATACTAAAAATGAACAACATTTTATTTTTTGAATGAAACATATCTTTCCCCTTATTCCTAGCCCACAACTGTGGTGATTACTTACTCCCCAGAGAAAGGGAGAAGAAAACTCAATAATAGAGAATGTTTTCCCACTGCCAGCCATCCATCTGGAGTAGCATTAAGGCTGGGACTGCAAAAATGTAGGCTCGAAATTCATAAATTCTGATATTAACTAGATAAACGTTAATAACACATGCTGTCTGAACTAGGCTTACAAGTCAGAGCATAAAGAATCTTTTTTGAAGGCTCAGTAAGATGCTCCTTTCTCTATACGCCCATGGCATTTTGTACATATTTCCACTATAATACCAAATATACTTAAATTATGAGCCTCTTATGAGCAAAACAATCCCTAGTACCTACCAAAGTAAAAAGAGACCCTCAAAATTTGTTGAATGAATTTATAAAACTAGGCATTCAGTCACATGTTCTTCATTTCTAAGCATCTTTTTAAACTTGTTTCCATTACTTTTACTTGTCCCCACCACTCAGCTTAGTAGCTGAACAAAGCAGGTGTGCAACCATCATTTGTTCATTCACTGAAAGAAAAGAAAGGAAGAGAGAGGGTAGAAAAAGACAAGGAAGAAGGAAAGGACGGAATAACGGAGGAAAAGAAAGAATAAAGAAATGAAAGGCGGAAAGGACCAAGTAACCTAACTCAGGCATTAGATGTTCTGAACTTGGAAAGTAACCATATTAATTTGTTTTGTTGTTTTTCTCTAGAACATTCTAATGGTGTTCAAGAGTTTCTAAGGTTCCTGCTCTAGTATGCTAATTCTTAAATAAATTTAGATTGAAAGGAAGTATCTAATAAAAATGTATCAGGAAACAAAATAAAAATGGATTCTGAAACGGAATTAATTTGCATTTTAACCGTTTTCCAAATAAATAAAATGTCAACTTTCGTCTCTGATAACATACAAATAAAAAAAATCTTGTAACTTTTTCATTCTAATTAGCATTGTATTCATATGACACCTCTGATAGAGGACTTGCAAGAAATATTTCAAATAATTAAATATGAAAATAAATTTAAATCATGAATTCACACTGACCTAAATGACACTTCTTTGCCAAGCTACACAAAAACCCACCGGCAACAAATAAACTATGAAAATAATGAAAAACTACTAATTTTAATAGAACTGTTAAGTACCATCATAAAGAAATCTATCTCACCAATAGCACAACTTTAGCAAATTTCACTTGCTAACTCAGAAAGAGATCTATACCTAATGTCAAATTATAGCTTACCATCTCCTTTCTTGATTCTGATATAGGAATAAAGTCTTTACTCTTTTATGTGACAACACAAAGGAACTTAGTGTACTTTTCCTTTTATACTACTTAACAATACTCTGTATGAGAGTCAGTATATGTCACAATTTATGCTGAATTGGAATTCTTTGCATTAAATTAAAAGAATACATAATCATGAAGCTATTTCTGTTTATATCAGGAAATTTCTAAAAAGAGTAAAAATATTTAATTTATCTGAAGATAAAAATAGCCTAAACCTGGGGGCTGGCCCCATGGCCGAATGGTTAAGTTCACGCACCCCGCTGCAGGCGGCCCAGTGTCTCATTGGTTCGAATCCTGGGCGTGGACATGGCACTGCTCATCAAACCATGCTGAGGCAGCATCCCACATGCCACAACTAGAAGGACCCACAATGAAGAATATACAACTATGTACCTGGGGGCTTTGGGGAGAAAAAGGAAAAAAATTTAAAAAAATAAAATCTTTAAAAAAACAAAATAGCCTAAACCTGAAAAAGGCTTCATTTCCTTTTTTTTTGGTATCATAAATAGGTTTAGCTCATGTTTTTTAACTTGGAGAAATGTACAACTATGTTTTCTCAATATCCCCTCAATGTTCAAAATCTTTAATTTATAAACACCAATATTTAATATTAGGTAACACGTGTTCCAAAAGTATGTATCTATTCATAAAGCAATTTTAATTCCTTTTTGGGTAATTTTCAAAAAGAATTCTTAGTATTTTTTAAAGCCCACTAAAAGCATATACTATATTATCCCCCTTGCAGTATTATGAATTAAAGTCTAAAAGTTCAGGTTTCACTGAAAATTTCACTCAGTCTGAGCTTTGTCTTATCAGAAAGTCAGGAAATACTGAATAAGTGGCCAGATTGTGCACAATTATATTTGGAATCTACTTCCTGACAACTCTGAAAAGATCTTCCTGTAAAACTAAGCCTTAATTTCAGCTTCCCCACACCAAATTCCATAACAATAATGGTCCCAACTGTGCACAAAAGAAAACATTCTAATAGACAGGCATCTAAATCTGATATAGTGAAATAGTAATTTTTAGGCTAGAAAAACTGGCATATCCTAAAATAATTAAACCTTTAGTAGATTTTTGTGACTTTATCATTCTTTTTTATTTCCTCAGCATTTGTGCCAACTTAACTAAGGTAACTATAATGAAAAGAAAAAAGTCTGTTAAATGATACTTAATGTAATTTTAAAACCCTTCATTTTGATTTGAGTATATCAAAAGTTGTAATATGAATGTACCTGCAGTATTCAATCAAATATTTAATTTAAGTTTTGAATATTTCACCATTGCAAAGGTTGATGAAAGTTATAGATCACTTTTTAGTGCAACATCCTGAAATATTTCCCAATAAAACTGTCACAAATATTGTTTTCACATGATTTTATTCTCCCAACTAAAATTGTGAAAGATCTTTTAAGCTGGTTTATTTTCTTAAATAATCCTAGACAAAAGAATGGCATCATTCTACACAAGTTTATAACTGCCGTAAAATAGTCTTGTCCAGATACTGAAAATTGTTTTAAAATGCTATCATAGTAATATCAAGCAAAAGCTCTATTTTTGAAATGTCTCAAATTTTACTGGTTATTAATATGGAACATCCACAGTAGGAGGCGGATTCCAAAAACCTTCAGGCTGAAAATAACTGACATGCAAAAATAATTTTCACTTGTGTGCAGTGGGGAAATGACTTTTACAATCATACTGATTGAAATCTATCATTCTCAGCTGCATCATATGCCAGAAAAGAGAAGGCAGAAGGGGAGCAAGAGGAAAGAAAGACAGACATTTCACAGTAAATAAATTACAGTAAATAAATTACCTAAGTTTGGGTAGTTGAATTTGCATGCGGTATCTTGCAAAGAACACTCAACACTCATGTTTCTAGGTACAACAAAATTCAGATTTTAAACAACTTCCTTCAAGTAACACACAACTAAGACTTATTTTCTAATGTATGTTTCACACTCTAATAAAAAGGCACAGTTGGTTTTTAAAAAACAAAATGTATAATACTTATATGGTTTTGAAGTTTAGAAAAATAGAATCCAACATTCATTAAATGGCATACGCATGCATCAATTTAGTAAGACGTAACTCATCTATTTAAGATGTTATGCAAAAGCTAAAATTATGACACAGCATCAGGAAATTAGTAAGATACCTAATAATTTTCTAAAAGACAATACCATTACATGTGACTTGTTATATATTGTAGGTACTTCAATGCTAAAAAGAGGGACACATTTGTTCACAGCGAACTGTCATCGACTTCAATGAGAGCTCTAAGTACACTGGGTTGGGTTTTACTTTCTCTTTTTAGTTCCATACTTGTAGCAACCGGTGACCTAAAAGAGAATTGTAGAGAGCAGACAGAGGATGTGATGGGCAACAGGAATCTTGCTCAGTGTGGTAGATTAAGAATAAAAGGCAATCATTTTAATCAGTTTTATGGTTGCTTTAATTTGTATATTTCATGATAATCAAGTTTGCCACTATACATAAATATATTGTATTATTAGTAGTACTGCTACTACTACTTATTTATTATTATTGGTATTGGTATTACTATTCTTTAAGAAAGTAGAACTATAAAATGCAGAGGGAAGTAAAGGAGAAATTAAACAAGAAGACTTGATATACTATAATAGGAGAATTTTTAAGGTCTTTGGCCATGAAATGATTTGAGAGATTCTTTTAAAACTTGCAGAATGAGATATAGTTAGCTAGACTAAGATATTGCAGACTTTAGCCTGGTGGATAGTGCTTTGTAAGTCCAACCACAGCTGCTAGTCGTTTTATGGCAGTATTTTGTCAATTTTAAGAAATGTGCAAGAAATAGTAGCTTTCCCAGTACTTCAGTCAATGAAGATCTACATTTGCCAATCCTTTTTTTTTTTTAACTTGAGCAGGAAAAATGTTGCCTTTCATGTAAAGCCAAAAAAGATTCTTTTTTCATTAAATGCAATGGAAGCAAAAACCATTAAAAGGCTTAAAATTCACACAAGAGCATACTCTTTTAAATATGTCTAACTGATTCAAAGCAGACATTTTTTAAAGATTTTAGAAAAATAAGCATGAATATCATAATTTGAACATTACTACATTAACTTTCCCTACCAATAAGTGAAAAAAGCAAAAATAACAAAATTACCTCAAAAATATTTCATTTTCCACAGCAATGCTTCAATACACGCAAACTGAATAGAAATTTATTGAGTATCTACTATATCCTAGAATGATCCTAGGACCAGAAAAAATTCAAGCATAATATATAATTCTCATTATTAGACACTTAAGACATGAATGGTAGCAAACTAAGGAAAAATTTAAAAACAAAACTAGTTGAGTTCTTAACTCTGCTTTTCTGATTATACAGTGAAAAGAGAATTCAGATACTCAATGTCATAACCACAAAATTAAAAGCTTAACAGTTATTCCCTGGATCCTTAGTAACAAGTGATTAATAGTTATTTCCCCCCAAAACGGATTCATTTCCAATTCTTTGTACAAAACTAAAATAATTCTGGTATCTGGAATTTCAAAAATATTTAGCTCTATGGGAAAATAGGGAAAAATCTGAAAAAACTGTATAAATGACAAGGAAAATGGATAAAAATTAACAGAGACCAAATTATTTAATGATCCACATCTTCATCTCCAGAAAAACTGCAAAGTGATTTTATAAATTTCTCTTACAACTTTCAGACATCTAAATATGTCTCAAATCAGATCTTACTTCCACTGTCCTAGTTTAGACTCTACTAGACACGAGCTCCTCAAGAGCAGGTACAAGTTATCTCTACGGTTGTCTACCATCCAATAATAACCTAATGATGGACTTTAATATTTGATGAAAAGGGAATGAATAAATAAGGAATGGAACTCCAACAACCAAAATACTTGTTAAAAAAAAACCTGGGCAGGCCCAGTGGCATAGTGGTTAAGTTCGCATGCTCCACTTTGGCAGCCCAGAGTTTACAAGTTTGGATCCCAGGTGCAGACTATACACCACTCATCAAGCCATCTTGTGGTAGCATCCCATATATGAAACAGAGCAAGAGTGACACAGATGTTAGTTCTGGGACAAGCTTCCTCAAAGAAAAAGAGGAAGACTGACAACGGATGTGAGCTCAGGGCTAATCTCTCTCATAAGAAAAACAAAAAACAAAAAAGAACAGGGCTGGCCCCTGGCATAGTGGTTAAGTTCAGCAGATTCCGCTTCGGTGGCCCGGTTAGCAGGTTCAGATGCCGGGCGTGGACCTACACTACTCCTCAGCCATGCTGTGGTGATGACACACATATAAAATAGAGGAAGACTGGCATAGATGTTAGCTCAGGACTAAGCTTCCTCAAGCAAAAAAGGAGGAAGACTGGTGGCAGATGTTAGCTCAGGGCGAACCTTCTTCAGCAAAAAAAAAAAAAAGCAAATGGCTCATTCACACATGTAATCACATTCTTACCAATACGAAATTCATTTTATAAAGAATAAACTCAAGCAAGACTGTTTAAATGAACACAGATCTAAAAACAACAAATTCAAATCATTTTATCAAATTACATGGGATACAGCTTCTCTCTCTCATTTTTAAGTAATATGATGACTGATGTCTTCAAATAGCACACAAATCATGAAAAAAGTAAATACATGGCTTTTTGAAAACTCTCAAATTCACTCATATTTATCTAATTAGCAATGCCTTCACCTATAGGCTGAAAAACAAATATGTATAAGAAAAGTATACTTTTCTTTAATGAAATGATATATTTCTAATGTGTGCCTATACATAAAACACGTAATTTCATTTTTGTTCTCATTGGCTTCTATTACAAAAGATACGGTCTTCTGAGCACAAATTTACTTTCAAAATTTACCTTAAAAAATACTGAAATTGGTACCAGAAATGGCTTTAATAGACACAGAAATTCTACATAAATCAAATGTTATGAAAGAAATAGAAAAACTAGTTATAAAGCTTCCAACAAAAAAAGCCCCAGGTCCAGATGGTTTCTCAGGAGAATTCTAGCATACTTTTAAAAACTATAAACACCCAATGATACTTGAAACTATTCCAAAAACATTTTAAAAAGCTTCCAAGTTATTTCTGTAAAGTGATTATAACACTGATTGCAAAATATAAAAACAACTTCATCAAAAACAAACTACAGCATATCTCACTTATTAAACACTGCTGCAAAAATTCCAAATAATAGATGCCAACAGCAACTTTTCTAACAATCATATATCAGGACTGTAGTGGTTTTAAAATACACTGCACAAATTCTTTATACTCCTTTCAGAAGGTAGAACCTAATTCCCCTCTTCTTAAATGCTGGCTGTACTTAATTACGACACTTCTAACCAGTAGAATGTGGCAGAAGTGATACTACGTGACTTATGAAATTAGGACATAAAAGACATCGTGGCTTCCTCCTTGCTTTCTCTCAGAGAACTCCCTCTGGGGAGTGTTAGGGTACCTTGTTCTGTAAATCTTTGAAATTCCAAAAGATTTAAAGTATTTGGATGTGATTGTCTAAGAGTCAGTTTCAAGTTTTCCAATTACTAAAACACCATTAAAAAAGAGAAAAACCAAGAAAAAGCTTGCTTGATTCTCCTTAAAAATACACATTCCCCCAACCCCACCCTCTCTCTCACTCAATACCATGACTACCTCTACTACTTCTCTTTCAACCAGACGGTTTTTTATTTTCCATGGCATTATCTATAATAATCCTCAGAGACAGCAGTCAAAGATAAACAGGAATTAAGCAGAGAAAGTGCTTCACAAAGATGGTGATTATGCTTATTAGGGAATAGTAAGAGCTTTGAAGTCTGGAGAATATCTGTAAACAAGCAAGAAAGAATCTGAAGGGTAGATCAACTTTGGCCCTATCTGACGAGGTTATGAAATAAAGTGAATGAAATTTTTGTAAGACAGCTCTCTTAGGAGTCAGAAGATTTAAATGTATTAAAATAGCAGTTCCTTGTTCTACATGATTGAATTCAAAACAAAATCTGGATCTACTGCTCTGTCTTTGGCCTTTTAAAATGATTATTTTAATCCTGGTTTTAATAGCACTTTCAGAATGCATACTTCCTAGTCCCATAAATATTTCTCTTAAGTAAACGTTAGCAGAGGAATGCTGCCCATTGAGATGTTCTATCTGCCATCGTTATCACGATAAAAACTCTTAACACGTTTATAATGATTCTACGTGGCTGAGAATGCCTAGCATTCCTAGAAGAGAAGTATGAGGAAGGTCATGAGAACACCTGGTACATTATAGGTAATAATCCCAAGCATGGGACTGGGTAAACCTTTAAAAAGCATGGCACCATCCAATAATAAGACTTTAAAAAAAAAAAACTAGTTTTCTACTTTATGCAATCATGGAAAGAATATATTGCATTGGGAAAATGTAAATTTCTATATAATTCAAAGAACGACAAAGATAGTCTCTGCCCTCTGGGAACTTATGAAGATAATGAGATAATATACAGAAAACAATAAAAGAACAATTCAAAATCAAAGAAAAGTGGAATAGGATACCTAGGAAAAAATGTATATAAAAAAGTTAAAACTTAAGCTAGAAGGTGTATAAAACATATGTGTGTGTAATTTTAAATATACAGTTTGTATTTGCATTAGAACTTATTTTACATCGTGGTTTCTTCTGCAGCAAATTTATATTCATAATAGAGTCTTCATAAGATGCTAATAAGATTAGGTTAAATTCCCTGAGCACACTACAGGAGGCATCAGAAAATAATATCAAAGAAAAATATTTAAAGATGGGGAATAGCAAAGGATTGTAGCTAACCAAGACTCAAAAGTGGCCATAAAGATATTTCACAAAATTCATAATTTATCTCCCCAGGCAGGTGAGAGCTGACCATGTTTGGAAAAAAATATCGTTAAGTAAGACTTGACCTCTTTAAATTTGAAATTTTGAAACTTTTTCAATAAACACATTCCCTTCATGAATTTACAAGAGAAATCAATGTCTAATGTCCAATTCTGGACTGTAAGTCGACCTAAACCAATAAATCCTTCCTAAAGAGTATAGAAGATTCTGTGGAGGCAAAAACAGAAGTAGAAGACACAGATCCTGCCCTGGAGATTTTATTATCCCCTCGTTTAAGGGGAAAAAAAAAATCAAATGAGACTACAAATTTTAAAAAGAAAAGAAAAAAAGAATCTATTAAGTTTTAGCAACTTACGAGATTTGAAAACGTGCTATCATACTATCTCCTTTTTCATCATTCATCTTCCAAAACCTCAAACTTGGTATAACTTATAAAATTTGAATGTTAACAGAAGTGATGTTATTTGGATGCTCCAGCATGAACATAATCAGCTTGATTCACATTTAAACGGAAAAAGTAAATATCAAAGTAAAAAAGAGATGGTCTCCAAAACACAAAGAAGCTTTACCATTGTTACCCTTTCTTATTTCTTCAGTGAAATCTCTGACCATAGCCTGTATTCTTTGTAAGCTGCCAATAAAAGTCACAAATCAGAGTAATAATTCAGGAAATCTAAGAAGCAGTTTGAATTTTAAAAGAAAGGTGAAAATAGTGACATTTTGTTTAAACTATTAAAAAGGCCAAAGATTAAAGTGCCAGGGTTAGCAAAGATGTGAGGAAAAAAACATTCTCATAATGTGTGCTGGGGTATAAACTAGTCCTAGCTTTGGGGAAGGCAATTTGACCATGTCGATCAATATTTTAAATGCACACACCTTTTCAATTCTTCCTCCAGAAATCTATCCAACATAGGAATAAACAAGGATGCTTATTTTACTGTTAGAGAAACAAAATATTGAAAACTCAAATGTTCACTGATAAGAGAAATGAGTAAACAAATGCTGGTGTATTTGTACTGCACAATAATTATACAACAGTTACAAAGAGTAAGTTGGACTGGCATATGTACCAATTGGAAGAATGTTCATAATCTGATTTTATGTGAAAAAGATAATATGCAGAATGTGTATGATCCCATTTTTATTATTAAAATAGATACATAATGCATAGAGTCTTTTTCTATTTTCATACAGATGTATGTTTATATATGTGGATGAACACAAGACAGTCAAGAAGGATACAACATCAAACCTTAGCTAACAGTGGTTAATCCCCAGAGGGTGAGAATGAAAGAGTGAAAAGAGGGGACATTCGTTTTTTACTTTATACATTTCTACACACTTTGAAATTGTCAAATAGCAGAGATTACTTTTATAACTTTTAACATGCAATGGAAACATTAAAAGACAGGATAAAGAGAAGCAGAGAGTGATTAAAAAACAAAACACAGGAGGCATAGTAATTAAGTTCACACACTCCACTTCGGCAGTCCAGAGTTCAAGAGTTCAGGTCCTGGGCACGGACCTACACACCACTCATCAAGCCACGCTGAGGCGGCATCCCACATACAAAATAGAGGAAGATTGGCACAGATGTTAGGTCAAGGCCAATCTTCCTCATAAAAAGAAACACACAAAATGGAGAATATAACATTTTTTCAGACTTGACTTCAAGTCAGTTCAATTCAATGATTAATAGAGAAAATCCATGACTTTTTTTTTCAATAAAAGCCTCTGGATGAGACTGGGGGTGAGACATGAACAAAAAGATGACTGTGCAAAACTGCACTGGCTCCCATTCTACAACGCTTTGAAGAAAGAGGCATCTGAACACCACAGAGTTATCTGCTAAACTTCATCATCACAACAAAGGGGAGATTGTGATGTTCCCTGTCATTGTTCAAATCTGAACTTGTAGCTGGGAATTCTGAATAAATAAGCTTATTTAGCAAAACATCCTGCAGCACAAACATAAAGCACTCTTTCTAAACAAACTCAGATACAGACATTAACTGAGTCTCAAAGTATAATATAGTCTAAGTAGGATTAACTTTGAAAGACTGGCAAATAAACAGCCTCTAGCCAGGCATAAGCAACATTTTGTGCTAGATTAATGAATGGTAAAGGAATACGACTTTGTTTATTTTACCACAAACAATAAGAAGTTCTTGAAACAGCATGGTGACTAGACATTTTCTGTACAGTTTTATGGTTTGAGTGAAAAATACTCCAGTCTTTGAAATCTAAAGTGCTAAAATACCATCAAAAGATTCTCAATAGTCAAAGCACTATAACCATAAAGCAAGTCAAATGGTACTACGTGCACATTCGAGTGCACGCAGAAACACACACATACACAACATGTTTCAGGTCATCTTACTACAATCATTACAACAGAACACATTCTGACTCAGCTCAAAGAGAGGGTGGTTTGAGGATCCATGGCAGTTAAGGTCAAGATCTGAAAGATCCCCAAAGCCCATAGGAGGGTTATATTGAGTTCAACAGGATCTCAGATTTGGCAGTTCCAACCCAACCACAATATTTTATAACAGACAGGAACTATTTCTCTATTCCCTGTTTTCATTTCACGTGAACACATTAATCAGAATCTGGCCTCAGATACTCTACTTAGTCAACTTGGTACACGTGCTTTCCCTGCCTGGCCCCTTTAACTTATTGTCTTTACCTCGGAGACTTTCTGTGAAGTACTTCTATGTAACCTCTGACATATAAACTCAAGCTAAATCTCTGTGGGAAATATAGCGTAAGAGTTTTATTAATGACCTCTTACTTGGACATATCTCCCTTTGAGACACAAACCAAGCATCAATATTTCCAAACATTTAAAATCTCAAAGTCAGAAAAAGTTTGAGAAACCACTAAGATAAAATATTCTTAACTAATCATATAAGCATTTGGTCAGACTATTATTTTGGCTAAGATTCATTTAATTATAAATCATGAAAACTAAGTTTCCATAATAGTAACCACACAATAATAAACACATTTTCTAGTACATCATCTTTAAACATTGGAGTTTTTTAATCCTTAATTTTCCTCCACTCTTCTTTTATAAAATAACTTTCTGTTGACTCCTACACCAATTTTAAATCTAAGAGTGGCATATCTTTTAAAGCTAAAAGTGAATGAAAAACACTGGACCAAAAATCGAGTGACTCAAATTACTGAGTTTCAAAAAAGAAAACAAAAATCATAATTTTGTAAATCTGTTTTCCTACTTATAAAATGGAGACAATTATTTATAAATATATGTACAAAGCTAAATGAGTATTATACGCTAATAATTCAAATCTTACATCACAAAAATTTAATCATCTTTACAGATGAACTTTATTCTAAGTGACAGAAATTCCTAGGGGGAAAAACTAAAACCACAGACTGCTGACTTCAACAGTGGACAAATCTTAAAAAATGATCCACTCATATATCCTAAATAATCAAAACATCAAAACTCAAATCAAAATTTTAACTCATGAGGGGAGAAGTTACTTTTAAACAAAGAAACATTTTGTAAGTTAAAATCCTTCTGTAAATTAACCATGGCTCCTTAGAGAAATGGCGGATTCTAGCTGGGGCCAGCAAATGTACATGATGAACATTGTATCTTACCAGAACACTACTAGGGTTATATCAAGAGGATTCAGGAGCCAACTTCTACTGGCCAAAGAAGAGACATTTTGACCATCAAGAAGGATAACTATAATGGATTGAAACACATGAAATATGTTTATGACTTTATAATAATAATTTTAAAAGCTTCATTACTCTTTTTTGAAACTGGTTCCTAGGAAACTAGAGAGAGAGAAAGAGAGATGGAGGAAGAACCACCCAATTAAAACAGTTTTAAGATTTATTAACCAAGTGGATGTTACCTGCAGTCTCACTTTAACAAACTAGAGAAAGAGAGGACTGGGGAAATAGGAACAATGATTAAACATATAGTGTGAATAAGGAAAAAATTTTTTGAGATAAATGACTTTGTGTCTATATTTTTAAAAGGGGAATCCTTGTCTTTTAGTGATATATACTAAAATATTTACAGACTGAACGATATGATGTCTGAAATTCACTTCAAAATTATTGAGGGGAGGTAATATGAAAGTGGGTGGGTGGGACAGGAACCAGCCTAATAAGGCAGGGTTGTCCACCAGGCCCCTGGCCTAACAAGATAAGGCCTCCATACAATCAGCAAGCTAGGAGAATCAGAGACCACCAAGATCCACATTCTGCAGCTTCAGGACTTTCCTGGGTTTACCCATGCGCCCCAGCACCCAGGTGATCTAAGCCCCATTACCATAGTGAAAATCACACCCGGGCTGGAAAGCTAGCATGCTAATGATACATGCAACATATATGGTGGCAGGTCAAACAAGAGTTCAAGGGCAGGAAAAACACCATCTCTACATGACATAACAAGGCACTCCTCCTCGGTCTTTGCCTAATAAAAAGCCCCACAATCCCAATCGCTACTTGAACCGGTCACCTGCCCCTTTCCCTTCTGTACCAGCTCCCTTGTGCCTCCCTTGTGCAGAAGCTAATAAACTTTTACTTTTCTAATCCCCTTTGTTGTCTCTCTTGATTTGCATCCTGGGGGACAACAAGAACCCAATGAATCAGTAATATGGGATATAGATAAAAGATATTGACAACCAATGTATAATTATTAAAGCTAGAAGACGGATTCTCTTTTTTGTATAAGTTTAAAATTTTCCATAATGAAATTTTTATCAGAAAAACCCTTTCATAATGTAATAAACAGCACCCTGAATTTTTTATTTAGCAAAGAGGATGTTTGCCTATGAGGTTTTCATAAAGACAGCTAAACCAATGTGTACATATTAATACTTCTGTCTTGGGTGTTTTAAAATCTTATAAATCAATTTTTTACTCACAAGAGGGTTTAACAACATCAAGCTTTTATTGAGCATATACCACATTCCAGCCCTTGGGCTAGACGCTGCAGATATTCAACATAGAAAGAACTGTATACAGAACAAAGATGATAACTTCATTCTATGCAAAGCCTATTATATAAGAATATTTAAGGAAAAAAAGAAGGGAGCATCTAACTAACACTATAAATAAACAGAACACAATTTGTCACGCCTATAGTTTCTGAAATATGCTTGGCATTAGAAACTCCTTCATTTACTATATGGACTAAACAATAATTTTCTAAAAGTTATTCTGTATGGTTGCTGTTTTTAAAGACCTAAAGTAACCAGATATTTCTTTCTATGAAATTCTTACCTAAAAGCCATCGTCAGGCAAAACTTCAGATTAATTCCTCACAATGCATTTTTCAAACAGCATCATTTAAAGGCATACTCTGTTACTATAGAAGATTAAAAACTTCACTGGATTAAAAAATAATTAACCTAATTATGGAAGTAATAGCAAACAGAAAGGTTATCTGAAATCAAAGTGACCTCACACAATGTATATATGATATTCATGTAACTGTTCTTTAATTTTTCTGAGTTTCTTGGGTCATAGATAATTCACAAATAAATATATAGAGAAAAAAATCTCAATTTCTCTTAAATAATTTTCCTAAAGAACAAATGAAATAACTGACACAAAGTGCTTTTTGAATTTAAAAGATTCTAAAATATTTGAAACATATATAGCAAAGTTTTTCTATTTAGAGAATGTTCATGAAACATACTCTTAGAACAAGAAAGATTGAAATTAATCAAACTCTGTTTGGATTTTTAAACACCAGTGTTAATCCAGAAATAGCAGACAGAAAATACGTGATTTGCAAGTTTCAGTGTCAACCCACACATTTCAATTATCCTAGGAAATCCATCTGTAAAAAAGTTTACTTTTATCAGATGATTTAATTGCGACGTCCTTTTTTAAACAGTGCTCTGGAATTAAAAACACTAAGAGCTAAATTTTACTTGCCTTTAACTTCACTATAGACTATAGAGGAAACAAACAAAAAATTTTAATGATTACTGAACCATGCCAATTGAAAAGAAACATCAGTCATTTAGACAGCTACAATTTAGATACAACAGAGCTTTTAGCTTCAAGCAATAGCTTTCCTTCCTTGCCCTTCCTTAACCTCAACTCTATAGAAATATGTTCTATAAGATTAAAAAAATTAAACCCTAGTAGGTCATGTGCATGTTATAGAGAAAATTTTCATCACATACCACAGTAAGACCAAATATTAATTTTACCTATATTCTATATGGAAGTAAACTATTTAACAAAAAAAAGTCACATTTAAAACACTTAACACTAAATATTCAAGGGAAAAAAAACAATACTTTTTAAAAGTGAGATCTGTGAAAGCAGGGGCCATGTCTTACTTATCATTACATTCCCCCACGTCTAGAATATAGTTTAAAAACTAATTTTCTAAAGAAAAAATATTTTCTAAAGCAAATCTGATCTTCATTAAGTAAAACAATCAATAAGTAGTAAGTGATAAAAAGCACTTTCAGACATTCCCACCACGTTAACACTAAAATCAATTGTTCTAATAATCAAACTGCAAACACAGAAAAGCAAATAGAAATTATACCTGCCATAGCCCGATGAGTTGGAGATTTAAGGAGATTCAGACTCCTGCCTGCAGACATGTATTTTTCACCACCAAAATTCACAGCACCCTGATTACAGTGCCAAGCGTTTTAATAATTTTATCGTGACAGGTATATGCAATTATTATAGTCTGTATTAAACAACCTTCCACCCAATTTCACAAGTCTAAGCAGTAAATGAGAAGTTCTAACTTAAACATGAGGGAACTTTCATTTTTAGTTTTCCCCTCTTAATTTACTGTCAATTTGTCTTCCATTACCTCATTGAATATAAACTAGGATTATATACTGAGTGCTACCCAAAATGCAAGGGAGAATCAGACACAAAAACCATCCATGAAGAGCTTAAAATCTAGCAGGAAACAGAAGGCAAACAGCTAAATAACAAATGTAAATGCAGGAAATACTGAAGACTCTTAGAGAGTACAAATAACCTGCTGTGATATTTCAGAGAAAGAAAAATGACGTCCAGCTGGGGAAATCAAAGCATGCTTCACAGAGGAGGTAACAACTGGGATGGGTCTCACTTGAGGAATGAGCGGGATTTGAATATGAAAAGTGGAAGAAATGGGAAGGGGCACACAGTTTGTTTTCAATAAATATTTACTTGCTTCTGAATCTTCCATTATCTTTTGGCACGGTACAGCGAGCTATTACCATCTGCTTTTTAGCTTTCTATGAGGTAAGCAAACATTCTGATTCCTTTTTGTTCGCAGCGGTGGTGATAGACGAGGTGGTCACAGGCTGTGAAGTAGAGGCTTTTGCCTCCTCATACTGTTGCATTAGCCCAGGTAGCACAAGAAAAGGAAAATACTTTCATATGGTTTTTATACGGTGATTCTTTGGGAGCAACTGGTCTTACTATGTTTGGCAAACTTGATTTATTTAAAATGTTAATCTATATTTGTGCTTTAGTAATAAAACCACGTTTAAGAAAACTATAGAAAAGATTATATACCTAGTATATAATTTGACTTTCTTTTCAAGGGTTTTCTTCTTCTACTTCACATTTAGATGAAAATATAATACAATGGGTTTCAAGAAAACTAACTATAACTGCTGAAAGAGCCTTAACAAAACCTATGTGAACTAAAGCTAGAGACAGCTCTTAAGAAAGCACAATCAGTATTTTTAAAACACAAGATAAACAATACTTCAAGATAGCTGTCAGAGCTTAAGATCTGGAGCTGAAAGGTCACTAACTGGGAATTCTTACTTGAGTCTGCAGTCGTCCACCTAATCCACTTTGTTTCCAATTTCAAGCACAACTCTTTACCCAGTAGCACAAGCCCAAGCAAGGAACAGGAAAAACACACAGACATACAAGGAAGCACTTTGGTCTCTTTTCCTCCTCCTAATTTGAATACAGAATTCTAAAAAAAGAAATAGCATGTAGGTCACAAAAGGTACACTGAATAAACCTACTATTAATAGGAGATACAAAACATAAAATTTCATTTTGCCATATAAATTTACCAAGTTTGCATGGGGAAGACAATAAACAAAGACTTCATTTTAATACTGTTAAATACCATTACATATTCAAAATTCTGTTCCGAACTTTTACTTGTGGGAAATGCTTTTCAACTTCTTTCTTTGGCTCTTTAAGGATATTAAGGCTTATTACTCCCATTTCAAATATAGTCCATGTTACCAATCCTCTCTTTAAAAAAAAAATTTGGCAAAAAGGAACTGAATACTTCAACACATACAGAAATACTGAGTACAAGGATTCAGTTCTCCTGTAAGAATCTGGGAGATTTCCAGTTTCTAGCTCCACACGTAAAAAACTTGGAAGTCACCTCTCCAATCTAAAAAATAAGCTGAACAAACTGAAAAACAACAACTGAGCACAGAGGGCACACCGCTGCCCCCCAGCCTGGAGAAACAGACTGGCAAATAGAGGGAGTCATGGCTTACCTCAGCTGTGACCCACAAGTGGAAACCACCGGAACCAGGGCCAGGGCAGGAAAACCTGAACTGTAAGGGACTGAACTACTGGAAGTTCACAGTGGACAAGGCTGAGAGTTAAAAACTCCAGGGGAGCCCAGTCATAGGGGGGCCCTTACACTTGCCTGAGTTTTACCTCCAGGAGTCTGACTAGGTTCTCACAGCAAATATCAGAGAAAAATCCCCTTGTGCTTCCGAGAAAAGGAAGGGGAAAAGGAACCATTTTGAAATAAGCCAGACCACGCTGTTCTTAATCAGACCTGCCCTCAGGGGAAACTAGTTAACCAGAGCCTAATCTGCTGGGGCATTATCAGAGACTAACTGACCTGGGGGGAGGGAAATACCCAACTCCAGCCCACTTTAGCCATCCTGTCCCACCTAAAGGGGTTGAAAAAGACTGAGAAACACTGGCGAAGTTCACAGCTCAGAGGCACAGGCCACTAAAAGACTGAGACCAAATCATTTGGCTATAGGCTGCTTCCCCTTCCCTACACCTCACCATCACATTACTAACAGCCTATTTACAGCAGTTTCTCTTACCCAGTACATCATGTCCAGCTATTGAGAAAAAAATTACAAAACACACTAAAATGCAAAAAACACAGTTTGAAGAGTCCTAGCAAGCATCAGAACCAGACACGTCGGGAATGTTGGAATTATCAGACTAGGAATTTAAAACAAGTATGATTAATATGCTAAGGGCTCTAATGGACAAAGTAGACGGCATGCAAAAACAGCTGGGCAATGTAAGCAGAGAGATGGATATCCTATGAAAGAACCAAAAAGAAATGCTAGAAATGCTAGAGATAAAAAGCACTTTAACAGAAATGAAGAACGCCTTTGACAGGCTTATTAGCAGACTGGACGTGGCTAAGGAAAGAATCTCTGAGCTTGAGGATATATCAATAGAAATATTCAACACTGAAAAGCAAAGAGAACAGAGACTGAAAAAAACAGAACAGACTATCCAACGACTGTGGACAACTACAAAAGGTGTAACATTACATGTAGTGGGAATACCAAAAGAGGAAAGGAACAGAAGAAATGTTTGAAACAATGACTAAGAATTTCCCAAAGTAACATCAGACACCAAACAACAGATTCAAAAAGCTCAAAGAACACTAGGCAGGATAAATGCCCAAAAAACTACACCTAGGCATATCATTTTCAAACTAGAGAAAATCAAACACAAAGGGAAAATCCTGAAAGAAGCCAAAGGAAAAAAATAATCTTTAGATCCAGCCTCCTTAATTATGCTCCTTCGTCTTCAACAACCTAGGAGAAATGATAAGAACCAGTGTGTTTTGAATGGTACTGTTTTCCAATACACTTTTTTTTGTTGTTGTAATCATTACATTTTTTATCTTTTAACTTACACACAATAAAATTTACTCTTATGGTGTACAGTTCTATGGGTTTTGAAAAATGCACAGAGTTGTGTAACCACTACCAGGAGTATCGTGACACGTGATACAGAATAGTTCCATCACCAAAAGTATTCCCTCGTTTTGTCCTTTTGTAATCAACCTCTCCTCCACCACCAGTCTCTGGCAACCACTGATCTGTTCTCCCATCCCTATAGTTTCAGCTTTTGCATAAAGTCATATATATGGAATCATACAGTATTTAGCCTTGTAGGGGTTCACTGAGCTTTATGAATGCGTAAATGTATGTCTTTCACCAAACTTGAATGTTTTCAGCCATTACTTCTTCAAATATTTTTTCTGCATAAATCTCTTTGTCTTGTCTTCTGGACACTTATGATACAAATGTTAGACCTTTGCTATTGTCCTTCAGGTCCTTAAGCTCTGTTCACTTTTTCAGTCTTTTTGTTGTTCAGACTGTACAACTACTATTGAACTTTCTTCAACTTCACTTTTGTTTCCTCTGTCTTCTCTACTCTGCTATTGAACTCATTTAGTGAATTTTTAGTTATTTTAATATTTAATGTTAATATTTGAGTTATTTTAATTTTCTGTTCTAAAATTTCAATTTGGTTCTTTTTATGGTTTCTTTTTCTTTGCTGAGAACTTCAACCTTTCCATTCATCTCAGAAGTGTTTGCAGAGTTATAATAGCTGCCCTCAGAACTTTTTATTATAATTCCAACATCAAGGTCATCTCACGGTCGGCATCTGTTGTTTGTTGTTTTCCCTACAATTGGCTATGATTTCCCTAGTTCTTGGTATGTCAAATAATTTTGGATTGTATCCTAGAGACTTGTATTATGGCACTCTTGGTCATGTTAATGGCTCTCCCTCCTCTGGAGAACTGATTTGTTGTTGTTTTCATTGCGGTTTTCTTGTTGTCGTAGGCAATCAACCCTGATAGGTTCCAACCACGAGTCCCAACCCACCTTCTGTGGGCTGTGGTTTCAATATCATTTTCAGTTTCCCAAGTCTTTTCAGTGCTCTTCAGTCTATCCCCATGTGTGCCACCTAAGCACAGTGGTCTGCGCTATAGATCAATTCTCACAGCTTCTATTATGCTTCCCCAAATAGTATGTTCCACACATATGCTCCATGCTCACCTCAGGGGTGAGTTTCAGACTTCATACACAGATTTAGGTCATCTTTTTCTTGACCTCCTGCCTCTCTTGATTTTCCCCCATACTCTTGACTCCCAGGCCCCTTTTCTTGATCCTCTGCCTATACTAGTTTTTGGTGTTTTTCTTTGCCTCCTCATACCATCGCACATTTCCTGTAACTTCATCTGCCTCAGAGCTGAAGCAGCAAGAAAAGAGAGCAGAAACTAACAAATATTCTCTCCACTCTCTTTGGACTATAGGAGTCTCTTTTTCCAGTTTCTCTGGTCAAAGAGAAAGATATCTTTCAGAGTTTTAAATGGCTGCACAACTCCCACTGCTACTACTGCCACTGATGCTAGAGGACAGTCTCATGACTAGAGCCTGCCTGCAGTCCCACTAGAAGAATAAAAACAAAATACAAAATATTAAAAGAAAATGGTGATTTTCTGCACAGTCTCCTTCATTTGGGGGCCCACTTTTCCAGTTCTTTGACCATAAACACTGGAAGAGGGGGTTTCTCATAGAGCTGTTCTGCCTGGATCCACTGTGTAGGTTAAGAATAACTGGGCATTCCCTGGAGCCCAAGCCAAGAGATCAAAGATGGACGGTGGGTGGCAGGGAAGAGGAAACTCACTGGTATCAGTCAACTTCCAGTTTTGTCCTCCTTCCCCAAACCTCCTGCCATTATTTACTCTTTAGAGATTGCAGATGGTTGCTTTATGTATTCTGTTCAGAGTTTTGAGTTGTAATCAGTGGGAGAGAAAGACAGACTGTGCTTCCTTCATCTTAGCAGAACTAGAACCACAAAATTTGCAGAGATAAACCCTAACATTTATGGTCAATTGATTTTCGTCAAAGGTGTCAAGAGAATTCAAAAGGCAAAGGAGAGTTTTTTTTCAACAAATGCTGCTGGGAGAATTGGATAACCATATACAAAATAAATAGATGAACCTTTGCCTGACAGCATATGCAAAAGTCAGCTCAAAGCTGATCACAGATCTAAATGTAAAACCAAAAATTATAAAACTTCTGGAAGAAAACATAGGAGAGTATCTTTGTGATCCTGGGTTAGGGACAGATTTCTTGGATGTGACACCAAAAAAAAAGAAACTAATGAACTGAACTTCACCAAAATTTAGAACTGTTTCTTTTCAAAAGGCATTATTTAGAAAATAAAAAGAAAGACCACAGACTAGGGAAAACATATTTTCAAATCAGATATTTAATAAGAGATTTGTATCCAGAATTTTTTAAAATCACCTCCTACAATTCAATAATGAGAAACAAGCCCAACAAAAAAATGGGCAAAAGATTATAATAGACATTTTATCAAAGATATACAAATGACTAATAAGTACATGAAAAGAAGCCCAACATCATTATTGATTAGGGAAATGCAAATTACAACCACAATGAGATAGCACACCATATTTCTAGAATGGCTATAATCAAAAAGACTGATAATACCAAACGTTGACAAAGACGTTGACAAACTGGACCCCTTGTCCATTGCCAATGAGAATGTAAAACGGTACAGGCACTTTTTCTTAAAAAATTACTTATATGACGATGGAGAAATAAAAACTTTCCAAGATAAACAAAAATTAAGGGAGTTCATTGCCACACAACCTCCTCTACAGGAAATCCTCAGGAAAACCCTCATTCCTGAAAAATCCAAAAAAGGAAAGGGGCTACAAAACCAAGAGCAGAGGAGATAAGTAGAAGGACAACAACAGAGAGTAGCAGCTCTACATCAGAACAGATTAAACCATGGGACAAGAAACAAAGGAAATTGAAGAAAACCAGAAAACAAGACACAAAATGGTAGTGGTAGGCCCCCACATCTCAATAATCACTCTAAATGTAAATGGATTGAACTCCCCAATCAAAAGACACAGAGTGGCAGGATGGATCAAAGAACAAGATCCAACAATATGCTGCCTCCAGGAAACACACCTCAGCCCCAAAGACAAACACAGACTCAGAGTGAAGGGATGGAGAACAATACTCCAAGCTAATAATGAACAAAAGACAGCAGGTGTCGCTATACTAATATCAGACAAGGTAGATTTCAAAGCAAAACAGATAAAGAAAGATAAAGAGGGACAGTATATAATGATAAAAGGGACTCTCCAACAAGAAGACATAACACTTATAAATATATACGCACCCAACACAGGAGCATCAAAATTTGTAAAGCAACTCTTAATAGAACTAAAAGAAGACATCAACAACAATACGATA
Organism: Equus caballus; assembly: GCF_041296265.1. Classification (NCBI taxonomy): domain Eukaryota; kingdom Metazoa; phylum Chordata; class Mammalia; order Perissodactyla; family Equidae; genus Equus; species Equus caballus. The sequence goes on from NC_091690.1 coordinate 61,134,877, forward strand.
ATAGTAGGGGACCTCTACATACCATTAACACCAATGAACAGAACATCCAGACAGAAAATCAACAAGGAAATAATAGAATTAAATGAAAAATTAGACCAGATGGACTTAATAGATATATATAGAACACTTCATCCAAAAACAGCAGGCTACACATTCTTCTCAAGTGCACATGAAACATTCTCAAGGATTGACCATATTTGGGGAACCAAAGCAAACATCAATAAATACAAGAGAGTTGAAATAATATCAAGCATCTTTTCTGATCATAATGCTATTAAACTAGAAATCAACTACAAGAAAAAAGCAGAGAAAGGTGCAAAAATGTGGAGACTAAACAACACGCTTCTCAACAAACAATGGATCATTGAAGAAATTAAAGAAGAAATCAAATTTTACCTGGAGACTAATGAAAATGAGAACACGACATACCAAATCATTTGGGATGCAGCAAAAGCAGTCCTAAGAGGGAAATTCATCGCAATACAGGCTCACCTCACTAAACAAGAAAAAGCTCACATAAGCAACCTCAAACGACACCTAACAGAAGTAGAAAAAGAAGAACAAACAAAGCCCAGAGTCAGTAGAAGGAGGGAAATGATAAAAATACAAGCAGAAATAAACAATATTGAAACAAAAAAGACAATAGAAAGGATCAATGGAACAAAGAGTTGGTTCTTTGAAAGAATTAACAAAATTGACAAACCCCTAGCCAGACTCACCAAGAAAAGAGAGAAATCACAAATTAATAAAATTAGGAATGACAGAGGAGAAATCACAACAGATACCAATGAAATACAAGAGATCATAAGAGAATACTATGAAAAACTATATGCCAACAAATTGAACAACCTGGAAGAAATGGACAAATTCCTAGACTCCTACAATCTCCCCAGACTGAATCAGGAAGAAATGGAGAATCTGAATAGGCCAATCACAAGTAAGGAAATAGAAATGGTAATCAAAAACCTCCCCAAAAATAAGAGTCCAGGACCAGACGGCTTCTCTGGAGAATTCTACCAAACATTCAAAGAAGACTTAATACCTATTCTCCTCAAACTGTTCCAGAAAACTGAGAAAGATGGAGTACTCCCTAACACATTCTATGAAGCCAACATCACTCTGATCCCCAAACCTGACAAGGACAACACAAAGAAGGAGAACTACAGGCCGGTATCACTGATGAACATAGATGCAAAAATCCTCAACAAAATTTTGGCAAACCGATTACAGCAATACATCAAAAAGATTATACACCATGATCAAGTGGGATTTATACCAGGGACACAGGGATGGTTCAACATCCGCAAGTCAATCAACGTGATACACTACATCAACAAAATGAAAAACAAAAACCACATGATCATCTCAATAGATGCAGAGAAAGCATTCGACAAGATCCAACACCCATTTATGATAAAAACCCTCAGTAAAATGGGTATAGAAGGAAAGTACCTCAACATAATAAAGGCCATATATGACAGACCCACAGCCAACATCATACTCAATGGACAAAAACTGAAAGCCATCCCTCTGAGGACAGGAACAAGACAAGGGTGCCCACTTTCACCACTCCTATTCAACATAGTACTGGAGGTGCTGGCCAGAGCAATTTGGCAGGAAAAAGAAATAAAAGGAATCCAAATTGGTAACGAAGAAGTAAAACTGTCACTGTTTGCAGACGACATGATCTTATATATAGAAAACCCCAAAGAATCCATAGAAAAACTATTAGAAATAATCAACAACTACAGCAAAGAAGCAGGGTATAAAATTAACGTGCATAAATCAGTAGCATTTCTATACAGTAACAATGAACTAACAGAAAAAGAACTCAAGAACTCAATCCCATTCACAATCGCAACGAAAAGAATAAAATACCTTGGGATAAACTTAACCAAGGAAGTGAAGGATCTATACAATGAAAACTACAAGACTTTCTTGAAAGAAATTGACGATGACATAAAGAGATGGAAAGACATTCCTTGCACATGGATTGGAAGAATAAACATAGTTAAAATGTCCATACTACCTAAAGCAATATACAGATTCAATGCTATCCCAATCAGAATCCCAAGAACATTCTTCACAGAAATTGAACAAAGAATCCTAAAATTCATATGGGGCAACAAAAGACCGCAAATTGCTAAAGCAATCCTGAGCAAAAACAAAGCCGGCGGAATCACAATCCCCAATTTCAAAACATACTACAAAGCTACAGTGATCAAAACAGCATGGTACTGGTACAAAAACAGGTCCACAGATCAATGGAACAGAATTGAAAGCCCAGAGATAAAACCACACATCTATGGACAGCTAATCTTCGACAAAGGAGCAGAGGGCCTACAATGGAGAAAAGAAAGTCTCTTCAACAAATGGTGCTGGGAAAACTGGACAGCCACATGCAAAAGATTGAAAATTGACCATTCTTTTTCACCACACACCAAAATAAACTCAAAATGGATCAAAGACCTAAAGATTAGGCCTGAGACAATAAGTCTTTTGGAAGAGAATATAGGCAGTACACTCTTTGACATCAGTTTCAAAAGAATCTTTTCGGACACTGTAACTCCTCAGTTGAGGGAAACAATAGAAAGAATAAACAAATGGGACTTCATCAGACTAAAGAGCTTCTTCAAGGCAAGGGAAAACAGGATTGAAACAAGAAAACAGCCCACTAATTGGGAAAAAATATTTACATGCCACTTATCCGACAAAGGGTTAATCTCCATAATATACAAAGAACTCACACTGATTAGCAACAAAAAAACAAACAACCTGATCAAAAAATGGGCAGAGGACATGAACAGACATTTCTCAAAAGAAGATATGAATATGGCCAATAGACACATGAAAAGATGTTCATCATCGCTAATCATCAGGGAAATGCAAATCAAAACTACACTAAGATATCACCTTACACCCGTTAGATTGGCAAAAACATCCAAAACCAAGAGTGACAAATGTTGGAGAGGATGTGGAGAAAAAGGAACCCTCATACACTGTTGGTGGGAATGCAAACTGGTACAGCCACTATGGAAAACAGTATGGAGATTTCTCAAAAAGTTAAAAATAGAAATACCCTATGACCCAGCCATCCCATTACTGGGTATCTATCCTAAGAACCTGATATCAGAAATCTCAAGAGTCCGTTGCACCCCTATGTTCATCGCAGCATTATTTACAATAGCCAAGACGTGGAACCAGCCTACATGCCCAGAAACTGATGATTGGATAAAGAAGATGTGGTATATATACACAATGGAATACTACTCAGCCATAAAAAAAGACAAAATTGGCCCATTCACAACAACGTGGATGGACCTCGAGGGTATTATGTTAAGCGAAATAAGCCAGTCAGAGAAAGACGAATTCTATATGACTCCACTCATAGGTGGAAGTTAGTACATTGATAAGGAGATCTGATCGGTGGTTACCAGGGAAAAGGGGGGGTGGGGGGAGGGTACGAAGGGGGAAGTGGTGTACCCACAACATGACTAACAAAAATGTACAACTGAAATCTCACAAGGTTGTAATCTATCATAACATTAATAAAAAAAATAAATAAAATATTTAAAAAAAAATTACTTATATGACTTAGCAATTCCAGTCTTAGGTATCAACCAAAGAGACATTAAAACATATGTCAAGAGAAAGATTTCTATGCAAATGATCATGGAAGTATTATTCATAATAGCCAAAAACTTGAAACAATCCAAATGTTCATTAACTGGTTAATAGATAAACAAAATATTATCCATGCAACAGAATACTCTTTGGTCATGAAAATGAAAAAAAAGAAAAACTGACATGGATGAACCTCAAAAACATGCCAAGTGAAAGAAGTCAGACACGAAAAAGTGCATATTGTATAATTCTGGGTATGTGAAACTTTTAGAAAAAGCAAATCTATAGATTGCGCTAAAATAAAGAATATATCTGGTCTTTGTTCCCAGTTCCTAGCACACATCTTCAAAAATCCTTGGAATTTCCTGAGTGACAGGAGTACCTATTATGCTACGAAGGTGATTCGTGGTGATAGCTTTAGGATCAAGGCTGATCACCAGAAAGACCAACCACATCATTTAATACAAATCCTTCTTTTTTCTGATCTACCACATCCCTACTGAACTACCACAGGCAACACTTGTCTCTACATAGCAAACTCACCTACTGAGAACACAGCCAAGAGTCAAAAAGAAAGAAAAAAGATGTACAAACAAAATGGTAAGAACTACATATATGGACATATCTATGTGTATAAAATTAAATTTCTTTGGTAATTCTAAAAGTTTAAGCTACTTGCTGCTGAAGTCAGCCCAACATTATACACAAAATTCTTTTGGTATGCTTTGTACAAAGAAACATTTTCTGTCTATCTCAAGACTTGATTTTAAAAATAGAGCCAGCATTTTCTAATGCATTCAACCACATTTAGCTATATAGCCAAGGTAGGCAAGTTTAAGTTCAGTGAGTGGTTGGTGGAGGGGAGGTAGTTGGGACTGGCCTTACCCATGTGGAAATAATTGTTTTCCTGGCCTAAAGCTCTTCCTATTAGGATCAAAACAAACTGATGTTATCTTAAGAACCCTTCCAATTTTTGAAAAATAAAACCTAAGTGTTCCATAGTTAGCCAGATATTGTCCAGATAGTGTTTGTTTTGTTTAAGGACAAAATTATGGCACAATTATTTTTGTATTTAAATCAAAAGCAGCGTTACTATTATGAAGAAAACAAGGGCATTTCAAAAGATAATTATCTTGGTATAGAAAGGCACATTCAGAGTTGGTACAGACAAGGCCACCAAGCTTAAACATTGTGATCTGATATTTTTAAAACCTCAATTTGGCCTTTGACCTTCTTTGTCTGCACCACAATTTTCCAAATAAACTCTGCTTGTTCACCAGGAGTATGAAATAATGCCACAGCATATAACATGATAAGCCATTTAAAGCAGATTTAGAGACAAAGATAAAATATTCCAGTGAGACTAAAACACAAGTTCTGAAGCTCAATGTTTTATGATGTGATTCTGGCCCGGATTCTAAATTTTCTAAGCACCTGCCAAAATATAACATATTGTTTTGATTCATGGAATTGGAAAACTGAAAAAAAAATATGAACATGTTACTTAGACCAGCCTTTTGCCTCTGGCAGTTTAATAACTATACCATCCAGATTGATGGCTATTAAGAAATACAACTTTTTTTAAATGAGCAAGATAGCAATCCCATAACCTCTTTGAAGCCTGTTTTAATGTTTCATCACCCTCAAGTAATGACCATCTACTCCAGTTATCCCAAACTTTCTATTCTGTAATCAAAACTCATTTCTTCCCACTTCATTAGAGAAAGGTTTGGGACTTCTGTGTACATACCTTCCCTTTTATAAAAACTCCCTAGGCCTTATCCTGTCTGTCTAGATCCTTTTCCATACTTACTTCTTCTCTCCTTCTCTGGATGCTATCCATTTTTCCCATATGCTTTCTTGTTTTCAAGCTATATTCTACCTGCTGCTTAAAAGAAGAAAACATTATAATAACTTTTCTTGGCTAAATTCTAATAGATTATTTGTATAGCTTATCAATAAGCACACAATTTGGAAATCACTCACAGAGGAAAGAAACAATAGACTTGAAAAAAGTTATTCAGAAACATTCTAGAGTAGTCTTTTTCTTTTTTCCTTAGATGATATGGAGATACGTGAGGAAGCGAATCCAGTTAACAAAGAGAATATTTCAGTGGCAATGGACATATGTAAAATATCTTAATATTTTCTTCCTGTTAAAATATAGCACACAAGAGTCAGAGGTCTCAATGCAGAAGAGACAATTCAGTTTTCCTTCATGGGATCATCTGAGCCTTAGTCTGCATTTCTGGCAGGGGAGGTCAGTGTCTCAGTTCTCAGTGGGACTTTTGCCCAACTAAGACTTGCAATTATCAGAAGAATTAAGTTTTCACTACATAATGACTTTACCCTGTTTTTCTAATAGATTCTTTATGTTCATTTGTACATGTCAGTTTTTCTACCATTGCACTTCCCCCTGCTATGTTTATTTTATGTATAGAAACAAAATCATGATAAGTAGAATTTGATAGAGTAGTACACTTCAAGTCTGTAGCTACACATATATTCTGTATGTTACTAAGCTATTGGCACTAAGACAGCAGAGGGCACTGGTAATATATGCTGACCTAAATATCTTGGGTCCCATAGGAAGGAAATGATCATTCAAAAGTACCAGTAACACAGGGACGGCCCAGTGGTGCAGAGGTTAAGTTTGTGCATTCCACTTTGGCGGCCCGGAGTTCACCAGTTCAAATCCCCAGTGCAGACATGGCACCGCTTGGCAAGACATGCTGTGGTAGGCGTCCCACGTATAAAGTAGAGGAAGATGGGCACGGACGTTCGCTCAGGGCCAGTCTTCCTCAGCAAAAAGAGGAGGATTGGCAGCAGATGTTAGCTCGGGGCTAATCTTGCTCAAAAAACAAAAAAGTACCAGTAACACTACTACTAACATAGCTATGGACCCAAAATATATAAAGTCTGTCTTTCATTACTAACTCTCAGTTCACACACTGTTATAAATAACCACAATCCAGAGGTCTCCATATACTCTAATATAGAAAATACCTCAACATGTTTAATTAAAGAAAAAATTTAGCATAGACTAAATTTTAATAGGCTTACTTTGTGCCAGACATTGTGCTAGCTACTTTATACATATTATCTAATTCATTTCTCATAAGGTAATGCAGGAAGTGGATGCTTTTATCCCCATTTATAGAAGAAGACACTGAGTGTCAAGGTCCTAAGTGGCAATTATGGACTTAGCCACTAGACTATAAAGCTTCCTGAGAGCAGAAACTGTATTAGTTTCATTTACAGTTAAAACCCAGCACAGAGTATAGTGCCTGGCACTCAATTAATATTTAGGAAAAAGAAGGAACACCAGATCTGTTTCCAGCGTCACGTGTCACATCTGCATTTAAGATGCTCTCGATAAATATTTGCTTAGACTTTACAAGCCACTGGTTATTGGCATTCTAGTAGGCACCAGGCCTCAGAGACTTCACTATGTGAAATACTAACACTTTGTTTATTAAAGACATATTATTTCCTGAGGTGGTATTAAAAGAGAAATAGTAAAAAAGAAAAAAATGAAGAAAAACAGGTGCAATTATAAAAATATAAAGGTATGAAAATTTACTTCTAGGTTTCCTTATACAAAGAATTCACATTCAAAAAGAAAAGAAAATACTTAAACTATTATATTAAATTGAATATAATTTTTAACATAATTTCAATAATAGAAATGTATCTTAATATCTGAGTATCAATTAACTTTGTGAATAAGAGTAATTATCAAGAATGTAAATTTCAGTACTTCAAATATTCCTTAATTTATTAAAAATTTAATGTCAAAAATATATCATTGTATTATAAACTTCATAATTTTGACATAATATAGCCTTAGTAATTATATGCATACATATAAACCTATAAAGATATTTATGGCTGTATTTATCTTAAACTGAGAGTCAATTAAATCAAAGTAATATTTGCCACATAAGTTCTTTTTAAATAAATCTATTACTTGTTCATCAGACATATACTGAGATCCTTATTATGTGTTAGGCAAGTACTAAACCTGAAGAAACAGAAATTCATAACAAAGAGCTCCTAGCCGCACTGCAGCAACCACAGTAAAACTAAATATTCTATGTTACTTATTTAAAGCATGCTCCAGGAAGGCAAAAAAGGTTTCCATTCCAATAAAACATGCAGAATACCTAATACCATGCAGTTACATAAAACAAAAGTAGATACTGAGTCAAATCCCATATCCATCTTTCCAAAACAGCAACAAACCATGCTACTGTGTTCTACTTTATACACAAAAATCTTTAAATGCACTTCAAATTTTTTTGCTATTTCTTTATCTGTTTTATCTTACCCAAATTGCACGTTCCTTGAGTTCAAAGAAGATATACATAGAAAACTACTTCTCTAAAAGAGTAGTTTACAAGGTAGGCATTAAAGTAGGTAAGCATTAAAATCAGTGGACATTTTAATAAATACAGATGCTGGAGCCCTAAGCTGGACCTGATGGACAAAAGTCTTGGGATGTGGAGGCCAAGCACTTAGAGTTTTACAGAGCTCCATGAGCAATTCTCATGTACAGTCAAGGTTGAGAACCACAGAAAAGAAAGGGCAGACAAAGTTGCCTAGAAGCAGAAAATGTTAAAAGCTCTACAGGACCTTAACAATCATTTAATCAACTCTTCTTCTAAAGTATGAATCTGAAGTTGTAGGAAGTTAAGGAAATTGTCCAAGATCACATAGCCAGGAAAGCCCGGAAGAGAATCCAGGTCTACCGGCATGCAGACTAGTGAGTGCCCTTTCCACCACACAAGGCTGGCTACTCCACTTGGGAGCGAGATACAGTACTAATTCTTGATTCTACCACAAGCTTAATCAATACAATAAGCATTCATATAGCAAATTCTCAGGAAAATGTGATTTAAAAAAAAAACACTACTCTTTCTTGAAATCAAATATCTCTTTTGGAAAGAATGATGATAGGATCTGAAATGGAAAGTTGTTTTGATATATAAATGAGCTGAATCGCTATAAAGTGCCTGGAAAAGGCGCTCAATAAATGTTCCTTCCCTTCAACACCACACCCACCTCCCCTTTCCTTTGTGCTTCTATATCAAGATACCTCTCCTTAACTCTCAACTATGCCCCTTTTATAGTGTTTCTCCTCACTGGCAAGGCCTTTTGACCTCTTCTCCTTCAATAATGCTCATAAATTTCTTCAAGGCCCGGTCTCAAATGTGCTTCCTAAGAAATCTTCTGAACTAACCTAACCCTACTCTCATTACTTGTTTCTTCCTTCATTATTTAAAATACTTGTAGTTTTAAACCATATACTTGCTTATCCCTTCTTTTAAAGCTTTGTAATTGTAATTACTTCCTAGTTGCTTTGTACATTCTTCTTTTCCAAATTCCATAACTGGAGCATAAGTTACTAATGGGCTAGAATATAAGCCCCCCAGGGTCAAGGACACTGGTCTGTTTTGCCCACTGATGGATCACAGGCATCTATGCCAGGAACACAGAAGGTGTTCAATAAATACTTGCTGAATGAACAGGCAAGGATTATTTCTCCTTCCACTCATGAATCTCTCCAAAATTCCAAATGTAATGCTAAAGACACAGATATGAAAAATTAAACTTTTTGAAACAAGGAAAATAGACATGCCCGATATTTTAGAAAATCACAACATTTAAAAGAATAGACTACAACAGATGAATCGACTCTCTGGCTACAGGAAGTCACTCAGCTTCTTCATTACACACTCTCAGTGATACCTTATCATTACTGTAAGAACTGGACATACAGTGTCAGCTGATAAACAGAAGGTAAAGGACTTAATCACAACTTAAGAGTTTGAAATCCTACCCTCCTATAGTAAAAAGTTGCTAAATTTTACTCTCTTTTAAAACTTTGAATTAAGAATAATCTAAGGAAAAAACACCAATTCCTACCTTACTTGTGTCTCAAGTTATGTAAAAGAACAGTAGATAATTTTTAAAATATATAAATTTAAGAGAGTAATTTTATCTTTTAACAAAGTACTTATTTCACCCACATAAATAACCCAGAAGCCTGCAAACAGGATCACACCTTTCCTAAGGTATAATTTTTGAGCCAAGCACATTCAATAACTATTCATTGATAGTGATAATTTTACAAATTAGCCCCCTAAATAAAGAAACACGTTTAAAAAAATTCTACCCAGAAAAATTACCTGCTTTCTAGCTCATGTAATTTAATCAAGATACAAAAGTCCACCTAGTCTATATACAGGACTGTACAAAAAACACATTAATACGGTTAGGCATTCAGTGACAAAACAGAATTGGGAAGGTTCAGTATTTTTTTCCAGTTATCTTAAGCCATACATTTCTCTACACACATGAAAAGATAACAGTGATAATTAGAAAACATAACAAAAATCATAGCTGATTACATAATCTCATAGTTCTTAGCTACGATGCTATTTTCCAACTGTCAAACTATAGGAAAATTGAATGATTAGTAAACTGTAATCTAACCAGTCAATTACATTGAGGGAGATTATACTAAATAGCAGAATGAATGGGTTTTGGAGTCAGACTGAGGTTCAAATTCTAGCTCTCTCATTTCCTAGCTGTTTGATCACAGGCAAAATGTTTAACTTCTCTGAGCCTGAGTTCATCTACAAGATGAGCATAAAATTTCTCCCTTGCAGAATTGTGATGAAGATGAAAAAAGATAATGCGTCACTCACTCCTTTGCTTAAATCTTCCAGTGATTCATTATAATTTATAAAGTAAGTTTCAAACTCCTTCAAAAGCTATGTTACTTTCAGAGAAAGGAACCATGTTTTCTGGTCTCAACATTTCTTAAAACATCCAAGCAGAAATATCCAATAGGTAGACAAAATGTAGGCTTATTGTTGGAACACAGGGAAGAGCAGACAAGCAAAGTTGTGTCATCGTGCAGCCAGATAAATTTGCTCAAAGACTGATATTTTTGCAATTTGGATATACCAGTCTTTATTCCTCCTACCTGCTATCATTATCATGGGGTTACTTATTAATTCCTGATTAACACATATTTTCATAGTAATGGCCTGGAACAATTTTTTAAATGCCCTAGGACAAGTAAACTCCTTGCCACTCTCCTCCCTTAGCATATCATAAATTTTCCAATACGATAAATATGGTGATTTCAGCTGTGTTTTAAATAATCCATTAAATTGTTAGTCTTTTAGTTTATCTCCTACTTCCAAATGAATTCTCTATTATTGACTTGATAGTAAAATTTAGCACAATCCAAGTGGAATCCAGACTCTAGATATTTCTAGGCTCAACCTAAATTAAGCATTTCTACTCTTTCCCAATTTTTTTTCATATTGATGCAATCACTTCCTCGACCAGAGAGTAAGATCCTCTAAAGGGAGGAACCATTATATCATCTATGTCCATATCGCTTAGTCCACCATCTCCAAAAACCTATGCAACTTGTATATACATATATTCAATTATATCTCTGTTTTGTTTTGTCTTAATTCTCTACTTCCCAAAGTCAAATAATTAAATTAAAACTAATTTGTGGCCTGTCATAGCTACCATTTACTGAATACTTAATATATGTCACTCTGTATTTTTTTAAACTACAAAATATTACCATAATTTCTCAACTCTAAAATATTATAGACTTATAAGATACCTCATAATTTGAGAATTGTTAAAATGTGAAAAATAGTAAATGGTGACTATGAGGTGTCATTAATTAGAAGACACATTCATTTTCAGGGGAAAAAATGTGCATCTTACAATTTTAACCTCATTTTAGAAATGGAAGGTCAGAGAGTGCTTAAAAACCCTGTCCAACATAAATACCTGATAACCAAATTAGTCACCTGTAACAATCCCCAGTAAGTGGGGGAGAAATGGATCCAAAGCCAGCTGCTTTAACTACTTCCTGTCCATTATGTAAAATATGCACATATCTAGTATGTGTTGATATGCTCAGAAGATCACTTATAAAACTGTCTTGCATACATTTCCCCAACTTTCTCATAACAGAAGATAAAATTCAAAAGGTCATTACCCCTCCATGAGAAAATACACAGTAATTACAAAAATCTGAAATTCATTTTGATACATTCTAAGCAGAGAAATATGTCTGACTTTATCAAATGGCACCACATACTGCAGTTTGTTGAGAATGCAAAGGGATCAATTAACTTTTTCTTGGACAGAATATATATTACAAATTAATACCAAAGTGATTTGCCAATATACAATTAAACATTTAAGATATAATTTCCAAATGATTGAACATTTTCACTTAACAAGCAGATATATCAATCGATAAATTTTATAGACATACAATGATACAATTTCACTTAACTCTTTAGATATTCACTCGCTTCCACTATTAAATATTTAGGTTATTGAAATATAAATATTACATTAAACAACACAGAACTTAATTCCAGAATAAGGAGTGCTATATTTTATCCTTAAGTATTTGCTAGTAGAATAGAAAAAGGAATATGGAGATGTGACATTATATTCAACCTCCACCTAAGTATGTCTTAGTGAGACAGTGAATAACGAAAAAGCAGACAGAGTGGTAATTAACCTGGTAATAATTTTAGAACTAAAGTTTATTTCAGGTGGTAGGATGGTTTTTTTTAGGAATTAGTAGGACCATTTAGAATCAAAACTTAGAATCTGTACCTTGAGCCTCAACTATAAGAAAGAGCAGAATAAATTCCATCTCTCTCTCTCTCTCCATACCCCCTTCTCTCTCTCTGTGATAAATGTCAACATTTCAAATTATTTTATCCTAAGAAAGAAGTATCAGATCTGTAGAACATAAAATAGGAATAAATAAAAAAGCATGGGATTATTTTCATTAAATATAGAGAGATATATATATGTGTGCAGAAATTATTAAATGTCATTTTCTTTTAAGAGTAAAAACAATTGGTAGCCTAAGATTAAAGGGCTCAGCAATTTATTTTCAACCCAAGATCTAGGTTCCAATATGACTGAACTAAAACAGATTTGTAGGGCAGATTCACTCAATATTACGTACATCAGGTATTTCTCAATTTGTTATATAAAGCGTCATAGAATTCATCACATTTTGTTTTCTATGAATTAAGAACTAATAATTATGTCAAAATTCTCATCTTACCTCTCCATTTCTTAATGTTGTGATGGTTCCTCTTGCTACACCCATTCTAAATAGTGTTTCCGTGGCCTGTGAATGAAAAAAGCAAAAATATATCATCTGTAATCTGTATTCAACTATATATCCCAACCTCAAAATGTAAAAAACATTCAATACTACATTTCCAGAACTTCTACAGAAGCATCAATAAGGCATAATAAAAGCTACAAACTGTACTTTATACTCCAGAAATATCATTTTCAGAACCTTTTAATGTTATCAAGAGCCCTAACTGAATTGTTTCAAAGATTATTTTGATCTGCTGGTATTCTTCCAGGTCTTTAGTTTCAAATTAGTATACTTAGATAAGTTTAAATCTTAGTTTAATTAACAAAGATTAAATAAAAATTTAGTCCTTGGATTCAATTCAGAAACTATCATTTACTCTGATTTTGAATTTCCATTTGAGTTCAGTTCAAATCACTTGACTGCTTCTGAAATACTGACAGAAAATGAAGTAATTCAGTGAAGTCACATATTAAACAACACCCAAAAAGACTTACTGCTTTCTATATATAACAATGAACAATCCTAAAAGGAAATTAAGAATTCTATTTATGATAGCATCAAAAAAGTAAATAAGATAAATACTTAGGAATAAACTTAACCAAAGAAGCAAGACTTGTTCACTGAAAACTACAAGACACTGCTGAAAGAGATTAAAGAATACATAAATAAATGGAAAGACACTCTGTGTTCATGAAGTGGAAGGCTTAATATTGTTAAGATGTTGATACTACCCAAAAGGATCTATAAACTCAACGCGTTTCCTATCGAAATCCCAATGACTTTTTTACAGAAATACAAAAATTCATCCTAAAATTCGTATGGAACCCAAAGGACTCCAAATAGCCAAAACAATCTTGAAAAAGAGGAACAAAGTTGGAGGACTCACACTTCCTGATTTCAAAACTTACTTCAAAGCTACAGCAAATAAACAGTGTGGTACTGTCATAAAAATAGACATATAGGCCAATGAAGTAGAAAAGAGAGCCCAAAAATAAACCCTTGTATACACAGTCTAATGATACTCAATAAGGGTATCAAGACCATTCAATGAGGAAAGGACAATCTTTTTTTAACAAATGATACTGGGAAAACTAGGTTTCCACATGCAAAAGAATGAAGCTAGACCCTTACCCTACATCACATACAAAAAGTAACTCAAAAGGGATTCAAAGACCTAAATGTAAGAGGTAAAACTATAAAACAACACTTAGAAGAAAACTAGGGAAAAGCTTTAGGATTCCCTGTCTGGTGAGGACCTGCTTCCTGGTTCCTAGATGGCTGTCTTGTTGTATCCTAATATGGTGGACAGCAAAGAAATGCAAGCTCTCTCTGTACTCTTATAAGGGCAGTAACCCCACTCATGAGGACTCCTCATCTAACCCTAATTACTTCCCAAAGGCCCCACCTCCCTAATAGCATCACACTGGGAGGCAGGGTTTTGACATGAATTTTGGGGGAACACAAACATTCAGTGCACAATAGGGGTATTCCAGTCAGAAGGAGCAGGAAGTACAAAGGCCAGTAGATAAGATCAGGCTTGGCTTGTTCAAAGACGAGTAAGATGGCCAGTGAGGCTGAGCGAAAAAGATTGCATGAGAGTATAGTTGAGAAAAGAGAGGATACAAGTTCAGTTCAGTATCAACTGTCCATACTGAACAGTATGAACTTCTGTTTAGTATGTGGTTTTAGTTTTTAACCTGGCATAAGAGGAATGCCTTACCAACCTTCAATAATCAAAAATATAAGTCAAAGGGTACTCTACTAAACATCAGGTTTAAGAAACAGTATATGAACAACAAAGAAAAGAATTTTAAGTTTAAAAACTGAATGCACATCTAAAGAAATCCAAAGGGTGAGAGGGATGGAAAACTGAAGAAAACTGACGTATGTGTACAAAATCAGTGTCATCAGTTGTACAGAGTTCATTGACTTCCCCGCCTTCCAGGGACACTGGGATCTAGGGCCTACATGAAAGACTGTGTCTGGGCTCAGAGCTGGAGACGGCCACTCCAGCCCTGGCCCCAAGGCACAAGTTAATAAGAAAATGTCTGGCGTCATGTTCCTTGTCTGGGCTGGCCACCCCGACAGGCACCTGACTGGACTATAGAAACATCCCATCCGTGGGAACAAAAAGATAGAAACATCCCATCCATGGGAATAAGAAGAAATAATTCAAAGGATCCAAATGTCTGAAACCCTGAGTCAGAACCCAGATAACATTAGAATAAAAGGGACTCACAAGCAGAGAACAACTGGGAGTCTCCCGGAGGAGAGGACACTCTGCCTCAGACCGGGACAATCGGCACTCCCGCCCGCCGTACAGACTATTGGGACCTCCCGGGCTGACTGTGTTGTGGATGTTGTAAGTACTGATTTGTTGTTCTTTGCTTCCTCGCTCCTCGTTCTGTTCCCCTTTATCAATAAACTCTGACTGCTTAAACAATCAAGTAGCCTTGGCAGTACCTGTCATTCCTTGCACTTTGTGGCTGCGGACAACATCAGTGTAATATAAATAGCAGTGTAAACATGTAATTCAGATATAAGGAATTAAATATCAGAAGAAATAAGGAAAGGGTTGCAAGTGGTTGCCTTTGGGTTGTGGAAATCAGGCATTTGGAAGAGGTGGAAAAAGAGTACTACTCTTTTTCTGCTAGCTTCGCAGCATACTATTTGATTGTTTAAACTACATGTAAATCCTTGATCAAACTTCTTTTTTAACTTTTAATGGAGTAGGTATCAACAGTGTGCAATTTCACAAAGAGATCAAATACTTTACAATTCTAACAGAGTAGTGCATATAAGAAAAGAGTTGAGGACTGAATACGAGGGTACAAAGTCAAAGTATGAGTAAACTCTTTCAAAAAGCTTGACAATAAAGGTAAGGAATGAGATGGAGTTGTTGCTAGAAAGAGCAGAGATGAGAGAAAGTTGATAACAGGATATTTTTAGGATAGAAGAGATTTAAACAGGTTTTTATTGGCTAAGTAGTAGTGGTCAGTAAGGTGGAACAAGTTACAGACACGGGAAGGAAAATGGATAGTGCTTGAAAGAGATTCCTGTAGAAGAGACAGGACCAAAAGCACACAGCCATCTGTTAGCCATGGTAAAAGGGAGAAGGTGCAAATACAGTAAATGTTTTCCCTCTCTCTCCCTCCCCTCTCTCTCCTCTTATCCAACCCCTCTCCGCCTCTGGCTCTCCCTCTCTCAGTTAGGATTCAGGATAATCTTCCAAGAACGACAAAGACACTGACTTAGGGACAGGAGGAGACTATGTAACACACGTAAAAGGAAAACATAAGGGAATGGAACACAGAACTGCCAAGCAATCATAAAAGCCCAGCTAAGGTTGAAAATCATAAATCTTTGTTGTTACAAATCCACATAGTTACGGGATCAGAAAGCTAGAGGGATTCATGGTTTCAGAACTGTCAAAGAAAAGTGAGCAAGGCTAGAAAGGATAAGGACTAAATGGATTAATTCAACTGTATTGGTAAAATACAGCATGTAATTTACAAATAAAAGCAAAATTTTTCTAACATTTTTTAAATGAGGAATAGCCATCTTTTGAACATTCCTACACACACCCCCACCCAAAAAAGGGGGTGGGGCGTTAATGTCTACATGCTAAGTAAGAAAATAAAAAACTTTCAGGGCAAACACTGCTAAATTTTGTGATTGCAGCACAATACGATTAAAATTCCAATTCATAATTCACTGAGAGAGTTAAAATAAGCCATTTAGGGGGAGTGATGGGGTTATCCACATACCCAAAAAAAAGCAGATTATAATCTAGTGATGTGATCAACAGTACTCATCTAGGTCAGGTTAGTTACTGGATATATTTGAAGAGCAAAAGGGGATAGGCAGAGGCAGCAAGCATTTGGGATGAAGTATGCAACAACCTGTCTAAACCAGATCAAACTACTTACTTTTTTGTGTCTCAAAAACCCAACGCAGTTTGAAGATCTAATTCTTTTTCTGCACTTTCTCCAGGAGAAGAATACCAAATTCAATCTTTTGTTTCCAACTAAATTGATTTATTTCATCAGCTCTTCCCGCCAACATTTTTAAGGATGTCTCATTCTAACAGCGTTGTGTCAATTCAGCTCAGCTTCCTTTGATTCCATAGGGAAGCACTGGAGTGCACAACATTCTTTTGACTTCTACTGAAGAGACTGCTTTTAATTTACTTGTACCCAAACAACAACTAACAAGTGTCAAAAGCAATGAGCTACAGGGCTAATTCTCAGCATTGGTAAATTTACCACCAGCAAATTCTTTATTGAAATTTCCCTCTCCTTGAGTTTTGATAACAACTAAAATGACTAATACTAAAAAGATTTTCAAACATTTTCTGTCAGTGGCAGGGAAAATAATCATCTATAGGTCCTTGTTTAAAAATAGGTTATCAAGAGATACTGCTTTCAAGAAGAATGTTAGAAAAAAGACACAGGAGACACGAAATCTAGATGTAATAAATGCAAAGTTATGGATTGGATTCCTGTGTTTGTGTGTGTATGTGTGCAAATCAAAAAAGATCCAGCATGTACAGTGAGGTGATAACAGTAGTAACCTCTGGGTGTTTTTCCTTATTTTTAACTTTCTACTATGCACATATACTGTTTGGTAATAATAAAAATACAAAGTTAGAAAAAGTAATAATTTTGTTACACTAAAAGATAAAACAGATTTAAAACAGAATTGTGAAATAACATAAAATGTTATAATACATGCAGTACTACACTGAGTAGCTCCCAAAGCGAAAATAATAAAAATTCAGTACAGACTCATGCTCTTACAGTGCAATACTTTTTAATTTATTAAACCAACACAAAATAAGTAAAATTAACAAGAAGAAATATATATTTGATATACTTTACCCTGAAAAGCAGTGTGATTATAACAACTTTAAAGCATCATATTACAGAGACTACAATGGGGTAATTTAACAGGCAGTTTATAAATATTAATACAAAAGTTGTATTTAGCAGATATTTATTTCCTATTAGTCAAGCAACTAGAATTCTGGTTATCTTATTTCCACTAGTATTTACTATCTGGACAACCTTAGGCAGGTCACTTAAACTCTCTAAGCTCTGGCCTTCCATAAAAAGGTGATAGCTAATATCCATCTGTCTTCGTGTGGTGGTCAGTGCAGGTGTTAACATATGTGAAAAGCTCTGTAAAGAGCTAGATAAATGTAAAATAATAAATCCAAGGTCTAATTTAAGACAGCACTTCTTGAGAAGAAAAGATGTTTGAGAAATACTAATTTTGATTTTTCAAATGTAAAAATAAGGAATGCACTAATAACAGACCATGAATGAATGAGCCTTAATCACAGTTGTGAATATGAAAAACAAAAGTCTATGTCAAAGAGTCACAGCAGTCCTGTTTTATGACTCTCTCTGTATTGTTCTGCTTCACCAACTAAACAGTGAGGTCCTGAGGACATGAATTATAATGTATTTATGTATTCCTAGCACCTCACGCAATATATAACAAGATAGCAGAAAGATGAAGAAAGTAGGTTTTAGAAGCAGACTGTTGAGTTCAAATTCTAGCTTCACCATGTGTAAGAGGTGTGATCTCACACAAGCAACTTCACTTCTTTGAGCTCAACCTCATCATTAGCAAAATAACAATAACAATGGTACATAACTCAAGAAAAGCTGTAAGTGCTCAATAAATGATAATTGTATTATTATTATCTCAAAGAAAATACAGAATTCCAATTCTATCTTATAAAATAGTCATCAGATTGCCACTAAAAATTGCACCAGATGGCAATTAAAAATGTACTATATAAAACAGTCAACCATAATTAGCACATTATGCCATACGACCATTTATTCATGCTAAAATTCTTGACAAGACAACCAAAAAAAACAGAAAACTTACATTACTTCAAGAAGATTAATTTAGCAAAAGTCTTCCGAAATCATATGCAAAATTCATTCCCCAGCTGTTTATCCTGGCCATAGAAGAAAAAAGATTTAAATACTGAGGCTTTTAAGCACCAGCTGCTTTCCTTCCTTATGATGATAAAAATACAAAATAAAAAATAGGAAGACTGAGCATTAGCTATATGCTTCTCACAAAAGAAGCAGTGCATGATACAAATCTAATAATATGTATGTATTCAAAATACACAAATGCATTAGCATAGCAACCAAGACCTTTGTGATATCCCCAAACCATCTCACTCTTCTCTCCAGGCAGCTGCCTACAACCCAACCCTTTTCCAGCTCACTAATTATAATTCATAACTTCAGGGCCCATGCACTGCAGCAGCTGCAGCACAGGGAGCAAAACCTCTGAGAGAAACTCTATCTTTCTGGCCAGAAAACAGGGAAGAGAGGTCCAAGTGAGCCAGAAAATGTAGGGAATTAATTCCTGGTTGTTGGAGGATTTTCTGTCTCTTTTTTCTATTGACTCTGCCCCTAGATAGGCCCCAGTTATAAGATGAAGCAGCAACAGTGCAGGTAGTTAAAAGTGGAAAAGGAATTCTGGTTTTTTCACCAAAGTCATATGGAAAGGAGACTTCTGTAGCCCAAAGAAGAAAAGAAGAATCCTCATTGTTTTTTTCAGCCACTTTGTCCCAACGGCAGGCCCTGTTGACCGGACGTAGCCATAACAGTAGTGCAGGCAGTTTAAAACCCTGATAGAAACAGTCTTTCTGGGCACAGGACTAGAAGAACAAGGCCCAATGAGACAGAGAATATGGGGGGTGGGGGGCGGGGGAGAACAATTCCAGAAAGGAAGAGCTAGAAAAGGAGATTCCCCTAAGTAAATCTGTGTTTTGACCTGGCACAAGCACAGGGCTCACGCATAATCAGCACATGCACAGAACAGACCCAAGCAGCAAAGCAAAGGCTTTGAGAGCAAAGCTACAAGTAAAACCACCACTCAAGTCCTAGAATGACCCATGAGTGGCACATAGATGGGAAAGACCCAAAGTAGCATAGAAAAGGCCTCGAACACAGAACTGACACTGTAACCACTGCCCACTGAAGATGAAACCTAACTTGCAGTCTGAATCTAACAGTTGAGACTACTTACTATCACTAAAAACACAACAACAAAACACTCTCTAGAGGATTTTAACAGGATCCAGAGTCCCACAACATGATATTCAAAACATCTAAGATCAATCCAAAATTACCCAATCTGCAAAGAACAAAACTCAAATGAAAAACAATCAGATGTTGAAATTACAAGACAATGTCTATAAAGCAACTATTCTAACTGTGTTCCATGAGGTAAGGTTAAACATACTACGAATGGAAAGAAAAGTTCTCGGCAGAGAAATGGACACTAAAAAAACCCGGAAGCTTTGGAACTGAAATATATAATATCTGAAATAAAAAATTCAGTGGATGGGGCTCAGAACAGAAAGAAGATGAAAGAGGAAAGAATCAGCGAACTTGAAGATAAATCAATAGAAATTATCCATTCTAGAGAACAGAGAGAAAAAAAAGATTAAAAAAAGAAAAGAAAAGAGCCCCAGACACTTGTTGGAGAATAGCAAAACATCTAGCAATTGTATTAACAGAGATCCAGAAAGAGAAAAAACACACTGATACAGAGAACGTCTGAAGAAATAATAGCTGAACATTTCCCAAACTTGGTGAAAGACATACTTTTACAGATTCAAGCTGAGGAACCCCAAGTAAGATATGCTCAAAGAAAACCACACCTAGACACATTATAAACAAAATGCTGAAATCCAAATAAAAAGAAAAAAATCTTGAAAATAGAAAAAAAAAACCATACATATTACATATAGTGGAACAACTATTAGAATGATTATAGATTTGCCAGCAGAAACCACGGAAGCAAGAAGAAAGAACATCTTTAAAGCTCCAAAACAAAAAAACTAGAAACCCAGAATTCTGTATCCAGCAAAAACATCCTTCAGGAATGAAAGCAAAATAAAGACATTCTCATGTGAAAGAGACTAAGAGAATCTGCCACCAGCAGAACTGCTAAAGAAATTTCTATAGGTAGAAGAGAAACAATCCTAGAGGGAAACCTGAAACTTCATGAATGAAATAAAAGCAAGAAAATGGTAAAAATTTGAGTAAATGTAAAAGCTTGTATTCATTCTTTTAAGATCTTTAACATATAAATGACTGCTGAAAAATAACATTGATGAAATTTTCAAGGTATACAGACCTAATATATACAAGAACTGTAACATAAGTGGGGAGGATAAAGAGGCCTGTGTGGTTGTAAGCCTTCTGCATTTTAATAGAAGTGGTAAAATATTAATTCTAAGTAGACTGTAAAAGATTAAGCATGTATATTATGATCACTAAACGAACCACTAAAAAAGTAATGCATAGCGATATAGCCAAAAATCTAACAGACAAATTTAAATGGAACAGTAAAAAATATTCACAAACCAAGGAATGAAAGAAAAGAGGAAGAAAGAAGCAAAACAGAGGGAACAAAAAAGTAAAAAGATAGTGCACCTATTTCAAACAATATAAGCAATTACATTAAATATAAATGATCTAAATCAGAAGTCAGCAAACTTTACTGCAAAAGGACAAATAAATATTTTAGGCTTTTCAGGTTCTACAAGGTCTGTCATTGCAGCATGAAAGCAACCAGAGACAATAAATCAATGAACAGACATGGCTCCAATAAAACTTCATTTAAAAAGCAGACAGTGGGCTGTAGTTTGCTGACTCCTAATCTAAACACATCAATTAAAAGACAGAGATTGTGAGATTACATTAAAAAACATAATTTCAAGATTCAATTCAGAATTCTTCTACTATGCTTTCCCTGCCCCCTCACGGTAAAGAATAAATGTTCCTCCTAAATATAAATATTTCTACAATAGCATACATTACAAATGTATTTTGCTTTCTGAACCACATTTACTTCGGAAACAGAGAATAGCTTTTATTTGTATTCATATCCCAGTGATCTCAATAAATGCTCTGAATATTAGATGACATGGACATACCCTTTCTTCTGTGTGCCAATTATGCAAGGTGAAAATTAAATTTAAAAAATAACCTCACATCAACTCTCCAAAAGCTACCCTTGGAATAATATTTGTTAATGCACATAAAATTTTTGCTTTCTAATAACATACCTTTTCCTCATAACAAAGTACATACGTAGTACATATGTAGTGAATGAGCGCATTTTGGCTCTACTTTGAAGCCAAGATGAAGTTTCACCATCCCCAACATAAATTTATAATCTAGTAGGAAACTCAAAAATACATGATAAACTTAATGCATCTCCATGTGATATGCTTAGAGATTAATCTTCATACTACAATAATATCATCTGACTATTACAGAGACAACTGAAAGACACCTGGTAGAAGGTGCAACTCTAGACAGTTTTCTGGAGAGGTAAAACATTATGGTTGCATAGATTGAATTCTAATGTTTATTTCAGCCTAGAAGGTCGAAGGTAACATTTTCCTCATCACAAACAAAAAACTGACACGGAGTAATCCCACGTGCTAAGAAATAGCAGTTTAGGGACCAGCCCCGTGGCTGAGTGGTTGTGTTCACATGCTTCACTTCAGCAGGTGTTTCCCAGCAGGTGTTGGCCCAGGTGTTTCGCCAGCTTTGATCCTGGGCGCAGACCTAGCACCGTTCATCAAGCCATGCTGAGGTGGCATCCCACACAGAGAAGCCAGAGGGGCCTACAAATGGAATATACGACTAGGTACTGGGAAGCTTTGGGGAGAAGGAAAAAAAAAAGGATTGGCAACAGAAGTTAGCTCAGGTGCCAGTCTTTAAAAAAAAAAAAGGAAAGAAAGCACTTTACATTGCCAAACATTCATCATAAAAGGAATGGATTTCTTTAGACCAGAGATCATCAAACTATGGCTTATAGGCCAAATCCTGGCATTTCTGTAGAAATTGACAATCTGACTATAAAATTTATATTGAAATGTTAAAAGCACAAAATAGCCAAAACAATGTTAAAAAATAACAAAGCTGACAGACTTATCCTACATGATTTGAAGATTAATCGTAAGGCTTCAGTAATCAATACAGTGTGGTATCAGCGTAAGGCTAGAATCCAGAAATAGACCTACACTGTGTGTTCAGTTGATTTTCTACAAAGATATCAAGGTACATGGGAAAAGAGTACTCTTCTCAACCAGTGGAGCTGAAACAATTGAATTTCCTAACAGAAATATATGAACCTTGACCCACACTTCACTCCACACACAAAAACTAACGCAAAATAGAACACAGACTTAAATGTTCGAGCTCAACCTATAAAACTTCTAGAGGAAATACTGGAAAGAAACACTTGATAATCTTCATTTAGGCAAAGCTATGTTACACAGGGGAAAAAAAAGAAAAGAAAAAGAAAAAATTAAAGAAAAAGTTCATTATGGCAGATTGTACTATCCAAAGATGGCCACACCAATATACATCCTATCCCACGTGTGCTTCTGAAAATGTGAAACTGACTCTCCTCCATATGTCATATGTTTCCTCTCCTTGAACCTGGGACCTTCGAAACGACCTTTGTAACCGTAACTGAAACATAATGAGGCAGAAGTCATGCTGATTTTAAGGCCCAATCATAAAAGGCAAAGTAACTTCTGCCTGGCAGTCACACTTTCTTTGAACACGTGCCTTTGGAGCCCCAAGACACCATGTAAGAACTCCAACTACCTTGAAAGCACCATCCTACAAAACCTACATAGAAACAGAGAGAGGGCCGCTATCTGAACATACAGCTAGCCAAGTTCTCCCAGCCCAGGCGCCATTCATGTGAATGAGTGTTCATATGATCCCAGCCCTTAGCTTTCAAGCTGCACCAGCCGATGTCAAGTAGAACAGTAATGGGCTATTCTGGGCCAGCCCTTTCCAGACTGCAGATGCATGCAAAGTAAATACGATTGCTATTTTTAGCCACTAAATTTTGAGTGGTTTGTTACACAGAATCAGATAACAATAAATTAATAAAATGTGTTTCATCAAAATTAAAAGCCTTTTGCTCTTTGAAAGATTCAACTGAGAAAATGAAAAAGCAAGCTACAGACTCAACAGAAAATAGCTACCAATATATATCTGACAAAGCACTTGCATGCAGAATAAATAGCTCTTACAGCTCAAAAATAAGACACACAACCAAAAAAATTAAAATGAGCAAAAAATTCCAAAAGATGCTTCCTCAAAAAGGAAAAAAGATACATACACATATGCATAAATATTCATATATATGTATATACTGTATATGTATATACTGCATATGTATATACATGTATGTATATATATACACACACATATACATACATACACACACACACACACATATATATATATATATATGAACAGGCAAAAAGGTGTTCAATATCATTAATCTTTAGGGAAATGCAAATTAAAAGCACAATGAGGGGCTGGCCCAGTGGCACAGCTGTTAAGTGCGCACATTCCGCTTCAGCAGCCCAGGGTTCGCCAGTTCGGATCCCAGGTGTGGAAGTGGCACCACTTGGCAGGCCATGTTGTGGTAGGTGTCCCACATATAAAGTAGAAGAAGATGGGCATGGATGTTAGCTCAGGGCCAGTCTTCCTCAGCAAAAAGAGGAGGATTGGCGACAGATGTTAGCTCAGGGCTAATCTTCCTCAAAAAAAAAAAAAGCACAATCAGATACCACTACACACGTACCAGAATGGCTAAAAGTAAAAAAATTGACAATACCAAGTGATAGCAGGAATATGGAGCTACTGGAACTCTCATACGTTGCTGGTGGGAATACAAAAATATACAGTCACTTTGGAAAACAGTTGGGTAGTTTCCTATAAAGCTAAACATACACTTCCCATAAGACCCAGCAATTCTATCCTTAAGTATCTACCCAAGAGAAATGAAAACATACGCCCATTTATATGAATTGCAGAAAAGCCAAAATTACAGTCACAGTAGGTTATTGATTGCTTGGGGGCTGGGACATGGGGAAGTGAACTGACTGCAAAGGAGGAAGAGGGACTTCTTAGGGAAGAGAGAAATATTCTATATCTTGATTATGGTTGTAGTCACACGACTATAAACATCTGTCAAAACTCATCCAACTGTGTACTTAAAACAGGTGACATCCATTAAACATAAAGCTGTTTTTAAAAAAGAATGCACACCTGTCTCCCTCCCCAAAGCAGTTCTCAATTAATTGGTAATTTAGTTCCCACCAACCATTAGGAAAAAGCTGGGTACTATCCTAATGAAAAAATTTTTAGGAAGGATATTTACTTCCTTTAGATATAGATGTCATCTTAAATTTACATAAACTAGAGGCAGAGGTAGAGGTTGACCAAAGCAGAAGAAAATGAGCAGTAACACTAAAGCCAACAATAAATGCAAGAGATGAATAATCTAGGACAGATAAGACAAATAGAGCCTGCATGTTACACTCATAGGAAGACTTAGGGATGCAAGAAGAGTAAATTGCTATGAAAACTATGCATTCCATAAAAAATTCTACACATATCACCATTTAAGAACCATTGCTCTAACATACACTTAACTTGATAATTAAGGAAAATAAGGACTAGATATAAAAACCGAGCAATCGGCAAACAAGCATCACCAATCTCACCTCATCTGCAGGTGAGTGTTCTCGTACCATCCACCATTTGCCCAAGCAGAAACTTGAGTCATCCTTGAATCTTTCTTTTCTCTCAAAAATGTATACTACTTCAAATAAGCAAAACTTATTATAGTATTATACTTACAATACTTATTATAGTAATTACTTATTCATCTACAATTCTCACTAGACTGTAGGTTGTATTTCACTCATCCTTATACCCCTAGCACCTAACACCTGAGAAACAGTCAGCACATGTTGAATGAATGCAAGAATCAAGAGCTAATGGGTAAATAGTGGTTTGGAGTATGTCAAGTAAGCACTTATTTATTAATATTTTGGGGCTATGTGCTTTACCAAGGTGTGAACAAATATGTCCCAAACTGTATTATAACAACTTCAAATGGTGAAAGTATAATCCATTAGCTTTTCATGTTAATGAAATGAACTTGATCTTTTTAGACATCATAAATGTCATAATCTGTTTTCATTCAGTACACAGGAAATATGCATTACATATGGAGACAATGGACCTTAGCAGTGGTTTTAAGGTTATAAAGAATGTTACTTCTGTTTATAGATGTGGGTTGGTAAGTTATCCAGGAATTTAAACAATAAGCAGATGGTTTGTTTCCAAATTGATAGCAGTCATCTGGCTATAAAGAAGAGTGTACTTTTGTAAATATATGTTCTGTCATATTCTATCCAATGTGACATGATGAAATAACATACCATGTTATGTTCTGCTTTTCCTCTCTGAACATAACGAAACTTAAAGAAAAGCTTGGGGAGGGGGGGGTTCCCAACATTGTTATCCTTTTAGACTTAGAGTCAAAACAAACTAAGAAAGGAAAACAACAAACAAAAAAACACAAATGCTGATATTTAGAGTTAGACTTCAATTTTATTTCAAAACAATATAATAGAGTTGAGTCACTCTTCAGCTGAGTTTTCTCCAACCATTAAACGGGATTGATCCAAATATTATAATAATTGAGTCTGTTTAATTTCAAATTCAAGAGTGGCAAATAAAGAATTATATCGAAATTTGGCCTTTCATTTAAATAGCACATAAAATTTTTTTAAAGTAGGTAAGATTAGCACACAATAAATAATCGTTAGATGACTATACAACATCCCTCCACCTTCCTTCACTTCCTTCCTCTATTCTAACAAAATGCTTATTTTGTTTAGGTAATTCACCTTCTTTTACAAGGCTATTAGCTTAACTACATCAATAATCTAATCCCATTCCTCTTGCCAGTGATTATTTTAAATATCAGTATATGATATCAGATATAAAGGCCATTTCGTAATAATAAAGGGGTCAATTCATCAAGAGGACATAACAAATGTTTATGAATCTAAAGACAGAAATTGAAAACACGTGTCAAAAATGAATACAACTACATGGACAAATAAGACAAAGCCACAACTATAGTCAGAGATTTTAATACCCCTCTACAATAACTGACAGAAAAGTAGAGAGAAAATCAGCAAAGATAAAAGCCTGGAAGAACACTATCAATCAACTTAACCTAATTGATGTTTATAGAGCACTACACTAAACAAAAGCAGAATAAACATTCTTTTCAGATCCATACAAAACATTTCCCAAGATAGACTATAATCTGAAAAAAAAGAGAAGGCACAAATTCCATCCATTATCAGGAATGAGGTGATATCACCACAAATTCTTCAGAAATTAAGATGATCATGGAATATAGGAACAATTTTATGACAATTTAATTTGACAACTTAAATAAAATGGACAAATCACTTGGAAGACAAAAACTACCAAAGCTCACACAAGAAGACACAGCGCAAATAGCCCTACGTCTATAAAGAAAACTGAAATGGTAAAGTATCTGCCCACAAAGGAATTCCTGGTCCAGATGGCTTCACTAGTAAATTCTTACAAACATTTAAGGAAGAAACTATTCTAATTCTACACAAACTCTTCCAGAAATTTGAAAAGAAAGGAATACTACTTCACTCTTTCTGAGAGGGCACTGTTACCCTGACAGCAAAACCAGACAAAGACATTACAAGAAAACTACAGACCAATATCCCCCAAGAACACAGACATAAATATACATAACAAAATATGAGCAAACTAAATCCAACAATATATAAAAAGGCTATTATATCAAGTGGTGTTTATTTCAGGATGCAAGATTAACTTAACATTCAAACATCAAGCAATGTAATTCACCATACCAGACTGAAAAGAAAACCACATGATTTTCTCTACAGATATGGAAAAAACATCTGACATAATCCAACATCTATTCTTGATAATAAAAACTTTTATAAAAATTAGGAATAGAAGGGAACTTTCTCAAATGGAAAAGGGGCATCTACAAAAAATCTGTAGCTAACATATTTAAGGGTGAAAAGACTGAATACATTCCCTCTAAGATCAGGAACAAGTCAAGACATCAGCTCGATGTCTATTCAATATCACAGTGGAAGTCCTAGCCAGTGCAATAATGCAAGGAAAAGAAATAAAAGGCATCCAGATTAGAAAGAAAGAAGTAAAATTTTCTCTTTTATTCAGATGACATTCTAATAACGGCTAAAAACCAATAAAAAACAACTTTTCCATTCTAGAAACAAATAACAGTTCTCATTCTCTAGCAATATTTTTCTCTGGGACAACAAAAGAAAATTCACCAAGTATCCTCAAAGTATCTAAAGAAACTTTGAAGTGAAATTATTCCTTTCTCCAATAAATATTTATTGACTACCTACTTAATGGTGCCATACATGTGGTGGTAACTCAGTCATCAAAAGCATTTCCTTAGCCTTCTCTTGGTAGCAAGAAAATCACAGACACTTGCTCGCTAAAGATCCTCTTATTACAAGCAACAGAAACCTATAAGAAAAAAAGAGTATCCAGAGAGTTTAAATAGCTGGAGCAAAGATCTCAGGTCAGAGGAGTAGAAGGTTTGAAGGAAGTATGTGTACTCACATAATGCACACACATGCAATTATACATGCTAACATGCACACACACACAATTAAGACTAGGAAAAAAGGTGTCATCAGAGTGTAGTGGGGCTACAGTTTTGTTTTCTGGCTCTAATATTCTTAACAGGAGATTATGAAAGGTTAGAAGCCAAGAGTTTTACCAGACTATACAACTCTCTATACAGAGTATACAATTTCTCCGTCATCTACATAACCAATTCAGAGAATAACTGGGACTGTACACAATAAAGCCAAAGTAAGACTGCAGGTCCAGCATGATCAGATAGTCAGAGCACTTACGCCTATTTGGATTTAAGAGATGTGGAAAGTCCCTCTCACCTCCAAAACAGATTTTCATTTCCTCTCACAGTGCCTGAAACCACATTTGCATTATTGTATTCTGTTGCACATTCAGGATTTTTCACTCATTAACAAACATTTGCATTAAGTTGTAAACATCTTTGGATACAGGAAACTTATGAAAAGTTAGCTGACAAGGATATGCACCTGAAGAAAAAACAGAAATAGGAACAAAGATGCTGAAAAACAGAAATAGGAACAGAGATGCTGAAAAAAAGGTGGGAGAGTACCAAACAAAAAAATTGCCTACTTCACCATTTTACCAACATCTGGCCCTAACACCAATAGCAAGAAACAACATTATTGTTGTCCTTAATTGAGTGAAAGTTTTGTCTACTGAAGAGCAATATCCTAAATAGGCATAAAGTTTCACTTGGGTTTATTTATTGTTATAACTTTCCAGTATTCTCGACCATACTACAACTATTTCTAACTACATTACAGTATCATACAAGTTCAATTCCATGCACAACTTAAAATGGGAGAAAGAACTTGGGATCAAAAGAGAAGCTCATAAAAAGAAAAAGTGATGTTTCAGATACTGAAACGCCAGTGCCACAAAACCTGGAGGCCGTGAGTCTTGATTAGTCCCCAGAAAAGCCTGCTTATGGAGACTGTGTGGCTGGCACCCATGGAGCAAGCAACTTGGAATGAATGGGGCCCTTAGTATTTTGTATTAATTGAAGTAAGACATTTAAGAACCTGGCACTTCAACTGGTTAGTTCACACTAATTGAACACAATGCTAAACATTATCCTCAGACACCAAACTAAAATATTTAACAACCTATAAACAGTGCCGCAATATTGAATTCTTTGTCTTAAGTCAAAAGGAACCAGATTGCCTTGTTATGGTTTTAACAAAGTAAACAGGAGTTGGAAAAAATCCAAAATTGCTCAATCAATGTTGCTTTCTACCAGGCCAGGCTGTTAATAAATATATGGTAAATGAACTTAGCCTTTTTTATCTACACTTGTATATGTGTTCTTAAAAAGAATGTAATAGATCCCAATTCTTAATCATTCCCCCTAATTCCACAATTTCTCACCATTTCCTGTACTAGTTTGCCTCTGCTGTTGACTTTTATTTCCACCATAAATTACTCTAATAAGAATTCAGAATCCAAACATAAATTTTATAAACACATACAGTATATATGCCTACACAAATTAAAACCAGCCTTCTTTAAATGTAATGCTTCCTTTCTACTACTTCCAAACACGCATAGGCTGCACTTCATAGGGACTTTATTCTTTTAGCAATTTTTAACACCAAAAATGGAAAACGTGTCTTTTTAAAAATATCAGATTCATAATCAAACAATCAATAAGTCCCTTTCTCCCCCAAGTGTGTAGATATCTAGTGTGATACATGAAAAACAGAAAAAAAAAAAAACCATAGCACTTCTAAATCGATACGCTATTAGCAAAGACTAAATTTCCTTCTCAAAAGAAAAGCAGAATATAATATACTAAATTTTTTGCTAGAAAGTTAAATAATGTCATTGTTTTAATTATGGTGGTTTAAACTGTCATTTTTTAATGATAAGATTAATAATTATCAACAACTGTTAAGTAAAATATTTTAAAATATTTGATAAAAGTGAAATAAAAGATAAAAAGTTTCTGATGCTACCATACATGTAAAAATATACATTTATGTATAGGCACAATAGTCCAGACTTCTAAAGAGACACAAAAATTAAGTTTCAAGAGGCCATTGATAAAGATGTGAATTATAATTATTTTTCAAAGTGATCAATAAAGATTTATATTGATCCTGTGAATTAAAATACTCTATATTTGTATAGCACTTTAAAATTAACAAATAACTTTCATATAAATGTTCTAATTTTAAAAGATAATTTCTAACTGAAATAAAACTAAAATGATTAATAAACAAATAAAATAGTTACCTCTCATCTGAAACAGGGGTTTCAATCTTTTTTGAACGATGACCCCTAAGGTGGGAACCATGGGCGTTCACAAGATTATGGGTAATTAATGTCATGCTAGCTGTAGATCACTCCTCTGTATCCCACTCAAGAAAGAATATCAGGATGCAATTCAGGGACAGTTATGATTAAAGAATCATAATATGTTCACTAGTACAAGTAAAAATTTACTAAGCATACCTCATAGTAGATCTCAATATAATATTGTTTCTTCATACCACTGTTGAAAACAAGTGATAGAGGAGAAAAGGCATGGGGCTGGGCGGGGGTAGGGTGAGGGTGGGGGATGGCACTGAAAGAGAAGGTATATGTTCCATGTACTGACTACAAATTTTGCTTTGGTAAAAGAGTAAAACAAATTAGTATAAATTTTAGAGGCTAACCAAAATGTATCTTCACTTAAATAAACTATCTGTAAAGTTTAATTTAATCAACCTTACTTGAAATTTAAATTTTCGGGAGATCTTAAAATCTGCTACAACAGCCTGAGAACTGGCCCCAAGGCTTGCAATACTGCTGCCCTCTCCCCTACAATTATTTCTTCCCAAACCAGCTAGACCAACTATTTTAAAAGGCAAATCATATCATTTACTCTTCTGTTTAAAAGTCTCCAAAAGTTCTCTATTAAACGTAAAATAAAGTCTAAATTCCTCACTATGGCCCACAATATCCTAAATATGAATATCCTTTGCCTATTTTTCCCACCTCATTTTGTGCCAGTCTGTCCAGCCATAACTTCCTGGCTACAAATCAAAAGTACCCAGCTTGCTCCCATCTAGAGGCCTATTTACTTACCGTTCACTCTCCCTGAACACACTTTCACAAGCTCTTCTCAGGATCTGGCTCATTAGAACACAAATATGACTAAAATAAAATCTCAGCTCTAGAAGAGCTTACCAGTGTAATGACAGAGAAGAGAAGCAGAAGGGGAAGAGCAAGGGAAAAAGGGAGACAAGAAAGGAGGGATGAGCAAGCGAGGGACACTGCCTCTCCAGAATCATAAACTAAGTGCCATGGGGGAGCAGAGGAGAATATAACTTACCCCAGATTTCTAAATTCAGACTTGCCACTGACTTAGGTACACGACCAGGAAACAACAATGACACATACCACGTATTAAATGGGGATTATTCCATTTGACCCTCTGTGCACACAGGAGCCTCATGAACGTGTATGATGCAAAAGATGTTATTGGCAAAACTCAGGATGCTGTTTAATTTATGAAGAATAATCCAGAGGTCACATTTGGGCTATGCCTGCTTCCCTTGCTGTCCCTGACCCTGCCATAGTTGTTTGATCCAGGATCAGATACACTATATCCAAATTAGGCCAATCAGATTCTCACCGCAAAGGATTTAAAATTTTAGGGTAAAGGCAAGGGGGAAGGGAGTGGGGTAGGGATGTTGGAGGCAAGTCACTTTAACAAGAGTGTCAATTAAAAAAAGGTCCTACTGCTGAGTTCCCGGTGGCTGCCCTGGTTCCAGTCTTTCCTGAGATTGATTGTTTAGCACTTCCTTCAATTCTGTGAACCATCTCAATGTCCTTCCCTTAATCTCTATTTTTGTCTTAAGCTAACCAAATCGGTTTCTGTTACACAAAACCAAAGTAACTGTAATAAACATATGAAACACTGTGAACGTGCATCAACCTAGCGAAGAGCTAAAACAAAGATTAGGGATTATGGATCTACTCCAAGGAGTAGTATGAAGTCACTACATACTCAAAAACTATAGAGATATAGTAGAAAAAGAAAAACATTAACGTCACTCACTTTCAGATGCAGATTCAAATCCTAGATTCACTATTTGCTGCCTATGTGATGTGAGCTTGAAAAGCTAATTTAGCAACGTTCTCAGTCTGTTTCCTAAGCTGCTGATGGTAATGATAAGAACTGCCTTATAGGGTTGCTTGAAGATTAAACAAGACAAAAGATGTCAAAACACTCAGCAAAATGTCTGGAAGATAGCAGAGGCTCAATACATGTTAACTCTCACCTTGTTTCCCAGTAACAGTAAGATGTTCAATCAGAGAATAAATGAAAAAACGCTGGCTAGAGCAGAGGTTAGCAAATACAGCCATGGGCCAAATCCACCCACCACCTGTTTTGTATGGCCCAGGAGCAAAGAATGGTTTTTATATTTTTAAATAGAATTACAGGTTGAGTACTGTCCCCCTAAAAATTAGGTTGAAATCGTAACCCCTGTACCTGTGAATGTGACCTTATTTTGAGACAGGGCTTTTGCAGATGTAATCACGGTAAAGTCATATTGAATTAGGGTAAGCCCTAAGTCCAACGAATGGTGTCTATACGAGAAAGGAGAGGGAGATTTGGATATAGAAACATACACACAAGGAAGGCGGCCATGTGAAGATGGAGGCAGAAATTAGAATGATGCAGCTAAAAGCCAAGAGCGCCAAGGATTGCCAGGGGCAACCTGAAACTGCAAGAGGTAACAAAGGATTCTTCCCCAGAGACGGCAGAGGGAACATGGCCCTGCCAACACCCTAATTTCAGGTGCTAGCCCCCAGAATTGTGAGAAAATGTATTTCTGTTGTCTTAAGCCACCCTAGTTTGTGGTAATTTGTTGCAGCAGCCCTAGTAAACTAATACAAATAGTTGTTGTTTTTTTAATCAAAAGAATAGTCTTCAATACAAAGAAATTTATGCACCCCTATGTTCATTGCAGCATTATTCACAATAGCCAGGATGTGGAAGCAAACCAAGTGCCAATCAACTGACGAATGGATAAAGAAGATGCGATGTGTATATATATATATATACACACAATGGAATACTACTCAGCTATTAAAAAAGACAAAATTGTCCCATTTGCAACAACGTGGATGGACCTTGAGGGTATTATGTTAAGTGAAATAAAACACCAGACAGAGAAAGACAGACACCACACGATTTCACTCATATGTGTAAGATAAACACATGGACAAAGAGAACAGATTAGTGGTTACCAGAGGGGAAGGGAAAGGGAGGGTGGCCGAAAAGGGTAAAGAGGGACATGTTTGGTGAGGGATAAAAACTAGACTATCAGTGGTGAGCACAATACAGTCTATAGAGAAACTGATATATAATAATGTACATCTGAAATCAAATGTTATCAACCAATATGAACTCAATAAAATAATTTAAAAAAAAAAAAAGTATAGGGGCTGGCCCAGAGGTGTAGTGGTTAAGTTCACACACTCCACTTCAGCCACCTCGGGTTCGCAGGTTTGGATCCCTGGTGTGGAGCTGCACACCACTCATCAAGCCATGCTGTGGCAGCATCCCACGTATAAAGTAGTGGAACACAGGCACAGATGTTAGCTCAGGCACAATCTTCCTCAAGCAAGAAGAAGAAGATTAGCAACAGACATTAGCTCAGGGCCAATCCTCCTCATAAAAAAAAAAAGAATAGTCTTTCCTGACATGTGAAAATTGTATAAAATTTAAATTTCAATGTCCAAAATAAATTTTTTTGGAGCACAGTCACACTCAGTTGTTTACATATTGTCTATGGCTGCATTTGTCCTACATTGGCAAAGTTGAATAGTTCCCACAGAGACCATATGGCCCACAAAGCCAGAAATATTTACTATCTGACTCTATACAAAAGAAGTTTGTCAATCCCTGGCCTTAAGCATAATACCTGGGACATGAATAGTAGAATTCTAAAATGGATCAGTGAGAGATGACCAAGCAGTAGCTGAATAGATTAAAAACCTAAATCAAAAAATCTAGGGATTTTTATTATAGGAAAATGATTTAAAGTTTTAAAATAAGTCAAGATTTCACAAAAGATCAGCAAAACACAAAGATGCTAGTCAAGAATAGTCTGATGTGGGGCCAGCCTGGTGGTGGAGTGGTTAAGGTCGTGGGCTCTCCTTCATTGGCCCAGGGTTCACCAGTTCGGGTCCTGGGCATGGACCCATGCACCGCTTATCAAGCTATGCTGTGGCAGGCATCCCACATATAAAAGTAGAGAAAGATGGGCACAGATGTTTGCTCAAGGCCAATCTTCCTCAGCAAAAAGAGGAGGATTGGCAGTAGATGTTAGCTCAGGGCTAATCTTCCTCAAAAAAAAAAAAAAAAGAATAGTCTGACGTATCTCATTTTGTGAAATAAGTTAGATGATGTTAGTCATCATGAAGAAGCTGGGTACAGTGGAAGGATGTGGAATAAGACTCTTAATTTGCTTTATTATGCATCATCCTTAAGAGAATTTTCAGGATGATTATCCTAAAATAGCAAGTTTGATCATGCTATGGAACTTCTATAGTTAATTTCTTAATAAAATATTATGTAAATACCTATGCTCAGTATACAATGCCCTTTACAATCAGACCCCAATCCCCATCCAGTCCCATTTCATACCACTCAATATTCCAGAAGCTTCGCCTATATTTAACATTGTTATATACACTTCTAACATGCTATGCTTCCTGCTTTGTAAAACCCAGTATGACTAATTACTTGTTTATTCTTCCACACTAAACTCAATTTTATAACAGGAAAACTGTTCCCTACATTTCCCAGCAAACTGTTCTGTCCCTCCTCCACATCACTAAAACAATATTTACCATATCACTTTGAAATGTATCTATTTGCCGGGACTTATACTTCATTAAACCCTGAGTTTTTCAAGGACAAGAACCATGTTTTATTCATCATTATTTTCCCCAACACTTAGCCCAATGTATGGAACATGTGAGGAGTCAAGATATATTTGCTGAGTGCATAAATTATCTTAGAAATTCAAGAAAACAAGCAAGTTCTAGATCGTAGAACAATATACATTTTTTTCTTCATTATAAATTAATTTGTTTTAATAATTTATTAAACAGTACTTTAAACAATTCTAACTGCAGATTTTAGTTCAAATAAAATTTAAAAATTAATGAAATTTCATCTCATGTTGTAAATTATTTTATTATAGAAATAATATATCCCCACTATAAGACTCAAAATAATATTTAGAAAAAAAGCTGAAATTCTTTTCTCACCAATGTTCCCATTTCAGAGATATTAACTATAATTAAGCCATTTAGCATTTTCAAATGAATCTTTTTGGTCCTGTCTATATATCTACATATATATACATACGGATATATATGTATGATTGTGCACATATGCTATAAACTTTAATAGATATTAATCATTAATTTATACCAATCCTATTAAGACAGTTCACCTTAAATGCATCCAAGATAAATGTCATAATTTAATCGTAATTTTCTAATATCTGGAACCAATTAAGTTCAGGAAAGTTTCAAGAAGGCCACCCAGTAATAAACACAAAATAAATTGTGTCTGCTGTCCTGTTAGTGATAATTTTTTATTGCTACCTCAGTTTCAGATGTCAAAGTAATGACTTCCATATTCTGATTAAAATGCAAATTAAAGCCATATGTGAGAAAAGCATAGACTTTCGATGTCACTGTTTTCTGACTTTAAGCACAACAAAAGTATGTTTATAAAACCTAGCAATTATCCAGATGAATTCTGCCAATTCTAGATCTAGCAAACGTGGAATTTTACATTGTAAACTATGTCAATACATGCACTTGCAGCACGTCAATTAATAGCTACTGTCACATACGCATCACTGGCCAGAGTGGGGTGAAACTATAAAACAATAGCAGAATGAATCTTAGTTGATTTTCTTCAAGAGTAAAAATTTAAAAGTGATTCTATAAACCTATTTTAATCTTTAGATTTCCTAAAAGTAACTAAAATTATCTTTAATCTACATTCTTAGGTAAATGAAAAGTAAACAGATTGATATTTTTTCATTTTGCTGTGTTAAATAAACCAAATTCTACAGAAACCAATTTAATGTTTAATGAATTTCTAAGACTATGCTACAAGTTTCCCAAAAATCTTCTGAGATTGAGATTCAAAAACGACCAGCCCAATAATGAACTTAAATATTACAGGCTCTACTCTTTTTCTGTTTCGTTTGTGACATTAAATTCAAATTGCTATGTGTATAAAACTTTTGTTTGTTGTAAAAGGAAAACTTTGAAGCTATAGGAAAACTTCTCTTATAAACAGTACTCCCAAAAAAGCTGAATAACAAATACTCAAGAGTGACTATTTCTAAATTTAACTATCTACTTAATATCAGCTAGATGTAAAAAATTAATAGAAAAGTCAATGCCAGGTAAGTCATTAAATTACACAATTTATAGACCTCAAAGGTAGTAAACTCAATGTAAATATAGTTCAGTTGCGTAAGTATAAAAGTGAAGGTGACTATAAAAGTGTTTACTGAAATAAACAGGAACAGCCACGAGGTAGGGTAGGGATAAACCATAGCTCTCAAGACCAATAAAATCACTTTATTTTACCTTTAAAAATGTTCCACTAGAATCAGAAATCTTTAGAGAATATAGTCACTAAAGTCATTCCCAACGTAGAGGAAAAAATCTATAAACTAAAATGATCTAGAATTTAGGTTTAATTATTAAGAAGGTATTAATAAAACGTCACAGGCCTTGAGCATTATTATGAATTTCTTTAAACAAAATAATAGACAGTATAGAAATGTTCTTTTTAAGATCTGGCTTATAAAAATTTCTCAAAATTAAACACAATTCTTTAATACATTTTTAAAACTACAATATAAATTATATCATTAAGTCTTTAATCAGTCCCCATTTTTGACAAATTAATTACCAGGGCTTCTCTTACAGAGCTCAATATTCAACACTTCTCCAAAATTCTTCATATATGCTGCTTTTGTTTAAGTTCAAAGATAACAAATAAAGATGACGATGCTTGAATATACCAGAATACGGTCAGTGGTCTATTCTAGACTACCATTTTTCAAGCTATCTGCAGGACTAGCTAGTTTGTCAAAACCTCTGTCGTACAAGTCACACGCCATTACAAGTACTGCCTCCTTGGCTGACTAGTCTATACAATTACTCCCAAGCCCTATGCAGGTATCTCCCTGAGGTCACAATCAGTATGAGCACTGTGTTTCTTTTGCCCTTCTTATTTACAGTGGTTTGTAACACATATAAAAACAGCTTAAGTGTTATAGTGTAGTCCATGATTCTAAAACGTACAACTCAATGAGCAGCTTATAGAAAGCCCTACATTACCACCAATACAATGACCTTCGTTTCACCTTGTCAGTATAAACTACAAGTCCCTGACACTTGGAGGAAACTTCAAAAATCAACCTCAGCCCTGGGGACCAAGTCTAACACAATGACTGGGCAGAAAGGATGACTGTTTTCTATCCTTGGGCTCTTAAGCTGTATTCTAAGTACTTTTTTCCTTAACCCAATTAAATATTTTTAAAAAGGACTTTAGAAGGTCCACATTATCTAAGAATATTTAAAACCAAAAACTCACAAGGAGAATTTTGTTGAACTTAAAACAAGGCCTGAAATTGCAGAGTAAATAGTGAGGAAATGGTCTAACCGTAACTTGAAAAATAAAGAAAAATTTCAAAAAGTATCTTCAGCTGTTAACTGCCAAGCCCACAAGTCTCAATTTTGTCATAAATATTAACTTTTAGGGGCTTCATAAAATGCCATATCTTTTACAAAAACCTGAAATTTCATTTTCCAATTATTTGTATTGAACTTCCATTGAATTATCAAATATGTGCAACAGAGGACATCATCTAGAGATTGAGAAGGACAATGACAATGCTAACCTAAGAGGACTGTTTGAGTAAGAATTAGTGAATGTTTTGTGTTATACTAATTTTAGCTATTCTGTACATCCTAACGGCAGCGATCTTGATAATGAGAACTCCCAACCCATAACCACACCTGGGTAAAAATAAATAATAATATTAATAAAATAAAATAGAGAGAGAGAGAACAAAGTCAGAGAGGTGACATAAAATGAAAGTGAATACTTTTAGTCCCAGTTCAACTGGCAAGCCAAAATTCACATTAACTATTTATGACTTTAGTTATTCAGCTAGATTATCACCATAAATCTACATAATATGCTTATACATCTATTTGTTGTCCCTCTTTATTGAAATATAATATGGTGTAAGTTTAAAGTGTACAATGTGATATCATACACGCATACACTGCCAAAATGATTACCACAATAAGGTTAGTTAACCCCTCCCCATCACCTAACATAATTACTTTTTTCATGGTGAAAACATTTAACATCTACTATCTTAGCAACTTTAAAGGATATAATACCATATTATTACAATATTATTAACTACAGTCACAATGCCATATATTAAAACCTCAAAACTTACTCATCTTATAACTGGAAGTTTGTACCCACTGACCAGCATCTCCCCATTTCCCCCACCCCCAGCCCCTGGAAACCATCATTCTACTCTGTTTCTATGACATCTGCTTTTTTAAAGATTTTATTCTTCCTTTTTCTCCCTAAAGCCACCCGGTACATAGCTGTATATTTTTAGTCGTGGGTCCTTCTAGTTGTAGCATGTGGGACGCGGCTTAGCATGACCCAACGAGCGGTACCATGTCCACACCCAGGATCCGAACTGGCAAAACCCTGGCCACTGAAGGGAAGCACGTGAACTTAACCACTGGGCCACAGGGCTGGCCCCACATCTGCTTTTTTTAGACTCCACATATAAGTTAGATCATACAGTATTCGTCTTTCTCTATCTCAGTTATTTCACTTAGCATAATGCCCTCAATATCCAACTTAATTGTCCCAAATGGCAGAATTTCCTTCTATTTTATGGCTGAATAATATTCCACTGTTATTCCATTATTCCACCACATTTTCTTTATCCATTCATTCATCCAGAGACACACAGGTTCTTTAAATGTCTTGGCTATTGTCAATAACGCCACAATGAACACGCAGATCTCTCTTCAGGACAGTGATTTCATTCCCTTCGGATATAAACCCAGAAGTACGATTGCTGGATCATATGGTAGCTCTATTTTTTATTTTTTGAGGAACATCCACACTGTTTTCCATAGTGCCCGTACCAATTTTCATTCTCACCAACAGCACACAAGGATTCCCTTTCCTCCACATCTTGGATAAAGTTATCCTGAATCATCCAACTCCTCTTATCCTGTTGTCTAGGGCAAATGCCTCCACTCTTCTAGATACACCCCTCTTGACTCTTGCTCTTTTTGAGGCTCCCGGCTTGAAGTCTTTCCAGAGTTCTACCATGAAGGATGATTCCAACCTCTCCTGCAGCATTCACCCATGAGTGCTAGACGATAATTTACTCCTCCCTAGATTTTAGTTATTAAGATTAGGATTCCAGTTTGTAGAAACTCATTAAAATCTCTAGTCCCTTTCAACATTTTTATAGACTTCTTCCTTTTTCCAAACATTTGCTACCATTTCATTAAAATTTGGAAGAAAGGAGGAAAAGACGTAAGTAGTAAATGACCATGCCCAGTCTACCATCTACAACACTCTTGAATGTTTTTTTTCTCTTTTTAACAGACAACTTATTGCCAGATGACACCTTCTCTGTATTGAGATCTGTACTTCAGATGCAGACTTACCCAATAATCAATGTCTTTGATCAGTCTATAATCAGACTTTGATGTGTCACAGTAGTTCATGTTTATATGCAAGAAAACAATGAACTTGTTTTTAATTTTCCATACAACATAATCAATGATTATATTTCCATTTCTAATTAAAAACTACTAAAACCACATGAAAACAGAACATCAACTGTTCTTTATCTAATCACTACTTTATATACCTTAGGGGGAAAAAAAGGAGTGAGAGAATTAAAATGAATTCTTTCTAGATATCTAAATAAAACCAAATTAAAGTCTAAAGATTTAGTTCTAAATCTAAGGAAACTTGCTGCCTTCATAGCAACCAAGTTTTCCAAAGATATACCCTTCATGGAAACACAGATAACAATTTTCCATGCTGTAAAGACTTCACAGACATGATCATAATCATAGTCACAACAACATGACAAAAACAATAATAAAAGCAAACATTACTGAGATCTCACTACTCCATAGTAAGTCTTTTATGTGTATTATCTTATTTAATTTTCACACTACTCTATGAGATGGATACTATTATAATCCCCACTTCACAGCTGAGAAAATAGAGGCACAGAAGTAAAATGATTTGACCAAGATCACCATACAACCAGTAAGTAAGCAGCAGTGGCTGGAAAGCCTTTCTTAGCGACAAAAACAAAGCATGGAAGTAGTACTGAAAAGTACTAAAAAAGATCTCAGGGTTCCCAGCCTAATAAACCAGGGGCCAAGGAGTCAAACAACATGGCCACTAACTAGTATGAAAACCGATACCAGAATTTCAGTCTCCAGATTCCATACCAGTTTGCTTTCCACTCTTTCTCATTTTCTGTCTCTTGACCTGTACCAGATTACTGCCACACTTTCAGGGACAAAAAGACAACTTAACATTTAGTACGATAAGCCAGATTCCTGTCACAAGTGTTTGGTTTTATGGAATAGAGATAAATCGTTAAAAAAATATTTATCAAACTATTATTCCAATTAACCATCTAAGAAAAATATAATTGGAGAGGTAATATAATAAATACCAGAGATGAAAGATTCAGGTCCATGTGACCAAAGCACATTTTAGAGTAAACACCTTTTTCTTGCCTTTTCACTTCCCTTTTTTTCTCTTTTTCTATAAATGAATAGTTCCTCACAAACACAAATACAAGATCCAGTTTCAGGAAAATTAGTCCTTACCTGCTTCCTGTAACTTTTTCAACAAAATGGAAATAAGAAAATCCACTAGAGGTCTTTCACCAAATGGCATTTATAAGCTGGGCCAGGACTTTCCATCCTCTCCTTTGCTAATTGTTATTAGAGGTGTAAAGGGCATGCCTTAGAGACATATTCCAAACGAGCTATTTTTCTGCTACACAGTAAACCCATTTATATCTCTTTAAGAATTTCTTCATTGGACTGCTTACTTTATTGAACAATTATGGTGTATCTTATGCCAAAGTGCAAAAAGTTCCAGAATCTATACCTTTTAGGATACAGCTAGACATAATTTATCCAATAATAAATCATTTGTGATAAGCAATACAATTAATTGTTAGCCTAAGCTCATGTTATGTTTATGAAAGTCTGCTGAGAGGTAGCACTAAATAGTACAAGATTTTACTGGTAGAAAAACAATCATAGACCCTCTTATGACCTGCCATTCAGCCATATAATCCAACAAATGATGGGAAACCTACTTCTTTTGCTTCAAAAAATTTAAAATATGATGTATTACTTTAAAATTAAGATATTTAAGCCCTTAAATTAGTAAATGTGTTTTTGCCACTTACCTGCAAATTCTCTTTAAGGGTGACTTTAGTATTTTAACCAATTTACACAAATGATTCAAAGATGATATTTAACCTTGTAATTAAATTTGTATTTCACAATAGGAATGAGCACAATATATATTACATTAAGAAAGTCATACTTCTTTGCTTCTGTTTTTAAAAACTCCCAAATATTATGGTAAATCATATTTCTGGATATCAAAATAAAAGTAACATAAAATCATAAAAACCTGGTTGAACACGGTTAGACGACCAAGGAGCAACAAAATATAGTAAAGTAATAAAAGAAGTTTTCTGAGGACTTAAATTGTTGGCTAAATGAATATAAATTAAATAAGTTATTTTTCCTTTGGATTTAAACATTCAGCACACTTGAATCATTTAATTCCTAGAAACAGAATTAATGTTTACCGTCTAGACCTAAGTGACATAAAATGATTTAACATGGAAGTGTACTGAGTGAACGTCCCAAACTGCTGCCTGAAGCTGTCACAGTAGTGCTAAATTTTTTTAAATACTGCCATTACATTCCAGACCTCCGGATTTAACCTTAATTAAAAGACCACAAATGAAAACAATCATGTTCTGTACTGGAACTATTGCCACTTTTAAGGATTGTTTCTTAATAGCCATTTAAAAAGTCTCATGTTCTAGAAGGTCATTACTCAATAATATTTAGGTAGGATACAGTAGCCTAGAAAAAGCAGTAAACCCAGCATTAAAGCCTGAGTTTTCAATATTACCTTATCTTATACGATCAATATGAAGTCAGAGACGTCATATATCCTCACATACCCCATCTGCAAACTCTATAAATGAGATCATAAAAGCTATCATGCCTATTTAACAGGATGGTTTGGGTATGTTAAATGCAAAAATGTATGGGAAAAGCCTTTATTAAAGCAATAGATAAACATGAGCTATTATTAACTATGCAGGTATTATTCACTGAATACAAAACATTCTGGTTATTACTACAGGAAATTATAAAGACAGAAGAAGACAACGATAAAATCCCAGACTCTGAAGAGCTTATTTCAGAAAAGAAAAAAGAAAAGCAAACAAAAATACTGGAAAACCATATATTAAATATCTGAAAGGTAAAAAAAAAAAAAAAATACACTGAATTTATTATTTCCCTTTAAATTCACAACAAAAAAAAAATATGCCCTCATAAATATTTCTTGTCTTATTTAAGGCAAGCAGCGGGGGGGGGGGGAGGAATAAACTCAGTGTTTTCTCTCTGCTTTGCTGGGAGTGCTGCTTCCTAGTGCTCACCTACATACACTCTATAGCCATGAGAAGAAAAACAGTATTTCCAGACTTAATTAACAAGGCTGTATTTAGTCTAGATGGAGTGAAAGAATGCAGAACTAGAAAAGTAAACACCTAGATTTAAGTAAATAAGGCATCTACGGCAGGCCCAACTCCCAGAACCTACTTTCACATCAGTTTTTAGGCAGAAAATTTGGGAAACTAATCATACATTATCAAAATGACTATGCGGTGCTAATAACCTAAACATTATTCCCTCTTTGGAACAATGTCTGTAATTTTAAAATGTATGCCACTTTTTTATTCATCCTTAATTACCCATTTATCATAATATATATATATATATATACATATAGCTTAAAAAGCAGTCAAAAATAGAGCTCTATGTACAATCAAATATTTCTTTAAGTTACTCAACTTTCCCTGCTTATTAGAATGATTCATTATCACAATAAAAAAACGCTAGGTTTAATGGCTTCTTATTCCTCTTGGACCATATTAATTAATCTTCATAATAATCACCAAAAAATGATATATTAATTATTCCATTTGACATATGAGGAAACTGAGACAAAA
This sequence comes from Equus caballus, assembly GCF_041296265.1. Classification (NCBI taxonomy): domain Eukaryota; kingdom Metazoa; phylum Chordata; class Mammalia; order Perissodactyla; family Equidae; genus Equus; species Equus caballus. The sequence goes on from NC_091690.1 coordinate 61,178,679, forward strand.
GCTAGTAAATGGTGAGCCAGGATTCAAACTGCTAAGTGCCAGTAGCACTCACTCAGTCATGAGAATCAGCAGGATCTCCAGACACTGCCAACATCCCTGGGAGCACAAAATCCCTCCTCCTGATTGAAAACCACTGATCTAGCTTCATGAGTGTTTTAATGAAAAATGGATGTTGAATTTTGTCGAAAGTTTATACTGATTTTGAGATGATTATTTTTTTTAAGTTTGCTAATATGATGAATTACATTAATTGATTTCTGAATGTTAAACCAAACTTGAATTCATGGACTAAACCTTACTTGGTCGTTATATATTATTCTTTTAATATAACACTGGATTTGATTTGCTGAAATTTCATTAGGAATATTTTATCTATAGTGGCGAGGCATACTGGGTCTACAGTTTGCTTTTCTTGTAACGTCTTTGTCTTGTTTTGATATCAAAATTATGCTGGCCTCATAGAACAAATTTGGAAGGAATCGCTTCTCTTCAACTTTGCAATATAGTTTGAGTAAAACTGGTGTTATTTCTTCTTTAAACATTTATTAGAGCACACCAGTGAAGATACCTAGGCCTGGAATTTTCTTTGGGCAAAAGTTTTTAATTACAAATCCAGTTTCTTCAATAAATACAGGGCTGATCAGGCTATCTGTTTCTTCTTGAGGGAATTTTGGTGGTTTCTATCTTTCAAGAATTTCATCTAAGTTGTCAAATATATGAACATAAACTTGTCCAAAATATCAAGTTATTATACTTTTTATATCTGTATAGCCTGTATTGATATCACTCTCTCATTCCTGATATTGGTAATTTGTATCTTCTCTCTTTTTTCCTTGATCAGTTTGGCTAGAGGTTTATCAATTTTATTCACTTTCTCAAGGAACTAGCTTTAGGTATATTGATTTTTTTCTTTGGGTTTAATTTTTCTTCACTTATTTTCACTTTACTATTTATAATTCCTTGCTTTGGTTTGCTTTGGGTTTAAGTGCCGTCTTTTTCTAGTTTCTTAAGGTGGAAACTCAAGTCATTGATTTGACACCTTTCTTCTTTTTCTAAACAGGTATTTAGTGCTATAAATGTCCCTCTAAGTATGCAGTAAATATATCCCACAAGTTTTGTTACGTTGTGTTTGCTTTTTCATTCATCAAAGTACTTCCTAGTTTCTATTTTGACATCTTCTAAAGTATGTTAGTTTTCAAATATTTGGGATTTTCCAGATATCTTCTGGTTACCCATTTCTAATGTAATTCCACTGTGGCCAAACAATAAATTGAATGACTGGAATCCTTTGAGACTTGTTTTGGAGCTCAGAATACATCAATCTTCAGGGCAGTTGAAAACAACGTGCGTTCTGCTGCTGTTGTGAAGAGTACTCTACGAATGTCAATTATGCCAAGTTAGTTAATGGTGTCGTTCAAGGATTGTGTATCCTTAATGATCTCCTTTTCATCTTCTCTACCAGTTACTGAGAAAAGGATGTTGTAATCTCCAAGTGTAATTGTAAATTTGTATATTTCTCATTGCAGTTCTGTCGGTTTTTGCTTTATTTATTTTGAAGCTGTTATTAGGTGAACAAACATTTAGGAACTTTTATGTCCTCTTAATTCCCTTAACTCTTTACTGTTATGAAAGGAGGCTCTTTTTCTCAGTAATATGCTTTGCTCTAAAATCTACTGTCTAATGTTAACATAGACACTCCAGCTTATTTCTGATTAAAGAGAGCATGATATATCTTTTTCTAACCTTTTGCTTTTAATCTGTTTTAGTTTACTCTTAATTTATTTGTCACTTTACTTTTAAAGTGGCTTCTTTTAGGTTAGAGTTGATTTGACATTTATAACATAAATCTTAAAATTATCATGGTCTACCTTCAAGTGATATGCAATATCCCATAGTGTATAAAAATCTTACATTACACTTCCATCTCTTCCCTCTTAAACTTTGTTATTGTTGTTGTACACTTGACTTTTACATATGTTACAACCCTCACAAACTACACTGCTATTATTTTTGCAATTAATTACACTTTCAAAGGGATACAATTAAGAAAAGTATCTTTTATGTTTACCCATGTAGTTACCATTTCCACTGTTCATCATTTCTTTGTGTAAACCTGGATTTCCAACTGCTATCATTTTCCTGAAAACTTTTTGACAAACTTTAACATTTCCTCTACTACAAGTTTGCTGTTGATGAATTCTTTCAGCTTTTGTATGTCTGGAAAAGTCTTTATTTCACCTGTTTTTTAAAGACATTTTGCTGGGTATACAATTCTAGGTTGACAGTTCTTTTTCCTCAGTACTTTAAAGATGTTGCTTAACTGTCTTCTGGTTTGTATTATTCCCAAAGCGAAATCTGCTGTCATCATAATCTTTCTTCCTCGGTATAAAATGTTTCTCTTTTCTCTGGCTGCTTTTTTCTCTTTATCACTGGCTTAATTGACTATGATATGATTAGTTTCCTTCATGTTCCTTGTGCTTGAGGTTCATTAAACTTCTTGGATATTAAAAGTTTAGAGTTTTCATCAAGTTTGAGACATTTTCAGCCATTATTCCTCCAAATGCTTTTTCTGAACTTCCCTCTTTTAGAGACTCCAATTGTATGCACATTGGGTCAAGTCAAGCTGTCCCGTTAGATCACTAACATTCTGTTTGTATTTTTCATTTTCTCTTGGTGTTTCAATTTGGATAGTTTTTATTTCTGTGCCTTCAGGTTCACGAATGTTTTCTTCTGCAAGGTCTGACAACCAATAATCCTGTGTATTTTTCATCTCAGACATTATAGCTTTCGTCTCCAGAAGTTTAATTTGAGTCTTTTTTATATCTTCCATATCTCTGCTTAATGTGTTCAATATTTGCCGTAGCTTCTTGAGAATATGGAGTACAGTAATAATTGCTGTTTTGATGTCCTTGTCTACTAATTCTACCATTGGTATCATTTCTGAGTTGGTTTCAAATGACTGATTTTTCTCATCTATGGGTCATATTTTCCTGAGTCTTTTCATGCCTGGTAATTTGTTATTATATGCCAAACATGAATTTTACCTTGTTGAGTGCTGTATATTTTTGTATTGGGCAACATTCACATCCTTTCATGTCTTGCTTTTTTTTTTTTTTCCAGTTGGGGTCAGAGTAGTGTTTAATCTAGGGCTAATTCTGTCCTACACTGAGGTAAAAATCCTTCCCAGTACTCTTCCCAATGCCCCATGAATTATGAAATTTTCTATTCTCATAGTGGGAACAGCTACTCCTAGCCCTGCATGAGATCATAAGATCTTTCCCTCTAATGGGTTTGGCTAGCTCTCTCTCCAGCCTCAGGCAGATTCCTCACATGCATGCACTGATCAGAACTCAGGTGACTACTCACTGGGACCCTCTGCATATCTCTGGAGCTCTCTACCTCTCTCCTGTCCTACCTGCAAACTCTAGCCACCTTGTCTCCTTGAACTCCTAGTTGTCTCATCATCTCTGGTATACAACCAGGTTCTGCCTCAGTTCTACATCCCTGCTCCATGGCCTACAAATGCTTTCCAGGTAGTAAGCCAAAGCAATCACAGGGCTCATCTCACTAGTTTCCAAACTTTCAGGGATCACTGTCCTTCACTGCTTAATGTACAATGTCTTGAAAACTGTTGTTTCATTTATTTTGTCTGGTTTTCTTGTTGTTTCAGGCAGAAGGGTAAATCTGTTCACTGCCACTCCAATGTGGCCTGAATTAGAAATCATCTTTTATTTCAAACATAGTAAACACACTCGTTTAATATCATTTTCAGACAATTCAAATACATATAGTCTCTGTAGGTCTGTTTCTGTTGTTTATTGTTTCTGCCAGATTTTGATCCTGGTGCCTTGTTTCCTTATGTGCTTCACTACTTCTGAGTACTATACAAAAATTATATGTGAAAAAGACTTCTGCTTCCAGGAAGATCAGATATACATATTTTCCCTATTCCCCGCTAATTACAACTAAAAACCCTAAATATTATAGATAAAACAAACATCAAAAGACTGAAAGGCAGAAAGAAAAAGGGAGACCATCCAGAGATCTTGAGATCCAGAAAATGATGTGGTGGTGAGTACCTAGGTTTTCTTTTTGCCTATACCTTCCAGTCTTGAAGTTGAAGAAGCCTACAAACCAGAAATGCTCACAGGCACAGACAGAAACCTGCTCTGTCTTGCTAAAGGGTCAGGAAAAGGGCAGCCTATCAAAACAGCAATTTTCAGACAATAACCACTCTACCCCAGCCAAACACCACAGAAAAAGAGTGTGGCCCAACGCCCACCAACAATGTCCAAGTGGAGAGCCTCATGAGGCTGTAACAAGGCACCCTAACACCTACAATGGAGAGAAGTCAGAGGAGAAAGTCAAGTAGAAAGCTGAGACTTTCATCCCCAACAGGTGATAACTAGGCCTCTGCTCCCCCTCCCCCTACCAGGGGTGTCAGTAGAGACCACGCCCGCCCAGCAGTAAAGAGGAGCCACACCATCCTTCAAGTGACGACAAAAGCCAAATGCTTATTATGTGGGTTGTTTTTGTATTTTGTAGTTTCCTTTCTTATATAGTACTTTCCTATATCTCTTTTATTTATATTTCTTTGTAAAATTCTACTTCTTCATATCTGTCTCTCTTTGTTTTTAATGATTTTCCTTTATATTTGTCTCTTTCAATTTTTTAATCTATATTTTATATTATCTTTACAAAGCAAACAGAAAACAAAGGTGTATAAAGACTAGTTATGATAATAATCCATGCCCAAAGAGCCATCACACCCTCTGATCTAACTGACCCTGTAGTCGTCCTTCAAGCCATTTATAGCAAAGTCCCTACTAGTTTCAAAGCTCAACCTCTAACCCTAAAATCTCTAGGATGAATAATCAAATCCTTCAGATAGAAACACAGGACAAAGAAGCACAAGACAAAATTCTCTACTAAAGTAACAATAAATCTACCTGCAATGAACTACTAGAATAAGGATATTTTCTCACATTCCAAGCCATTCATTCTGTCTTTCTATCAGAAAGTACATGATCTAAAAATCCATCTTCTTAGCTTTTATCCATCCACACCCAGAGAAATTCATGAAACAGTCATGTACTAAGATGTTCATCACCACAGTGTTTGTGAGCTGAGGAGCTGGGAGAAATCTGGATATCCATTGCCGGAAGAATGAACAAGTAAAATGTGGATGAAATATTCTAAAATTAGGTAGTGGTGACAGTTGCACAACTCTGTGAATATACTAAAAACCACTGGATTATAAACTTTTAAAGAGGTAAATTTTATGGCAGGTGATTTATATCTCAATGAAAGTATTAGAAAGCAATATGTAGGGGATGGATATTTTAGCACACAATGCAGCAGGCAGAAGCAATACACATAGGTCTTGAAAACAAGGTGTCAAGTTCAAAGTAAAAACAATACGGACAGATCTTGAAAACATGGTATTAAATTATCCAATAAAAGAAAATAAGAAGGAGTATCTCTAATATTTCCCCTTTTCACGCTCACAAGCTTGGCTGCAGTATCTGGGAAAATCTCCCTCTACGTAGGTCTATCTTTGTGATCAAGCGAGCCATGGAAACTTTACGGAACCTATTCCTCCTGGATAGCAAAGTATCTCACTTCCTACAAAATGAAGATAAGAGCTCAACATTGCCTAACGTTATATTGGGTACCAGAAACACATTCCTCAATGTGACTGAAAGAGTCAAAGGAAGAACAGAGAGAGGAATGTCATCCCCAGTCCTGGTACTTCTAAGAAAGCTTCCAACAAAGGAATCTATTAGTTCAGGACCTCAGCTGAGGCAGATCCACTTACTCCTTTGTTTACCTTCCTGTGGGAAAACAATGTCATTCAGCTGGCTTAAAGGACTCAGGTCTCGGGGCTAATGGAAAGCGGGCTGATGGGGAAAAGAAGAAAAGGTATTATGTTCACCAACTTAGAAGAGAAGGATCATTCTCTCTCATCTTTGCCATTTCAGGAGTATTTGCTCCCAATCTACATTCATTCAATAATTATTTATTGAGCATATATTATATGCTAGGCACTGTTTGTAGGTACTAGGGATATGACAGTGAATAAGCAAGAGTCCTTGCCTTTAAGCAGCTTATACACAGTGAGGGAGGAAAAACAATTTAACAAGCAAATAAGAAAATTTCAGTACTTCTAAGGACCATGAGAAAGAAAAGATTACGAGGTAGAGAGTAGAGCAGGGAGGGGAAGCTGCTGTAACTCCAACAGTAAGGAAGGGCCCTCTTGGGAGGTGACGATGAGCTGAAAACTATCTAAGGAGAAAATGCTAGCCAAGAAAAATCTAAGGAAAAAAAGATTTCCAAGCAAAAAGAAAAGCAAGTGCAAAGGTTGTAAAGGAATAACTAGCTTTCAAGTGTTCAACAGACAGAGAGCAAGCCAGTGTAAAGAATAAGAAAGAGTAAATGAAGCCAGACAGGTGGCAGCTGCCAGACAGAGCCTTGGAAGCCACAGTGAAGCATCTCAATTTTACTTGGGGTGCAGTGGGAAGGGAAGGTTTTTCTGAGTTTTAAGCAGAAGATTGACATGCTCTGATTTGTGTTTCCAATCACTCTGACTGCCATGTGGAAGACAGACTATGGGAAGACAAGAGTGGGAAAATGTAAACCAGTTAGGGCAGACAGCTCAGGCAAGAGATGTTAGGACTCAGACTCTGGTTATAACCGTGGAGGTGGGGAGTCACTGTAAGACGCAGAATCTATTTTAGAAGTAGATTAAGATTTCCTGATGGACTGTACTAGGAGTATAAGAAGAATAGCTAAAACTCCTAAGTTTCTGGCCTAAGTAACTAGATGGATGGCTGATGTTATTTGCTGCAAAGGGAAGGGGTAGAGGAGCAAATTTGAAAGATTGTGTTTATAATTGTTTTTGAATTTGATACTTTCAGTTTATTTCTTTCAAGTTCATGTGCCAAATTTCTTCAACTAGTTTACCATCCATTTTGTATTTCTTTTGTATCCTCATATGCCCAGCACAGCTGTGATATATAATAAATACCTGCTGAATCTAATTAAATTGAAGTGGCCTTACAAGAAAACATACAAATCAAGATTTTCAAAACTTATGTTTGAAAAATCAAATACAGATGTTTCAAGACACTGCACGTTTAAAATTAAAAAACAAATGATACAGACAAGCATACTAGATATATGTTTACAATTTTAAAATGCATGCATTGTCGAACACTTGGTGGCATAAATGAAATTGAAGAGAAGTTTTCAAAAAGACTTAAATAGAAAGATTTTTAAATGTCATAAATTATAATTAAACTAAACATAAATGAACCACACTGGACATTACATTTTAAATAACTGATGGCAGCATATGCTGAATTTTGAAAGACTGGAATCCTCAGTCATTGTCACAACCAACATAATAAAGGGAAATCGTGTGAACACAAACTTTTGTGAGTTCTCTCTTAAGTCATACTGTGGCAGAGTTGAATCCTAGCAGCTGGTGTTCTTATGAGTAACTGGTTCTGGCATATTATCCCCAGGAAAATGTTTCTACCATTTTATAGCCATATCTTCAGCAGAAGCCAGAGAAAATATTTAATTCTTTACATCATACCTTTTCTATATACTTTTTATACATTTTGCCCTTAACAACCAATTCTCTCTCAATTCTGAAAATCCAGGGCCAGTCCCGGTGGCCTAGTGGTTAAGTTTGGTGTGCTCCACTTCAGCAGCCCAAGTTCAATTCCCGGACATGGACCTACACTGCTCTGTTAGTGGCTATGCTATACTGGTGGCCCACATACTAAAAAACAGTGGAAGACTAGCACGGATGTTAGCTCAGGGCAAATCTTCCTTAGCCAAAAAAATAAAAAATAAATAAATAAAAATCTAAAAAACTATACTATTTTAAAAACTGCACACTTTTCCTTCCAAAATATGCTAACATAAAACAAGAAAACAACATTTTCAGATGGATATTAATTCAATTGCCTTAAGTTTGTAAATTTTTTTTCCTGGTGAGGAAGATTGGCCCTGAGTGAACATCTGTTTCCACTCTTCCTCTATTTGCTTGAGGAAGGTTGTTGCTGAGCTAACTTCTGTGCCAATCTTCCTCTATTTTATGTGGGATGCTGCCACAGCGTGGCTTGACAAGCAGTGCTGGGTCCACATCCATAATCCAAATCTGCGAACCCCAGGCAGCCAAAGCAGAGAGCACAAAGTTAACTACTATGCCACCAGGCCAGCACCAAGTTTCTAATTTTTAAAACGGCTAATCATTAAGGCTATAAACTACTGTTCTGATAACCAAGACTTACTGGGGCTTACTGACAGATATCATGAGTAATAAGAGTAACTATAAAGGAGCCCAAAGGAAGATCTTTTTACAGTAACAAAAGCATTAATAGAGATGCCCCTTATTCAGAGTACTATTTAGTTCTTTACCTGCTCCCTACAACACTAACACACACAGCAAAATTTATATTCACAATTACATAGTACAAACGCTGTACTGTTTGTTTTGAGACAACTTTAACAGCCAAAACTAACAAAATGCTATTATTATTAACCAAATTGTCATTATTTCATTGTCTCCCAACATTTTGAGTGGGGCTGTGCATATATGTGTATGTATAAAACCAACCCATTGTAGTAAAGATATAACCATACTAAGTGAAAAGGTCGGAGTACACCCTCCAAAAAATGACTATTTAATAGCATGAGTAATAAAAACTGCATTGCATAGACACAAAAGATGTCACAAAATGATGTGCCCCCAATTATTTAAAAAATGGGTATGTAATGTGAAATGTGAATGTGCATCTATGTTTATATATTTATGTATGTACGCTGGAGAAGGAAGAGAATTAAAAAACAAACACTAAAATGTTAGTAATTACTACATAGTAAAATTACAGATGATTTTTACTTTCTTCTTTTTTTCCAGATTGGCACCTGAGCTAACAACTGTTACTAATCTTCTTTTTGTTTTTTTCTGCTTTTTTTCCCCAATTCCCCCCAGTACCTAGTTGTATATTTAGTTGTGGGCCCTTCTAGTTGTGGCATGTAGGACGCCCCCTCACCATGGCTTGATGAGCAGTGCCACGTCCGTGCCCAGGATCCAAACTGGCGAAACCCTGGGCCACCAACATGGAGCACGAAAACTTAACCACTTGGCCCCAGGGCCGGCCCCCCTACTTTCTTCTTTATGCTTCTGTGCAACCCAAATCTTAACATGTACTTAAATACAATAAATAATTTTTTAAAATAAAACCTTCCATCATTTAGAAATTTTGTTGTTGACATTATGAGCCAACAATTTCAACTTAGTTTAATAAGCAATATAATCAACTTATAGACCAAAGTTATTTCTTAAGGCTAAATTTAGTCTCTCTGAAAATACTTAAATTCTTACCTATTCTGCACCAACCATCTGCTTACTATAGTAATAGTTATATAGTTAATAGTATAAATAAAAGGCTCTATTTTGATAAAGACAAAACTTATGAGATTATCATTAGTATCCAGAATATATCACATACAAATTCCATTTCCTTTAAATATAGTCAAAATCTATGTGTAAAGTCTTTTTTTTTTTTTTTTTGAGTAAGATTAGCCCTGAGCTAACACCTGCTGCCAATCCTCCTCTTTTAGCTGAGGGAGACTGGTCTTAAGCTAACATCCACACCCATCTTCCTCTACTTTATATGTGGGACGCCTGCCACAGTATGCCTTGCCAAGCAGTGCACAGGTCCACACCCAGGATCCAAACCGGTGAACCCCGGGTCACCAAAGCAGAATGTGCGAACTTAATCACTGTGCCACCAGGCCAGCCCCTAAGTGTAAAGACTTTGATCTCATTAAATTTTTGAATTATAGACCCTTCATAACTAGTTGAAAAAGATAAAAGACTAATTCATATTTTGCATTTTCTGAAAAACTTTTCTAATACTGAAATTTATTAATCTGGACACAAAAAGTACAAATCTACTTAACAGATAAATGTTATCTACCCCCCCAAAAAAAGTTTTCCATTTAGAAAGAACTAGATCCAAAGGTTATTCTAGATTGGGAACACTATGGTAAACAACATGGTACAGCCACTCTGGAAAGCAATTGAACAGTTTCTTTAAAAACTAAACATGCAATTACCATACAACTCGGCAATTGAAGTCCTAGGCATTTATCCTAGAGGAATGAAAACTCATGTTCACACAAAAACCTCACATAAATATTTATAGCAGCTTTATTTGTAATAGCCAAAAACCAAAACAAGCCAGATGTCCTTCAATGGGTGAATGGTTAAACAAACCAGTATAACCACACCACTGACTACTACTCAGCTGTAAAAAGAAATGAACTAGTGATAGGTGCAACAACTGGAATGACTCTCCAGAGAATGATGCTGAATGAAAACAACTAATCACACATACTATATATATACTATATGATTCTATTTATATAACATTCTTGAAGTTATAGTCTATAGAAATTATAGAATTATAGAAATAAAACATGGATTAGTGGCTGCCAGAGGTTAAGGAGTGGAAGGATTAAGGGTAAGAGGGAAGTGGCTATAGCTACAAAAGGGCAGCATGAGGGATCCTCGTGGTGAAAGAAATGTTCTCCGTCTTGACTACAAGTAATATCAACGTAAATATCATAATTTGAACACTACTATAGTTTTGTAAGATATTACTACTGGGGGAAACTGGGTAGAGAGTCCCCATTATTTCTTACAACTGTATATGAATCTACGATTATTTCAAAATAAAAGGTTTAATTTAAGAAAATACAGCATTTTAAGGGTATTCTCCAACATTTATTGTATCAACCAAAGTCAAAGATCTCCCCTCCAGAAATTTACAGTCTAAACCAGGCAACACAAAAAAAGTTTATGAAAGCTTCCTTAGAATTTAAAGTTAAGTGTATACATACACACAGTAATTGAGTATTAAAGTCTACACCATGTGGTAGTATAGAAAAGCATATACATGGCTCAAAGAAAAAAAAAATGCATTGAAACTCAAATTCCCTTCCAGTACACTAGTGTAATATTTTTAAATTTTTTTTAAAAAATAAGAAAGGAGAGCAGCACCCAGAATAGTTTGGTGCTGCTATTATGGTTCCCACAGCACCCTATAATTTATCTTTCAGTCATTTTCAGACATTATTATTTCTACTGTGCCTCTCCACTACACAGCAAAATCCACACATACAAGGACTGTCTCCATCTTACCCACCAGCATATGGCATGGTAACTGACAAGTGGGAAATACAGAGCAAAAATAAAACATTTTACAACTGAAATGAGCTGCTAAGTAAAACTGAACTACACTCCCCTGTTACAGAATTCAAGAATCTATCCTTAAGTAAATAAATAATTATTTATCTTTTTTTGGTTGAATTTTTCAATGTTGCCTATCAATTTTATTAAACAACTTTAAAAGATTTTAATATAAACGTCCTTAAAATACAAACTTGGCAATGAAAATTACATAACCTTGATTATATATTTATTGTGAAGGATATCAGACTAGATAACATACTTCATTGTTATACACTTAGAAATTTAGAAGCCTAGCTAATTGTCTTAGTCTTTGGTGATAAAACCAATGCTGTTCTGATGTCCCAGAAGAATGTACATCATAAAGCTCATCCTTAAATCATTTTCCCCACAAGAAATGGCAATAGAAGTAGAGTATGAAATGAAATTAAAGATGTATATATATAGAGAGAGAGAAATATATCCTATCAAAGAGGAAGATCTAAGCTTAAAGAAAAAAAGTCATGAAAGGGCACAGGGCAGTGAACCACTTTCCTCCTGAAATAAGTGAAATTCAGACATCTGTGACAGGAATAAACCAGATGGCATCAAGGGTCTTTAAAATATTTAAGTCTATCCTTTAAAACAAAGACAGAAAATACTGTCAAATTTAAGTAGCTTTCCTTTATTTTTTAAGGGAACTTGATTAAAAAGAAAAAGAGAGAAAAAAGCACACAGAAAAATCTTAAAAGCAAACAAAAGAATTACTTACCAAGTTGGCCATATAAATTGTGAGCAGCCCTCTCCTGCAAATAATTTTAAAAAGAGATACAGTGAGATTAAGCATCAATTCGACTTAATAATCACTTTATCATTTTTTTCAGAAATACATCTAAAGAGTTATCAGGAGTTAAGAAAAAGGGGATTATGCTGAACTAAGTTTTCAGTACCCTAATAGTTCGATGTAAATAGATCCTACAAGTCATTCTGTTTAGTGGTCATTAATTAAAATTCTTTAAAATTACCATTGCCTAGTAATTGTTAACTAGACTTATTGTGGTGATCATTTCACAGTACATCCCAATATCAAATCATTATGTTGTACATCTGAAAGTAATATAATGTTATATGTCAATTATATCTCAATTAAAAAAATTACTATTGCCTTATCATTATTTATTAATAGGAAGAGTAGTACAATTTGCTATTAGTCTATGTTTATGCTAGAGAACTCCAAATTTAATAAAGAATCCTAATGAATTCATCTTGCCAAAAAGTCAAGGCCAGGATAATTGTTATAAAAAGAAAATTTATTCATTTATTTTTTTTTTTGAAAGGAAGATTAGCCCTGAGCTAACTGCGGCCAATCCTCCTCTTTTTTGCTGCGGAAGACTGGCCCTGAGCTATCATCTGTGCCCATCTTCCTCTACTTTATATGTGGGATGCCTACCACAGCATGGCCTGCCAAGCGGTGCCATGTCCACACCCAGGATCTGAACCGGCGAACCCCAGGCCGCCGAAGCGGAACGTGCGTACTTAACCTCTGAGCCACCAGGACGGCCCCTGAAAATTTATTTTAAAAAAATCAGGTCTTCTATTTGTTTCACATAAATGAAACTGTTCATGAAATGTCATTACAAATCATACTAAATCACCTTGGTTTCAACTTCATTGCTAAGTGAGAAGTCAGGTACTAAGTGAGCCTTCTAATACCAAAGGACAAACAAAAGTTCTGAAAACACTTTACAAGAAAATTGCATAGTTACCAAACTTATTTAATGAGAATTCAGGTAGAAACTCAAAGATAAGGATAATGTTATACCCTTAATCACTTTATTTAACTTATATTACATATGAGACCATGAATGAAGCACTTCCTATTCTCTAGGTAAGAAATCTTTAAAGTTTTAAGAGTTTAAGGGCAGAGTTCAAATAGAAAACGCTGAAAATTATAAAAACTTATTTGAACTTCAATTGTGAACATTTTTAGTACTCAAAGAAAAAAATACTTTGTATATAAAACAAGCACCAATATCAAATCACTTTCATTTAAATAGCATGCCAGGTCTTGATATTAACACTGTCAGTGAAACCTTCTTGATGTCAGATGCAGTCACACCTAGTCTTGATTGTTCATTAGATACAATGGCTTAATAAAGTTTTCAATATTACGAAAGCCACATGGAGGCAGCGCGATTTAACTGAACAACAGTGAAGTCAAGTTAGGAAATCAGGGTTCCAGGTAACTTTAATTCTCTGCTACTCTGTAATTTTGTCCTTAAAATGAGGGAACAATACTAACTTGTATTTTATTTTGTATTGTTAATGTAACTTGTATTTTAAACATAAGAACTATTTAATTAAAAAAATTTTGCATTTATCACCAATACATAAAACACAATCTTGGACCTAGTCTGGCTGAAAGGGGCAGGAGCTCTGGGGATACCCACTGAGCCACACCCCCAGGCAATGTCCCTCTTCCGCAGGTCCCGACGCACCTCAGCAACACAACAGAATTCTACTGTTCCTCTAAAACAGAATTTAAAAATTACTGATGAAATGATCTGTAAAATCCCTTTTAGTTCTTCTTTTCCATGATTTGCACATATGAATTGAAATTGTTCTTACTAATCCTTACCAATATTATCAGTTCCTACCAAATTTTAAATCAAAGATGTTCTAATAGTACTTATTTTAAATAAATTATATGCAGAAAAATTAGGGTAACATCAACATCCAAGAGTTACACATACACAGAAAAGTTAAATCCTTCTCAAGAGATACTTACTCTCTCCAAAAGCTGGTTACATATGAAGAAAAAATAATATTCTTAATTACAAAACCAAAATAAAAATATTTCTGTAATTTCAATGGTACTCCCTGATAATACATTTCATTATGAAGTGAACTAATATATGATGCTATCTTTAAAAATATTTGTTGCACTAATCTAATTCTGTCTCTAATATACAATTGTAATTCAGCTCCAGTTTCATCCCTAGCTTCCATCTATCTGATAATATAATTGTTTATCTTCAATTACCGGACAAAGATTATCTTGTTTACTCTTACGTTTTCACAAACCTGCAATAGTATCTGGCATCTAACAGGCACTAAATAAATGGCTGTGGAATTACTAGACAAGGTATTACTAGGAACTCAGCCTTAGAAAAAGGAACACATTACAGGGCCCGGCCCAGTGGCATAGTAGTTAAATTCGCATGCTCTGCTTCAGCGGCCCGGTGTTTATAGGTTCGGATCCTGGGCATGGACCTACACACCACTCACCAAGCCATGCTGTGGCAGCATCCCACATATAAAATAGAGGAAGACTGGCAACAGATGCTAGCTCAGGGACAATATTCCTCACCAAAAAAAGAAAAGGAACACATTACAGACATATAACATAGAAATATAATCACAAAGGGTAGCCACTAGACAAAGGGAGGGCCAATTAATGATACCAATTTATTAGCAAGCAAAGATGTGATCAGATGGGGCTGACCCAGTGGTGCAGTGGTTAAGTGCACACATTCTGCTTCTCGGCAGCCGGGGGTTTGCTGGTGTGGACATGGCACCAGTTGGCAAGCCATGCTGTGGTAGGCATCCCACATATAAAGTAAAGGAAGATGGGCACGGATGTTAGCTCGGGGCCAGGCTTCCTCAGCAAAAAGGAGCACTGGCGGTAGTTAGCTCAGGGCTAATCTTCCTCAAAAAAAAGAAAAAAGAGATGTGATCAGAGTATCTTATATTTGCATAAATGTTAACAATTTACAAGGTATAATCAATCTTTTGAAATCAGATTTTATCCTCTCAACAGCCCTAAGAAGTATAATGCAAATACTATTATCCTCACTCAAAAAAATCAAGAATCAGAGAAGTTAAGTGGTTTCCCTAAAAATATAAAAGTAGCAAAAAGACAAGCTGGAATTAGGAGTCAGTTCATCTGACATCAGTTTCAAGTTCTTTCCAATGTACTGCTTCTACAGCAGAAAATCTTTACGTTACTCAATTCTTTAAATCTGCAACTCACTGACTTGTTTAATATGGTGTCCTAACAGGCTTCTATGCTTTGAAGATGAACAAAGCCTTGACATACTCACCACCGGGAAAGGCAGAGGATGTATTATTACTAAATTATGTCCTATTCTGATCTCAAGTTTCGATTTATCATTCTCAAATAATGAGGAAGATCACCTCCTTACCAGCCTTATCTGAATTCCAACCCAGAGCTAACAGCCTCAAGAAGGAGAGGACAATCATCCGGGAAGGGCATGATGTGGTAGACTGCACAGCCAGACTTTCTGGTGGGTTAACCTGGTACAGCATCTTCAACCTCTGTTCCAGTGTCAACGTGGTAGGGGTAGAACATCAGAACAGTGATTTACTTCATCACTTCTCCAGAGATGTTCAGTATCACAAGAAACTGATACGTTAATTAAACGCCATTTTATTATTTAACACTCGACTATATCTAGCCTAAGTCTGACGACAAACAGGCCACTCCCTTCCTAGTGAGGAAATTCTCTCCGGAAACCAAGTTACAAATTAAAACATTACAACAACAGTGTTAGGGAAGGGAGAGGTGCCAGATAGAATTAAAGGTGGCCTAGGCCTATAGAGGAAGGGCTGGGGCCAAGAAGGACCATAACCTTTTTAATCCAAGGACATTCCGATACACAAATGCTCCCATTCTGCTGAGAAGCACTGGATTAGAAGGTTGGTGAAGCTCAAAGAATAAGCAATCTAAAGTTAGTCAAGTATTTCTTTCAACTCCAGATAAGCTTCTTCTTTTTTTTGATGGAGGAACAGGCGAATCTCTTAAATTTACATGTAAAATTTCAGCGGGTGTGCGCATTAAGGGATACTACCTAAAAAAGTACTAAGAACCGCTGCTACAAGAAGTAACTCTGGGTAATCAGAGTTACTTCATTATTCTTATGGGAAAAATATTAAAATAATTAAATTTTCTTAGCATCTTAGTAGATTAAAGGGTATCCTCACATTCTCCTGAAATTCCAAGTATTATTATCTTCTAACAACATTATTGTGTCTAATTAGATGAGCAATAATTCTTTTTTCCTGGAAACTCTAATGTATATATGCTTTAGCTAACATTCTCAAATTTTTGAAGGACACCGTATGTAACACATTTCATAACTAAGGTCACTAGGGAGTACAGTAGGAATCGTGTAACTTCTAAGTTCTTAATACTTACATGTTCTATATACTATACTATAGAAAAATATTTATGTCTTCTACAAGTAAAAGTTCCTCACCACTGTAATGGTTTACTAAGAGATGCTATTTAATCATCTCAGAAAGTCTTTCAAGATATAATAGATTTTCATCTATCAGAATTTTTAGAAGAGTATAAAAATACTTCCTTAAGACACAGGAATGGATAAGATAGAATTCCAGTCTAGAGCAAGAGTCTATAATCATATTCTATCATATATAGTGGATAATACAGAGTAAACTTTTCAGAGGACTACAAGGTAATTTAATTTTCTTCCTGTGAAGATAACATGACACTGAAACTTGAAGATGACAAGAATTTATAGACCAAATTAATGGTATTCTTTTATTTACAATTATATAGTTCATACATTTTGGTCATATCTGCTTAGGAGTTTCATAACTACAACAGCGTAATTTAACAACTCAACTCATGAGTATGCTTAGAATAAATATGCAATTTTTGATATTTTAATCCACGTCCATGTTTGAGCACCCTGCAGTTTTAACTTATCTAAACTAACTCTAAATATCAAAGCAAATTCCACAGCAATTCTACAAAACAAAATCCATCAGAACAACTTCTTTCTGAACCACAAACAAAGCACTTCCTAGAAAAAGAAAGAGAAGACTAGTTCTTAACAGCCCACCTAGGGATAAACTAGATGTTACCAATGCTTCCTGCTGAGTTACTATGATCACAGTTCTTTCGTGGCACAAATTTTTTAAGCAACCCTGGAAACAACTTCAAAGCTTTCTCAGAATCCCACAGAGATGTGATTAAGATTTAAGTAAGCTGCCCTCTTACAAGGTGTTAGGAACTAACTAGCTAAGCATGCTTAATTCTATAAAGGGAAGGGAGACTGGGAAAGATGGATGGAAGCACAGAAGGATGGAGGGATGGAGGGATGGATGAACGGATGGATAGGTTGGAGAGAGGGAGAAAAAAGCAGGGAGAAAAGAAAGTTAAACTAGTATAGATGAAGACATATTTATGAATACAGAGAGATCTTCACTTATGTATCTATATCTATATATATTTCTCCATTGTGTGTGTGTGTGTATAACCATACTGTATGTTCTTATCTCATTAACTGCTTTTTGAAAACCTGATTATACAATTGAGTACAAAATGTATAATCTCAGAGTAAAGATTTCACTATTAAATAAAGCTTTAGAGATTTAAAAATTAGGACTACTATTATTTGCTAAGTTGAAAAACACTGCTAATCACCTACATTCTGTTTCTTCCAGGCTTTCTAATATATTATTGATATTTATTTTAAAAATGATAAACAGTATACACATTTCCATTGACAACTGACTCCTTAAAGGTTGCTATTTCCCAACTTCTAACCTCAGACCTCTTGTTAATCTGGGCTTTCACACTCTAATCTTCCCCCATAGCTTCAATGACCATCCTATAAGAAGGAAACTTCCAATTTATTTTTATAAGTATCACACTTCTCCAGAGTTCTCAAGACTCATATTTCAAGCTGCCTACTGGCTATCTCCACTAAGATTATATTGATTTTCTTTGTGAATTAAAAGCATAATTATAAATTCCTTTTCCTTAAAGTAAAAACTATAATATTAATATGCTTCATTTTGGGCACTAGATGTAATAATTTTAAAATATACATAACTTCAACCTTTGTAAATTAATTATAATCTATTAAGGGATCCTAATATTTTCTGAAATCTTAATAAAAATTTGTGGTAAGTAAAAAATACCTTTTCAAAGCAAATAAGACCACTAAGTTAACTTCTGCACAATTCCAGACAGAGACCAGACTTGCTTAAAATAAGACACACTATAAAGCAACTTGAAAAGAGATAAAGCTAAAGATTTGCTTTTCTATATTTTAAGGTTAACTCCAAAAAATTTTTTAAAACCTGCTTTTTAAAAAAAGAAGTCACTGTTATAAACTATTTAACCCACAATAAAAAAAAATTTAAATAAATAAATAAAGTCATTACTTCCAAACAATAATAAAAAACTACAATTTTAAGTTTTTAATTAGACCCCAAACCAGAATTTGTAGCTGATATCCATATACACAAACAACTCTCAACAAGAAGAACAAAAGAGCTATTTTCCAGTATTAATTGCATCAGCTAATAAATAACAGAACTAAATCAACACATCTCACAAAGAGTTCAATTACACAACAAGCACATCAAGGCAGGGATCAACTTTTCTTCAGCAACTATATGACAGCACTTATAAAGAAGCTACACCCAAATTTTTAAGTCTTTAAAACAGTAAAACCACTCCAATTAATAGTTAAAACAGGCATGCTCTATTAACACCCACAAATTTTCTGTGAATACTGAGTATCTATGAATAAAACACTAGTGCAATAGCTTACTAAAAGGATGGTGTAACGATCAACAGTGAGCAAATATCTTAAGCACTATCACAGTGCCTGGCATGTGATAATTGTATGGCAAATAAAAAGAAGAAAGCTTTAGAAAAGTTCACTATCAAAAGTAAAAGGAGAATTAACTAGTGAACCAAAATCCAAGTTACCATCTCACTTCCAGAAAACCTCTTTATGCCTTAAGTTATAGCTTTTAATATCAATAACATAATTTTACTTGGGTGTTACTGTATTTAAACAAATGTTGGTCTTGAAGGAAAAGTTTTATTTTATTTTTAACTAAAATTGTGAAAATAAGACCTAGACTAATACGTCAGCAGAAAAGAATTGAGAGCTCAATAAGAAACACACACATACACATGAAAAATTGGTATATAACAAGCGGCATTACAAATCAGTGGAGAAAGAATGAACTATTGAATTCCTGGTGCCAGAGTAACTGACTATTCACCAGCCAAAAAAAAAAAAACACAGGAAAGGGGGCAAGGGGGGGTAAAAAAAAGACATCCTATGGTAAGCACAGCCTCTAAGATGGACCTAAACATATTTCTATTTTTCAAGGTGATAAAATACTAACACTAAGAAGCTATAAAGTTAAAGATATATATATATTGTAGTCTGTAGAGCAAGCACTAAAAAAAGAGAAACAAAAAAATACATAAAAATGGAATTCTAAAAAAAATTCTTCTTCCAGTTTCCAGTCCCCATGTAAGGAGCCTGGAAGTCATGACTCAGTCCTAATACCAAGTAAAAAGCTGAGTGAACTGAAAACTCAACAACTCTTCTCAGATCTGTAAAAGAAGGGAAGCCACACTGCAAACTGCTGCCCCCCAAACCGGGGAGATACAGGTAAATACAGACAATCACAACTTACCACAGCAGAAACTCACAAGCTGAAACCTCCAAGAGAAAGAGAGCCAGGAGAGGAAAACCTGAACTGTAATTGATGAATAGCAGGAGGCTTAGTGTGAACAAGTCAGAGAGTTAAAAATTCCAGGAGTACTCAGTCATAAGGGGGCCCCCCACTTTTGTGGTTTTATCTCCAGGAGCTTGACTAAGTTCTCAAGTAAATATCAGAGAAAAATTTCCTTGTGCTTCCAAGCAGGGGGTAGGGAAAAGGAAGCGTTCTGCAATAAGCCAGAGCACTCTGTTCCTAACAAGGCTTGCCCTCAGGAGAAACCAGTTAACCAGACCCCAACCTGCTGAGGTATTATGAGAGCCTAACTGACCCGGGGAAGGGAAATACCCCACTCCAGCCGGCTCTAGAATTCCACATGGAAGAAGTGACATACCCAACTCCAGCACACTCTAGCCATCCTGCCCCACCAAAGGCGAGGGGAAACACTGAGAAACATAGTTCAGAGCCTAGAGGCATAGGCTCACTGAGAGACTGAGACCTAATCTAAGGACTAAAGAACACTTCCCCTTCCCCCACACCTCACCACCATATTACTAAAGGCCTATTTACAGCAGTTCCTTTTACCTGGTACATCATGTCTGGCCATCTAGAAAAAATTACAAGGAAAACAAAAAGGCAAAAAACACTATTTGAAGAGACAGAGCAAGCTCATCAGAACCAGACAGCAGGGATGTTGGAATTATCAGGCGAGGAATTTAAAACAACAAAGATTACTATGCTGAGGGATAAAGTAGAGAGCATGTAAGAACAGATGAGCAATGTAAGCAGAGAGAGAGAAATCCCAAGAAAGAACTATAAAGAAAAGAAACTATAACAGAAATGAAGAACGCCTTTGATGGGATTACTAGTAGACTGAATACAGCTGAGGAAAGAATCTCTGAGCTAGAGGATATATCAGCAGAATCTTTGAAAGCTGGAAAGCAAAGAGAAGAAACACTGAAAAAAACAGAACAGAATATCCAATGACTATGGACAACTACAAAGGTTCAACATACGCATAATAGGAATAGCAGAAAGGGAAAAAAAAATGAAAGGAAGAAATATCTGAAACAATAATGACTCAGAATTTTCCCAAATTAATGTCAGACACCAAACCACAGATCCAGGAAGCTCAGAGAACACCAAGCAGGATAAATGTTAAAAGAAAAAACTACACCTAGTCATATCATATTCAAACTACAGAAAATCAAAGATAAGGAAAAATCCTGAAAGAAGCCAGAGGAAAAATACACCTTACATGTATGTAGAGGAACGAAATTAAGAATTACATCTGACTTCTCCTTAGAAACCATGCAAAAAGAGAGTGGAGTAAAACATTTCACGTACTGAGAGAAAAAAACCACCAACCTAGAATTCTGTACCCTGTGAAATTATCCTTCAAAAGTGAAAGACAAATAAAGAGTTTATCAGACAAAAATTGACAGAATTCGCTGAGAGGAGACCTGCTCTGCAAGAAATATTAAATGCTAAATGTTCTCTAGAGAGAGGGAAAATCATACAGATCACAAACTGGTCTACATAAAGAAAGGCAGAGCACCAAAGAAAGAATAAGTGAAAGTAAAATAAAAAATTTTATCTTTCTTATTAACTGCTTTAATAGATAAGTTTGTTCAAAATAATAAAATATTTGATTATGTACACTTACATATATATATATAATGTGTGTATTTGAATATATATATATGCTAGTATATGCTTATATGTAAATGAAGTGAATGACAGCAATGATACAAGGGACAGGAGGAAGGAATTAGGACTATCTAGTTATTATAAGGTACTCTTACTACCAATCAAGGCATACAGTGTTATTTGAAAGCAGACTTGCATTAGTTGTATATGTATTGCAAAAAAACTAGGGTAATCACTAAAATAAAGTAAAAGAAGAAGTAAAACTGATATGCTAAGAAAGGAGAGAAAGAACCATATAAAATGTTCAATTTAAACCACAAAAGGCAGAATAAGAGTGGAAGACAAAAACTGGAACAAAAAACAAGGGCAAGAAAAACACTAATGAACATGGTAGATGATAATCCAACTATATCAATAATCACTTCAAATGTCAATGGTCTAAATACACCAATTAAATGACAGAGGTGGTCAGAGTTGATCAAAATACACAACCCAACTATATGTCATCTACAAGAAACCCAATTTAAATATAAAGACATACATAGATTAAAATAAATAAGCATACAAGGAGTGATGTCTCCATCATGGCAGAGAGAACTTGCCCCGGACTCTCTCTCCTCCAACATACAAGGAAAAGGGGCAGCCATACTCCAAAAGAGGACAACCTAACACAACACAAAAAACGTCAGAGACACACGCAGCCACACAATGGATGGTAGAGAGGCTGCAGCCCCCCTCAGAGGAGCTGGGATAGGGTAAGAGAGATCTTCACTCCCTCCCCTAAAGACTTCGATCCACAACCGCGGGAGGCACCATGAGGGAAGGAATGGGGAAGAGGACGCTCATTTGTGAGAACAAGGACCCCCTAGGGCCCTTGAAGCCTAGAGGGAAGCCTTCTAACAGGGCAAAAGCTTTCGCAGGCGGTGACCTCATCAAGCCACCACCCCAGGAGACTAGATAGTGAGAGCGAGAAAGCCCAGAGAGCAAGCAGGGGAAAGCACCCCTCCCCCCACCCACCCCACACCCGCTCCAACACAGGGCATCTCGGCTGAAGGTGGAGGGCTCAGATTATGCACTCTTGACCCCACCCAGTGGCGATAACTGCAACCAAACAATATCAGAATGCGTAAGACCCGACCTACCTCCTCTAACAACATCAAACACTATATCAAATCTCCAGACCAGAGAGAAAATGACAAGTACCCAGAATTCAGTCCTGAGGACACAGAAATGTGTAATCTAAATGACAAGGAAGTGGAAACAGCCATCATCAAAAAATTGAGGTAAAAGAGAATGTAGAGAAACAATTCAACAAGTTTAGGAGCTACTTCACAAAAGAGATTAAAACTATAAAGAAGAATAAGCATACGAAAAAATGCTCCACAACATACATCCAACAAGGAACTGAAAATTAAAACAACAAGATACCACCACACACCTATTAGAATGGCCAAAATTCAGAACACAGATAACGCTAAATGCTGCCAAGGATGTGAAACAACAGAAACTCTCATTCATCACTGATAGGAATGCAAAATGGTACAGCCACTTGGGAAGACAGCTTCAAGGTTTCTTACAAAATTAAACATACTCTTACTATATGATCCAACAATCACACCCCTTGGTAATTTCCCAAAGGGGATGAAAACTTACGTCCACACAAAAACCTGCACATGGATGTTTACAGCAGCTTTATTCATAATCGCCAAAACTTGGAAGCAACCAAGACATCTTTCAATAAGTCAACAAATAAATAAACTGTGGTACATCCAAACAATGGAATATTATTCAGTGCTAAAAAAAGCAAAGACCTATCAAGCCATGAAAGGAAACTTAAAAAAACTTAAAGCCATATTACTAATTAAAAGAAGCCAATCTGAAAAGCCTACATACTGTAGGATTCTAACTGCACGACACTGTGGAAAAGGTAAAACTATGGAAAGAGTAAAAAGATCACTGGTTACCAGGGACTTGGGGGAAGGAGGAATGAATAGGCAAGCACAGAGGATTTTTAGGACAGTGAAATTACTCCGCATGATATAATGGTTGATACATGTCATTAGACATTTGTCCAAACTCATAAAACATACAACATCGAGTGAACCCTAATGTAAATTATGGATTTGGGAAGATAATGATGTATCAGTGTAGGTTCATCAACTGTAACAAATGTACCGCTCTGTTGGGGGATACTGATCATCAGGAAGGCTATGAAGGGCCAGGGGATATGCAAGAACTTGTTGTACCTTCCTCTCAATTTTGCTTTGAAATTAAAACTACTCCCAAAAGATAGTCTTAAAAAAAGGGGGGGTGGGGGACAATTGAAAAAAAAAGTAATACATAGTGTCACCTTCTATAGAAAATAAAAATTCAAATAATGGAAAAGAAAGCAGGAAAAAGAACAGAGAAAGAAAAAAAAAGAAAAATGGAAAACAAATAAAATGGTAGACCTAATCTAGCCACACCAATAAATACACCAAATATTAATGGACTAAATCTAATCAAAAGGCAAAAATTACCAGAACAGATTCAAAAAATCAAGACCCAACTACAGGCTATTTGCAAAAAATACACCATAAATATAAAGACATAGGTGCTTGAAATTAATTGGAAAGAAAAATATATACTATGCCAACAGTAAGTAAAAGGCAGCTGGAATAGTAATAAAACAGAATTCAGAACAAAGAGAATTATCTTAGCTACAGAGAACACTTTTTATTATTTTATATGGATAAAAGTTTCAGTGAATCACAAAGAAATGGCAATCATAAATGTGTATATACCAATAAACTCTTCACAGAAACTGAAAGCATTAATGAGAGAAACAGACAAACTCAGAACCACAGCTGGGGATTTTAACACCTTTCTCTCAGCAAATGATAAAACCAGACAAAAAATTAGTAATGACATAGGTCAGTAAGTAGTTCTCAACAAAGAAGAACTATACTGTCCCACAGGGATATGTTTCCCATGAAACATTATTTGTGGTCTCAATTTGGTGAGGATGGGAATGGAATGCCAAAGGTATGTATGAGTACAATGCACAGGACAGCCTTCCCCAAAATAAAGAATTATCTGGCCCAAAACATGTCAATAGTGCCAAGACTGAGAAACTAGGCAAATGCAAGGAAAAAGAAAGAAAACTAGGGGCTGGCCCTGTGGCCAAGTGGTTAGGTTCACACGCTCTGTGGTGGCCCAGTGTTTGCTGGTTCAGATCCTGCGCACAGACATGGCACCGCTCATCAGACCATGCTGAGGCAGCATCCCACATACCACAACCAGAAGGACATACAACTAGAATATACAACTGTGTACTGGGGGAATTTGCGGAGAAGAATAAGGAAAGAAGAATTGGTAACAGATGTTAGCTCAGGTGCCAATCTTCAAAAAAAAAGATACGTAAAACACTCAAGCCAAAAGGCATTAAATGAAACGAAGAATATACTTTATAATGCTAGGAATTCCACCTCAAAATTAAGATACAATCTGAAAAACATAATTTATAGCATAGATCTTATGTCTATCTATCAACCTTTGAACTCCAATAAAAGAGGATGCACCATTTTTTCAAGTCTTCATAAAAATCACAAAAATTGGGCACAAATTAAGCCACAAAGAAAACTTTATTAAGTTTCATACAGAGGAACCACTACAAACAACATTCTCGAATAAGAACGCAATAAAACTATAAATTAAGCTTTCTACTAAATAATTCTTATATCAAAGGAGAAATACAAACTAAAATTGCAGAATCTCTAGAAAATGCTGATAATGAAAATATTACATATCAGGCTCTATTGGATATAATTAAGCAGTGATCAGAAGAATATTCACAGCCTTAAATAATTATATAAATACAACTTAAAGAATAAAAAGAAATAAGCATCAGGGGCTGGCCCCGTGACCTAGTGCTTAAGTTTGACATGCTCCATTTCAGGGACCCGGGTTTGGTTCCCAGGCATGGATCTACCCCACTCACTGGCAGCCATGCTGTGGCAGCGACCCACATAGAAAATAGAGGAAGACTGGCACAGGTGTTAGCTCAGGGTGAATCCTCCTCAGCAAAAATAAATAAATAAATAAGCATCAAACTAAAAAGGTTTTAAAAAAGAAAGGAAATTAGACAAGAGAAAATAGAAGGAAGGAAAAAAACAACAAAAACAAGAATTGAAATAGAAAACCAAAACACAGAACTAATAAACAAGATTCATTAAAAAACAAAATCAATAAAATTACTAGCTAACATGATAAAAAAGGGAAATGGCACAATTATACAAAATAAATAAGTTGAGAAACAACCATTGAAAACATAAAATTCAATCAAATCATATCAGACTACTTTGTACAACACCACGCAAATAAATATAAAAATCTTTATAAAATGGATAATTTCTGGGACATGAATAATTTTTAAGAGATGGATAACTTTCTAGCAGTCAGAGAAAGTTACTAAAACTCTTTCTCTAGTGAATGAGTTGAAAGTTTAAACAGACCAATGTACACACAGGAAACTGAAAACTTTTTCTAAGAACAACCACATCCAAAAGAGTCACCATATGCAGAAGGTTTCACAGACGAACGGCCAAATACTTAAAGGTCAGAATATTCACTGCTATTTAAATTATTCCAGAGCAAGAAAAAGAGGAAGAAAAGTTCTGAAATATTTTATGAAGTAAATATGACACTGACACTCAAACCTGATAAAGAATACACACACACACACACACAATGACACAAATAGTGATATCATGATGAACTGAGGTTCATTCCTGCAAAGCAAGGATTGCAGAATGTCAGGAAATCCATTCACCTAATTCACCATAAACAACATTTGTACTGAAAAGATCTGGTGATTACCACTTTAATCACATAATCAAAGTTGGAACCATTTGGAACTATGGCCCTCCTGTTGACTTCAACATTGTCTATCAAGTATATTCTTACCAAGAATATACAAAGGAGAAAGGAAAGTCTCTTCAATAAATGGTGCTGGGAAAACTGGCCTGCCACATGCAAAAGAGTGAAAGTAGGCATCATTCATACCATACACTAAAATTAACTCAAAAGGGATTAAAGACTTGAAGGTAAGATCTGAAACCATAAAACTCCTAGGAGAAAATACAGACAGTACACAGTACACTATTTGACATTGGTCTTAGCAGCATCTCTTTGAATACCAAGTCTACTAAGGCAAGGGGAAAAAAAATATATTAACAAATGGAACTACATCAGACTAAAAACCTTCTGCAAGGCAAAGGAAACCATGAACAAAATAAAAAGACAACCCACCAACAGGGAGAAAATATTTGCAAATCACATATCTGACAAGGCATTAATCTCCAAGATTCATAAAGAACTCACACAACTCAACAACGGAAAAACAAACAACCCCATCACAAAATGGACAGAGGATATACACAGACATTTTTCCAAAGAAGATGTACAGATGGCCAAGAGACACATAAAAAGATATTCAATGTCACTAATTATTAGGGAAATGCAAATCAAAACTATAATGAGATATCACCTTACACCGGTCAGAATGGCTATTATTACTAAAACAAAAAATAACAAATGTTGGAGAGGATGTGGAGCAAAGGAAATCCTCACGCAGTGCTCATGGGAACGCAAATTGGCGCAGCTACCACGGAAAACAGTATGGAGATTTCTCAAAATATTAAAAATAGAAGTACCATATAATCCAGCTATCCCACTACTGAGTATTTATCCAAAGAAGTTGAAATCAACAATCCAAAGAGATTTACGCACCCCTATGTTCACTGGCGTATTATTCATAATAGCCAAGACATGGAAGCAACCCAAGTGCCCTTCTATGGATGAATGGATAAAGATGTTGTATATATATACAATGGAATACTACTCAGCCATAAGAAAAAGACAAAATTGTCCCATTGCAACATCCCTTCAGGGTATGATTTTAAGTAAAATAAGCCAGACAGAGAAAGACAAATACTGCATGATTTCACTCATATGTGGAAGATAAACAAATACATGGATACATAGAACAGATTAGTGGTTACAAGAGGGGAAGGGGGCTGCAGGGTGGGCGAAAGGGGTAAAGACGCATATGTATGGTGATGGACAAAAATTAGACTATTGGTGGTGAGCATGATAAAGTCTATACAGAAATTGATAATGTACACCCAAAATTACACAATATTATAAACCATTATGATCTCAATAAAATAACTGAAAAAAAAGAATGTTTAATCTGAATCTAATGAAGTCTTTAGACCCAACTTAAAGTTTACAAGAAACAGATGAGATAAATGAGCCAATGAAACAATTCCATGAGGAAAAAATACAGAAAAAATCAAACATGTTTTACATACAACAAAAGAACTGGCATGGTCACATCAATAAGTCAATGCTATGGAGGGAAAAGGTAGAAGATTAACCTAGATTAAAAGAAAAGAAATACAACACCATACAAAAACTATGACTGGATTCTGGTTCAAAAAAACAGCTGTAAAGCATTTTAGGACAATATGGACTAGATGCTATCAAGGAACGAATGCTAATTTTCTTACGTGAAGTCACAGTGTTATAATTATGTAGGAAAGTCTCCTTATTTTAGAATATGCATGCTGAACTATGTAGCAGTAAAGTGTCATGATGTCTACAATGTACTTCCATATGGTTCATAAACACACACACAAAAAAAACCATACATACATATACATATAATCACATAGAAAAAAAGTAAAAATGACAACATGTTAACAACTGTTGACTCCAGATGATGGTTACAGAGGTGTTCATTTCAACATTTTCTGTTACAAAGTAAGCAAATAACTTGAAAAATGCTCATATTACTCAAGTGCTAAAAATAAATAAATCATAGCAAACTTGGTTTAAACCATCTTCAAAGGCTTAATAAACATAAATAATAATATTACTATAAAACTAAATTTTCCACTAAATATTTGAAAACTATAAAACATATATGGAAATATTTCTCATCCCTCGACTGTAATAAATGATAAACAAAAAAAAATTCTAGTCGGGGTGGGGGACAGCAAACCAGTTCTATTAAACACGTAGATATGTAAAATTTTACCTGCTTTTTCTTTCAATTAGAATGGCCACATAAGATGCTGGCAGAGCGGCACCAAAGCCAGGACTCCATGAGTAGAATTTTCCAAGTATCTTCCTGTAATTCAAATTTAGAATGTTTGTGTGAAATTTCTAGTTGGTGATTTCAGTTATTATGAATAGAGAAAAAGTTCCCCTTCTCAATCCACCCTCTGTCTAAATGGCTCACAGCACCTCAAATTCAACATGTTCAAAACCAAACTCATTGTCTCTCTCCCCTCTCCCCGTGAACTTGTTCTCTCTCCTCTATTTTCCTAGCTTAAAGCATCAACAACCACCTATGTGTGACACTTTGAGACATCCTTGGCTTTTCCTTCTCCCGTACCCCATACATTAAATCATTCCCTTACATTTTTCCATATACAATTTCTCTCTCAAATTCCTCTCCAACCTGCTGCCCCTCCCTTAGGTAGGTCCCTCACCATCTCTTATTCAGACTACAACAAAAGCAAACTAATAGGGGTCTCTCCTTCCAATAATTTAGTCAGTCATATTCATTCAGACATTGCCTGGATCCAACATTGCTCACTATGTAAACCCTCTATGTTTTCAGTTTCCTTATCTATCAAATGGGAATAATAATATTACTTATCTCAGAGAGCTGCCATGAGGACTACATGAGATATTCCCAGCACCATGCACAGCACAGAGAAAGTACTCAGAAAATGTTCGCTGTTATTACAATTATTACTATTATAATTACTATTTTTTAACACATGATAGATATTCAACAAATGTCTCTCCTTCTTTGCTTCTACAGCCCTTGATAACTTTTTCTTACAGCACTTAATAAATAAAGTATTTCATATTTTTTAATTATATCTATACCATTTTTCATTTACTAGAATAAGTCCCTTGAAAGTAAGAATCTGCATAGTGTCTCACACATTATAAATGGTCATTAGCTGTTTGGGTTTTTAAATGGAAAAGAAAAAAAGTAAATTTGGAGATGTTAGGCTGATTTTTTTTCCTTTCAAAGACATGTTCCTAAAAAAGGAATAAAAAAAAGGAACATAAAAATTACAAGAAATTATCTGAACAAAGTTGGTCAATTGCTAAATGATGCATTATTATAGGAAGAAATATAAACACATACAGATAAGGATGAAGAATCAGAGAGGAAATGAGCTTTTTAATTGAAGCTTAGCTTTAAAAGAATTAGAAAATCTGGGGCTGGCCCCATGGCCGAGTGGTTAAGTTCGCACGCTCTGCTTAGGCAGCCCAGGGTTTCCCCAGTTTGGATCCTGGGTGCAGACATGGCACCGCTCATCAGATCATGCTGAGGCGGCATCCCACATGCCACAACTAGAAGGACCCACAAGTAAAAATACACAACTATGTACCAGGGGGCTTTGGGGAGAAAAAGGGAAAATAAAACCTTAAAAAAAAAATTAGAAAATCTACTGAGCATACATAATCTGGGTATTTCCAAAATGAAGGACATCAGAAACCTTCTGCATGAGAAGACAGGAGGTGGTTCTTCCTCCAATATAAAATCCACAAAGGACTTAAGTGACTGAGGGTAAAAATTAAAGGAAAATAACTCAATGAGTCAGTTACAAGAGGCACACAAATGTTACTTTATTACAAGTATTTTATGTTTCCATACTTAACCAAACAGGCTCAAAGAACATAAAGAAAGATGCTGTAATAGCAATTTATTATTATTATTGCAATTTTGGAACCTAATTATCTTATAACTTTATTTTTAGAGCTTTAACAAGTATTAGAAACTTTCCAGGGACCACATGACAAAGAGTTTCTTACACAGATTTTTAAGTCAATTTAAAGGCATGCTGTACTCAATATCATAAACCTTATAAATTGTATTCTCCATAATCTAAGCTTATAAATAATAATGTTCTAAGGGAAAAACATCTGTAAAATAGATTTGGAAATTATATTTTAATTGCAGTTAAAATATACCTGCAGAACTACTTTGGGCACCACTAACTGGGTAACACCAATACAAGGATAATGTGAAGTTACTATTTTAACTTGACAAGACTAAAAAAAAAAACTCATTTGGGTTTTCAACAATCAATGGGGAAAAAGATAAAAAGTAAGTATCTAATAAACATGTTAGGTATATCACAGCACTAAGAAATGAATTCTAAATGCATGTATATTATATGAAGCATGTGACAGATAATGTATGTAAGACTGAATCAGAAACAAAAGTTTCATCAGTAGGATATGCCAGAAGTTAACTTACTATTTTACATATAAACAAGAGCATTTTATAGTCCCTTTAAAGTCTGTTTGCTGCATATGGACCTAACCTGTATCATGGACAGCTGGTCTGAATTCCTGATTTATGAAATTGAAAAGCTAAGAAATCCTTATCAACAACTTGGTAAATAGAGCAGGCCTCAAAAAATGTCTGATACATTAAAGCACTTTTACCACATAATCACATCAATAATTTGAAGTTTATATTACATCTTTAGACCAAGAAGCACACAACTCGATTTTATAAGCTTTCTTTGAGATAAATAAGTGTCATTTCACAAAGAAAAAAATATACAATCAGTGACCCGCACATTTTTATCAACATCTGTCTGTTTCAGTTTCAACAAAGGAATGTGAATTAACCTCCAGTGGCGATTCTGAGTACCAACCTTAAAATGCAAAAGAAAGCCATATATAAGGCCCCATTAGCGGTCAGAAACGACGCAGATTGTAGGATCTCAGGGAGCAGCTTGTGTAAATAATAGTCTAATTTTCGTTTCCGGAGAATTGCTGCAATCTGGAAAGAGAAAGGCTTTTTTGTTTAATCCAACCAATTTTTCCCACTTAAACTAGCTCTTCCGTGGAAGCTCCTGAATAATAGCACATATTTTAAAATGAAAGTGAAAACTCTAGTATTTTACTGGCTACTTTAGGAAAATACAATTTCTGAGACAGAAAAGAAGACACTTTGACTGAAGGTCTAATGGGTAAAATACACACAAAGAAATGATAACACGGGTCACGTGATGAGCAAACGCCAAATGCTGAGGTAAATATTTATAACGCCTTAAAAAATTCTTAAACTGAAAGATAAAAAATATCTTTAAATGGAAAAAATAAAGTACAAATCAAATAGAAACTGAATGCTAAAACAAAACTACATTACAGGTATTATCAGCCTGGCTATTAGAGACCCTCAGTGACAGAAACCATAGAAATTCTCAGTCATTCAAACATGACTACTTTGTGACAAAAACCACGTTAGGCATACAAAAAGTAAAAAAATAAAATTAATGATTTCTAGCCTACTGGAGCCCATAAAAAAAAATCTGAAAAACAAACACTGAGAATCTAGTATAATATAGGTAGGTACTGTGTGTTACCAGAACACAGAAACAGGAACAAGTTCCTGTAGAGAGGATCACAGAATTTTATCACAGAACTATTTTATAAAGAATATAACCTATGAGTCTTCATGACATTTTTAAAATTTAGATTGAAAACATATTTGTTTTTAGGGCTTTTTGTGCGCGAACTTTAAAAAGAAGGGTTTCTAGATTAAAACAAAACAAATACACAAAAAAGCCCCGAGATAACTTAGTAACAATTTTTAAAAATCAAGACATGAGGGGCCAGCCAGGCAGCATAGTGGTTGGGTTCACATGCTCCTCTTTAGCAGTCTGGGGTTCGCAGGTTGGGATCCTGGACACAGACCTATACACTGCTCATCAAGCCATGCTGTGGCAGCATCCTGCATGCAAAATAGAGGAGGATTGGAACAGAGGTTAGCTCAGTGACAATCTTCCTCAAGCAAAAAACAGGAAGATTAGGAACAGATGTTAGCTCAGGGCCAATCTTCCTCACCAAAAAAAAATCAAGACATGAAATCTAAGTATTTATTAAGTATACTATTAATGGTATAGGAAATAAAAAGAATATGAATCATAATATGATACGATAAGATATGAAGATATTCAAGAATGATTAGGTGTTAGTAATATGAGATAAAAGTGCCTTGGAAGTTTAGCAAAGAGTGGGTTTAATATAGGAGTAGGCAGCAGTTTCATTGAGAAGGGGCTACGAGAATAGTAGAATTCTCACACATCACCAGCAAGGAATACTTTTCCATCACAATGAAACAATATATCAAAGGAACAAAAGTTAGAACAACACAATTAGAGAATGAGGGAGGAGATATAAGAAAGGGCAAGACTGACTTGGAGAAGACTAGAGAACTCTCCATTCACTCCTCACCATTCTAAAGATAACACTTCCCCTAAGGTCAGGAATGAACAAACCTAATGGCCTCTTCTCAGTTCTTTTCTTACTCCACCCCCTTGAAGCCCCAGAAACTGACCGTTTCCTACTTCATTCAATTAAACTGTTATTAAGAATTATGCCGTAGACAGGAAAATCAATTATGAATAAGATCTGATCCTTGCCTTCAAGGAACATAAAATCTTGATAGAGAAATTGACACATAAACAATAAACTAAAATACGGTGGTGTGGTAAATGCTACCCTAGAGGAAGAGGAAGCATTTCTTACTCAGATCTCTACTCATTCTACATATACTCTCTCCATAGCATCATCTATCACGTCAAAGTAGTAATTCCTATTATAACTCCAATCTCTCCCCTAAATTTTTAATCCTCACTTCAAATGTCTATTGGACATGTCAACAAAGATGTACCACAGGCATCAAACAAATCAGCATGTCCAAAGTAGAACCCATTATATTTCCCTAAAATGCTTTTACTTCAATTAATTATTCAATTCAATTCAATCAATTATTACCTCAATTAATAATAGCAGCACATCCACCTAATTACTTAGGAACAAAACATTGGTGTCATTTTCAATTACTCCCTGTTCCTCAACCATCTTATCAGTTCAAATGGTTCTTAGTATCTTCATGTTTTGGAATGTAATGTCTCTTTCATTTTAGACGTAACAATGGGCAGAGTCTGGTACTCTGTTATACATTCAAGTAGTTACAGAAAGAAAAAATCCCCTCTGTTCCTAGAAACGAAGAAGCAAAACTGTACCTAGCAGATGACCTGATTGTCTACATAGAAAATCCCAAGCCATACACAACCAAAAAAACCCTCCTAGAACTAATAAGGCAGTTCAGTAAGGCCATAGAACACAAGATAAACATACAAAAATCATTCATATTTCTATATAAGAGCAATAAGCACATGGACACAAATTAAAATTACAATAGCATTTATAACTCCTCAAAAAAATGAAACACTGAGGGAAAAATCTACAATACTCATACAGGACTTCTATGCTGAAAACTACACAATGCTAATGAAAGAAATGCAAGATGTCAATAAATCTTCATGGATTGCAAGACTCAACATGGTAAAGATGTCAATTCTCCCCAAAATGATATATAGGTTTAATACAATTTGTATCACAATCCCAGAAAGCTTTTTGGAAATATAGACAAGATTATCCTGAAATTTATGTAGAAAAGCAAAGGAACTATAAGACCTAAACCAACTTTGAAAAAGAGAATAAAGTGAGAGGAATAAGTCTACATGATTTCAAGACTTATTATATAGCTACAGCATCAGGCTTTGTGATATTGGCAGAAGGATAGACAAAGAGATTAATGAACTAGAATAGAGAACCTAGAAACACACGGACACAAATACATCCAACTGATGTTGGTGCAAAGGCAATCCTAAGGAGGAACGGCAGCCTTTTCAACAAATGGTGATGGAGCAAGTGGACATCCATAGGCTAACAAAAAAAAAGGCTTAACCTCAACCTAAGTCCCACACTTCATACAAAAATTAATTCAAAATGGATCATGGCTTTTAGGGAAAAAAATTGGAGAAAATCTCAGGGATCTAAAGCTAGGCAGAGTTCTCAGGCATGACACCAAAAGCACAATTCATAAAAGGAAAAATTGTAAATTACACTTCAAAATTAAAACTTTTTCTCTATGAAAGACTTACTAAGAAAACAAAAACACTAGCTACATAATAGGAGAAAATATCCAGCAAAGGACTAGTCTCTAGAATACGTAAAGAAATCTCAAAACTCAACAATAAAAAAAAAAAAAACCCAATTAGACAATGGCAAAAGATATAAACAGATATTTCATTGAAGAGGAATGCAAATGACAGATAAGCACATAGCCATTAAGGAAATACAAATTAAAACCATAATAAGCTACCACTATACAACCGTCAGAATGGCTAAAATAAATACTGAAAACACCAAATGCTGACAAGGATGCAGAGAAATTACATCAGTCATGCATTGTTGGGGGGAATGTGAAATGGCACGGCAATTCTAGAAAACAGTTTGATAGTTTCTTAAAAAACTAAACAAGCAACTATCATATGACCAAGCAATTGCCATCTTGGGTGTTCATCCTAGAGAAATGAAAACGTATGTTCACACAAAATCTGTGCCCAAATTTCTACAGCAGCTTTGTTTATAATAGTCAAAAGCAGGAAACAACCCAAGACTTTTAAGAGGTGAATGGTTTAAAGAACTGCAGTGTATCAATACCATGGAATACTACTCAGCAATAAAAAGGAACAAACTAGTGATATATGAAACAATCTTCATAAATCTCCAGAGAAATATGCTGAGTGAAAAAGGCCTATCCCAGAAGACTACACACTGCATGATTCCATTTATATAACATTCTTGAAATAACAAAATTATAGAATGAAACATAAATTAATGGTTGCCAGGGGTTAAGAGGAGGAGGATAAGTGGGAAGGACATGGGTGTGGCTCTAAAAGGCCAACATGAGGGGTCCTTGTGGTGATGGGAATGTTCTGTATCTTGACTATATCAATGGCAATATTTCAGTTGTGAAATTTTACTATCATTTTGCAAGATCAGACCATTGGAGGAAACCAGATAAACAGTAGAGGGAATCACTCTATTATTTCCTACCATTGCATAAGAATCTACAATCATCTCAAAATAAAAAGTTCAATTACAAAAAAAAAACAATCATCCACAAGGCCAATGAGCATACAAAATACACTCAGCATCATTAGTCATCAGAGAATTGCACAATGAAATACCACTACACACGCACAAGAATGACTAAAATAAAAAGAACTGATAATACAAAGTACTGTCGGGAATGAAGTAACTGAAACTTCACACGTTGCTGGTGGGAATGTAAAATTGCACAGTTGTTTTGGGAAATCATTATCTAATGAAATTAAATGTGTACTTATTCTACTATGCAGGAATTCCACTCCCAGGTATACACCCAAGAGAAATAAGTGCTTGTTTCCACCAAAAGTTACATTCATAGCGCTATCTATAATTACAAATACTGCAAAACACCTAAGTGTCCATTAACAATAAACAGGATAATTTGTACATATTTGCAATATTGGTAGACCAAATTATACAGTGTATTCTGAGAAACAGGGGAAATCTGACACAAAACGTGGGAAATAACCTAGGACCTAAACATCACTGTGCTCTAATTCAGAGCTTCCAACCAGGGTTCACAAGTGGCCAAAATACTGATCCTCTCAGCAGCCTGGCTAGCCAGGCCAGCCCTAGGGTAACAAAGCAGGGTGACAACCATCTCAGTTTTCCTTAGCATGCCACACAATTATGATCATTTTCTATGAACAGCACAGAATGCTACAGTGTGAAAAAAGGTCAGAAAGCACTGATCTAATCAAATAACATAATAGTAATTGTAATAACCATTTAGTAATTGTAAGAGCACATGCACGTATGTATAAAATTGTTATCAGACATCATCAAACACCTCATATTTTATAGGAAAAATGTTGGGTAATGTTCATATGCTTTCACCAAGTAACTCCATGTTAATTAATTCCTTATGAATTTTCCAAATATGCATACACTCAGCTAAACACAAGGTGCAGAATAGCACAACAATTAAAATATATATCTTTATTTATTTATTTATTTATATTTACATAACCTAGTTTTAGAAGAGTTTTTCATGACCAGGAACAAATAAATCAAAACACATAAAGTGAAATGACAGACTACAAACACAATATTTTATGATGAACATATAAAACAAATACTAGAATGCTGTGCACTGGTTATCTCTGAATGGTGGTAACAGATTATTTTAATCTTCTTTTTGCTTTTTGGTATTTTCCAGATATTCTACAATAAACATTTGTAAAATTGGTGGGAGGGGAACAAGTGTGAGAAAGTTGGGATTAATTACTATAGAAAAAAACTCTGAATACAGAAATAATCAGCAAGATAGAACACAAAATAATCAGGAGAAATTATTTTTAACCTTAGCTCTACAACTAACAACTTCTATGAAGGATACTTGTTTGGATGCTCTTTAGACTTCATTTTCCTCCTTTATTAAAGAGGTTGAACTAAATGACACAAGAGTGACATCAACAAGATGGCTCATTCCCTGCACTCATTCCCTCAAAGAAACATCAATTTAAACAATAATCCACGCATGAAAATACTTTCACAAGAGCTAAGGATTCTAGATAAGCAATTATAGCACTTGGGTGGAGCATAGAAATAAAACCAGATCCATTGAGGAGGGTAGGATAAACAATTTCACATTACCCACATCACCTGACCTCCAAGCCCAGGCAACTCAGCATGTAAAGAGACACCCACCCAATGGGGGAAGAAAAGTGACGTGAGCACCCAACTTTGCCGCAAACCCCAGCACCAGGTTGGCCTCAGTAACGCCAGGCATCAGGCCAGCCCACACGAACCCAGGATTCAGAGGAGCCCCTGTGGACTCAGGCTCCAAACCCATCCCAGCACCAGGCCAATTCTCAAGAAACCAGGTTCCAGGCTTGCCCTGCGAACCCAGGCTTCAGGTCTAACACTGAAATCCCCGGCACCAGGCCTGCCCCATGGACCCAAGCATAAGGCCCACACCAGTGAACCCAGGTTCTAGGCCTGACCCCAGGCACAAGAGCAACCTGCCTAAAGGCTCCAGCAGCAGGTCCACCCACAGACTCCAACAACAGCCCACCTAGAATCTCTGGACAGGCTTAAATGGTACAGGGCTTTCACTGCAGAAGCTAGAGTATAAAGACTGGAAGAGGTGCCTACTTCTTCAAATGCACACACACCAAAACAAGGCCACAAGAAACACAAATGATCAGGAAAACATGACACTAATAAAGGAACAAGGTAACGCACCAGTAACCAACCCTAAAGAAATAGAGTTCTATGAACAGCTAGACAAAGAATTCAAAAGAGTCATCTCAAAGAACCACAACAAGCTATAAGAGAAAACAGACAACTAAACAAAATCAGGAAAACAATATATGACCAAAATGAGAAGTTCAACAAAGAGATGGAAACTACAAAGAAAAAAAGAAAAAAAGAAAGAGAAATCCTAGACCTCAAAAACACAATGATTAAAGTAAAAAAACTTCACAGACAGGTTCAACAACAGACTCGATCAAGGTGAAGAAAAAAATCAACAGAGTTGTGTTGAACCCAAATACAGGTTACTTGAAATTACCCAAGCAGAGGAACAAAAAGAAAAAAAACTGACAAAGAATGAAGAAAGCCTACAAGACATATGGGACATCAGCAAGTGAAATAATAAACGCATTGAGGGAATCTCCAAATGAAGAGAGAAAGAGAAAGCTTATTTAAAGAAATAATGACTGAAAACACCCCTAATCTGCAGAAGGAAATGGACATCCAGATTCATGAAGCCTGAAAAACCCCAAATAGATTAAATATAAAGAGATCTTCACCCAGATACATTATAATCAAATTCTCAAAGATGAAGAGAATTTTGAAAACAGTAAGAGGAAAGCAACTTGTCAAATACAAAGAAATCCCAAAAGAATATTAGTGGATTTCTCAGCAGAAATCTTGCAGACCAGGAAAGAATGGGGTAATACATTGAAAATGCCGATGGCAGTGGCAAGATGGACTAAACAACAAGATCCAACAATTTGTTGCCTCCAGGAAAATGCACCTCAGTTCTAATGACAAATACAGGCTCAGAGTGAAGGGGTGGAAGATGGTACTCCAAGCTAATGGCAAACAAAAGAAAGCAGCTGTCGCAGTACTTGTATCAGACAAAGTAGATGTTCATCATCGCTGATCATCAGGGAAATGCAAATCAAAACTACACTAAGATATCACCTTACACCTGTTAGAATGGCAAAAATAACCCAAACAAAAAGTAACAAATGTTGGAGAGGTTGTAGAGAAAAAGGAACCCTCATACACTGCTGGTGGGAACGCAAACTGGTGCAGCCAATAGGAAAACAGTATGGAGACTTCTCAAAAAATTAAAAATAGAAATACCTTATGACCCAGCCATCCCACTACTGGGTAACTATCCAAAAAACTTCAAGTCAGCAATTCTAAAAGTCCTATGCACCCCTATGTTCACTGCAGCATTATTTACAATAGCCAAGACATGGAAGCAACCTAAGTGCCCATCAACTGATGACTGGATAAAGAAGACATGGTATATATATGCAATGGAATACTACTCAGCCATAAAAAAGAATAAAATTGTCCCATTAACAACAACATGGATGGACCTTGACGGAATTATGTTAAGTGAAATAAGCCAGACAAAGACAATCTCTGTATGACTCCACTCACATGTGGAAGTTAAATACGTAAACAAAGAGAAGAGATTAGTGGCTACCAGGGGAAAAGGGGGGTGGAGGGTGGGCACAAAGGGTGAAGTGGTGCACCTACAACATGATGACAAACAATAATGTACAACTGAAATTTCACAAGGGTGTAAACTATCAAAACTTAATAAAAATTTTCAAAAATTTAAAAAAATAAATAATAAAAAAAAAGGAGGTCTTTCACTCATCTCACTTCTAAGAATCTATTCCAAAAGTAAACTGGCAAAAATATAAAGAAAAAAAAATGCTGATGGCAAAAAAACCACCAACTGAGAATACTTTACTGGTAAAACTATCCTTCAAAATGAAAGGAGAGGGGATGGCCCCCTGGCTGAGTGGTTAAGTCCACGTGCTCCACTTCAGTCGCCCACAGTTTCACTGGTTCAGATCCTGGGTGTGGATATGTCACCACTCATCAAGTCAGGTTGAGGCGGAGTCCCATGTGCCATAACTAGAAGGACCCACAACTTAAATATACAACTATGTACTGGGGGGATTTAGAGGGAAAAAGGAAAAAAAATGAAAGGAAAGATAAAGACTTACCCAAGACTTACCCAACAAAACAAAAGCTGAGGGAGTTCATCACCACTAGACCTGCCTTACAGGAAGTGCTACAGGGAGTTCTTTAAGATGAAATGAAAGGACACTAATTAATGTCATACAACATCATGAAAATATAAAACTCACTGGTAAAGGTAAATATATAACCAAATTCAGAATACTCTAATACTGAGTAAATCATGGTGCTGTGTAAATCAATTAACTCTAAAATAAAGGCTAAAAGCT
Source organism: Equus caballus (assembly GCF_041296265.1). Classification (NCBI taxonomy): domain Eukaryota; kingdom Metazoa; phylum Chordata; class Mammalia; order Perissodactyla; family Equidae; genus Equus; species Equus caballus. The sequence continues at coordinate 61,218,597 of NC_091690.1, forward strand.
AAAGTATTTAAAATAACTAGAGCTCAATAATTTGTTAATGGATATACGATATAATGTGAGGGTGGGAGAGTAAACAGGTAGAGTTTTTGGATGTGATCAACGTCGTTATCAGCTTAAAATAGACTATTATAAATATGTTTTAGATAAGCCTCATAGTAACTGCAAAGCAAAAACCTACAGTTGATTCAGAAAAGAGAAAGAGAAAGGAATCAAAGCACACCACTACAAAAAGTCATCAAATCACAAAAGAAAACAGCAAGAGACAGAGAAAGGAACAATGGAACTACAAAACAGTAGGAAAACGAAGAAAATAGCAACAGTAAGTCCTTACCTATCAATAATTACTTTAAATGTAAATGGACTGAATTCTCTCAAAAGACACAGAGTGGCTGAATGGATTAAAAAAACAAGACCCAACTAAATACTGCCTACAAGAGACTCACTTTAGCTTTAAGGACATGGATAGGCTGAAAGTGAAGGGATGGAAAAAAGATATTCCATGCAAATGGTAACCGAAAGAGAGAAGGGATGACTGTAGCTATATAAGACAAAAGAGACTTTAAGTCAAAAACTGTAACAAAAGACAGAGAAAGTCATTATATAATAATAACAGGTCAATTCATCAAGAGGATATAACAATTGTAAACATACAAAAACAGCCAACATCAGAGCACCTAAATATATAAAGCAAATATTAAGAGAACTGAAGGGAGAAATAGACTGCAATATACTAATAGTAGGGGACTTCAATATTCCAGTTTCAAGAACGGGTAGATCACCCAGACAGTAAATAAATAAAGAAAATTTGGACTTGAACAACACTATAGACCAAATGGCCCTAACAGACGAATACAGAATATTCCATCCAACAACAAAAAACACATTCTTTTCAAGCCACATGGGACATTCTCAAGGATAGATCATATGTTAGGCCACAAAATAAGTCTTAAAAATTTTAAGAAGACAGAAATCATATAAAGTTCTTTTCCAACCACAACGGTATGACACTAGAATAACAGGAGTGAAATTGAAAAATTCATAAATATATGGCAATTAAATAACACACTCATGAAAAACCAATGGGTCAAATAAAAATCAAAAGAGAAATCAAAAAAATATTTTGAAACAAATGAAAATCGAAACACAACATATCAAAACTTTTGGGATGCAGCAAAAGCTGTTCTAAGAGGGAGGTTTATAGCAATTAATGCCCACATTTAGAAAAAATAACGAACCCTAATAAACAACCTAACTTATACTTCAAGAAAATAGAAAAAGAACAAACTAAACCAAAAGTTAGCAGAACAAGGAAAATAATAAAGATCACAGCAGAAATAAATGAAATAGAAACTAGAAAAACAATATTAAAGATCAATGAAACTAAGAGTTTTTTTGAAAAGATTAAATTGACAAACCTTTAGCTAGACTATGAAAAACGACTCAAAATTAAAAATGAAAGATACAACACTAGAACTGATACCACAAAAATACAAAAGATCATAAGAGACTACCATAAACAATTATACACCAATAAACTGGACAACCTAGAAGAAACGGACAAATTCCTGGAAACACACAAGCTACCAAGAATGAATCATGAAGAAACAGAAAATCTGAACAGACCAATAACAAGTAAGGAGATTGAATCAATAATCAAAAACTTCCCAACAAAGAAAATCCCAGGACCTAACGGCTTTATTGGTGAATTCTACCACACATCTAAGAAATTAATGCCAATCCTACTTAAACACTTCCAAAAAATTGAAAAGAAAGGAATACTTCCAATCTCATTTTACAAGGCCAGCATTACCCACATCCCAAAGCCTCATAGGGACACTACAAGAAAAGAAAATTACAGATCAATATCCCTGATGAAAACAGATATGAAAATTCTTAACAAAATACTAGCAAACTGAATTCAACAGCTTAACAGCACATCCAAAGGATCATACACCGTGATCACGTAGGATTTATACCTGAGGTGCAAGGATGGTTCAACATATGCAAACCAATAAAGGTGATACAATGCATTAACAAAATAAAGGATAAAAATCATGATCATCTCAACAGATGGAGAAAAGCATTTGACAAAATTCAACACCCTTCATGATAAAAACTCTCAACAAAATTTAACATAAGAAAGGCCATAAATGATAAGCCCACAGCTAACATCATATTCAACAGTGAAAAAATGCAACCTTTTCCTCTAAGACCAGAAACAAGACAAGGGTGCCCACTCTCACCACTTTTATTCAACTTAATAATTAAGGAAGTCCTAACTAGACCAATCAGGCAAGAAAAAGAAATAAAAAGTACCCTTAACAGAAAGGCAGAAGTAAAATTGTCTCTGTTTGCAGATGACATGATCTTATATACAGAAAAACCCGAAATTCCCACCAAAAAAAACCCGTTAGAACTTATAAATGAATTCAGTAAAGTTGCAGGATACAAAATCAACATACAAAAAACAGTTGCATTTCTATATACTCACAAGAAATAATCCAAAAGAGATATTAAGAAAATAATTTCATTTACAATCACACCAAAAATACTTAGGAATAAATTTAACCAAGGAGGTTAAAAATATGTACACTGCCAACTCTAAGATATTGACGAAAGAAATTGAACAAGACGCAAATAAATGGACAGATATTCCACGTTCTTGGATTGGAAGAATTAATATTGTTAAAATGTCCATACTACTCAAAGCTACAGATTCAATGCAATCCCTATCAAAATTCACATGGCGTTTTTCAGAGAAATGGAAAAAACAATCCTAAAATTTATATGGAATCATAAAAAAATGCAAATCACCTAACCAATCTTGAGAAAGAAGAACAAAGGTGGAGGTATCACACTACCTGATTTCAAAATATACTACAAAGCTATAGTAATCAGCACAGCATTGTACTGCATAAAAGCAGACATACAGACCAATGGACTAGAATAGAGAGCCCAGAAATAAATCCATGCAATTATGCTCAACTGATCTTCAACAAAGGTGCCAAGAACACACAATAGGAAAGGATAGTCTCTTCAATAAATTGTGCTGGGAAAACTGGTTATCCACATGATAAAGAATGAAACTGAACACTTACCTTATACCATGTACAAAAATTAACTCAAAATGGATTAAAGACTTCAATGTAAGACATGAAACTGTAAGACTACTAGAAGAAAACGTAGGGAAAAAGCTTCTTGACATTGGTCTGGACAATGATTTTTTCGATCTAATCCCAAAAGCACAAGAACAAAAGCAGAAACAGACAAATGGGATTCCATCAAACAAAAAACCTTCTGTACACAGCAAAGGAAACAATCCACAGAGTGAAGGAATAACATAAAGAATGGGAGAAAATATTGGCAAACTATACATCTGATGATGGATTAATATCCAAAATATATAAGGAATTCAACTCTATAACAAGAAAACAATAACTTGATTAAAAAATGAGCAAAGGACCTGAATAAAACATCCCTCAAAAGAATGGCCAACAGGTACACGCAAAGATGTTCAACAACACTAATCATCAGGGAAATGCAAATCAAAACCATAATGAGGCATTGTCACACACCTATTAAAATGGCTATTATAAAAAGGACAAAAGATGATAAGTTTTGACGAGTGTGTAGAGAAAAGTCAATCCTTGTGAACTGTTGGTGGGAATGTAAATTTGTACAGCCGTTACGGAAAATAGTATGGAGGTTCCTCAAAAAATTAAAAATAGAACTATCACATGATCCAGCAATCCCACTGCTGGGTACATAGCTGAAAGGAAATGAAACCAGTATCTCAAAGAGATTCTGCACTCCCATGTCCACCATGGCATTATTCACAAGCACCAAGATACAGAGTTAACCTAAGCATTCAATGACAGAGGAATGGATAAAGAAATGTGGTATATGTATACAATGGAGTATTACTCAGCCTTAAAAAAGAAAGAAATTCTGCGACATTTGCGACAACATGGATGAACTTGGAGGACATTATACTAAGTGAAAATGAGCCAGGCATAGAAAGACAAATATTGCAATGATTGCACTTATACGAGGAATCTAAAAATGTCAAACCCATAGAAGCAGAGTAGAATAGCTGTTACCAATGGCTGAGGGGGCAAGGAAAATGGGGAGACATCAATCAAAGGGTACAAAATTGCAGTCATGTAGGATAAATAAGTCTACAAATCTAATGTACAGCATAATGACTATAGTTAATAACACTGTATTGAATACTAGAAATATGCTAAGAAAGATTTCAGACGCTCTTATCACAAAATAAAAATGTAACCATGTGAGGACATGACATGTTAATTAGCTTGACTGTAGTAATTATTTGACTATGTATATATCATGTTGAAAAACAGTATGTATATCAAATCATCATGTTGAAAAATAAAAAGTCAACACTGAAAAAAAAGATTTCTTTTTTCCCCCACTTCTAAAATTACATCATTTTTTATAAATGGCACTGGAGGAATTGAGTATCTGTGTAGAATAAAAAATTAACCTTGATCCTTGTCTCACACTATACACAAAACTTAATTTGAGATGGATCACAGACTTAAATTTGAAAAGTATAACCAATAAAGTATCTAGAAGAAAATATAGGTGAATATCTTGCTGAACATTCCTCTGTCAAAAGAAAGAGGCAGCATAAAGCACAAGTCACAAAAGGCAAGTAATGAGACCAACCTGACTAATGCCAAGGCTATAGACTGAAGAGTGATGCAAAATGATGATGACAGGCCCCCAATTTAGGAGCTCTCTTTACAAAAATATGACTATTAAACATCTACCGGGCCTATATGCATTTCATCTTATTCATCTATATGCCCTCTCTGTTTCCCCATGTGATTAATGATGAAGACCAAGGCTGCCCCAGAGAGAGAAGCCCAAGGCATCCTGACCTACATACCAATCTATATCATTCTCCGGGAAGCACAGGATGTCCTGACCTGATCCAACCTGATTCCTATCCAAAGTTATAGGACCACCCAATGCCCAGACCCCACCTACATTGATACCATTTTAACAATTTTTTTCATGATCTTTCCTTTGTCTTGTAAAGAAATAGCTCACATACCTATGCCTTGTAAATTTAGCCCTACCCTCAACCAATTGCAGCTGTTCACTGCCCCATGGGCCCTGTCCCCACACTATTCTCTGAATAAAGGAGCACTACTACCAGATCTTGAGAGTCTAAGAAATCTTTCTTTCAGGTCCAGACCACATCATTTCTTCTGGTGGCCCGTACAAGATCTTGCTTCACCAGCTTGTGAGCTTAAGTTCTGGTAAGTCCCCTTTTCTTCCTTGTACCTTCCTCTTTTTCAAGGATGGATCTAAATTCACTTCTCCGTCAGGAACTTTCTCGGACACCTGTTTGAATACACGTTTGCATCCCATGGCTACTCTATGGGGCAAATCATGGCATTTAGCTCAAAGAGAAATCAGTATCATAAGCCTGAGGGTGATGAAGAATGACTTAATACATTTCTTCCTAATCCTATCTGTAATATAAATTTTACATGGGCATGGGTCAACTACTTAAGTCATTAGGATGGTCACCAATCTCCAAGACTCCTCTGGAAGGTTTCTTTTCCTAAGGCTGGATTGGGATCCCTCCCCCTGGCTCCTGACCACATTCCAAACAGCAGGAAAGTCCCAATCGGGACTTCAGTTCAAGGAAAGTACCAAACTCTGACCTTTGGTTGAGTATAGGAACCGCTTCTTGGGAGAATGGCTCCAGAACGCAATTGGATAGAATGTCCCCCAGACTAGTGGAAAATTCTTCCCTGTTTTTCTCTATTTTTCTTTTATCTCTGAGACTATTCACCAGGAACCTATTATTGCCAGGCACAATAGGGAAGGTATACAAGGGATGCAATACAGGGGGCACCTCCATCACCCTTTGCTTTAGGAACCCCACAGGGGGAACAATGGCTAGGACGCTGCCCTAGGTTCGGGGGGATTTTCAAGGTAATGGACCCTTTTCTTTCATCTCTCTCGAAGTTACAGTCATCCTTTTGAGCTCTGCAACCAAGAAACAAAGAAATCTTTAAAGAGCCAAAGCTCGACCCCTGGGAGACCCCCTACTCTGGTTTCTGGGCCTGATCACCCTGGTGACCCCAAGCGGGGTGCCCTCTTTTGGCAGTAGACTCGTAGAGTATTTTAGGTGCCTACCAAGTCGGTTATGAGGATAGAAGACCCGTGATTTATGCTGTGAACTGTCTTGCTGGGGTTGTGTGCCCCGGCATGGAACTGTTGTGTGACCCTTATCTTGATAACCCTCAGGAAGAGGCCATGAGGGCGAGATCTGATCTCTTTTTTTCCTTTGTCTGTTTTGTTTGTCGTCTCCTCTGCCGTCACCAAGTAAAGGTTAAGTTCAGGCTGGACCTGAGCCGAACCTGGACCTGTATGTAAAATTGAAAACTTGAAAACCTTTTGCCAGTGACTTAACTCTCAACCCTGGCACTGGGAGCCCCAGCCCCCAGCCAGCTCCAGGCCTTTGCCTCCTGCTTCCCTGGCTCACCTTGTGCAGGCTCAGGGACTAAGTGTCCCAGGCTGAGTGGGACTTGGCTAAATCTTATAACTATGTTGACACCCACCATCAGGCTCTGCACCCTTCTCCGGCCACTGTCAGTCAGGCACCGGCTTTACCAGCATGGGGAACACCCCAAGCATCCCTGGAGACTTGCTGCTTGTGTGCATTCTAATTAGAAACACTTTCAATTGGATGGGTTATGCCCAAGAAACTCCATCTTGGCGAAAATTTAAGGGGTTTCTCTGTGCCTTTGAGAAGTAGTTGGACAGGTAGATCAACCTATAATGTCATCTGAGTTACAAGCCAGTTTCTGAGAAATCAAGAGCAACTGTCCTTGGAAAATCCTTGTAAGGCTGGAAAAGCAGCTCTAGAGATGGTCCAGGTTCCACCCATTTCCCTTATCTCAAAGAGCTTGCAAATCCTCTGAGGACTCCCAAGGTCATCACTAATTCCTAAGACTGAAGAAAAGAAAAAGGGAAAAAGCAAAAATGGCCATAAGCATGCCCTTGCCAAAAAATCTAGCATCTGGAGTGTCTTCTCCACAAATATTGGTAAAAAGGCTTACAACAAAATTTGGGTTCATCACTAGGGAGCTTTATATTACTATACCTGATTCATGGCAGTAATTTTAACACAATAGATTCTGTGTATGTGTGTCTATATGTATGTTATATGTGTGTGGTATTTTACCTCCAGATGGTATGGCCAAAATCCAGAGCTCTGTTTAACTGGCTTAAAGTAAGTGCTTACATAAATTCTAACTGTAGTAGAAATTAACCTAATGTCTTTCAAGTTAACATGATATAGATTAATCTTTGGTAAATGAAAGCTTGTTTAAGATTGTTGGTTTGATTGAAATAGGCATGTCATCAGGGTCGGTATTTGGATATGATGCAGGCATGCAGCCTGGGTTTACTAGTCAAGCTCGTGTTGTCTGTTAGAAATTCATCAGCAAAATGACAGCTTTCAATGATAGCTAATTTTGTCTGATGTCTCATGAAGTTTTTGTGGGTAATCTGAACATAATTGTTGGAAACAAATAATTTGGATAGATGAAAATGGGTAAGAGTTTGTGGGTACAATAATTATGTTTTATGGTCTCTATACTTGAGAAAAACGGGTTCCAAATTCTTTTTGGTAACAATCTTGAATTTTGCCAAGTTAAGTTAAATGACAAAAATCTGTTGAGTATCTGGGTCATCTTTGGATAGGATGGAACGCTGAAACATTATTGCTAAAAGTGTCTAAGTTTATATACTTCTGGTTTCTTATTGCAGAAGCTAAAGGATGTTTGGGTCTATTAGCAAACATACTTGTATTTTACCACTGCGAAGCAGGATGTTTCCTAGAAATTATGAAAAGTGTTTAGAATGCTGATATAAGAGGCAGTTCATAATTGCTTAGCTTTTTAGTATTTACTAGGGTCTGTAAGGGTTAAAAATTCTAATTAACATATGTAACTAAAGCTACTGAAAATTAATAAGGAAAACCGCTCTGTATTCAAGGAAAGTAAAAATGTATGTTTTCAGTAAAGAGGGTAAAAAGAATGGAAGTATTTTTGTTTGTTGGGTTAAGAAACATAAATTTGTCCTAAAGTACTAGAAGGGAAGAAAGCAAGCATGGGACAAATTCTGAATATAAAAAGAAAGTTGTATAAGGTTTGTGAAAGAGAAATTCAGAGAGGAATTTTATGCCTGGTCAAGTTGGCTAAGATTAAAGTAAATCCAATTAAGTAAATGAGTTTTAATGTTAAAAATAAGCTGATGCAAACATTACAATTTGGTTTTCTCTCAAAGGATAATTTTCTTGAACTTTTGGCCTGCTCTAAGTCTACCTAAAAGACAGAAAATCTACGTTTTGCTAAAATAATTTCCTATGTTCACAAGGACTGAGGTCTCTCAAGATTTTCTGACTGTTTCTGTCGTCACTTTGAATAGATACCTGAGCAATGTTTCGCAGTGAGCATTGTTTCCTATTTGAAGAAGTGTTTTAAAATCTTTTGATATTTTTGGTAAGCTTCTCCCTCAAAAAAAAAATTCAAATCCTGAATGAAGGCTTTCTTTTGACCTGGTAGAAGGAAGAAAATTTCTATGAGGATGTTCAGAGGGCCCCAAGACTTCTCAAAGAAATTGACTCTCCCCTCCTACAAGGAGGAAAATACTAAACTAATTAGGCTTATGTGGTCTATTAAACTACACGGGAAGCATTGTCAAATAAGTGATGATAAACTTTCTTGGGTGTTATTATGTGGAAGAATGTTACTGATATAAATGTTTTAAAATTATATAGCATTCCTAAAACTGTGCTCTGTCCTGGCTGTCAGCCATAATTCTAGTTATTATCTTAAAGTGTTGCACGTCATAGAAGTAGCCAAGTTTCTTTGTCAATTGCCCTTTTGAGTCTTCTGTCACTTGCAGATAGTTGCTGTTTTACTCTGATGCTTTTTGCTTTTGCAAATATGTTTCATCTTCAGAGAAATTCCTGGAAAAGATTCTGACACAGGATTCTAGAATACAGGTTTCTCATAAACTTTCAGATGGTAAAACTGAACTGGGCAACAAATTACAGAATTCTAATGGAGAAACTGACCTCATAAAACTGCTAACAGAAGATTAAAACCAAGAATCGATTATACAGGACTGAATGAACTGATGAGGATGATTATAATTTTTTATAACTTTTGTTTGAAACGTTGAGTTTTTGATGTTTTGTTTTGTTTTCTCAGATTTAAGGAAATCTTTTTCTCTTTTCTCTTATGCTAACTATGACTTATAGCAATTTGGTGAAATTATACCTTTGTGAGCAGAACTGAAACATTTATCTTTTTCTCCCTACCTGATCCCTCCAGAATTTGGAAACTCTTTGTGAATGAGTATGGTTATTTCGTGGCAATACAGTTATTTGCATAAGTTCAATAAGAATCTGTTCTCCTTATAACAGGACACATTTGGAAACATTGGTTATATTACAAAGGCTTTGACCACAATGTCATATTTGAGATAAACATGCAAGCTCAGATATGACAAAACAGCTTTTCAGGAACAAAGATTGGACTTTCTGGAATAAAGGCACTTGGAAATATTGGCCTCGTACCTTGTTTACAGAGAGTCCAGCAATCTTACCTGGTAAGTAAGGAAGCTCACTTATCTGGCAAGTGCAAGGAACCTTGAAATATTTTGGGGGACCTAGAGAAGTCCACCCAAATCTGTAGGTACTGCAGGCAAAATCTGACAAGTCCTTGGCTGGGCTTTTCTGGCCTCAAGAAGTCTTTAAAGTTCAATCTGAGATTCCTCATAAAAAATTCCAGCAAAGCAGATTTAAAAGAGTCTATAGGATCTATTGCTATTCTTGCTGCACTTATGTAAATAAATGGACCAAGTTTTATTGAAGCTACACTTATTTTGCAAACCAGTTAATCTTAATTTGACTGTCTTTTGCAAAAATGAGGGTGATGTTAGACAGAAAAATGATGTTTCAGTAGAAGCTACAGTACACATTCATGGATATTAGATTCTAGCTCTTCTCTTCTACAAGATTCATCTATTACTAATCATAATGTCTCCTGTGGCCTTCTGTCTCTGATACCTGTGAGCTCCCTGGCCACAATCAAACCTTTTCCTTCAACTCTACTGCCTGAATACTAACAAAATTTGCCTTGTCACAGGTGGATCATAAACAATGAGTTCCAAAGGTACAGTCCCCAACCTATCAATACTCACAGGATGGATCATATCAAATTTGCGATGAATATATTTGGCTCACTCCTACTAGTGGTTAACTCAGTCAAAAGGCCACTCTATGCTGGGAACAAACCAATCATACTTGCGATACGTGGCCTAATAGCACCCGACCTATGGGACAAATTCCCCTTTATATGTGTTCTCATATCATAGCCTTAAAAAATGCTGATTGGTTTGGGACTGACTGGGATAGACAGCCCAGCATATGCTGGTTGGCCCCTAACAGCACTCAGTGGTTATGTGGCTCCAATTTATGGCCTTGGCTGCCGCCTGGATAGATTGAACCATGCACCCTAGGCTTTATCTGGATGCAAGGTAGAACTACATTTACTATATCTCCTCCTGCTAACCTACCCAACCTACGACAACGCTGGACCCATTCTGTCTTCCACGGGTATGATCACCTTGCCTCAATTTTCCTTCCCCAACTAGGAATCAAAAATGTCATCTGGTACATGGAAGCCCTAAACAAATTTACCATGATGGCAATAAATGATAGATAACATAGCCTTTCGCTGCTCTATTTAGAAGTATCCCAAATGCGTAAGGCAGTCCTCCAAAACCGAATGGCACTGGATGCCTTGACAGCAGCACAGGGGGGCACTTGTGCCATTATAAAAACCGAATGTGGTGTCTATACTCCTGACTACCATCAAAATATCTGGCTTCCTAACTGATATGAGCCACCAAATTAAATCCATGTCTGACCCTACCCTATCCCTAAATGATTGGCTGGATTCCTGGTCAGGTCCAGGTCTTTTCACTACTATCAAAGCTTTATTCATTGGGTTAATCATATTGCTTGTATTTCTATTATAATTTGTTGTCTACTTCATTTTTTGTCTTCCACATGTCAACAAAGTTTCGCCTCCTGGATCACCTCCCGTCAAATGATTCTCTTGTCTCCAGAGGATCTGTATACCTTGTCAGCCTTGGACTCCGTGGGCATAACCTTCCGGTCCACTGAACTTCCTGCCTATACCCCTATGGCCCCATTTAGGGACAGCTCTACGACCTTGTACAGCCAGAAGTAGTTACAGAAGATTGACCATCATCCATATCCCCCAAAGATTTGGGGGCCAAATAGGTTCGGGGGAATTTTATGATGAGGATCAAGACTGCCCCAGGGAGAGAAGCCCAAGGTGTCCTGACCTACATACCGATCTATATCATCCTCTGGGAAGCATAGGACCTCCTGACCTGATCCGACCTGATTCCTATGCAAAGTTAGAGGATCACCCAATACCCAGACCCTATCTGCACTGATACCATTTTAACGATTGTTTTCATGATCTTTCCTTTGTCTTGTAAAGAAATAGCTCACATACCTATGCCTTATAAATTTAGCACTACTCTCAACCCATTGCAGCTGTTCACTGCCCATGGGTCCTGTCCCCAGGTTGCAGCTCTTACTGCCCGTGGGTCCTGTCTCCATGCTATTCTCTGAATAAAGGAGCACCACTACCAGATCTTGAGAGTCCAAGAAATCTTTCTTTCAACTCCTTGGCTTGCCAAGCCCACATCATTTCATGCTGCACATTTGCCACAGAGATAGTCGACTAGTATTGGGATTGCAGTCTATGGCCATGCAATAGAACAAAGCTGATCCCATGATCTTAGCCTTATTAGTACCAAACTTTAATTTAGCAGTCTTTAGCCCCAGAGCTTGATCATTAACTCTTCTAGAAGATTCTATTTCTACAAGGCCTGACAAATCTAGTTTCTTTGGAAAATAAAATAGTGCAAACTAAGAAAGAGTTCATCTCACGTTTTATTTATTTAATTTTTCTTAAAGTAATCACTAACAAATAACGATTTATTTACAGCAGGGTCTCTCAATCTTGACACTATTGACATTTGGGCCAGATAATTTGCTGCTGTGGAGGAGCTGTCCTATGCATTATGGGATGTTAAGCAGCGACCCTGGCTTCTACTCTCTAAATGCAGATAGCATACCCCAAGCTGTGACTACCAAAAATGTCTCCAGGTATTGCCTAATGTCTCCTAGAAAGCAAAATTACCCCTTCTTGAGAACAAGTGCTTTAAAGAAAACAGGATAATGAATTTACATTTTTAAATACTGTATTAACAGAACATTTATTTTACTTAACAAACACTAAGAACACTTACTATGTGCCAGGCACTGTTCTAAATACCATACAAATGTTAACTCATTTAATCTTCATAACAATCTATTAGATGGGCAGGACCATTATCTCTACTTTAGAGATAAGAAAACGTGGACACAAAGAGATTATGTTGCCCAAAGCCACACAACCAATAAGCAGCAGAGCAGGGCCTGAACACAGGTAAGTGGCTCCAGAGTCCATGCTCTTAACCACCACACCTGATACTGAAGCCTGACACATTCTAAATGCGAGAAACAACACCTATCCATAATGCATGTTACAAACAAGAACTTGTGACTTCCTGGCTCCTACAGGAGTTCAGGTTGCCCATCTTGAAAGCAAAAAAAAGCAGAAACATAGGGAAAACACAACTGAGATATATAAAAAACCTAATAGAATATCTGTAAGTTTGGAATATGCACCTATCAGTGATCTAACCTGGGGGAAGACTAAATAAGGCACCATGATGACTCTGGGGTTAGAAATTACATTCCCAGTCTACAAAAACTAAAGATGAAAGGAGACAGAAAGACAACATTCACAAGCCAGCCCCATTGGCCTAACAGGTAAAGTTTGGTGGCCTGGGTTCAGTTACTGGGCACGGAATCACACACCCACCCACCCACCCACCCCCATCTGTCAGAAGCCATGCTGTGGCAGCAGCTCACACAGAAGAACCAGAAGAAGTTACAACTATACACAACTATGTACCAGGGCTTTGGGGTAGATAAAGGAAAAGAAAAAAGAAGAAAGATGGGCAACAGATGTTACTTAGGGCAAATCTTCCCCTGCAAAAAAAGAAACACAACATTCACAACACTAAACAGCTACTAAAAAGAACTAATCCCAATAGAAGAAAGTGGAACCAACCAGCTGTGCAGCTAACTTTACTTTCTTTTCCTTCTTCTTCCAAGATCTCAGTACTTTTTAAATAAATGAGATGATAATATAAAGTACTCAGCAGAGTAACTAGAATATAATAGGCACTTAAAAAAATGTCAGTTTCCTTCACTCTGGACAGTCACTCCCTGTTCCAACCCCAGTTCCTTTTTGTGTTGTGCAGGTTTATTTTATGAAGTGTTTTCAAGAGATTTCTGTCTCTGGTAAATCAAGATGTTTGAAAAAATAAATGGCAATTAAAATAACTATGAAGAACTCAGTTATAGCTCATGTCCTCTTCCTGCCTTCTCTTATAATAGGATTAGCAGATACCAGGAGTGTTCACTATAACCGAATGGTTACATGGTCAGGAAAGAGCTGTACTGCATTATTCAGAGAACTGAAGTGGTCCTCACGAGAATCAAAATTAAAGCACATTTTTAGAGCACCAACAGATTTAAAATAAAAACAGAACTTCAATAAACGGAAGTAAAATAAGACTTTCACCCAAAGTCAGAAGATTTCCTCTATTTTTTCTCAACAAATTTCAAAACCATTTTAAAAAATAAGACCTCAATTTTTTTAAATATTTAGCACAATAGAAGAGGTAGAAGTGCTTTGTTGTCACAAATAAATTTATACTGCATGTGCTGGTTAATTTTATGTGTCAACTTGACTGAGCCACCAGATGCCCGGGCATTTATTTGGCCAAATATGCTTCTGGGTGTGTCTGTGAAGGTTTTTCTGCATGAGATTAACATTTTCAGTAGATCAAGTAGAGCAGATTGCCCTCCCTCATTAGGTGGGTCTCATCCAATGAACAGAAGACCTAAATAGAACAAAAGAGCTGAGGAAGAGGGAACTCCTCCTGGCTGCCCGCCCTCAAACTGACACATTAGTCTTTTCCCACCTTTGGACTCAGGAATGAAACATCTGCTCCTCTTGGGTCTCAAGCCTGCTGGCTTTGGGAATGGAACTTACACTGTCGGCTCTCCTGTTTCTTAGGCCCTCGGATTCAGACTGGAACTACACATCAGCTCTCCTGGGTCTCCAGCTCGTCATCTGTACATCTTGGGACTGCTCAGTCTCCATAACTGTATGAGCCAATGCCTCATAATAAGTCTGTCTGTCTGTCTGTCTGTCTGTCTCTCTCTCTCTCTCTCTCTATATATATAGTGTATGTGTGTGTGTGTGTGCTTCCAACATTTTTTTACTATAAACTACAAAAGCCAAATTTAAAGATCTAAGACAAGAAACCAAGTATTGTAGACCAATATTTACATATCTTTTTCCAGTTTTCAAAGCTTTTACATATGCACTATCTCATATGATTCCCACAGTGAGTCATGAAGTAGTTAAGGCAGAATTATTATCCATTTATAGATGAGAAAACTGAGGGCCATACTATAAATCGCAGAACAAAAGAAAAACCCAGATCTTGTAACATATACCCAATGCACCACACCATGCTGCCTCATCACATACAAACAACAAGCTTATTAAAACACCAAAAAAAAAAAAAAAAAACCCTACAGGAACTTTGTTAACAATATATGCCAGAGAATACAAGCAAATCTTCAAAAGCTTTCCTTAGCTACTTACTATAAAGGCCCCCATAACAAAAATCACACCATCCAGCTTTAGTGATGACCATTAAGCCTTATAATATCCTTACTCTCAATAAAAGAGTCACTTTCAAATTTATATGAAAAGAGATATAGGCTTTAAAGATAAACCTGAAAATATACTTTAGGTATAATATTGAGACAAAATATAATCAAGAACAAAACTCAAATTAAGCCCTGCCTACAATATAGCCACGTTCCAAACTGAATAATATTAATACTTTTGGTAATGTAAGGATAGTCTTGAAAACACACACCTGTTACTGATATAACTCAGGATGCAATACTATAATCTTTATCTAAAACATTTTCATACTTTGCCATCTTCTGCATACTTAAGGACAAATATCATGGGCTCTAATAAGAAACACCTTAATTAATAAAGAAAAATTCTAATAATACACTTCTCATTGAAGAACTTTATTCAGATGAAAAACAGAAGGTATGCACATACATTCCAACCTCTCCAATGAGAATAACAGGTGTATGAATTGAATCCTTAAAACAGAACTCGAGCAAACTAACGATTCCAGTCAGAGGAGTGGGGGCAACTTGAGCAAGAGAACAAATCACAAGTATCAGGGGACTATGCTGAGTGAAAAACACCAAACTGCCTCACCATTTGTTGATATATAAAATTCCATTAACAGAAGACAGAGCCATTCTCAAAAGGTTTTAAAAAACTGCACTTGTACTCACGTATTTGCCAAAACTCACTATGCTGAAGTCTTAGCCCATCAACTATTTGATAGATATGAAATCCCTTACTATTTTTTGATGAGGATAAACCTGACCATCTACCTGAACCAGAAAAGAAATTTAACCACAAATTTAATGATGGGAGACAGAGAAAAGAACACAGAAAAAGAAAGCTTTAAAAAGATGCTTAATTTCACAGACCTCACAATTTTGTCTAAAACAACCTCGATTTATACACCTTTAAATGGGTGAAGACAAACAGAGGTAAAAATAGTTTTTCTAACATTTGCAACTGAAAATTTCTAAATACCCTAATTTAAAATATAGATTTTATTAGAAGGGAGATTCAGTTTCAGAGAATCTGTCAAGGTATTTATATGATCTGAGATGTTTTATTACTTCAAGTTTAAATACAATTACAGTAACACTTCATGGGCTCCAAAAGGAACTACGAGCACACTTTGAAATGCTGTCTGATCCTGATTAATTCAGTGTCTCCTGGGCTTGAGAGTTTCTGAGATACAGATCTGAAAAAAAAATGGTCCCACATCTACTTTTTTCCAGGTTTAGAAATCATGAATGATCAGAGCAAACATCCTTCCATCACCGCCAATAGACACAGAATCCTTCAAGGCAACTCCCAAACCTGACTAATCACAACCCAAACCTTGAGGTCTAGCTGGAATCAAGAAAGCAAAGCCATTTGACACATGTAATGAACCACAAGACTCTAAAAAAAAAATAATAAGTTGAAAACACTGTAAATTCAGCATTCTTGTAAAAGGCACTTGCTCAAATCTGATGACGCTTGATCTAACATTCTTCTCTGCTTTTGCTGCTTTCGTCCTTTTTCCACACAAAAATTCATTTTACTGACTATTTTTCAACATGGCTGAAAGCAAAATTACTTAAAATCTGCATTCATTCACTTCAATTGATTCCCCTCATATAATTACGAGGAGAGTCTCATATATAATTTGTAATATCAATTTAAAATACTAATTTGATTCACTAATAAATCAGGTTCATTAACAAATACTAACTGTACTCCTACTTTCCCAAGATGAAACAGACTCATCTCATACTAAACATGAAGGAAAAAATACACACCAAAAAAATCTCAAATCACAACACTCTTTCAGAGGAGATCAATTAATAGAAAGAGAGCTAAGATTAGTGATTAATCAAAAGACAATTTAAAAGTTTGACCTCGGTTCAATAGAAAGTCAAACAAATCTTTAATACAATACTATGTTACAATACAATATTTTAAGACCCTTAATCATCAAAGCATCAACTAACATTTTGCATTACTATGTACCTAGTATAGTCCTTGGGGATGTAAACATACTTCACATTCACTGTGTAATGCAAGCACATAGTAATATGTAACACAAATAATGCAAGAAATTTACCAACTCTTTTTTTTTTTTTTTTTTTTGAGGAAGATTAGCCCTGAGCTAACTACTACCAATCCTCCTCTTTTTGCTGAGCAAGACTGGCCCTGAGCTAACATCCATGCCCATCTTCCTCTACTTTATACGTGGGACGTCTACCACAGCACGGCTTTTGCCAAGCGGTGCCATGTCCGCACTCGGGATCCGAACCGGCAAACCCCGGGCCACCAAGAAGCAGAACGTGAGAACTTAATCACTGGGCCACCAGGCCAGCCCTTACCGACATATTTTGAAAAGACTTTACAAAAACTTTTTATTTAGCTCTTTGTTAAGCAGTCACCCCAATTAACTCCCCTTCCCTAATTATCACCTAGCACAGTGTCTGGCAAATAGTCAATAAATACTTGATGAATGAATTATAAACCTATTACCAAAGTCTTACCACATTTTTTATCACCATCAAGGTTTATACAGATAGACTGATGGAACCTAAGTTTGTGCTTCAGCCTTTCAATCTAGGTTGTCTTGTCATAATAAAATCAGTTACTTATATGTATACTGCTTATGCACAAATATGAGGCAAGATTTTTTCTCAAAGTCGTAATTCATAAAAAGAGGAAACCACCTCATATTCATTCACTCCTTAGAAATGTTCCTTTTTCACAATCTGTTGTCCAATTTAAGATATTCCCCAGAAATCAAGAACTCCTCGTTCTAAATAAAAAGCTTAGATTCAAAAATATAAAACAAATCATGTAATCATATATGGATGGAGGTGAATAAGAGGAAACTGGTATGAAATGCAATCAAACCAGCAACAGCCAGATCACATAAGGCTCTACAGGCCATGGTAAAGATTTCACATTTTATTGACACGGAAAGCCACTGGAGAGTTCTGAGCCGAAGAATAACAAGTGCTGACTTATAAAGGATACGAGATAGTTATTTCATTCCCATTTTATAGATGAGAACACTGCGGTTCTCAAGGTTATAAAGCTATTAAGCGGCAGGACTGAGATTCAAACCCAGGCTCCTCCCACCTCTTAACAATACCTCCCCGAACTCTCTGCTCATACTTCTCTGCCATACACTCTTCTCAACCTCTTCATACCTCTCTGCTTCTTTCTTTCTCCTCTACTCCAAAAATAAGCACTCCTCAGGTTTTCTTCTCTTTCTAAACTCTCTCCCTTGTTAACCTAAGAACCTCTCTTCCTTATTGACCTACCATAGCTTCAACCTTCATCTCCATCTTATGACATCTAAACCTAAATCTCTAGCTTCATCCTCTCCCTAGAACAGCAGCTCTACATTTCCCAATGTGTCCTGGTCATTCTCTACTCAGATACTGCACTAGTAGCTAACTCAACATGCCCTAAAGCAATCCAGCATAGTTCACTGAAAACGTTTTTCCCAAAGCACTACCTTCCACACATCCCAATAAACAAGGCTTAAAATCTTACAGCTTCATTTGATTCTTCTCCCTACTCTACATGCCACTAAACCTAACAGTTTGATATACCACTGCCAGATTAAGCTTTATGAAACTACTTCAAGCATATTCCTCCCATTGGCAACCTCCACTGACCGCCTACCACAACAAAGAAAATCCAAATTCCACCTGCCATTCCCCAAAACATACCACATCCTATTCTACCTGAATGTCTTTGTTCAAGCCATTCCTCTCCCTTATCCACCATCTATTTCTACCTTTCCAAATCCTACTTTTCCTTCAAGGCCACTAAAATGCCACCTCCCTCACTAAGTTTCCTCTTGTCTCCCAGTCACATGTGAGCTTCTCCCTCTGATTTCTCAAACCATTTTGTCTGTACCTTATGGTATTTATCTCAATGTATTTGTATTATAGGATAACTCATGCCTAATCTCGCCTCATGGACTATAAACTCTCAATATAAGTACGTCCCATTCATTTTTTTACTCTCTACCATACCACATAGCACAGAGCTGCTATTCATAGCACCGTGCAAAGAGCAGACTCAATAAATAACAGGTAACTGAATACGGGACAAATATCCTACTAGTAATAGTCTAGGTTCAGATATTACTAAAGCTAATCATCAAATCTCAGTCTCCCCTCCTTTAGTCTTATTTTTTTCATTAATATTTATCAGTAAATAATCAAAAAAATGTTTTAGAGTCAAAAGTTCAGGACAAATACAATTTTCTAAATAATAAATAAGAGATCTGGTTATTCAAAATAATTTATATCACACTGAATCAACTAGAAAGCTGGGTATGAAGGCAATCTGATGGAAAATCTGTCACCACAAGATTACCAGTGTGGATTTGGCTCCCTCACTCCTCCAGGGTGGGCTGCTTCTCTCTCCACCAAAATGTGTTATTTTATTGAAGAGAATAAACTTTCCCAGATAGAGGACCACTCCTTTCCATTTGAAGAGAATTTTCTAGTGACTATGCAAAAGGAAATAACGCTGGCATTGAAAAATACTTGTTAAGGATTTGAAGGCTTTTTAAATTTCTTTAAATCAACCAAATATCTGTTTTAATAAAAATCTACTGACCCAGAAACATGAACGGTAATGGATCATGATGATTTAGAGCCTATATTCCAATATTTATTATTTTTCATCCCTGATCTATGATAACTAAAGGGGCAAACAATAGTAAACCAGATTTGGCCAGCTTTACTCAGAGATAGTTGCTACAAAAAAGAGTGAGTTGAGAAAGTGTTCAGTGCAACAGTAAATCTTCAACTTTCAATTAGAAGTGATGTGTTAGCAGTATGCTTTGTACTCAACAGAGGCCAGCCAAACAATAACAAGTCAAATGTAAAAATCAGTTCAACAAACTCAAAATGTCATGTTAATAGGAAAATTCATCATTTAATTGCTTATTTAAAAGAAAAAGATCAAATGACTGTTACATCTCCAAAGAGATAATAACAAAACAGGTAAAACTCATCATTTACTTACTGAATAGAGAAATAAAATAAGTCCCTCATCTCCAACCCCTAAAATAGGCCTCAGGCAAAAATCAAAGAGGGATTAGTCCACATATTTACAAATTCCACCATCTCCACAGGTCAAATAACCCACACAGATATTTTCAGCAGTCTGTATTCCTTAATGACTTCAGTCTCCCTCTCTCTCTTTTTTTTTCCCCAAAGTAAAAAACAAAAACGAATGGCCTATTACCAAAATTTCGAAAGTCTCATTGCTGGTCTCGTATTCTCTAGAAAACCTGCTAAACCACTGCCTTTAAAAACTCAGTCCACACTATATGGCAGAAGCACTTTACATATTATGCCTCACTGAATCCTCACCAGGACCTCCAGAGTTAAAACGTGCCATGTCTCCAATACGACAGACACAGAAATTGAGGCTTAGAGTGGCTAGGTAATTCATGGGAGGTTCCCCAGCTCGCAAGCAGTGAGCTAGAATTATAACATAGGCAATTTGATCCCAGCATCCAGGTTCCCGCCTCCTAAGCCATACTGAAATACAGAAATCTGAACTGCCTCTTGTAAGTGGAGTTAAGCTGTGGAAGTGAATTACCATTTTTTCCATAAAATAAAACTGTGTAAGAACATTTAAAAAAAAAAAAAATCAGTCCATGTCACTGAACTGATTTCTTCAGTCAGTGGTTTTCAAGCCTTTAGCAACTAACTAGAGACTGTCCATAAATTGCCTTTTTATTCCTAGAATTCCAACTCTTGCTTATGTGTTTATTCAGAGTCTAGAGGTGACGAACTGACCCATTACAATCTGTTAGATTATAAGGTTCAAAGGAAGCATATATTAAGTAAAGATTTTCATACTCTGAGGAAGGGTGCAAACATCTAAAGCTCAATGAAAAAGTAGGTTTTTAAATTATTCCTTTCCAAAAGTGCAAAAGGTTCTACTATAGAGTCGGCTACGGGTAAATGCCAGTACCCTAATCCGGAGGTCCTGAAGACGGTCACCTAGGAACAGCACAGCTAAGAAAGGTCTTAGAACCACCCAAGATAAGTGAACAAGTTTTCCTTCTTAGAGAAGGCACTTAAGAACTTGAACAGCATAGAATCCATCCCCCTAATTGGGCAATTGTGTATTCTAAATCCACCACAAACTACCGAGGGCACGATGCTTTCATTAATTTTAGTGGTAATCGGGGGTTTAAACAGTTTAACAACTGTTTGGTGTGTATGTGCATGGCAAGGGGTACCACTTGTTGTGTACGTGTGACAATAACTAACACTCAAGAAGTAAAATATGGGGCCAGCCAGGTGGTGTGGTGGTTAAGTTCGCACGTTCTGCTTCGGCGGCCCAGGGTTCGCCAGTTCAGATCCCAGGTGCAGACATGTACCACTTGGCAAGCTGTTGTAGGCATCCCACATATAAAGTGGAGGAAGATGGGCACAGATGTTAGCTAAGGGCCAGTCTTCCTCAGCAAAAAAAGAGGAGGATTGGCAGCAGATGTTAGCTCAGGGCTAATTTTCCTCAAAAAAAAAAGAAAGAAAGAAAATATAACTTCCTGAAATACATTTTTGGTACGTGTATAAATTGTTAGCATATATTACAACATATGTAGATTCTTTAACAAACTGATGCTGAGATTTGATGTTTTTTACAAATTGTGAAAAGTCAAAGATTAACTATTAAAAGGAATAGTCCACCTACATTTCAACATGGTTTGAGCATTAGAAGGTGAATATTAACTAAGAATAGTTGTGGATGCCAACATGAAACAGAAGCATGAGAGCAGATGCATAGAACAAGAGCATAAATATGAAAGGAACCAAAGGAAGCAGTTGAGTACATCACACACACTAATATTTCAAATGAAAAGCAGATAGACAAGACCCATTTTATAGGCTCCAGAAAACACACTGATGAAAATTTTCCCCAAAACCAGCTTCCCTTCAAAACTTCTCCTTTTCTATCAATGACGGCAACAGGATCAATCAGACTTGAAATCCTAGAAGCATAAACAAGTCCTCATTCTGTCCACTACCATATTCTCCATCTCTAAGTCCTGTTCATTCTTCCTGTGAAATAACCTCTCCTGTGAAACGCCTTTCTGGTAAAATGACTCTAAAACTGCCCTTCCATTCTCTACGGCACTTCCTTAGACCTGCCAAATTCTCCTCACTCCTGAACTATTCATGCGTTCATTCATTCATATCTGTGCTCATTCGGACACTTACTAAGCGCTTACTGAAGTACTGTGCTAGTTCTGAACATAAACCACCATTCTAACAGGAGATAGAGACATAGATCTTAATGAAGGCACCATTTTCATAAGAGCAACACTTTATCAGGGCCCTACTCTGTGACAGCTGCTATGCCTAAACACTATTAACCCATTTAAGTCCTCCCAACAGTCCTAAGAGATGGGTATAATTATCTTCTGCAAAGTAAGCAGACAGGCTCAGAGAGGTAAGGTAATTTTCCTGAGATCACATTGATAGTAAGTTGCAGAGTGGCATTCAACGGAAACCGATTCTTTCACCACTTAGTGAATCTACTGCATCAACTCCTAAACAGCCTTTCCAATCCGGTCTAGCCTGCGCTACCGGGTTCATCATCTGAAAGCACCATTTTGTACTTGTAATCCCCTTGCTCAAAAAAAAATCTCAATGGCTCCTTTAGTCTGGCCTGGAGTCTGACTTTGAGTCAAAAAAAACCTAGAAGTGAATCCTGTCTCTTTCCCTTACTAGTTCTGAATCCTAGAAGTCACTTAATCTCTCTAACCTTCAGTTTTCTTACCTATGAAATGAGGATAATAAGACAGAGCTGTGTAGAGATTAACTAAGATGAAATATGTGAGGCTCTAAGTACATAAGTGGTTAATAAACAGTTGTTATCACTCACACCTCCTCTATACAGAACTTCTGTTTTAGCCAATCAATATACATACTGCTTCTCTTACAACGTCATTTAGATTTCTGCCTCGATTCACATTATTCTCCCTCCTCTCCATTAAGAATAAGTATTCTATAAATATCTACTACATGAATCAATGTCTGCCCAGCCTTATTCAAAGCCCAAGTCAAATGCTACTTCCTCCAAGGAGCGCTCCCTAGCCACCCTCAATGAACTTCACATCTAACTTAAGCACCACTGGGGGAAGAGGGAATAAAAAAATGCCTAATTATTCAAGACCTACTACGAACTAGAAAATATGTGATACATCTTCAATGCATTATTTCACTCAATTTTCACAGACAGAGACAAAGTAACATGCACGAGTCAAACACTAGTAACTGATGGAGCTGAGATTCAAATTCAGATGTCCCTGATCGCTTTTAAAAGCCCACTTCTTCCCATACCCTTGTCTCTTGGCACCTGGGGTTACATACTGAATCAACAACTATCCAACACTGATAAAGATCGAAGCGTTGCAATACATGCTCTAAGTCACCCTAGCCACACATATATTTGTAAGTCATGAAACAAAACTGTTATGAAATAATGCTTATACTTAGTACCTGCAATGGGTGCTAATTTTTTCTATTCTCTTCTATTTCACTTAAAATAATAGGCAGTTCTCACTAATTTTACTTCACTCAGGAGTAGCAACCAAAAGTTTGAAATATCTAGCTGTAAGAGACATAAGTCCAAATAAGATGGAGAATTTATCCTCAAGAAGTATTTAATCTAGTTGGAGATGTAACAGTAAAGCACAAACTTTTCCTGACCACCCCCTTCCCCCACTCTACCTGCTGGAATAGAAAAACCCATGTTCCTGTTGCTCCCCTGAACTTCCCTATCATGGAACATAAGCAATAAATTGTCTAGGCTGTAGACGTGACAAATGTCAAACACTCAACAAATAGTTGTTGAATGAATAAATGAGGTACAAGAAAAGTGCTATGGATTTTCAGAAGCAGAAATTACATAGATAAACTCTCTCGCCACCTGCATCATAATCCTCTAAAGGCAGAAACAATCTTTTTGTATTATTGAACATATCAAGAGCTCAGTAAAGTTTCTAGATGTTCTATTAAAAAAAAAACTGAGCTATAGACTGGCCACAATTCATGTGGAAAAGCAGATAAACATGAATCTTTGCCAAAGAAAATCAAAGGAGAAACTTCCAGCTCCAATAATAAGTTTATCAGACTAGACTCTATATCATTATTCAAAGTGTAGCTCTTTGCACATCAATATTACCAGCAGCTCCATATTACCTGAGAGTTTGTTAGAAATGCAGACTCTCAGGCCCCACAGACCGACTGAATCAGAATGCTCATTTTAACAAGATCTCCAAGGGATTCCTAACTAACACACAATGAAGTTTGAAAAGCATCAGTCTATATGATAAAAATGAAACTGGCTTCTGCAAGCTCAAAGCTGCCATCTTCTCCTGTGCTATCGCTGTAATAAATAATCAGACTTCTCAACAAATACTACAGATATGTCCATGTCACACTTTTAGGCACATTAGGGTACAAATCCAAATTATTACTCAATTTGAGGTAAGAAGTGACCATCCATTGAATATGGAACTTTCAAGAAATACACAAAAAATATGATCTCTGCCTTCTTAAGACACAGATTCTATTG
This sequence comes from Equus caballus, assembly GCF_041296265.1. Lineage (NCBI taxonomy): Eukaryota > Metazoa > Chordata > Mammalia > Perissodactyla > Equidae > Equus > Equus caballus. Next base: position 61,243,133 of record NC_091690.1, read on the forward strand.
GACAAGATAATGAGGCAATGAACTTCAACAGTCAAAGTAATAAATCTTTAGTATCAACGACGAAGTTACTGAAAAAAAAATGCCAGTGAGAACATTTAAGGACAAACTTCTTTAACAGTTCTCAGTGCTTACATACACATATTTCCACATATTCTCTATTAAAACCTGCAAACTTAGATTGCCCTACATGTAATAAAGGACTTGGGTGACATAAAGTCAGATCTCCTAACCACCTTTACTGACCCAAAGACTAGAACCACCCTTTAAATCACCACGCGAAATCTCAACCAGGAGTCTACTTTGTGAACTTGCAAAAACACCTGCAAAACCCTCAAACCACAATCCTGTCATCCCAAACTGATACAAGACCTGAAGTCACGGGAATTTGCTGTCAAATATACCCTTACAAAAAAATTAGGGTGTAGGGGCAAAAAAGAGGGAACTAGATGAGGAAAGACTGCCGGCCATTTCTCATTGCCTCGCTGACCCATAAATACCGTCTCGCGTAGGATGTGGGATATCCACCTCTTGCGACCTCCCATCATCCCACCCTCCTCCACACCCCCCCGCAAAAAACACTCTGACTCCTCCAAATGAGAAACCTACACAGGGCGAGTCCCCCAAGCCCCTCGGGAGTACGACTGCACTCCTGGCCCATCCTCCTTACGAAACTCGCCCTGGGGGACGGGCTAACGGGTCTCACCAAGTACAGGGGGGCATAGATCTTCAGGGACTCCTCCAGGGCGCCCCCGGTGATCTGTACGAAGGAGACCCCGCAGGAAGGGTGCCAAGTGTGGCCGATCTCGTAGCAGTTATGAGGAATGGACTTGCTGAGAGCCGCCATGACGAGGAGCCGCGCGCAGGGCCCGGCGGGGGTGAGCCGATGCTAGGGAGGGACGTGGGAAGGACGGACGGCACCGCCAGCCCAGCCACCGCCCGCTCGCCCGGCCGGCCGCGGGAGGTGCGGAAAGGAGGGGAAAGGTCACGCGACCCGGGTTACTCAGGGCCAAAGTCCTCGGATGTTGAGCCCCCGGCGTATCGCAGCTCGAGGGGGCGGGGCGCTCACCGGGGAGGCGGGGAGAGGCGGAGCGTGCGCACTCACTCAAGCGGGCCTCCGCCGGAGGCGCGCGCCCGCTCCTCCGAGCCCGGCGGGGGCCGACAGGGTGAGAGGGCAGCTCGGGGACGCGCCTGCCTCCGCACTCCTCACGCGCGGCCCCGCGCCCGAGCGCGAGCGCCGTGGCTGATGCGCAATCATGGCTCAGTTGTGTCGCATTGTACTCCACCTCCGTCCTCTCAAAGCCCGGCCAAGTAGAACTGAGGGCAGTGGAAGAAAGCGATTAAATGTCTTTGTTGGGAGCTGAGCCCAGACAACCGTCCTCCTCAGACTGTCAGCTCCCCTTCCCTAGAGTGCCAGGTAATAAATAGCTAAGGCTGCCTGCTGCTTGCGACCGCACTGCTCCCAACTGCTGGGCTTTCTAAGCTCTGTGGTGTCTGAGAAGGCTTGAAAAATCTGTTAGCCGTGTTCATACACTTCCTGTGCGGGGAGAAAGGGCAGTAGATCATCCTGTCCAAACCCAGGACGACTGAGCAGTCCTAGCTGCAGAATCCACGACCAGCGCTCATCAGCCAAATAGTACACACGGTAGAGGCGGCAGTGGTGTTAGAACTCAGACCTGGCTAAGGAGCTTGACCAACGATTGGCATGACAAGGGACCTGTGTGACCTGTGAGTCACATAACCTCTCTAAATGTCAGTTTTCTCACCTATAATAACCTTCCATTCTCCTTGGAATTCTAAATTTTCTTAAAGCAAGAGCCTACCACCTTCAGAGGAATCCCATTCTAACCTAGTCTCCATTCGTTCCTTCTACAAATATTTGCTGAGCATGTACTATTTTCCAAGCACTGTTCTAAGCTCTGTAGATTCAGATGTAGACATGAGAGACAAGGCTTCTGCCCACCCCTCCTTCTCCTCCCAGTGCAGCAGAGCTGGAGCCCCAGCTGCTGTTGCAGCTGCCTACACAGCAGCTTCTGCAGTTACAGTGAAGGAGAGTCAAGTCACCAAAGTTTTTAGTAAGAAAGTAAGGACATCTACACAAGAGGAGATCGAAAAAAGAAGGAAACCAATTCTTTTCTGTTTAAGTGATGACAAAAGACAAATAATTGTAGAGGAAGCAAAGCAGGTCTTGGTGGGTGAACTGGTGACACCATGTAGAGGACCCCTACACAGGTTTGGTGAAGTTGCCGCATCTGAATGATGGCCAGTTTGCTAAGAAAGAAGCCCTAGTACAGTCACACGTCGCTTAACAATATGGATATGTTTTGAGAAATGCATCCATAGGCAATTTCATCATTTTGCAAACCTCATAGAGTGCACTTACACAAACCTAGATGGTGTAGCCTACTACACACCTAGGCTATATAATACTAATCTTAGGGGACCGCCATCATATGCTGTACATTGTTGACCAAAACATCGTTAGGTGGCCCATGACTGTATTTATATTCTGGGCTCCTGAAAGTGCACCTTTAAAAAACAAGGTGATTTATGCTAGCTCTAAAGCTGCCATTACAAACATAAGTAGCAAATAAGTGGCTTGGATGATATTAAGGACCGTTCCTCACTTGGAGAGAAATTGGGAGGCAATGCAGTAGTCTTGTTTGAAGGAAAACCCTTATAAAATGACAGTCAAATGCGGTCTGGATGTTAAGCAACTTCTACTTCTCCAACTCAGTCAATTGGAATAGTATTAGGTTTTGTTTTGTTTTGTTCCCCTTCCCAATGGGCCCATCCAAAACAATGAACAAAGGAAATACTCATTTAAGCAGCCTATCAGTGACTGCCTTTAGACTGTTTAATACTGTTATTTTTATAGAATCCAAGGAATGCCTTCTCATCATATTTTAGCCAAAACAACTGTTTATATCCTCCCTTGCAGCAAGCACTACAATGAATGTGATTGTGAATGTGGTAACTTAGAATACTGCAAAGGGTAAGCTAACTGAATGCCTTGAAAGTATTATCAATTGTCAGGTGGTAAACTTTATTCAGTATTATTTATAGTTGCACTTAACTGCAGTTCTGTGAGGCTCAAGCATTCATACACCTCACCTACCTTGGCAAGCCTGTTTTTGTGACATGGCAGCACGGATATAACAATATGCACTGAAAACACTTTTTTGTAATGAGTTTAATCCCTACCCCAAAAGGAATGCCAACTAAGTTGTGTTAACTGAGCCATCAACTTTTTCTAGTACCTGTTCTAGTGTCTTGTTCATTCCTGTTATCTGCATATCTTTTGTAAAAAAGTAGCTGTGATTAATGCCTTTCTGTTTTCCACTGTGTGTACACTAATAAGTGTATGAATAAGTATAGTAGTTTTATGTTTACCATGTGAGTAGTCTTGAAACACTAAAGATATTTTGAATATTAGTCATGATGGCAATTTCTATATAAAAGAACCTTAAATGGAACATTACTTTTAAGCTCAAACTACCCACTCTCACAAAAATGGCCATGTTGCAATAAAAATTGTAGCATATTACAAAAACGAGAGAGAAACAAGGTTTCTATTTTCATGAACCTAGAACTCTAGAGGAGGAAGACAGAAAAGCAAGAAAACTAAACAAGATAATATGATATATGTAATAATAAAATATGATAGTATAAATTGAGATAAGATAGGTATTTGGAGGAAATAAAAGAGGAGTACTCATTAAATGAAAAGCCTAAAATAACAGTGGTAAAAAGATAAAGGTTTATGTCTATCTCAGGTAAACATAAACAGTCCTAGGCTAAGATAGTGGCTTGATAACCATCAGAGATCCCAGACTCCTGACAGGTTGCTTTGCCAACTGTTACCTGTGATTTCCACCCTGACTTGTAAGACAGCTGTTTCACCTTGAGCCCTCTCACCCACATGCTAGCCAGGAAGACCAGCAAAGAGAAAGAGAGAACATACTTCCTCTCTTTAAGAAAATTTCCCAGGGCCAGCCCTGTGGCTTAGTAGTTAAGTTTGGCACGCTCTGCTTTAGTGGCCTAGGTTTGGTTCCCAGGTGTGGACCTACACCACTTGTCAGCAGCCATGCTGTGATGGCAACCCACATACAAACTAGAAGAAGTGTGGCACAGATGTTAGCTCAGGGTGAAACTTCCTCAACAACAACAAGAAAAGAAAACTTCCCAGAAGATCTATCAACCTACTTCTCTTCATATCCCATTGGCCAAAGCTTAGTCACATGACCACACTTAGTTGCAAGAGAGGCTGGGAAATGTAGTTGTTTTTTACTGGTTGGACAAATGTCCAGCTAACATTTGAGGTTTTATTACTGAGCAAAATGAAAAGAACAGATACCGAGGGCAAGCAGCAGTGTCTGCCATCGTTCTGTCCTTCTCAAAGGGTACAATCTAAAGTCCCATGCAGCTATGCCATCCTGTTCAAAGCCCAGGATCTTCCTCAGGACCAAGTACAGCTCTCGTGTTCAAGTCATCTTCCCCCCTTAACACATCCAATATACAATAGTAGGATGGGAAGATGATAATGATAATTTTTTTTTTAAATCTCCAATTCAAATATGAGAGGATCAGAAACACAGCATAAAATTGTCCATAGAAATTACAGAAATAGTATTGCAGGATTATCCTACTTAATTTCAATAATCCATCCCTGAAAACCTGATGGTCCACAAGAAAATGCTAACTGGGAGCCTATTTTTAAATGGGAAAAAAAATATGTTATACATCGACCCCAAAATTCCTAAAATGTATTTAAAAAAAAGTAAAATGCCAAGTATAAGTAACAAACTCTCCTGTTAGGATGCACAATATTTAAAGAACAGCACTAAAATCACTAAACAATTAACATAGTTGCTATCAGTTGCTTTTGAATGTAATAGTTCGTGTAGTTTGCATGCATAATGATAAACATGTTTACCATGTGGCACAGCAAATACATACCAATAACTAAGGAAATTTTAAAATTATAATTAAAAGTAGGCAATTTCTTTTAATTAACTGTTAAATGGAGACATGAAACTTAAAGATATTTGAGAAGGGAAGAACACAGCTATTGTTATCACAGGCGCCAAAGAGGACAGTGCTGATGAGTCAGATGACAAAGAAGTAATTTCAGGCAAACTCTCAGGTTCAAATGAATGGAAAGGGTATTCTCTATCCTTGCTGGTGATGCTATAGAGACTCTGGAACAGGAAGGCATTGATAAATTCTCAGGGAGGATGATCTGTGCTTTAGGATGAAAAAAAGCAAAATGAAGCAGTTTGCAGAAAAACAGTAGTTTACATGTATAAATTCCTTTATGTGGTATTCTAAAATATAGCAGGCTGTTTTTAAAAGAAAGTCTTCTCATCAAGCTGCCATGAAGTTTCAGGGTAATGTTACACATTGTATCTGCATGGGCCATTTATTCTTTTAGGCTGTCTATGACCAGTAGCTTGACTGGATACTCTCTTGGGTCTTTATTGTTGCTTCTTTTCCTTAAAAAAAGACTTTAGGGCTCATCAACAAGGTGAAGCAAAGAGTTTCTTCAAAGAAGATACATAGTGAATGAAGGAAATTAATCCGGCAATTTGAATTCAAAGGCTTTGACGACATGCCAAGCTGAAAATTGTTGCTCTTGCAAGATTCTGGCTTTGAAGATGTCGATGAAAAAGAATGGAAGAGCTCTTAAGATCTCATGCGAGGATTTAACCGCCCTAAATTGTTCAGCTTTACATGCAGTCATTGTAGAAAAGCGTATCAGGCAGAAGCAAAATGACAAAGCATGGCTCAAACTAAGTAAGACACTGTGGTCCCTCTTAATTCCACCAACATTCAGATACACGTTCTCTTTGTTGATACCAGGCAAGCTTTTGAAAATACCTACATGTGCTTTTGATTTTCTACCAATTCTGGTTGCAGCATAACCTCACATTTTTCTTCACATCGTTTTATTTAAAATACTATATTCAGTTTTTAAGATGTAAATATAAATTTTTGCCATAGAAACATTGAAAGCTGTTATATTGAGAAATATTTAAGCTCTTTCAGTCCAAGGAGGTAGTACTTCTGCCAATATAATTCTCTTTAAAATTTGAGGGATTCTTATATATCAAATTATAACCACTCCATTAAAAAAAAAAAAAAAAAGAAGCTACACCCACGAATATCTTTGAGACAGACACTTTCCATTGTGAGCTGAGAGTCAGGAAGCTGTTGGAAAATGCCCTTAGAATATTTAGAAGCTCTTTTATCAAGCTGAGAAGGTCCAGGGAGAATAGTCTTAAATATTTCTAGTCTTAAAAAAGAATCTTACAGCTGCACCTGAATTTAACCTTTGCCTTAGAGCAATTCCTTACGTTCAGAATCTTTTACCATCTGGAGAGGCTGGAAATGAAAAACAGCTTTATTTTTTAACCCAAAGATCCTAGGTTCTTTATATTTCCTCTAAATTCTGCTTAAAAATTGAATATTCTTTTTTTTTTTTTCGCATCTCTATGTATTATTACACATAATTTTTTAAAAATCAATTGGTACTTTCAACATTCTGCCTGGAAATTTCCTTAACCAAATGTATCAGTTTGTTAGAGATATTTTCTGTTTTCCACAATTTATCAGGCAATAGCGTTGCCAAACTTCCCTCCGCTACATAACGGGGATCTCTGTTGCTCCAGCCTCTGTTAAAAATTTCCTCACTGTCCTTCAAGGCTTTAAGAATTCTACAAAATGCTCTCAAATAACCTTATGAAATATCCGGGCACACTATCTGTAGAATTCCCAGTGTTTATGTTAGTTTGATGTTATCAGTACTTGGAGACTATGGCTGAGGACACCATCCTCCCCCACTTCGAACTCCTACCACTCCCACCACAGAATTTGAAAGTGAAAGATTTATGATTGTTCTCTGAGAGGGAAAATATGAAAATCCACATATTATTAGATAGGAGTAGATATATAAAAGAAACGCCTCAGAGGTGAACCACATCTGTCTAAAAAGTTAGACAATGTAATAACATGCCTAAAAAGAAAAGTTGATAGGCTTGAGAGCAAAAAAAGAGAGAACCACTGAGGCAATTCAGCCGTATGTCTAGGGGAGTGGACTCTGCAGTGCAGCAAGCTCGCATGTTCTGGACCCTCTGACAAAACTGTCTCTACTAAGAAATGGATTCATGAGCTCTGTTGGAAGGATGTCATTAAACATTTACTTTATCTAACTAATGCCCTTTTTCTGAGAACAGGGGTACCAAACAAACTTTTATTATGGCTTGACTCCCATGCAAGTCTGTCCCAGTGAGAGAATGGGCTTGATCATGGTAAAACAGATATCCTAGTTTGTATATGAGGCCTTTTTTTCTTCGTCACTTAACAAATTGGCGTTTTGATTTATGTACTCATTTATGAGCTGGTTTTGTGTTGCCTCACCTATGAGAGACAGACACTCCCTTGGTGTCCTGTCAAAACCAGATTTCTGACCTTGGCAGTTTGTAGGTAATGAATCCCGTGTTACCCAAGAAAGCTTAGGCTATGCTGAGATAGCAAATATTCCCCTAGATCTCGGGGGCTTAGTTTTGTGCTCACATGAAGTCCAAAGCAGGTTGGCCAGCTCTTCAGGGCAACTTTCCTCCAAGTTGTGATTCAAGGTTGAAAGTTCCTCCATCTTTATTGGGCCTTCAATGGTCGCATTTTGTATATATATATATTTTTTTTTTTTTTTGCTTGTTTGATTTATGTGCATAATTTTTGGTGGTTGTTCACAGTAACGTACAAAAAATGTAAGTGTACAGCTTAATAAATTTTTCCATTTGTCTTCATTCCTGAGACTATCCAGAAAGAGTTTTTGCATCTTGCCAGAAGGCTTTCATGTGCCCCTTTCCAGTTAATACACTTCCCAGTTAATATCAGAGGTAACCACTATTCTGATTCCTATCACCATAGCTTCATTTTGCCTTTTCCTCAAATTTACATTAATGGAAGCATACACTAATAGTTTTTGGTGTCTGGCTTCTTTCACACAAGAGTTTGTGCATGTTAGTGTGGGCAGTTGTAGTTCATTCATTTTTATCACTGTGTAATATTCTATTGTATGAATACAGTGAAATTTTCCCATTCCAGGACATTTGAGTTGTAAGTTTTGTGCTATCATAACTAAAACTACTCTGAACATTCTTTTATTTGGCTTTCTGTAAGCATACATTTTTGTTTCTCTTGGGCATATCCCTAGGAATGGAGCTGCTAGGTCATGGGGCAGGCATATATTTAAGTTTAGTAGATACCAATTGTTTTTATTTTATTTATTTTTATTTATTTATTTTTGGCTGAGGAAGATTCTCCCTGAGCTAACATCTGTGCCACATTTCTATTTTGTATGTAAGTCACAGCCACAGCATGGCTGCTGATGAGTGGTGTAGGGCCACACCCAGGAACCAAACCTGGGCCACCGAAGCAGAGCACACCAAACGTAACCCTAGGTCATGAGGCCGGCCCCTAATTGTTTTTCTTTTGAAGGGCCAGGACTCAAAGTGGTTTACACTACTTCTGCTTACCTTCCGTCTCCAGAATCTAGTTACATGGCCTCAGCCTAACTTCAAGGGAGGATGGGAAGTGTAGTCTTTCTGTGGGACCAGAAAAGGAAGATGAGATGAGATTTAAGCATCTACCACTGTCTCTGCCACAAAACACCGACCCCAGGGTCAGGCCACTGGGGAGACAACTGGCTAATCTTCTCAGTTGATTGTCTTTCACCCTTGTGGACTGCATGACCCTCCTTTTTCAAATGTATATGTGTGCAACTGTACAGCTTGTTTTGAATGAACTAATGCAAGCTGATCATCATCACTTGCTGCGATGGACTGAATGTTTGTGTCTCCCCAAAATTCAGAATTGAAATCCTATCTCCCAATGTGATAGTATTATTCGGTGGGGCCTCTGGGGGTGATTAGATCATGAGGTGGAGCCCCCATGAAAGGGATTACTGCTCTTTATGAAAGAGACTCGAAAGAGCACTCTTGTCCCTTCCACCTTGTGAGAACACAGCCAGGGGCGCTGGCCGTGACCCAGGACGGAGATCCTCACCTCACATGGAATCAGCAGGTGCCTTCATCTTGGACTTCCCAGCCTCCAGAACTGTGGGAAATAAACGTATGTTATTTAAGCCACCCAGTCTATAGCAGCCCAAACAGAATAAGACATTTACATTTAAATTTGTAATAAAACTCCCTCTCATTGTAAGCTCCTTGAAAGCCGGATCTACTTCTGATTCGTCTTTGTTATTTTCTGTGCCACATAGCACAGTGCCTTGCACATAGAACACGTTTGATCAAACATTGAATGAATAAATAAAGGGAAGTCTTGGTGGGAGAGAAATTTTAAAGCACTATGTCTTCTTAAAAAAGAAAGCAAGAGGGGCTGGCCCCGTGGCCGAGTGGTTAAGTTTGCGTGCTCCGCTGCAGGCGGCCCAGTGTTTCGTTGGTTCGAATCCTGGGCGCGGACATGGCACTGCTCATCAGACCACGCTGAGGCAGCGTCCCACATGCCACAAGTAGAAGGACCCACAACGAAGAATATACAACTATGTACTGGGGGGCTTTGGGGACAAAAAGGAAAAACAATAAAACCTTTAAAAGAAAGAAAGCAAGAGGGGCCGGCCTGGTGGTGCAGCAGTTAAGTTTGCACATTCCACTTCTCAGCAGCCCGGGGTTTGCCAGTTTGGATGCCGGGTGCAGACATGGCACCGCTCGGCACACCATGCTGAGGTAGGCATCCCACATATAAAGTAGAGGAAGATGCGCATGGATGTTAGCTCAGGGCCAGGCTTCCTCAGCAAAAAGAGGAGGACTGGCAGTAGTTAGCTCAGGGCTAATCTTCCTCAAAAAACAAAAAAACAAGAAAAAGAAAGCAAGACAAAAATATCAATAACATTATTTCTTATTTTTTTGCTTGTTCATTTTTGGTTTACTTCCTTAACTCCCTACTACACTCCCAGTTCCTTGGAGGCAGAATCTATGCCCGCTTTTTCATCTTTATATTTTCCCTCAGCACCTAGAATACTAGTGTGAAACTGCCATATTTTGAGGGAACAACTGACTCTCATATAGAATTTTGGTTTATCACCTCTGTCTATAGTTTCTAGAAATGGCCTTTTACACTTTTTTAATGTTGGGGCAATATTAGCCCGACCTCAAGCTTGTGGTCCTCTCAAATGATCAATGAGCACGCAAAACTATCCATAAGCTCCATAATTCTGCAATATCTACAAGTTATTACAATTCCATGGTATGTAATTTACTTGAGCCTGGACACTTAAATTCATAGAAAATAGCTAAATTCTTTTTGTCTTCTCACCTACCTTGGGCTCTAATTATCCTTAATTTTATTCTTTCTCATAAATGATAATTATTTTTGATAGAAAATAAAAAAGCAAAAGAGGAGTTAATCACTTTGTGTTCTGCTTGGCATCCATTTAGATTACGTTATTTGCCCCTAAGCATAGGGCCTACTCCTCCCGTCTGGGGGCAAACATAGTGACAAAGTTCCATTTGCTGCCCATAAGGAGACTCAATCAATTGCTCACTCTGTAATTTAGCTATATCCTCAGAGTTCTTCTTGCTATTTGCGCCTGTGCTTCCTTGATGAGGTGCCTCTTTTTCTAACTTTTCACAGTCCTTTGAAAATCTATGCATGACATGTAGCACCAGCATTTTATTTTTCTTTGTGAAGGTTCTACTGCTGTTTTTAAGCAATATTTTTTGAAACTCTGGTACATTAAAAACTGCAGCGCTTTGAAGGCAGGGACCATCTCTTGTATTTCTTTGCATGTCAGATGTGCTCATAGTTGGTTGTCAATATAATCTTCTAAAATAAATGCAATGGTTTGTCTCTCTGCAATTGATATTACCCGTTTGAAAAGTGGAGATACATTTTTGCTTAAAGTAATTTAGAGAATTATTATATATCAAATGCATTAAGCTTTTCAAAACTGCAGTATCCTACAAAATAGATGAAGTGTCTTTAGTGCCTAACCCCATGTCTAGTACATAGGCACCCTCAAGTATTTTTTGAATCAGTAAAATACAATTTAAAATATACCTTTATAGCTAAACTTCTATAGTTAGCACTTGATAGTTATACTCTCTTTTGAAGACTCAAGTAACGGGCCATTTATGGTTTTCTTCTTTCTCTATGGTTTTCAATATTTGTTTTCCCAAAAGCTTCAGTACATATCTAAACCTGCCCAGCAACCACATTCTTATATATTACAAATTCTAAGAGCATGCAGGTACTTTTTATCAAGCATCTTATCACTTTCAATGTACAAATCAGTGCTCCATGATGGTTAGAATCAAGTCCAAAGGCAGAAATTTTCCTCATTAAGATTATCTTATGAAAGATAAAATTATCTGCACGAATTTATTTGATGGTCTGCTCTTAATAGAATAAGACCTAACTGAATAGCTGAAGAGTTCCTTCCTTACTAAATCTCTTTGGGTTAGTTTGTGATCAATTTTGAAAAAGTATTTTCCACACAGTCTGAAGGACAAAGCCATCTGTCATAAGCACTCAAAGTAGCGCTTTATTTTCTGTCTTTTTAAAAAAACAATTCACAACCAAATTCTCTTCATTTTGTGTCTATCCTCTTGTTTGAAGATTTCCTCCTTTAAAATACTGCATCTCATATACTTGTAGTCTGACTATAAATTAGCAATATTTTTAGAAGTCATTTTGGCAGGATATATGAACATTTTAAATGTACTTGTCCAGCAGCCGGCCCTGTGGCTGAGTGGTTAAGTGCTCATGCTCCGCATTATCAGCCCTAGGTTCGTCAGTTTGGATCCTGGGCACGGATCTAGCACCACTCATCAAGCCATGGTGAGGCGCCCTCCCACATAGAGATACTAGAAGAACCTACAGCTAGGATATACAATTATATAATGGGAGGCTTTGGGGAGAAAAAAAAAGAGGAAGAGTGGCAACAGATGTTAGCTCACGGCCAATCTTCATCACCAAACAATAAATAAATAAAATGAATTCACCAAACGATTCTAATCTCAGGTCTCTAGTCTACAGAAATATTCACAAAAAATTTCCCAAGCATTATTTATAAGAGCAAGAATATTAAAAATAATCTAAATGTCCATCTTAGGGACATGTGAAATAAATTTTGATATACCCATATTGTGGAACACAGACAGTAAAAAGAGTAAGGTAGATCTGCATGTACCAATATTGAAGGATGTTCATGATATTCCATTGAATGGGGAAGAAAAATCACAGACTATTTTACATAGAGTGAGATCATTGCTTAAAAAGTAAAAAGTATTTTGTGTATATGTATTTGTGTACATGTTTACATAGACATTGAAAAAGGTGTAGGAGAATACACAACAAATAAAGGGATCAAGATAGAGCTCTTTCACTTTTTATTTTATATACTACTATATTATTTAATTTTTTCCCAGTTAGTATACATTGTACTTGCTTTCCAACACTTCCTTCTGGATTAGTTTTTTTCTTGCTAGAGTTCATTTTAGGTCATGAGTACTAATTGTTCTAAATCTTTATATGTCCCAAAACAGCATTGTTTTACCCTCCCTCTACCTCAAACTAGTGATAATTGGGTTATTAATTAAATTATAGATTCAAAGTAAATTTCCCCTCAGTAATTTAAAAATATTGCTCCATTGTTTCTTGCATAGACTTTTGCTAACTAGATATCCAGTGTTATTTGATTCTTCTTCCTTTGTAGGTTATTTGTCTTTCTACTCTGGTAGTTTTTAGGGTTTTCTCTTTATTGCTGCTATTTTGTTACATGTTTCTAGCTATGTTTCTTTATTTCATTTTTTTGTGTTATTGTGCTAGAATTTAATGAACTCTTCTAATCTGAAGTATAATGTCTTTTTTCAGTGCTAGAAAATTAAAGAATCACGTTTCCTCTTTTCTTGGGAAATCTCCTGGAAATTCTATTAGACTAGAATTTTTTAGCCTGCAGTCTGTGGATAAAATTTAGGGAAGTCCATGAACTTGGATGAAAAAACAATTACATTTTTATTTTCACTAATATCTATCTGAAAGCTAATATTTTCCAGTATTTGAATGTAGCCACAAATCACAGCAGTATTGGCAGTATCCTGACATTATCACCAATAGAAATCAGATATTTTCGTATTATATTACAATTGTGGCAGATATCTCGAAAATGATAGTAAACTAGCTGTCAGATCTTGTTATTTAATTTGTTAATATATCATAAAATCTTAACATTTTGATAACTGCATTTTAATATAATTGACTTCTTTTATAATCTTAAATATTTTATTTTATGCATTTAAAAGTATTATTCTGTGGGGCTGGCCTGGTGGTGCAGCGGTTAAGTGCACACATTCCACTTCGGTGGCCTGGAGTTCACCAGTTCAGATCCCAGGTGCAGATATGGCACTGCTTGGCCATATGCATGCAAGCCATGCTGTGTAGACATCCCACGTATAAAGTAGAGGAAGATGGGCACAGATGTTAGCTCAGGGCCAGTCTTCCTCAGCAAAAAGAGGAGGATTGGCAGCAGTTAGCTCAGGGCTAATCTTCCTCAAAAAAAAAAGAAGTATTATTCTGAGAAGGTGCTATGGTCTGAATGTTTGTGTCCCCTCAAAATCCCTATGATGAAATTCTAACACCCACTGTGATGGTATTAGGAGGTGGGGGCCTTTGGGAGGTGCTTTGCTCATGAGAGTGGAGCCCTCATGAATGGGATTAGTGCCCTTATAACAGAGGCCCCAAAGAGCTCTCTTGCCCCTTCTGCCGTGTGAGGACACAGTCAGAGCGTACAGGTTATGAACCAGTTAGAGAGCTGACACCAGAACACGCCCATGCTGACATCTTGATCTTGGACTTCTGAGCCTCTAGAACTATGAGAAATAAACTGTTATAAACTACTCAGTCTGTGGTGTTTTGTTTTAGCAGCCAGATCAGACTTAAGACAAGAGATGCATAGGCTTTACTAAGCTGCGAAGAGATCTATGGCACGAAACATTTTAAAAACACCTGCATGAGACTGATGACAAAATCTCGGTAACCTCAGTGCCTCTTAGTGTGACTTTCGGTTTCAATCTTTCTATCTCTTAATCTCTTCCGTTAGATTAGAGAGAACCAGAAGGCCCCCAGTCAAAGCAGCACATGACCAAGAACAGCAGTTTTGAGGTGGCGGGAGCATCACCTCACTGCTCTGGTTTTTCATTTGATCACAGCTTCTGAGCCCAAGAAAGCCCCTTCCCTGTTTTTGAATATTTATTAATCTTATGTATATATATATTTTTTATCAATCCTGCAATTTTGAAGAGGGAGCGAGAAAGGATTGGTATGCACACCGTCCATTCTGTCTGCCATCTTAAAGCTGGGATGCATGTATTTATTTCACATTTAGAAAAAGAAGGAAAGATGCGGTGGTACATCCTTTCCCCTTCTATCAATTTTTTTCAATATATAATATTGTAAAAATATACCTTTACAAGGCTATTTTACAAGTGAGAAAACTGAGGGTGGTACAGGGTATGATTGATTCAAAGTCACGTAACTAGTTAATAAGAGGGCTTGGACTGGAACTCGGGTCATCCGGCTTCTTTTCTAGTGCTTGTTCCTTGGAGCTCTCTGAGGATATATCTCTGTCCTTTCCAGGAGCTAATCATGCTGATGTTACAAACCATAGTTAAGAAAAATCATTGCGTTGTTATTGTACATGTGGTTCTCTCTGCCTAAGATATTTTCAATCAGTTGGTCAACAAATATTTTAGAACATTTGATGTATGCCAAGAGCTGAGCTGGGAGCCAGGCAGACAACAAGGAACAAGACTCAGTCCTAACCCAGTCCTTACAGTCAGTCTAGTAAGAAGAATAGGCAACTTCTTTGAATTCCTCTCCCCTTCTTTTGGGCCTTCTACTCACCTTTAAGTCCGACTCAAATGTTTCTTCTCTGTGAAGCTTTCTGGGTAGAGTTAGTTGTTCCTCTCTGTGCTTCCCCAACAGAAGGTTCACGCATCTGTTATCAATGGAGAACAGGCTTTTTATTTTAATATTTTAGTTAACAGTGTTTCCTGCCACCCCACTTACCTCTATCCTGCAACCACGTGGGACAGAACTCGGGGGCAGGTTTGCTCATTCATCTTGTAGCAACCGCAGGACTTAGCACAGTGCCTGGCACGTAGGAGGAATGAATGGAACTGAAGTCAAGAGAAAAGAGTGGAAGCTTCTCTATGAACTTGCACTTGTTTTTTAAATTAAGAATGGAATTCCCCATTGATGATTTTTAAGTTTCTGATTGGTAAAAATCCATTTTTATTATTTGGGCTAGTGGCCAATATAAATGGAAATAGATATGAGCACTCGCCAGCTGTTGTTAATTATAAATTCTTAAAGTCTATTCAGAAACGTATTGAGAAAATCTACCTTTTGCTTCAATTTATCTGAGTCAGTGATCTACACAAACTAAACCCACTAAAATCCACACCTCCAAATTCATTTAATTCTGCATGACCTATGACTACAGAAATTGAATCCCTAAAGAATCTCAATTTCACTATTTGGCTAACTCTAATTCTTTAACCTTTATAAAATTCTTTTTGAATGACTCTTGACAAGCCAGGTATCTAAGGTTCAAGAAAAAGAAACCAAAATTAGTTCCATATTTATGTGGCAGGGAAAGGGCTGTGTCCCATGGAGGGAGGAAACAGTTCCTTCTACCCTCACCTTAGAACTGGACTCCCTTTTGAGAGTCAGACCCTTGGGAAAAATAGAGACCTCTGGGGATAGACCGGCACACAGTACTTGTAACTAGAGCCCTGAAAAAAACGGACCTGAGATTTTTGAAGGCTGGAGTCGGGAGAGTAGCTTGAATGTTGTCATTGCAGACCTTTGAGTATTTTTTCAAGAGGTGGAAACTTGCATTCATCTTGAGGCAGATTCATCCTTGCTTTGGGGGAAATGATCTAAATGGATGAGGTTAGATACACTATATGGAACCACACCCTTTTCTGGAATGGAAGTTTGACACCTGCAACTCCAGATGTCTAAACTTTCCTGCATAATAATATTAAAAGTTGCTTTTATTATAGGCAGAGCTACCTCTCTGTAGTTTGCCACGCCTTTGGAGAAATGTTTCCTTCAAGGTGTGAGCGTAGACGCCCCCAGCCAGCATAGGTATTGCTTGTTATGGTAGAGACGCTTGTGCTTCCTGTTTAAAGAGCTTCTCATAGGAGATTGGGAGTCAAGACTTGAGGACTAGAGGGAAGCTACAGTTTTGGTTTTTCACTTCATATGAATAAAAGGCCATAAAAAGAAAGTGGACTGGGCTAAGCTTAGTACAAAAAGACTGGCCTGCTATTATCTCACATGTGGTAATACTCAAACACAGACTTGGGGAATGTACTCCACTGGATATTTTGCTTTCATGTGATGATCTCACAGAGGCCTTAGGAACGGACCTGACCTCACGAGTCGGGGAGGGCTGGAGTTTCCTCAGAGGAAGTGGACAGGAAATGAGGATCAGGGAGGCAGGCCTGCAACTAGAGAGACTACAGGGAGAAATGTGTTCTTCTCCTGGGGCTTCTGGAGATTGGGGCCTGGATTTTCTGTAGGGCGAACTCACTAGAGGTCACCCCCAAGGGGAGAAGATAAGCAGACTCTGCCAGATAGCTCAAGCCTGGGAACTAGGCAGGAAGGCACCTCCACAGCCGTAAGACAGTCTGTGCTTTGACTTGTGGACTCCAAGAGTATTCAGAATTTGTAGCCATATTTAACCTTGTCAGTTCCTTTCTCTTATCTTTAATCATTCTGCAAAATTTGGCTGAATGTTACAGCTTAGTCCCTGTCATGATGTGGGAAATTAAAGGAAAGGTCTGTTGTCCACCTTTGGGAACATTTAATAAAGGGAAGGAAAGCCTTCCCTTGAGGCCAGCATAGCTGTGGTGGCTGCAATTGCAGAGTTGCAGGAGTTGAGAGGCGGCAGTGGGGGAGCTGTGATGAGCAATCTGGAACCACAGAGGTGGCTGGGGCAGTGTGGATTTGTGGAACACGTGAGCAACTGGGAAATGCAAAGTCCTACACGTGGAGAGGAGCCTCATAAAAGATGAGACTTGCTGTCATCAGGTAAGATGAAAGTTTGAGCCACAGTAATTTAGACATTACAAGGTAAACCTGACCTCAGTTTTAATCATAGTCTGGTGAGGTCTGGGAGACTGGGTATATGCATCTGGAATGCACTATAAAATGTAGTCTTAGTAGCTTAGTAACCTGCTTGACATAGGTTTGCACAATACAAGAGCAGGCCTAAAATGGGTTCCCAACCGAACTTGTGGAAATCATATTGATCACATTCTGTTTATCCATTCGTTAGTAATCGTGTACTGGATCCCAGCATGTGCCAAGCAGTGTGGTAGAAATCAAAGCAGTTCCACTCAATTGTAGCTGGTATAAATTGCTCCTCAATGCTCAAGGCAGAATTATGACCGCATATTCAATTCTCCTAATTGAAGAAAAAGTGACTTGAACCCCGTCATGCCAGATTAGTATAGAATCTGGTGTCACTTTCTTAGGGCCCCTTTCCCTTTTTCTAGATCTTCTGAGAACCCTGGAGGGTATACACTATCCACTTAGAAGGTTCATTTACTTCAAGCTAAGATAAGCTCGGGTTTCCAAGCGTCCACGCTAGTCCTTGATACTTCCACTGTTGGCCAGGTGCCGTCAAGTGCTGCTGCTGGCCCAGTTCACTCCACAGGCCAGCATAGTACCTTGATGGAGGATGACTTCATAAGAGACTCCATTCTCTCGATGCCATGATCAGCAGAGAATGGCCCTCGCTGGAACTCCCAGTCTGTGGCATTTAGTGCTCAGACCTTTCCATCACACTCAACCGTTCTCCTTCAAGCCCCACCATCAATCTTACAACACTTCACTCAGACTGGCTCAGGTGTCAGCCCTTCACAGACGCAAAACCACTGCCATTTCTGTCCCAGGGGCCTCACCAGAGGCCAGGTCACTTTCCTTTTCAACCATAAAAATACAAAAGTGCTATTTTCATTCCTCTCCTAGACAAAGACCCTTTCATGACCTCAGCTAAAGTGACTACGTAGGTGGTCTCCAGGGCCACCACTCTCCTGGCAGCAGTTTTCTGTTGACCCTAGATACCAAAGGTCTTTCTTTGGCAAGAGGATTTAGAAAGCTTGCTCTTGCCACCTAGTCTTCCTTGGCGCACAAATATCACTGACTATTTAGGTACTAAACTGCCATACGGTGCATGCCGTGGACAAAATGTTCAGCAAACTTCATGATGAATTTTAATGTTTCCCAAGCTTCTCTTATCCTAAGAGCTACTTATTGTAAATTAAAATATCCAGGCTTTACTTCTGGAGATTCTAATCCAGTGGGCTTCAGGTTGGACCTAGGAATCTATATTCTTCCAAGCACTCTCATGTGACGAAGTTCATGTGAGGAGGGAAAACCAAAGCTAATCAATAAGGATCTATTGCATTGTTTAACCTGGTGCTTTCCAATACTGGACATTGGGATCACCTGGGAAACTTTTGATCCAACAGAACTGCCTTGGACCTATCTGAGAATATTTTTTTTTGACTTTTTATTTGAAAATAATCTCAAACTTACGGAAAAGTTACAAGAAGAGTACAAAAAAATTTTTTTCTGAACTATTTAAGTGTTCGTTGTTGACATAGTGCCCTAGCACTCACAAATATTTTAGTACTTCCTACGAACAAGGACATTCTCCTATATAACCAAAGAAAACCCACCAAAATCAGGAAAATTAACTTCATAAGTCAATACCTTCTTCTCCTCAGACCCCATTCAAGTTTCGTGAACTGTTCCCAAAACATTCTTTAAAGTAAAAGGAGCGTCTAGAACCGTGTGTTGTATTTATATGATGTCTCTTTAGTTTCCTTACTCTGAAAATAGTTCCTCAGTCTTCCTTGCTTTTCATAACCTTGACATTTTAAACTTACAGGTCATTTATTTTGTAGAATGACCCTCAATGTGGTTGTCTGAAATTTTCTGATGATTAGACTCCGGTTATGCATCTCTGAAAGGAATATCATAGAAATGACGCCATGTTCTTCTCATCGCATCCTATCAGGTGACACACAATTCTGGTTTGTCTCATTACCGGTTATGGATCTTTGATCGCTTGATTAAGATGGTATCTGGTGGGCTTCTCCACTATAAAATCACTCTTTTTCTCTTTGTAATTAATAAGTTTTTTAATGGAAGAAAAGCTTAAGGCTATGTAAATATCTCGTTCCTTATCAAACTTTTGATTAATTTATTTATATCATTATATAAATAATATATATTTATATATAATATGTATAGATACACGTAAATATATTTATATTATATCAGTATGTACTCATGGATTCCTATTTTATTCAATGGGTTATAACCTACCACTATCATTACTTATTTTGATGCTCAAATTGTCCCAAATACAGCCAGTGGAAGCTCCTTCAAGCTGGTTCTGTGCATTTAGACATATGCCCATTATTATTTGAGCAACCTTGTTTTTTGGGGGCACAAAATGTCCAAGTTCATTCTTTACTTTCACTGTACGAGCACTGCAATTAGCCAACTTTCCAGAGAACTCTGATTCTTTTTAGTGAAGAATGGCATATAGACAGCAAGATGCAAGGTATGCTCCTTGCTACTGGGGTGTTGCTGCTCTCAAGCCCTTCAAGTGAACAGAGTTAAGGAACAAACATATATATAAACACACACACACATACATATTTACATCTATATTTATTTCTGTACCTATTTCTTACTGAAAACCATGAGAGCCTCTAATTCTAATCTAACAACATATAATTCATTCTAGTTTTCTCCTGTTCCATATTTGTAACTCTCTGACAGTAAGAGACCTCCTCAGAATTGATAAATTTATTATCAACAAATTTACTTATTTACTAATCTCTTCTCACCCTGGCCCCCCAACACCAATGCAGATGCTCTCATCCCTCTGGGGTTCTAACACTCAATCCAAGCAGGAAGATGCTGCACTGAGACACCCCTCATCTTGCTTGGATACCTCACCCCCCTGGGGAATCTCTCTCACTCTGTTAGGCTCTGACACCCTGTCCCAGGCCACCACTGCATCACCCGCTGTGTGAATGCCCTGTCACCCTGCTAAGGCTCTGACATCCATGCCGCATCACCTTCCCACCAAGCTACCCTCCTCATCCAGCTTAGAATTTGTCACCCCACACTGGGTCTCCATCCCGCCACCACCATGTGGATGCCTAACTTGTTTGGATCCAGTTAATGGCTTTGGACTGAATTGTTCAGAAAGGAAAACAAAGGGAAGAGGAGAGGGCAGAGGAAGAGGAAGAGCCATCTGGGAGATTTGAATTGAGAATATCTATAATGGGACAAAGTACCTATGTTTTTAAATGTTCCCCCAGGTGATTCTGATAATAGCCCTGTTTGGGGTCCACTAGATTTAAAACTCTTACACTAGGGAAGGCTGAGGAAAGAAACCATTTTAACTGAACACTTACTATGTGCTGTTCATTATATTAAGCCCTGAAACAGATACATAGAAAAATAAGATACTGTCTCTGCTCTGAGGAACCGAAAATTCAGAAGAAGAGACAGAGGTTGAAAAAAGGAACTAGAATAAATGATGTAACTTGTGGAAATAAATGTATGTGTAAATGTTTTGGGAGCAAGGAGAAATTACTAATTCTGTCTGGGGAGTTGAGGAAAGCTAATAGTTGAGCCAGGTTTTAAAGGATGAATAGGAGTTTACTAAAAGAAGATGAGGAAGAAGGGAATTTGTAGCAGAAGAAACTGCTCATTTATGGCAGGCACAAATGTGAAAGCTGGGATCTTTATTAAACACAGGAACCTCCCAAGAACATTATCATTTGAGTTGGGGTGTGAGTTAGCTGTTCAGATCAGTCAATGTGCTGTTAACATGTCAGTCCATTAAAACTAGCCAGTAAGTCTTTTGAGGGCAGTATCAAGGAAACAAGAGCATAAGACGACATCAGCCAATCTGTTTGTTAGAAAAAGAAATACATGCTAATATTAAACATTTAAATATTCTAGGGACTATCCAATATAGAAAGTTAAAATCCCCTTTAATTCCATCTGCCAGAAATAACCACAGCAATAATTTATTGTATTTTCCTTGTGATTTTTTCTATGTGTATACTACCAACTGTGTGTGGGTATATTTATATTTTTCCCCCAAATTGAACTTATAATACTTACCACTTTAAACTTGCTATTTTTAACTATTTTTTGGATAGCTATCTGTATTAACACATAGAATTCTATTTCATTCTTTTAAAATACATATTTATTTTAATCATTTTTCTCTGTTTTTTCACACACTGTATGAATAAATCATCAATGTAAAAAAATGATATATGCAAATCCACAGTCTGCCTTTACCCCCCATCTAATTATACTTCCTTTCCCAGAGGTAACCATTGTTGTCTGTTGGTATGTTTTCTACTTTTGCTTTATTCATTTACACAAACACACACACACACACACACACATACACATACACACATGCATGTATTGGTTTTCTGTTTCATAAATGGGATGATGGACAATGTTGAGTTTCAGGTACTATCAAATTTCAAAGCCTGAAAGAACACACAAGAATGACTGCAAGCTGTCCATCATTGCAGGCCTTTTTCCTCAAGGCCGTCCAATCTCACTTGTATTGCAGCCACTGCAAACATATCATAGGCACTGGGAACTGAGCTACATTAAAGAAAGGGGCCCATCAGTAAGATCCCCCCTGAGACAGCTGACCCCTTGACATTCTTCTCTTGTGGCTTTAGCACTGCAAAACCAAGCTGAGGAGAAACAGATGGAAGGAAGAGGAGAATAAGGGAAAAATGTATGGACCTTTTGGGCCCTAAGGGTCTGGGCCTTTAGGTTTAGATAGAATTCTCTCTAGGGCTCTAGACTCCGCCTCTTTTAGCCTGAGGGATGGAGTCTGAAGCATGTAAGATCTTGGAAAAAGTGCAACTGGGCAAGGTCTGAGCATCAATGATTGGAAGAGAAATGTGCAACAAGAGCCAACTGGGATTTAACTCAAAGGCATTTTGAAATTTTGCTTCAGTGAGTTAGAATTGCAGCCTTTTGCCCCAAATTTCTCCACAAATATTCTATAGGCATTTTTTTAAGCCCCAAAGCCTTTAACTAATGTTATTTAAGGCAATTTTATGCATCTAATTGTACAAATTGTTTGCTAACTTTTGAGCAAGAAATGATCTCAAAATACCCTTGTGTCTACTGATATTTCAAGGTAAGAGAATGCTCTGGAATGCTTCCCATTTTCCAAACGTAATATTTTCCAAAATAAACGTTGGAGTAACTGCATGGGTGATACCATGTGAACATTTTAATTCACATAATATTTTGGAGTTTATGGAAGTTTGGCCTTTTTCCAGGAGGTTTGGAAGTCCAAAAGTCAGCTGTTTCTTCTCAGTGGGAGAAAAGATGGAGGATGTGAATCAGCACTGGTAAATTGGAGAGGAGGTCACAAATGAATGGAGCTAAGTAGGGAAAAGCGCAGTGCAATCTTCAGTGGGAGGAAAGCCAGTTGCACAAGAGAAGGACTGGTTACCATTAAAGGTTTCAAAATTAGGGCCTTGGAGGAGAATTGAATGAGGAAGTTAACAACCCCCTGTTTCTCTCTCTTCTAGAGGATGGGGCTGGTGTAATGAGATCCAGGTGCAACCTTGGGATATCAGGGATCCCCATCCTTGTCTGTTGAGAAGCCCCCCAAACCTTCAAGGCTTGTAGTTCATATGTCTCCTCTTCCAAGGAGCCTGCCCTGATGGCCAGATTGCAGTCATCAGATGACATCACACTGTCAAGCTGATCTGTTTCCTTGTCCTTTTCCCAATGGTCTGTGAGATTCTTAAGATGAGGATGTAAAAGGCACACAATAATTATGTGCTGAATGTTGACTGAATGAGCCTCTGTGGCTGGAAATAATCCTTCCCTCCACTGAGCTCTCTTGGTGCTTTGCTCTTACCCCACTCACGTAATTTTTTTAATATTCTGCCTTGTACTATAATTTCTGTATATTTTAGTTCCATTATTAGACTCAGAATTCTTCTATAAGAGAGACGAGATAATGTAAAGTATTAGTGCTATGTCTGCAGAATAAAGAATAGCTATTATTATTTGCTTAATGGGGTGCCTGGAGGAGCAGAAAATATATATATATATTTTTTCTGCTTTTTTCTCCCCAACCCACCTCCCCAGTACATAGCTGTATATTTTAGTTGTGGGTCCTTCTAGTTGTGGCATGTGGGATGCTGCCCCAGCATGGCCTAACGGGTGGTGCCATGTCCACGCCCAGGATCCAAACCATCGAAACCCTGGGCTGCCGAAGCGGAGGATACAAACTTAACTACTCGGCCACAGGGCCGGGCCCCAGAAAATATATTCTATTAAAAAAAAAAAAAAGCTTCAGGAAATCACCATGAAGCAGATCTTTGTTTTGCAAGAGTCACTTGAGTAACCCTTCTTAATCATGCAACTACAAGAGACCTACTGCCTTGGAAGAAGGGAAAAATAGGATGCCTTAGTCTTAAAATATCTATTCTTTCCAATTTCCCTTGGAGAGAAAGCTGGGGTTGGGGTTATGTGGGGGAGTTAGTGCTGAGTTGCACAACTCCAGGGGGCACCGATCATACTGTACTCTATTGTGATGGATGCATATACTCTTTGAAGATGTAATCCAGAGGGATACCATTCCTTCTGAATACCATATGGATGGTACCCGTGAAGTTGAGCAAGGAGGCAGCCCTAGGAAGAGGAAAGGAAAGGGGCTCTGACCTTTTCTCTTTGAGGTTTAAGGTTATTGGACCTCAAATGGATTCCCATGGTGCTCACTGAGATCTGTTGGCAGGAAAGAAGATAAAGCGCCCTAGAGAGGCACTTGCCGTAAGAGAAGGGCTGTCTTTGGAGGGCTGGGCGCAGCAGAGCTTTCTGACTAAGGATGCTACCTGGAAACGATGACAGAACACACAGTGTGTACTAAGTGAGCAGAGGAGCTGAAACTTAAAGGCAAACTTTGCTGACGCATGCAGCCAGGGTAAGTTCTGGATCAGCAATATTATTACCTCAGCAGTAGACAAGCCCAGTCAATTGTGAAGCAGCAGCAGGAACCCAGGATGGCAGAAACAGAACAAAGAAACTTTTGGATTGATCAACTCACCAGTTTTTCTCTCAATCTGGCTTTTGGAAGTGGGTTATAACCCTTTAGACTAGGGAAATGTTATGAATTCTTGAATAATTCAGAGGAGAGAGATAAGTGGGCTTTCTGCTAATGAAGCCTTATGGGGTAGAGCTGCTAATGGAAGAAAAAAAAAGATGTGAATATATTTGGATTCCAGGATGGGAAATGAGATCACAATGGTTTTTCTCTTCTTTATCATCATCAACTAGCTTTGTACACTCAGAGCAGCTGGCACATAGCTGGTACATGACGGGTGATCCATGAGACCAAGGGATCTCAGGAAGGCTGCTTTCTGACCTCTAGCACAGGTCAGAAACTTTGAGGTGGATCTGGAACTCTCCTTTCCTCTGCATTTCACCTGCTACTTTTCCTTGAGGGTCCAGGAAATTTAGCCCGGTGTCTTACTCCCACTTCACCTTCACCATCCTGTACAATGCATACTCAGCACATATTAATGACTGACCATCTGGCTGGCTGAGTGCAGTTTTGATAGTGAAAAAACTGCAGTAGTTCATTATTAATTGATTCTAGACATGAGATCAGAGTAACAATTCAAGGAAACTAGTTCCTTCTGATTTTGTCTGTGTGTGTGATTTTCATTATGAAAAAATTAAAACTATCATTTCAGAAGAAGCATTCCATTTATAATGTTATAACCAGATAAACAGAGTACTCTCTGGCCCCACTTTCTCTTCTGGCCCCAGTGTGGTGGTCAAGATCTTGGGCTTTGGGTCAGTCAGTACTAGGTTTGGATCATGTTTTTGCAACATATTGGTTGAGAGATCTTCAGCAGCTCCCTTAACTTCCAAAATGTGTTTCTGGTGTATAAAAGGGGATTATAACTGTACATAGTTCACAAGATTAAATGAGAACCTATATGTAAGGCACTGTGCCTGACACAGAAAAAGCACTCAATAAATGTTAGCTATCACTATTTACTATTATTTCCTTCATCATCTGCTTCCTTTTACTCCTTCATGTTCACACTTAAACCCACTGCAATCCAGTGCCCATGCTCCACACACTCTGGATGTTCTTTTAAAGATCTTTAATGACCTTCTTATTGCCAAAGCGAATTAATACTCTTCATTGTTTCTCCTGCTTCCTCTGGGATATTTGACATCACCGAACATTTACTTCTTTTTGGAATCTTCTCCTCTCTTCGTTTCCATGACCATCCATTCTCCTGATTCTTTTGATGAATCTCAACATCTCTCCTCTCAACTTTATTAGCTGACTTCTTCCTCCATTGGTCAGCCCCTATGTATTACTATTCCCAAACTTAGTCCTTTACCTGTTTTTCCTTTTCACCTTGCACAGTACTCCCTTGACTTCAGTTATCATTTATAATCCAATTATCCTTAAATGTATACTTATACTTCTATCTTAATCTCCAGATCTGTATTTTGACATCTTACTTGACATCTGGACTTTCCTTGGTAACCTGAAACCTAGTGTTTGTGTAAAGTAAAATGTGTCCTCTCCCACCCCAAACTAGCTCCTTGTCCTGTAGTCTTTTTTCTATTAATGGTATTACTGTTTCCTCAGTTATTCAAGCAAGCTGAGGTTATCCATAACTTTTCCCTCTCTCTCACCACCCACCACCTCCCTACCCCATTATCCAATCGTTCTATTCATTTTACTCCTAAATAGCTCTCAAATCTATCCTTTCCTCTCCATCCTCAGTGCCATGACCTTGATTTAGGCCATCATCAGCTCTTGCCCAAATACTACATAGCATTCTAAATTTTAGCTGCCATTTTCTATTTCTAAAATATAAATATAATCATGTCACTCACCTGCTAAATCCTTTACAGACCTTAGCCTCAAAACTGGGCAGACCAGAGTGGGGCTGTTAGAAAAAAACTATTTAATGTAAAAAAGAAAAAGCAGATTCAAGGTCATCTCTGTGGCAACGTTGTACTCACTTGCATTATGATATACTTTCTTAAGTGGGAAAGAAAGAAATGGAGTTAGAACCAGTACAGTGGAATTCACTTCAGTCTGGGACTGTCCATGGGACTTGTTCACGTGAATACCATTCGCCATGTGTGTTGTGGAACAGAAGATGAAAACTACTGGCCTGTGTCTTGATGATCATCAACTTCCAAGATCTCTTCGTTTGCTTTGCCAGTCCATAGACTTACTGGGTTCAGGGCTCGGGCATGAGAGAGGCCTGCCAGTGACTCATGATAAGTAAAATGCACAGGAGACTAAAATTAGACATCAGAATGCTTATTTAAGAGTTTTCAATGAGATAGACTGGAATATCAACATTATAGTGAAGGATGCTTTTGCTCCTTGTTATTAAGCTACATAGGAAGCCTATTTATAATCATAACATTGTGTTGTGGGCCTGTCTAAGATATCCTGTTATATCTTTCTCACAATAAAGATGGTCTTGCTGATGGGACTGGAAATTGATAGCCTCCTGTATCCATCTCCACAGTAGGAACTGCCTTGTCCTTAAGCATGGAAAAATTCAAATTTTATCTCCAGCAAGGAAATTTCAACCCCTGGGGCAATGCTGGGGTAGAAAACACTCAAACTCTTTTTCCGTGCTTTGCAACTACACAATCTCTCCTAGAGTTGTAATTTTTTCATTTCAATCCAGTTACAGTTAAATCCTATAGGTTTGTGAATTTTCCTGTCTTTAGGTGATTTTTCATGTCTGTTCTGAAATATTATTCATTGTCTTTAGGGTTTCAATGTCACATGGGTAAGTTTATTTCACAGGTTTCCAACTTCTTGAATTTACTGTAGACCTCAAGTACCAACAACAACTGGTAGTGACAACCAGAATGGAGGAATTAATCCTTTGAAGAAGTGACTGAGGGCTTCACAGATGTGACACATAAGTAGATTCTTAAAGGATGGGTAGGGGTTTTCTAGGCAAAGTGACTGGCATTTTCAAAGGCAAAGAGGCCTACAACAACATGCTGTGTCCTGGGAGTGCTCAGAAATTTGGTGTGGTTGTTTTGATAGAGGGTGAGAAGTGGGAGGAGAGAAAACAGGTCAAACGGGTCAAGGTCAGATTATGGAGAGCCTCGTGTGCCACGGCAGGTCAGGGGTGTTCGATAGGGCCATTATTAGTAAAATGTGGACCCCATTGAAAAGTCTAACGCCCACCCCAGCCCCAATATAAGTAAAAGCATTCCTTTTGTTTCTCTTTTGCATAGTGAGCAGGATAAGTGAACATGTTTATGCTTAGACAAGGTTTTTGGGAGGAAGGAGAGAGTGTGTTTTATCTTCTGTGTTAGAAGCAATCTTAGCACAGAACGAGCAGCTGGCATATGGCCTGGCACACAGTAGGCACTCAACAAATGCTAACTGAGTGAATAATTGGATGGATGGATGTAATAGAGCCTTGATAACAGAGATAAGTAGTTTCCAAAGCTCTAGAATTGCTAGTGGGGCTTTGATGAATATATACATCCAAGGCAGCTGTTATTCGAGGCCGAACAAGGCACAAATCAGGAATGTGGGTAGAGATGGCAGCAGCGTCTAGTCTCATCTTGGCTCAGGGCTGACTTGACTGTTTCTTCTTGGGCTCTCAACCCACGACGCTTGGCAATGCTGCCTCCACCACGCCTCACAGAGCCCATGTTCACATTGCGGTAAATTGGCCACTCTACTTAATTTCATCTTAATTTCACTTCTGGGTTCCGGACTTGCTCCTCTCCTAAAAAGGTTTTTATACTTTCCCCCTTGCTCATTAATGGTCCTTTATTACAAAAATCTATATTAAAAAACAACCAAAATCCAAGAAAAAATTTTTTCACACAATTATTATTTAATCAAATTAATGTTTGATTGAACATTTGTCCTTGTTACTGTGTAGCTCTTTCCTAAATGCATACTCAATTATTACATATTTGCATTAATATTATGGACTTTCACATTTGAATTTTAATCTGACATTATACCATACCTATCGTTCCATATTGTTTTAGTTTTAATTTTCTTAGCTTTCCTTGTGTTCACTTTTTCCCCACTCCCAGAATACTAACAGTCTGATGTATCCTAATTCCACACAATTCTCATGAAACCATATACAAATATATATATTCTTTGATCACTGTTTTATAAAAATGAACCACACTACACACAGTTCTCTGATATTTGCTTTTCTCATTTAATGATACACCATGGATATACCTCCAGGTCAACAGACATAGACCCAATTCATTCAATATATCTGCCAAATATGATTGTGTTACAGTTAATTCAACCTTTGTTTATTGAGAGACATTCAGGATTTTCCAGTTCCTACCAATAATGCTGCAATAAATATTCTCGTATGTAAATCCTTTAGTATATGTCTATTACTTCTGTAGAATATGTTCCTAGATTGTTAAGCAAAGATATGTGCAATTTAAATTTTAGTCGATGTTGTAAGTTAACTTTTCCAAAAGGTCATATTACCATATTCCCAAAAGTTATCAACTTGTTTGTGAAAATATTCTGAAGAGCAGTAAAGCATGATGGTTAAGAAGAGAAGCTCAGGAGAAAGACTACCTGGTAGGACTCCTAGCTCTACCTTTACAACCTAGGGCAAGTTAAGTGTGACCTTGAGCAAGTTAAGTAATCATGCTGTACCTCAGTTTCATATCTGTAAAATGGGGATATAATAGTCCCTATCTATTATTGATATGTATAAAATGCTTGGAACAGTATCTGGCAAATAATAAGTACTCAGTAAGGGTCAGCTACAATTATAGCTATGATGAATTAGAATATTAATATGATCAACTCACTATAATTCTTCCAATGTTTTTTGTTATAAAGATAGGGTAGAAGAGTCTCCTTACCTATATCAGTGTGAAACAACAATCTCAGCAGTTATTAATACGAGTAAATCAGAATTTTCCAGCAGTCCATAGCTATGACACGTCATTTAGCAGCGCTCCTCAACGTGTGCTGAAAGTATTTCCTTCTGTCTGTATCCTTCTCGTTTAATGAACCTAGAAGGGCAATGCTCCTAAACTACAGAACAGCAACAGCTCATGGCCATTTTGGTAAAGAATTGCTGCCAAGTTTTCACAGTAATAACAGAAAAACATCTTAACTCTCTACCCCTTTTTTATCCTGAGAGGATGTCAGCCTCTTTGTGTGAAAGGAATCAAGCGCCAGAGAAAAACCAGTTTTTCACAAAGGACAGAAAGTGAACATTTTAGTCTATTGAGCCACTGATAGAACAATTCACTCTGCATCTTTCAAGCTGTTTTGTTGGAACATGTAGTGAACATGCCAAGTATATGTTTACACTAAATTCTAGTTTCATGTGAATTCAAACAAACAGAAAGATCAAATATTTGGGACTTCTTCTGCAGATTATTCTTGTGATTAAGAGACAAAAGTGGCAGTCAGCAAGCTTATAGACAGGAAGCTTTTCTGAAGCAACTTTTAGGGAATGTTGCAGAAACAGTCTACACTCAATTCTACTGAGCCCATCAGGTATTTACTGAGCACTTGCTACACATAATGCATCATCCTAGACATTGGTGGGGGTGGAGCACAAAGAGAAAAAAGGGAGGATTAGGGCACTCTATGGCTAACATTCTACTGGGGGAGAAAATACCATGCAGGCAGTCATAAGCTATGCATTAGGTCTTTCTTGGTATCGAATTGGAGATCCTCCCATTCAAATTGACTTAAACAAACAAAAATTATTAGCTCATGTAAAGAAAAGTACAGGGGTGCTGGCCGTAAAAGGGGCTTCATCCAAGGGCTCACTGGGACCCCAACTCTCTCCACCTTCTGGATCTGCTCTCCCAACCTTAGGCTTCACTCCCAGATTCTATGTGAAGGGAAGATGGCTTCCCACAGCTCCAGGTCTATATCCTCCAAGATTCAAGTCAACAGAAAATAGGACTTCTCTTCCACAACAGTATGATGTAAGTCTTGGATGCAATTTTCAGTGACTTGAATTTGTTCACAAGCTTATTCCTAAATTTATCACAGTGATCAGAGGGATGCTATGTTCTAACAGTCAAGACTGAGTGACTTGTCCAGCCCTAGAGACATGAATGGAGTCAGCACTTGCCAAAGCAAGTGGACCAAGGTTGAGAGAATGGGTGATTCTTCAGAGATAAAGATAATCAGACTTCTATTAACAGAAGAGGGAGAGATGATCAAAAACAAATGTAACAGAGGAATAAACAGAGGAATAAATGATGGGAGGATGTGGTAGAGACATATTCTGCCTTTAAGGATCTGAGAAAGAAACACTGAAGTGGAACCAAGAAGTGAATCAGAGTTCAAATTCCTTCTTATTTTGAGAATCTGTGATTTTGGGACTTGCCCTAAAACAATTGCCCTATAAAATGTTTGCAGTGTGATCTGGTGCCTAAGAGTTCTTTCTGACTCTAATGTCAGACAAGTCTGACTGTAAGACCCAGATGTGCCCCTCACATAACCTTGGGTCTCAAAGCCTCCTCGCATCTGTAATATAGGGGTAATAACAGTCCCTAATTCACAAGGCCTTACAAGGATTAAATACGATATTTATTACAACATCCACATGTTGTAACTAGATCCTCAAGTCTTGAGAAAGTATATGTCTTTATATCATCATCTTCTATTTCCTTTTCAGTCCACTGAAATTAGGATTCCTCCTCATCAAATTAGTTAAACTTCTCTTACTAAAGATATGGATGACCTGCTAGTGGCTAAAGCCAATGGGTAATTCTCAGCCTTTATTTGATTTGACTTCTGTATAATACTAACACTTTTGATCACTACTCCCTCCTTCTGGAAATTCTTTAATCCATTTCCTTCCATTATTTTTCTTTGTGTATTTTCTTTTCATCTATATCATCCCTCCTTCTCTATATTCTTCTCTGGATCCTCTTCCTTGGTGCATCTCTTAGATTTTGGGTTTTCTGAGAGTCGATCTCTATTCTTATAGTAGGCATAGGATTATCATCAAGACTGCTCATTGTCTTTTGAATGCCCTTTCTATGTTAGCGGAAATTCTCATATCTAAATGGTAAATTTTCCAATGTAGTAGTCAGTCTCCCTTGCAACAAGGGTGTAGGCATACAATCTTGGTACCATCAATCAGTTCAAATCGTATGAGATTTAACGAGAAACCTGGTATCCTTTAGTTATCACCATCCAGTTTCCCCATCTTCTCAAGCTCTAAGCAAACATGAATCTACTTTTTGTCTCTATAGATTTGCCTATTCTGTAAATTTCATATAAATGGAATCATAAAATATGTGGTCTTTGGAGACTGGCTTCTTTCACTTAGCATGATGTTTTCCAGGGTCATCCACGATGTAGCATATATCATACTTGATTCCTTTTTATGACCAAATAATGTTCCATTGTATGGATGTATCACATTTTGTTTATCCATGTAGCAGTTGATCAAGATTTGGGTTATGGCAGGTTCTGTTATTACCACTCTTACTTTATTTTAGAGATAAAGAAAGTAAATCTCAGGGAAGTCTTGACCATGGTCGGACAGCCACAAAGTGGCCGAACTGAGAAGCATACAAACCCAGGTGTATCTGATGCTTTACTTCTTGCCTTTCATGATGCTAAACAGCCTTGTAGAGCCGGCATAAAAGTAGATGGGGCAAGGCCAAAAACATTCTCATGAGAAATCCTTTTAGAAGCATAACTGAAATTTCATCCTGAAAAACAAGTAGGTGAAACTACCCAAGAAATTTTTGAAAAATAAGCAAATTTTAAAAGTAGGAAAATAGGGCTTAGCTCTACCAGATTTTAAAACAATATAAATCTACGATGATTAAATATTAACAGCCCATACTTACACAGCACTTACTGTAAGCTTCTAAGAACAGTTCTAAGTGCTTTACATATATTAACTAATTTAATCATCACAACCGTTTGAGGTATGTGTACATCAGTGCTCCCATTTTGCAGCTGAGAAGATTGAGGTGCTTGGAGTTTAAGTAACTGGCTCCACATTGTAGAGCTGGTGGGTGATAGAGCTGGTATTTGAATTCAGGCAGTCTGACTTTAGATTTCGGGTTCTTAATCACTTTCCTCCTAAGCCAAACAAACAAACATAATCAAAGCAAACAAAGAAAAAAATGGTATCAGATCTCTAGGAGGGAGGCTATATAAGTTTAAAGGTAACAAAAGATAACACAATGTTCAAAAGCAATGCATTGAAGCACAAAAAAATTTTACTCTGTACCCCAGACAAACCAAAATCAAATGGAAAGCAACAAATGGGAAACAAGTATTTGCAGTGTACGTGGAACATAAGAATTAATTTACATCAAAATTAACAAGAAAAAATATTAAAGGGCCAAATAGAGAGGTGAAAAAATGACATAAATAGGTTATGTCCAAAAAAGACATAATTACTTGAGAAAAAATGTTTAACCTCATCAGTAATGAAAAAATTGCAAGTTAAACCTATTGTGAATTTTTTTTTTCCTATCAAATAAGAAAAATACACAATATTGAAGGAAACTCTCTAGTCTTGCCTAGATGTAATAAACTGGCATTCTCAAACATTGCTGGTAGAAGCATAAACTAGTAGAACCTTTCTGTCAAATCATCTAGCAATATAAACCAAGAACCTTAAATATTCATATTTTTTTATCTCTCCTGGGAATCCAGCCTAAAGAAGTAAGTATAAATTTAGAAAAAGTCTTATGTTCAATGACATTCATAACAATTCAGATGAAAAATATTGGAAACCATCTAAATACCTAACAATGAGCAAATGGTTAAATAAATTTTTAATATAGACATATTATGCTCCTACCGAAACTATATTTACCCAATGTAAAAAATTGGAGAAATTCCATTATATTTTTAAATGAAAAAAAACAGCCAGGATACAAATTTATGGTTATTACAAAATGTATATGATCATAACTATTAAAGAACTAACCTAGTATAAGACTAAAAAGAAATGTATCAAATATACTAAATTGTGAAGGAATTTTTTTCTTTCCACTTTTTGTTATTTGCCAAATTTTCTACAGTAAGTGCTGATTACATTTATAATGGGAAAAAATTAAAAACTTTGCTTTAAAAAACCCTTAATGGGTTGTGTTCTATGTGTGAAGTTGACTGATCCCAACTACCCCCATCTCTCACTGGCACAGCTATCTGACCCAGGGGAGTGGTGTGCACTATCTCTTTGAAGCGCCAGCTCTGGAGATAAGCCCCCATTGACCTGTGGGCCTGCTGATTTGCTAGCAATGCCAGATAAGGGACTTTAAACACAGAAGGAAACTACAGAGCCACTGGCTGGTCTGCCTCAGCAGAGCCCCATCAGTGTGTTTTTTGTTTCCTCTGGTCAGTGGCCCTGAAAGAAAGCGAGATTACACTGTAGCTTTTGCGCTCTGTCCAGGACGCCAGGCTCCAGCACTCAGAGAGCTGAGGTGGATGGCTCTGGCAGCAGAGGAATGCCTGGCTGGAGAGATAGAGGAAAACGACACCCGGTGGAGAAGGATGCAGATAAGATCGCCAAACAAAGACACTCGTTCTGGTTAACAGTTTCCAAAGTCTGAGGAGCAAATAGAAACCTCTAGGGAAGAGGGATAAAATGTGGGTAGGAATTCCCTGGCCTGACCTGTGGGAAGGGTTAGGGGCCCTCGGAATTCTTACTTCTGTTCTCATTCTTTCATGTGCCAGTTACTCATTGAGCACATAGGATAAGGTGGATGTGGCTCCTCATAGGTTTTGGCCTGTTGACTCACACAAGAGATGAACAGGCAGACAGACCATTAGACCCAGCCCAGGTGCTGTGGCTGTGAAATCAGGGGTATCTTCAACTACTGAGGAAGGCTTTTTGGAGGACGTTGACTCTAAAAGTAAAACCTTAGAAGAGGAGTTAGCCTGACGAAGGTGAATGGGGGTGGGAGAGAAGAAGGATCTTCCACGCTAAGGAAATGGCTGAGACTTGCAAGCAAGAGAGGTAGAAACCATTTGAGGAAGCTTAAGTCATCTGGAACGGAAGACAGGAAGAGGGGAGGAGGTTTCTTCTAGCTCCCCTTTGATTAGGTTATGGAGAAAGGTGAGAAGAAAATAGATTTACAAAAGCCTGCCTCTTCTTCATCTCAAAACTTTGCCCTTTTCCTTTGACCCAGAGTATGCTGTTCTCAGCTCTCCTACCCCTGGTGCTGCTGTTTCAAGGTTGCAAAGGAAATGAAGGGACAGAGGCAGCCCAAGGTCAAGGCCTGAGATTCATATAGATGCTGCTGCATCACAGACAGATGGCACTGACCAACCAGGCCAAAGGGGATTCATGGTGCCCTTGAATACTGCAACTGCAATCATTTTCAGTCCCAAGAGGCCAATGGTGGGGATGAGGATGTCACTCAGTCATTCTGCATATGTTGAGCACAGAGTGGGTATGCACAGATGTGATTCACACCCTCAATGGGGAGGTAATACCTGCAAGCACGAATGGTACATATTTACTTGATATGAGACAATAGTGGGGAGAAAAAGATAGGAAAAAGCTATCCAAAAGTAGATCAGGGTGTACTAGCATGTATATTATATGCAGCAGAAAGAGAACAAGATGAGAAATGAGCATTGAAATGCAATTTAAAACTAAATGCTTAATTATTTTGTGAACCCATTAAGATATATTCATTGGCTCTCTGCCCTTTTGTACAATTCATTTTTGGGGATAAATTGAATAAGAGGCAGGCGTCTCACACCTCCTTCACAGATGAGAAAATTCACAAAAATATGATATGGTCAAAAGGACATGAAATCAGAGAGCCCTGACTTTGAACTTAGGACTGTACTCCTTCAACTTGTGTTCTTGGGCAGGTTGCTTAACCTTTCTGAGCCTGTCTCCTCATCTAAAACAGATAGCAATAGCTGTGTGTGGCAGACAATGTTAGTGGTCTACCCAGTGAAAGTGTCCCCTTCTTGTTGCTATCAACAGCTTTCCCAGTTTTGTTTGGGGGTGGAAAGTGCCTGACCTCAGTGTGGTCTAAGGTAGGGGTTGGCACACTTTTCTGTAAAAGGCCAGATATTAAAATTTTAGCTTTTGCAAGCCATTGAGTCTCTGTCACAACTCTGCCATTGTAGTATGAAAACAGCCATAGACAATATGTAAATAAATGGGTGTGGCTATGTTACAACAAAACTTTATTTACAAAAACAGGCAGTGGTCCAGACGTGGTGGTTGTTTGCCTATCCCTAGTGTAAGGCAACCCTGACAATCCTATTCCTTACTTTCTCTACCTCCTTTGCAATTAAAGGTATCCATGTGATCCAGTTCTGGCCAATGATACCAAAGTAGAAGTACGATGATGGGGTTTCTGGGAAAGTTTTTGCTTTCCTGATAAAATGGAGACTAATGTGGCTTGCCTTATACTTCCTTTCAATTCTACCTTGAATGTGGATGTGACATCTGGAGCTGATGCAGTCCTCTTGCAATCATGAGCTCACAAGCATAAGACTACATGTTAACTCGCTAAGGATAGTGATGCAGAAAAAGACTAGTTCCTTGATGTCATCACTGAAAAGCTGCAATGAAATGTGGTAATTTGATCCTAGTTGATTTAATGGTATAATCCCTTTTTTGCACTAGTAAATAGCCCCAAATTGCCTTTTGTGTGAATTATGTTACAAGAAATGTGTAATTCTATCAGAGAGACTGCTTAAATAAAAGAGGTAGAATTTTAAAATTCTTAAGTAATTTCAATATTTGTTGTTAGTGCTGTCAGGTAGATCCCAGCTCCTAGTGACGCTGTGTACCTCAGAGTGGAACCCTTCTCTGGTCTTTTCATGCCATCCTCTCACCTCCTGGCACCGTATCAGACAATGCTCTGCTGCTATTCATAGGGTTTTCATGGCCAATTTTTTCAGAAGTGAGTGGCCAGGTCCTTCTTAGTCTACCTTAGTCTGGAAGCTCTGCTGAAACCTGTCCACCATGGGTGACCCTACTGGTATTCAAAATACTAGTGACATAGCTTTCAACACCACAGTAACACACAGCCACCAGAGAATGACAATCGACAGATGGGTGGGGTGGTTCCCTGACCGGGAAACGCACCCGGGCTGTAGTGGTGAGAGCGCCAAACCTTAACCACTAGACCACAACGGCTATATCACAGGCTTATTGTGAATATGAGATGAGACTAATATACAAATCGCATAGTAGATGCTCAATAAATAATGGTTCTTTTCACATTACATTTCACAGAAAATTGATATCATTCATTTTGTGATCAGTACTGTTAACATTTTGCACAAGCTCCTTTTAAGAATAAGTCACCTAGAATGGAATATTTTGGGGGGTCATCTTTAGTTTCATACTAAATTTTAAGTTTCCAAGTCCTCAGAAAGATTAGGAAGGGGAAGAACTAGAAAGAATAGCAGGAGTCTGAGTATGAAAAGATTCCAGGTAATTGTCAAACGAATTGGAGAACCAAGCTCTCCCTATTAACTATTAATGAAAGTGTCCTTCTGCATTCCCTTCCTCGGCTGCTTGCCAAGGTTCCTCATGCCTGCCTGCAGCTGAATTCAGATGGGAAGATAGGAAGCATGTAGGGCGCCTTGCACAATTCATGGCTCACAGGAGACCCTCAGTAGATGCTACTCTATTTTCCCTTCCTCTCTTCCCCCTGCCTTGGACTCTCACAATCTCAGCTTCTTAAAGAATCAAACTCAGAGTGGAAGAGAGCCTCAAGAAGAAGACACTCAAAACCTAAAGGAGGAGGAGAGGTCAGGGAATAATTAACCCGTGGATTGGGAACAACAGGGAACAAGGGTTTAGAATTGTGCAGAGTCAAGCAGTTCAGAAAGAAGTTTCTGAGAAGCAGGTGTCTGGGATCTCTCTCTCTTAAAATAGCTGTGTGTGTGTGTGTGCGTGTGAGCTTAAAGTACCTAGGCAGAGATAGACAGTATCCAATAAATGTTTGTGAAGGTATGGATCAGTGGTTGGCTGGATAGACGGATGGATCATTAGAGATAGGAATGGATAATGTGAACGTAGAGCAAGCAGTCTCTTAGTCTGGACTAACTTTGTGAGAACTTTTCAAATTCTGTTTCCAAGTACCCAATTCTTCTGTTACAAAGTGAAAGCAGCCACAGACAATATGTAAAGGACACATCTCATATGGGTGTGTCCCAGTAAAGCTTTATTTACAAAATCAGGTGGTAGTCTGGATTTGGCCCATGGGTCACAGTTTGTCCATCCCTTCTCTGGACTATGTCCATGTTTGGGAGTGCCTCCTGGAACTGCAGCAAGCATTTTGCTACCAGCCTGAGAATGGAGATGGACAGGTGCAGATAAAGACCCCTGGTGCCTTGATGGGAGCCTCTAATCCTGATACACCTGAAATCCACCCTCACTCTGTGCTCCTTATCTGGTGAGATATGAGATTTCCTTTTCATTTACGTCTGCTTGAGTGGGCTCTTCTCTTACTTGCAGCCCACAGCATCCTAGCTGTCATATTTCCCTGAAAGGAAATGCTCCCCTGGGTCTATTTCCCTCTCTAGCTTTAGTGGAATAGCAAATGTAGTGAAGGCTGGAAGCAGTAGGAGAAATAAGGAAAAAAGAAATGCCTGCTTACTGAAGATTTCCCAGAGCAAGAATTCACTTTAATTTGGGAGATTTTAAAATCCTTTAGGAATTGCTATACTGTGGAATACCCTGAACTGATGCGTCACAGTAGCATTTAAAGAGGCTTGTGGATGACAGGGATACAGTTCCCTCCCCTGTTTAATGGCCTAACTTGACTGAGTCACCCATTTGATCTGTCCTTCGTTTGTGTCTTATTGTTTCATAACGTGTAAATTTTATCTCTACCAATTTAGAGAGAAGCTCTTTTACAGCAGGAAACTTTTTGTAGATCTCATAGAATTGGGCACTCAGAAAGCATACAAAAAATGCATTAACTGAATTTTTCAAGGGGTATTTTCATGAACATATTATAGAAATAAGAAGCATTTGAGGTCATTTTAAACAGCCCTAGTCTGGTTTCAGCCACCTATGCTCCCTCCCCTGAAATCTATTGAATCTATCTGCGAAATGTTTTTAAAATTTAACAAATGTTTGAATTATTGATTCATTCTCTCTCTAAGGGGAATATTTTCCCTCACCAAAACTTGTACAGTATAAAGTCGTACCATGGGACCCCACTCTTCTAGCACGTGGTTGTTGCAATCAGCATCTTATAATATGCACAAGTTTATCCTTCTTTTTCTAAGATTAACAAGACATTCATTGTTATGTGTGAATATCAGAGGTTGGCCTGTAATTGGGGCAATTTTCCAACATTGTTGGGTAAAATAATTAAAGTAGTAGGCAAGGAGATGAAATTAGATTATTATGGGAAACAAGAAAAAAAAAGAGAAAAGATCAGTCTGGTTTAGACTTGCCTTAATTACAGCCTATATGCAATGAAATGCGGTAATTTGATCCTAGTTGATTTAATGGTATAATCCCTTTTTTGCACTAGTAAATAGCCCCAAATTGCCTTTTGTGTGAATTATGTTACAAGAAATGTGTAATTCTATCAGAGAGACTGCTTAAATAAAAGAGGTAGAATTTTAAAGGTGGCCTTTAAAAAAAATGGGAATTTTTTTTAATTGAGATTACTACAGACTCTAAGCAACTTTTAAAAAAATTAGAGATTTATTTTTCTGACTATGTAAATAATATGTACATACTGTAGAAAGTACGAAGAAGAAACTAAAAATTATGCATAAGCTCAAAATCCAAAGATAACCACTGTAAAAATTCTGGGGCAGTTCCTTCTAGCCTCTCTCTCGAACATAGAAAGAAGATAGATCTATTTTAAGATCTATGGTTAAGATCATATTGCACATCATAAACATCTTCACATACCATTAAGAATTTTTCATTAAGCTTTGTAGATAATCTTTTATTTTAGTTATTTTCCAGTACACTATATCCTCCCCCTCCATTTCGGTTTAAAAGATAAAACACTCATGGCATTGAAAAGACATTTAAAGTAAAAAATATTCACAATTCTATTATTCTAGTATAACTATTCTCGTTTTTCCTACTTTTTCCTTTACAGAGTGGAAGCTATTTTGTATTTCTATTACATAGCAAATTCCTCTCAGTTCACTCGTGGAACTCTTTCTTCAGAGAACATCTTACGGCAGTGGTCCTCAAAGTGTGGACCATGATGAGCAGCAGCAGCAGCATTACATAGGAATTTGTTAGAAATGCAAATTCCAGACCTACCGGGAACAGAAATAAGGGCAGGGGATTGGGGGGGAGGACGAAGAGGCAGCAATCTGTTTTTTTTTTTAATAAGCCATCCAGGCAGTTCTGCTTCACACTAAGCTTGGAGAACCACTGTCCTCTGGGATCAACATTCTGCAGAACATCCTTTGAAAAACAATCTGCAAATTGCCTTTCTGACCAGTCTCTATATTTTCTGGAAGGTTATAGATACAAATTGCTGGCTGCCTCTGTTCTCTCGAGGGTCGAACAGGGATATTAGCTGCAAGTGTTTTGTAAACTATTAAGTGGTGAAGTGATATATAGATATGAGTTACTGTTACAGTGACCTCAAGTTTAAGCCGAAAGATTTGTATTACTAAGCTCTGGGGAAAGCCAAGTGGAATGTGGACACACATGGTTCTTAGCATTCACATATTCAACTTTTATGCAACCTGATTTC
The DNA here is from genome assembly GCF_041296265.1 of Equus caballus. NCBI lineage: Eukaryota > Metazoa > Chordata > Mammalia > Perissodactyla > Equidae > Equus > Equus caballus. Next base: position 61,283,006 of record NC_091690.1, read on the forward strand.
CACACATTACAATGCCACCCCTAAAATGCCTTTCCCACACCAAATCTGGAATTTCCTACACTTGCACTTTAATGAGCAATTTGAGGTATCCCCTGGCTGCACCACCTGCCAACCCACAGCTCTGCTTTGGCAGGGTCACATCTTTTTCTATTTCGCAGTTTCGGGGCATATTTTATTGCATCTGCATCTTGCCATTATTATTTACAAAGAAAATAAGAGAGAAACAGTAAGAGACACAGTCCTCAGCCATGTTTAGTTTCTATTACATTTCTTCGGCAGTCAGATTACGATTGTTCCTATTTTTGTTTTATGCATGCAATAGCCTTTCAAATATCACCTCATTACCCAAATGAGTATTTCTTTCGGGTTCTCCTCTGCTCCCTGTGTTAGCCCGGCTTCCTCTGGTCAGAGTGTTCTTGCTCCTTCTTAGTCTTGATGTCTAGTGTTCCTCAGATGCCTGGTAATCCCTAGTTGTCTGTTCACATTTTTATGATTTTAGGTACCTAGTGTGGGCTCCCTCTGCAGCTGCTCGGGCTTGTCTCCCCTAAAAGAAAGGGTGGATGTGATTTTCACGTAAGTGGGTAGGGCCTTGACCAAGAGACTCCACTTTAGGGACTTGAGTCTGGGGCCTGGGGCAGACAGGCAGGCTGAAGACCCCTTACTATCTTTACTCCCATCTCTTCCCCTCGTTGCCAGGCAAGAAGGACTATACTTTGGCAGTGGAGGACTTCTTTTCACCTAAGCAAAGATGACTTATGTTTTTTATTCTTTCTGAGTCCATTCTGGAAGTTTCGATTGATCTCTCTCAGCCCCCTACTCCCACACATCAGTATCCCTCCCCAGTAGGAAGTTCACATTATTTGGGAGGATGTTCTCTTGGGGTTTGAGCTCAGGGTCTAAGGCTGCTGCTACAGCTGACTACTCAATGGTGGTGGTGATGGGGGGGGGTCAGGGACATGACTGGCTTTGCTGTTCTGGATGAAGGTCTATAATTAATTATCCGGATAATTTTAATTAATTATCCAGATAATTAATTACCTCAGGGCCCCCTACTGCTCTTGACTTGTAGTCACTCTGACCCTGAGCTGGGAGTTTCTTTCAATCTTTTATCTTTCCAATCCAATCTATTTTTTATAGATTTCTCTAGAATGATGGTTCTCTAAGTATAGTGCCTGAAGCAGCAGCATCAGCAACACCTGGGAACTTGTTAGAAATGCAAATTGTTTATCCATAACACTGCTGACGAGCATATGGTTGTTTCCAGATTTTTAAGTATTACAAATAAAGCTGCTGTGAACATTCTTGTATGGGTGTTTCTGTGGACATATCTTTTCACTTCTATTGGGTAAATACCTAGAAGTGGAATGGTAAGCCAAATCCGATCTGATGCAATCCAAAAATTCTTCATAATTATGATCCACTGATGACACAGTGTTGTGAATTGGTTCCTTTTATAGTTTCCAGGTAGAATACAAGGAGTCCAAAATACTGCATTTGGGACATACATATACTAAAAAACTATCCGTTGTTTACCTGAAATCCAAATTTAACTGGGTATCCTGTATCTTTTTTCTTATTTTTTTGCTAAATATGTCATCCCTAACTCCTCTTTATTATCATGTATGTTATTTTGAGGGTTTTGGAGGGTGAGAGAAGCAGGATGGACTTGTATGATCATTCCACCATCCTGATCTCAGATAAAAATCTGGTGGAAAACTGACAGCATCGTAATCCACTTATTAGTCTTCACGTTCCTCTGCAAGATACCCTCCCAAGCCAGCGACAAATTACCATCAGAAAGTTTTCCTTCCTAACACTAAATCAATATCTTATGTCTACAAAATGTCATTTCAAATAGGCTAAGAGCAGAATTTGAGGTCAGAAATGACTTTAGATAAGAAATTTTATTGTCTATTGTTAATGTTTAATTTGTGTTTTGAACATTTTTAATAATCACATATATTGCGTAAAACTCAGGTTTCTATTTTTAATCCAAGATTAAAACATTTATAGCATATACTAGGGACTTTATAAATTTTTAGCTTTGGGGGATAAAAATTCCTCACATAACCTGTAAGGCTATTGCTTGATTTTTATAGATTAAACTTTTCATATAAATTTTCAGAAACTCATTAAACACAAAAATAGAACTGCCTCCAAAAAGATGTAATGGGCAGAAGAAAAATTTAGATGTAACCATTAGGCCCTCGGGCTAGAAAAATAAATATTTAGGTGTTTTATTAGCTTTCTAGCAAGCTTAACCAATTTTGTTACCCTATCATAAGTTTTTACTTGATAAAGCATCCTAGTGTGTAGCTACTTCTCTCTTAGCAGTTATGGATGTTATGAAGTTATTATATATTCTTCCTATGAGTATTTTAGACTTGCATTTTTTTGTCCTGTAATTTTTAAAATGTGGGCTCCTTCTATTCAACTGTTCTGGTACAATCTCTTGTGGTGAGTTGGTGGAAAGACACCACCCTGGTTTTGAGGCTTCTGGCAGAACATTACTCTTGTGGGGCTGTGGTTGCTCCTAAGTTATTGCTGAGAAATCACGTCCAAGGCCTGTCCTCAGTTTGGGTTTTGCCTATGTATTAAATATTGTTAGTGGTTTTAGTCCCTTCATTGTTCCTATTTGAATAAAATGAAAATTCCTGTCAAACAGGATTTCCGTAGGTGGTGGGAAGACATCTAAGTCCAATAAAGCCCAGGTTGCTTTGCATATATTGCATTTACTTCTGCTTTCCTCAGCCATTCTCTAGACAAGACAAGACAAGAGAAACTCTGCCTCTAAATATTTTCTCATATCTGGTAGAAACATTAATGATAATAAAAATAATAATCAACATTTAATGATATACCAGGTTAAGTACTAGTCTAAGAATTTAACATGTATTTCTTGCTGGGTAAGAATCATAATCACAACCAGTACAACTTATTAAGTAAGCCCCATCTATAAGCGAGGTGCTTTATGTACATTACTCAATCTTCACAACTTTAAAATTTTTTTTTTCTTTGAGGAAGATTAGCCCTGAGCTAACATCTGCCACCAATACTTCTCTTTTTGCTGAGGAAGACTGGCCCTGAGCTAACATCCATGCCCATCTTCCTCTACTTCATATGGGGGATGCCTGCCACAGCATGGCTTGACAAGCAGTGTGTAGGTCTGTACCTGGGATCCAAACAGGTGAACCCTGGGCCTCCGAAGCAGAACGTGTGAACTTAACCGCTGCGCCACCAGGTCGGCCCCCATATCGACTTTTTGAGAGAGGTATTTAGAGATCAGGAAACTGAGGCACTGACAAGTTAAGAAGCATGTCCAAGATTATATGGGTGGTATATCATAGAATTGGCATTTAAACCCAGACTCTCAAGGCTTTTTCATGTAATGCTGTTGAATCAATTTTCATACCTAAAAAAGCACTTGGTCACTTATTGTCTTATTTCATTTTGACAAGAATGTCTGTGGGAAGAAAAGATGATCCTATTATCTCCATGTTAAAGGTAAGGAAAATGAGATGCAAGAGGATAAATGACTTGCTCATCCTCACACATTAATGGTAGAGTCAGCCCGGATTCCCCACTTTCTGGCCATTAATGCTTTTCTGCTACCCACCCACCCTGTGACCGGGTGAGGTCATGTAAAGAGAATATAGTTTTAAATCCTTCCACTGAAAGCAAACCTTAAGAGGGTCATCATCCTTGAAATCTTAGTTCCCACATAGTCATTGTTTATACCTAGTCTAATCGCAGTGAGGAAAGAGGCAGTTTAAATATCCAAGAACCCAGGGAGCTTTAGTTTGTGCCAGCAAACATTGATCTTCAAAGATAGACAGAGTCCCAACAGTTTTACATTCCAAACCACACTTCCCAATAAAAATGATCCTCCACAGCAAGTTCCAAAGTAAGCTCCAGGCCTGGATCCCAGGCCACGAGTTCTATGAGAGGGCGTCATCCACAACCCACCGGAAATTTGGCAAGTTGTTTAGACAACCCGTCTCCATCAAGCTGCCTTTGATGGTAAAGCCAGATGGGCTTCTCTGGGCATCAGCTGACCTTCTCCTGCTCACCTTTGAAGGGCTCTCCTCTTCTTTGACCCTTCCCTTCCTGGTCACCTCTTCCATGCACAAATGCTTCTCCTTGCCAAGAAGATACATTGACTCAAATGATCATACAAACATGCTAATAACAATTTACCTTGGCAAGTCAAGGCTGTGTCACTTCAGGTCTCTAGAAAATCGCCTCCAACTACTTGACAGCCCTATCCACTTACCAGAGTTCTTAAAACCTAGATGCAGGTTGAGCCCAGATTCTAATTTCAAATCTCCGTTGGCTCACACTTGGGATATGTTCTGTCTTCCATCTCCAGCTGGCCCACTATCATGACCTTTCCTCTGGAATGAACACTTCCCTACATTCATCTTCACATTCCTCCCACTTAGACTAGTGGAATTTATAGCTTGCTAACTCAGCCTTGCCCCAAAGAGCAAGCAAAAGGGAACTGGGTTCAGGGTCTGCCTGCTAGGCAACAAACAGCCAAAGCTCCAGTTTTTTACCTTTTCCGGCAATTTTCGTCTCCTTTGTCCTCCTTCACCATTTGAAAGACTTGCCTCCTAAAGGTCTCTGCTTAACTTTTTCAACACCCCGTACTTGATCACTGCCTGGTTAAGGTTCAGCAAAAAACAAGGCCTAAAGAAAGTTTGTGAATCAGAGTCTTTCCCTCCTTCAAGCTAATCCCCAGAAATCTAGTAGGAGGTGTTCTTGAAAGATGCATTAATTCTTTTAGGCCACTATGGTGTCATTAGGTAAATCACTGCCTATAAAACAACCTGTGAAATTGGGTAAACTTCTACTCCACTGACTCAATGGTAGTGTAGAGGCCCCTAAGAGTTCACAAGACTTTTTTGGGGTAGGTGGGGAGGAAGATTGGCTCTGAGCTAACACCCATTGCCAATCTTCCTCTTTTTGCTTGAGGAAGACTGTCCCTGAGCTAACATCTCTGACAATCTCCCTCTATTTTGTATGTGGGATGCCACCACAGCATGGCTTGATGAGCAGAGTGTAGGTCTGTGCCCAGGATCTGGACCCGTGAACCCTGGGCTGCCGAAGTGGAGCACATGAACTCAACCACTAGGCCATCGGGCTGGCCCTCACACAACTTTTAAGGGTTCCGGAAAGCAACAAAAACAAAGAAAGGATCTCATCAAGTCAGTGTCCCCTCAGCCATTTCCTGTTTTACAGAAAGCAGACACTTGGACTCACTCACTCATTCATTCAACAAACATTCTTTGTGTGCCTGCTTGGAGCCAAGTATGAGTTAGGTGCTGAGGGTACATTCAGGTAAACACAAAATAACAAAAATCTCTGCCTTCAAAGAGTCCCAGAGGCTGAGGAAGGATTCAAGCCTCAAGCTCCATTTCTTTTTCTGGTGGCTTGACCTGTCCTGACCAACTACTGGAAACTGGAAAAGTATTGCCCCTCTCTTCTCCTTTAATCCCTCACCCCTACGACAGTTAGGTGGAAATAGAGACAGACCAGGTGCAAATTCCCCTCCCCTCCTAGTATTCGTCATTTCTTAACCTCTAGTCACCTCAGTTACCTTGTCCAAATAATATTAGGTAATATCTAATGTCTCTTTTGAAAGGTTGTTGAGATGATTAAGAATAATGTAAGTAAAGTGCCTGGCACACAGTGACTGTTTGATAAACAATGGCAGCTATTTTTAAGAAATGGAATGAAATACATAGTTGCCCGATAAACAGTAGCTATTAATATGGTAGATCTCTGTCTTCAATCCCAAAGTCAAAGAGCTGATGTATCAAGGTGAGGATTAATGGATGTGGAAGATTATTTTTCTTGGCTCCTTGCTCATCCTGTATCATGCAAATCCTGTTTGTGCAAGCCTTTCTGTTTTGTCCTAAGGAGTTCAGGGTGTGTCTCCCCCTCAGGCTGGCCAAATTCTACCTGCTGAAGCTTGCTGTGCAGGCAGAGGTCAAGCAGTTGGCAAAGTCAAGCCAGCCAGCTGCTGTGAAGTGATACTTCTGAAGGAAATGCTGGATCGGTTCTACAGGGAGTTGCAAACTGCAGCCTGGATTAACCCAGGCTGTTCATCAATGTGCCTCAGCTGCTCATCCACTCTCTGCCGGGCAGCTGGGCAAGAACTCCAGGACTGCCACTCCCCACTGCCCAGAATGGCCAGAGGGAACAGTGGAGATTCCTGATCAGTACATGCTCTCTTTCCCAGAAAAGGGATTAAGCATGCCCTGACAAAGTTTACTCTTCCATCATTCTTTCTTGGGGAGTGAAGTGGGAGAGAAAAGGGACCTGAGTGGTCCCTTCCTCCACCCCCTTAAAAATCCCTTCAAGCTGCTCCATTCTGCCATCAAACACTGGATCTGAGCAAGCAATCTAAAGACATCAAATGCGTCTGTGCTCTTGGCAAAATGAGGAACACAATGCCAACCTCAGAGGGTTGCTATAAGAAGTAAATGAAAGGTCATATGGGAAAGCATTTACCAAACTGCCTGGCACATGGTCAGTACACATTACATGCTAATTTTCCCTTTTTCTTAATAATTTTGTGAGGTGGTATTGCATAGTGTGAGAAAAACAAGCCCATGAGTCTCCATCAGAACTCTCTCATTGTAGGTGACCCAAACCTGACTCAAACTAGATTAGAAAACAAACAAAAAAGGAATTCATTGGCTCATGGAACTAATAGGCATGGCTAGATCTAGAGGCTCAAATGAAGTTTTGAGGGCTCTGTTTCTCTTTCTCTGTCTCTTAGCTGGCTCTGCTTCTTTTTGCTGTTGGCCTCGTTCTCTCCTGCCACAGACAGCATCTCTCCACGTGGGAAGGAAGATAGCCATGGGAATCATGATCCAAAAGTTAGAGCCACGCACACTGTCTCCCAGTATCCAGGAATTAAATCGCATGGCAGGACTTCGGCCCTTTATAGGTCACATGCCCATCCTTTAGCCCAGGAGTTAACAAACTATGACCCACAGGCCAAATCCAGCCTGCCTCCTGCTTTTGGATGGTTTGCAAGCTAAGAATGGTTTTGCCACGTTTAAATGATTGGAAAAAAAACAAAAGAAGGATAATATTTTGTAACACTTGAAAATTATATGAAATTCAAATTTCATTGTCCATATATTTCAGTTTTAATAGACACACCACACCCATTCATCTACGTATTGTCTATGTCTGTTTTCCACTACAACAGTAGAATTGAGTAGTGGTGACAGAGACCATATTGCCCATAAAGCCTAAAATATTGCTATCTGCTCTTTACAGAAAAATTCTGCTGATGCTGCCCTGGACCAATCACGGTAAACAAGAAGATAGGACGCTCTGATTGGCCAAATATGAGTCATGTGCCCACTCCACTAGCTGGGAGACAGGTAGAATAAGCAGAATAACAATACTTTATACTTGTCAAGCACTTACAATGTCAGGCACTGCTGTAAGCACTTCATTTGTATTAGCTTATTTAATTTTTGCAAGAACTTTTTTTTTTTGAGGACGATTAGCTCTGAGCTAACTGCTGCCAATCCTCTTTTTGCTGAGGAAGACTGGCCTTGAGCTAACATCCATGCCCGTCTTCCTCTACTTTATACGTGGGACGCCTACCACAGCATGGCTTTTGCCAAGCAGTGCCATGTCTGCACCTGGGATCCGAACCAGTGAACCCCAGGCCACCGAAGTGGAACGTGTGCACTTAACCGCTGCACCACCAGGCTGGCCCCTTTGCAAGAACTTTTATCATCCCCATCTGATCGCTAAAGAAGCTAAGGCACAGAAAGGTTAAGGAATCTGTCCAAATTTACCTAGCTAATAAGAGGTAGAGCTGTGATTTGAACCAGGCTCTTTCGCTCCAGAGTTTACTCTTTGACTGCTATAGGGTCTGTTCTAGAAAAACAATGGCGGGTAGGATGGTTTCCTGGGTAAAGAGGGGAGCTGGGGAAAAGAAACAGATGTCCATAACAGTGTCAGATCAATACAAGCTTGAAAATCTCTTACTCAACTTCTTAGGACCTTAGTTTTTTCATTTGGTGTTAAGTAGAGTTGCATGGTGAAGCAATGCCAGAGCCTTGATGAGAAGCCAGGTCTGTCCAACTCAAGTGCCTGGACACAAAAATATCCTCCCATCCGAGAGGATGAAGAGAGAGAAGATATCAAATGGACTGAGCAGAGAGCCTGACACATTGTAGGCACTCAATTAAGGTTAGTTTCTTCTTCCTCTTTCCTGACTTTTCCCATTCACATTATGGAGATATATATGAGCAAGGAATCCATATGAATCCTGGAAGAGTCCTCTTGCTTCTATCTTTTGAGTAAAAAAATTTTTTTAAAAATCTCCCTTTAATCAGTCTTGTTGTCAAAAATGCAGAGCAAAAATAGTAAAGGTTCAGAGAAGGGCAGTGAAAATAATTTGCGGCACGCATGGCAGAAGAGCATGCCATGAAAAGAGGGATTCCAAACCCTGGCATCACTTCATCTGGAAAGGAAAGCTCCCGGAGGCACAATGTTTACAGTATAATAAGCTGACAACAGGTATAGGAAAGACTAATCAGGACCTGGTATTTACTTTTCCCGCAAAATACAAGAACCAGACTGTTTAACGCATTGTATAATAGCCGTGTCACCTTCCACTTTGGAACACTATCAAAGTGAGCTTTACCCTCCCTTCCTACTGACTATGGTGCCAAACCACACCTCCAGTCCCAATCAGTACACAAGACACTGCACTCTACACGTACTGTTCAGAATCTGGAGATTTCTAGCTGGAAGGTGCGTTGGGGCCATGCAGTCCAGCCTCTTATGTCACTGATGAAACTGAAGCTCAGTAAGGTGAAATGGATTGTCCAAATTTGCATGATGAGCTCATGGCATATCCAGATTTAACTTGGCCCTGGGGTCAGAGGAACTGCATTGAGGTCCTGGCTAGACCTAAATGATCTTTCTGAGACTCAGTATCCCCATTTTTAACATAGTTAAAGAATCAAATAATGAAAGTGGCCTAATTCTCAGTTCACTGTATTGTGTGTTGTGGCTTAATTCTCAGTTCAGTACTTTTCCCTCTAAGCTATTCTGCTCCTTGGAATAGCCTGATGTAGGAAAAGAGAGCAAGGCTGGATTGTCAGAGAGAAAAAAATTGGAAGATGTAGCACCCTTCCCCCCTTTACTTCCCCTCACCAACAATAAAGTACAAACTTCAAAAGAAACAAACTTAAAAACGGTGAACGTTGGACTCAGAGGCCTTTCCCGGAGTGGAACCCTGTGGTCAGATATTGGCCAGGGCAATCCTTGAACAACTTGGTTGCCATCCAAGTCTGTTTTCAGTGGGGAATAAAGTTCATGTTTTGGAGGCAGTATCCTTGACTTTTTTATCCTGTTATTCAAATATTTCCTAATAATCTTCAGCATTTATACACTCAAGAGACCTTGAAGGAAAAGGATGCAGGACTCTAGTCTTTTTTCCTTCCTTTTGCTAATGAATAGATGTTTTCTTTCTGAATTCACTGGCCCTATCACCCTATTTTTTTCACACTCACATAACCCTACAAGAAAGAGGTCAAACAGCCAAATGGGAAACTAAGTTACCAAATTTCAGTTTGGATTTAATGCAATGAGTGCCTTTTTAACATGAAAAACCTAAGTAGAGAGGAATTGAAATTTAAGCAAACACATACATAATGCATAAATTACTGGAATAAGTATGGGTGTTTCTGGTGCCACCTATTGGTCACACTATGAGGCTAAACTATATGAAGTATTGTTGGTCATGAGAATGAATATAAAGTGGAATTTACGCTGTAGCAGGCAAAGTTATGTATTTCAGTAGGCTGGCAGAGTGTTGAAATAGGGTGACTGTTGCTTGAACATTATCTTTAGTCACAGCTACTTGGAATCATTGGACTATTTTGCCAAGTGATTTTAGCCTTGGTTTACTCACCAATTAAATGTGTAGAAAGGAATATATAATGAGGCATAATCTCTGGGAACTCTAAGATTAATGAACCAATACTCAGATTCAAATGACTTTTGTGTTTTGTGATTCAGAACTGGTGTTGGTGCCCTGCCCAGATCCCTATTACAGCCACAGTGCACGGAGGCAGTTTCCCTGAGCTGCTGGGAGAGTTGGCCAGCACAACTCACAGCTACCCCCTTTTCTGGAGAACTGCCCTTGGCTCAGAGGGAGCCACCTTCAGCAAATGGGACACACCTTGACCAGGGGGCTACGTGCACACATGTACATATACATGGCCTCCACAGCCAGTGGCCAATGACTAACTCTTGTGGGATTAGAAAAGGCCAGCCCTCCTAACCTTAATGTGGGACTAACCCTATGGTGCAATTTGTGCTCCAGAGCTCCCCATGTGATCAAGCTGAAGCTGGACTCCAGCTGAAGCCAAATTCTTGTTTCACTCCTTTCTCCTGTCCTATCTTGTTTCTCTTATTCTCCTTCTTCTTGAAAACACTCAATAAATCCCTTGAACACAACTCATCTCAGGCTCTGTTTCTTGAGGAACCTGACCTAAGACAAGAACTATCCCATGGAAAAACATATCTTTGTAACAATGAAAGCCACAAGAGCAAAACAGCCCTTTGGGTCTATGAATGTGGTTTTCCCCAACATGCTTGGGTGGCCAGCGCTGCGCAAAGCAACCCTCCTCCATATGCAGTGAAGCCCAGACCATAGGACAGCAGCACTCAGGCTGCACTGGGACCAAAGACCTGGGGATAATATAAAATACATCCTGGAAATGGCGCTATGCCTGAGTTTTTGAGAAATGCATTTAGTTTCAAAATAGTACATTCATGCTGGTATTAGACCTCATGCTGCAAGGGCAATGAAAAATAACCTGGAATTGGAAGATTTGAGGCTCTATACATTACTACATGTGCTGGAGGAGCCAGGCTTTTTTGGCTGGTGCCACAGGAGAACCTTGGGGAAAGGAAAAACTCTGCCAGAGGACAATTTTGGAAATCTCATAAAAATTGTTGGTGGATTTAATTGGGTTTTGGTTATAGAAGTTCCAGCTGGTTCTCCAGAAGTGGCAGTGCCAAGTAAGAAGCTGGGAGCTTTGCATCTAGTCAGGCCTGAGTTTGAATTCTCCTCTAACTTACTAACTCAGTTTCCTCATCTACAAATGGGGATCGTAATATTTACCTCCCAAAGCTGTTGGGGGAGGTGGTGGTTAAAAATAGTGTTAGTTCAGCACCTGGTGTCTATTAGTCAGTGAGTAAGAGCAGCTATTTTTCTGAAGTAGAGCTGGAGTGTCTACTGATTAGTCCAGCCTCTCTCACTAATAAAGGTAATATTTTTTGCTTATTTATTTATTTATTTATTTATTCAACTTGTTTGGATCTAGTGGGAAAAAGGATGCTATTTATTGAAGACTCTATTGGACACCCCAGAAAGCTATTTTAGTTTTTTAAATTAATCCTCAGATTACTATGATTCTCAAGTGGTGAAAACCAATGGAAGGGTCTCATACAATGCAAGGCCATCCTGTATGGTTGAGCAGATTGTACAGTGTACAAAGGCGCCCCACTGTGGGCAAGTGGGGCTAACATCAATCCTTTCTTCTCTCACCAAGCCATGAACCCCAAGGGCAGTGGCCACTTACAGGGCATAACTTTACTAATTCTTACAGAAAATGGGCTAGAAGCAGCCCTGACATTGTGAGTGACCTTCATTCTGGGTTAACTCCCTCTTGTGGGCAGAGGGGACCATGAGGACCTTCTGATGAGAATACCTAAGCATCATACCCTCTAGACCCAACTTCTCCCATCTACATGTCCCTACCCTCACAGATAAAGCCTAATAAAGACATTTTAGGCCATAGTAATTCGCTGGCAGGGATCTCCTCAAAATATGGCACCTAGCTCAGATGTTCCTATATTAGTAATCTTCAAGGTAGGGTCTGAAAAATTACCTACACCATCACCTGGGGTATTTGACGGAAAACGCAAGTTCCTGAGGCATACACCTGACCTTCTAGATTCTAGAATCTCTAGAGGTTAAATTAGGGAACAACTATTGAAATAGCATTAATCACTTCTCAGAGGCTTGTTGGCCATAAAGAAGGCTTTCTTGATCAAGGATTCCCTTCATTCACAAAGTCTACATTGGAGTCATGGTGAAATGCTGAGTGTCCCTTAGAAAGTCATTTCCTCTTGGAAGAAGCCCAAAGATACAAAAAGGCATAGGCTTCCTTTCTCTTGATAACCTCTTTCTACTCCACACCCCATCCCCCCAACATGTATACAAAATTCTCTCTCATAAGGATCCTCCTTCTCTCTCTGTTCCTTGTTTCTGGTCTATGGTATATAGAAGAACATATCCTCCCAGCAGGCAAAGGCAGCTAGGTGATGGCTATCTAACCTTAAAATTCTTGTTTACTTTTCAGAATCACATTAAGCATTTTCCATAGCTCTTCCTAAAGCCCTGGACTACCACAGCTCTACCAAGCAACTTAATTCTTTGCTGGCAATCCTAAGAGTCCGAGAATGTCCACATGATGGGTTTTTAAGTTAATGATGTCTTCAGTATAGCACAGGCCTTAGATAATAGCATTTAATATATAAGCACATCACTGTCAACATAAGGCTTGACAATCAAAGAACCAAACTGAGCTGTCCTATAACGAACAACTAACCACACTATGAGGTACATATCTAGAGTTGTATCAAGTTCATTTTGCCCGGTTCCTAGGTAATTACTTCCTCGTGAGCATCAATGAAGAACAAATTCATTAAGATATAGTCCAAGAAACATTCAACACCCATGCTAGGAGCTAGAGTTGGAAACAAACCTCAATCCTCAAGAAATTTACAATCTAATAGAAGAATGCCTATGGAAGCATTCTGTGTCAAACAGAAGACTATAGCACTTAAGAGATTATCATTATTAAAGAGAGAGTCTTGCACTGTAACTTAGATGCTGAGAAGAAATCTAATATTTACTGATCACCATTAACTTTTCACAACAATCCTACTGGTTTGATTTCTGGGTCAGTTATGATGCCTTTAGGTACAAGAAATAGGAAACCCAACTAAAAGTGGCTTAAAGAAGAAGAAAAATGTATTATCTCATTTAACCACAAGTCCAGACATAAAGATTACTGGAGTTGATTAATTCAGTAGCTCAATCATATCTGCAAGTATCCAGGTCCTTCCCATCTTTCTACTTTCTCATTGTATTAGTCAGGGTTCTTCAGAAAAACAGAACCCATGGGAGAATATATATATATAAACAGATTTATTATAACCAATTGAGTATAGAGGGCTGACTAGTCCCAAGATCTGCAGGTTGAGCTGGCAAGCTGGAGACCCAGGAGAGCTGATGGTGTAGTTCCAGTCTGAAGGCTAGCAGCCTCGAGACCCAGGAAGAGCCAATAGTTCAGTTCGAACCCAAAGGCAGGAAAAAAACTGATGTCCCAGCTCAAAGGCAGTAAGGCAGGAGGAATTTCCTCATTTGCAGGGGAGTGTCAGTCTTTTTATTCTATTTAGGTCTTCAACTGCTTGGATGAAGCCCACCCACATTAGGGAGGGCAATCTGCTTTACTCAGTCTATTGATTTAAATGTTAAACTGATTCAAAAATATCCTCAAAGAAACACCCAGAATAATGTTTGACTAAATATCTGGGCACCCTTTGACCCAGTCAGTTTGACGCATTAAATTAACCATGCATTCATCTTCAGCATTTGGCCTACACCCCTTTTGATAGTAACACGGCAGCAACAGTTCCAGTCATCACATCCTGACACAATATCCAAAAGCTGGAGTAAGAAGAGGTAGATCTTTTTGCCATATCCTTTCTAAAAGTTAGGAAAAATGTTCCAAAAGATGAGCCCTCCAGACCTACCCCCCATTTCTACTTCTATATCATTGGCTAGAATTATATCATGTGCTCATTCCTAAACCAATCACTTGCAAGAAGAAAGATTGACCTCCACGCCCTAAGACTAGGAAAGAGCACATCTTCCTCTGAAGCACTTGATAGCCTGATTTGTTGTTATAAGAAAGGAAGGAAGGTTTGGAGTGGGCAAGTAGGAGTGGGGGAAGGCTACTGGCTACACAATCAACACTGTCTGACATAATTTCTATTATCCCCATTTTAAAGATGTGGACACTGAGGCTCAGAAAGTTTGAGTTAGCATCACACAGCTAATAAACTGTCAAGTTAGAATTTCCAGTCAGATCTCTCTGGCTCTAATTTGCTTGCTCTATTTGCAGGTCTGTTGGTGGACAGACCTAACTCTGCCCTGTCCTGTAACTTGGCCAAGAGCCTTGAACCTTCCAAATCTTTTCTGTCACCCATAACAGACACAACAATAGTCCTTACCTTTTAGAGGATCATATTAACTTTAATAGTGTATGTTAAGCACTTTAGTTACTATTTACTGCCCCACCATAGTATAAAGAGCTACATATTGCACAACTCCAGGCAGCACTATTCCTCTAGAATATAAGATGAATTATGCCCCTGGAATTTCACCATAGCATCCCCCTTAGTAAAAAGCACAGAAAACTTACCTCTAGAATGAGGAATGGAGAACTCTTGGATGTAAGTACTACAACACAAGTAAGTTTTAACTCAATGTCATGACAAAGAGCTGAAGGGAAGCTAACAGAATTTTCCAAGCCCAATGGTAAGGACCTTCATATACGTATCTCTTTAATTCTCCCCAAAACCCTAGGATGATAAAGAAATCTTGTTATTGCTTTTGTTTTTCCTGTAGAGAGTTACTATGGTGGGGCTTAATTCTAAGGAAACAGAATTTCCTGATTTCCTTGCTGGAAGGCATTGTCAGTCAGTCAACATCCTTTCCTGGGGGCTCATTGTGTCCCTTGTGTTCTAAATACTAAGGCTTCAGCATGATATAGTAAGAACTGATCTATGAAGTCAGAAGACCTGGGCTCTAGCCTTGCTCTGTGTCTGGCTAGCAGTGTCAAAGTGGACAGTCGAGTAACATTTCCTTTTCTCTCTGTATCCACATTTATCTGCAAATGAGGTGATGAGGTAGACTCATTGGTCTCTAAGAACATATTCCAGTTCTGAGGTTCTCTCAGCCACATAACTCCCATCACTCTGGCCTCGTGGGGATGCTATAATTCAGACTTCATCAGCAGGAATGCCTTGGCTTGCCCCTCAAGGGAGGCTTAAACAGTCACAAAAGCAGAAATGAGAAACTCATTCAATACATCTTTTTTGAAACACAAGGGTTGGTCAAAGAGGAAGGAGAAATGGGATGGCTGAGCTAGAGGAGGGACTGGCCACTCTGCAGAGCAAGTCGGCAGGGCGGGTCTAGGTATTCTTAGCGCTTGAGTGGTAATGTGTGGCAGCACTGAGAAAGAGAAAGGGCCTGGTTATACAGAGCGATCCATGACCCAGCTCTCTGTATATGCAGTCTGAAGCCTCAGGTCTGATTAATGGGTTTGCTGT
Organism: Equus caballus; assembly: GCF_041296265.1. Lineage (NCBI taxonomy): Eukaryota > Metazoa > Chordata > Mammalia > Perissodactyla > Equidae > Equus > Equus caballus. The sequence goes on from NC_091690.1 coordinate 61,298,465, forward strand.
TTACACATAACCCGGTTTCCATAGCAATCCTGGTTTCCCGAGTAAGGAGGTGGAAGGAAGACAGTGTGATGTGGTGGAAACAGTCCTGGAGACAGGGTAAAGGATATCTAGTCTGAACCCTGTCTTGGATAAGTCATCTCCACTCACTGGATCTCAGCTTCTTTATCTGTTAAGTAGGGTTCTACAGAAGATGATCTGGAAGTTTCCTTCCGGGTCTCTGGCAGTGTAACAGATGCTATCAGCTGCAACTGTTTCTTTGCCTGTGTCTGAAAATTGCTTTCTTAAAATGTGTAATTTCTTCTAGTTTTAGAATAGAAATGAAACCCCAGGTATGGATTTTTGAAGGCGAAAGAAATAATGGACAGAAACTAAGGTAGGCCTAAAATTCAGTCAAATTCTTGAAACTGAAACATTGAGGGCTAATGAAGGAAAATCAGATAAAAATGCAGGCATTTGGAAATTCCCAGGATGTGATAAATGAGTGATCCTCAATGTCTGCTCTGGTTGGGGGAGCAATTTTGGTTACCTTAGCAGTACATATCATAAAGACTCCGGAAATAGTTGTTAACTGATTATCTTTACCATAATAATTAGGCAAGAACTAGCTGATTATCAAAGGTTCCTCGTAGTTCTAGCATCTTATGATACATTTCGCACCCACAGGATACTTGTGGAGGCAATGAAGCCATCTAAAGTCAGATGCATAATGGTCAAAAGCACAGGATGTGGAGTCAGGTGTACTTGTGTTGGAATATCAATTCTGCCATTTACTGTCGGACCTCAGGCAAGTTTCTTAACCTCTCAGGGACTCTGTTTCCTCATCTGTAAAATGGGGAGAATAACAGTAGGTACAAAAGAGCTTTGTTCATTTAATAAATATTTACTGACGCAGCCGGCCTGGTGGCGCAGCGGTTAAGTCTGCATGTTCCACTTCGGCGGCCCGGGGTTCGCTGGTCCAGATCCTGGGTGTGGACATGGCACCGCTTGGCAAGCCATCTGTGGTAGGCATCCCACATATAAAGTAGAGGAAGATGGGCACGGATGTTAGCTCAGGGCCAGTCTTCCTCAGCAAAAAGAGGAGGATTGGCAGCCGATGTTAGCTCAGGGCTAATCTTCCTCAAAAAAAAAATTTACTGAGCACCTGCTAGGAACCAGGGATCTATTAGTGAATAACACGGGTAAGACTCTGTCCTTGTGGAGATTCTTTCTAGTTAGGAGAGACAGAAAATTAAGAAGTAAGCAAGTAAACACCCAAGAGAGTGGTAGACATCAATAAGCGCCGTGAAGGAAATAAAACAGGGCTACGAAGTGAGGGACTAAAGGGAAGGATGAGATGTGAGTGCTCAAGGAAGACCTCTCAGAGGAAAGATGTTTGTCAGGAAGGAGCAGCCATGGGAAGATGGAGGAGAGTGACATTCCACGCAGAGGAGATAGCAAAGACCCTACAGTAGGAATTAGCTGGGCATGTTTCAGGAATAGAAGGAAGGTCAATACAGCTGGAGTGTGTTGAGCAAGCAGAGAGTGTGACCAAAGCTGAGGGGTGATGGGGCCAGATCTTACAGGACTTTGTAGGCCTAAGAAATTTTATTCCAGCAGCAATGGGAAAACACTGACAGGTTTTCAGCAGGAGCGGAACGTGGCCTGTGGAAGCTGGTTGGAAAAGATCCCTCTGTTGTGTAGAGAAGAGAGTGTCAATGAGCGATGGTGGAAGCAGAGAGGCCTGTCCGGAGACAGTTGTCCAGGTGAGAGCTGTTGAGGGCTGGACATTGGTGGTGGTGGAGATAGAGAGAACTAATTCAGATTTAGGATATATTGTGGAAGGCATGTGGATTAAATGAGGTAATCTACGTAAAACACCCGGGCACAGTACCTGACAGAAGGGGATTAATTAAGTGCTTGCTACAGATAATATGATCTGGTATAACAAGCCAGTTGCGATTGCATAAATCAAAGAACTGGCAAATACTTAGGTCTCAGAGCAGGTTAGCAAACTGATTCAACCACTATGTATGTGCCACTTGGGCAAGTCACATTTAGGGCCTCGGTTTCCCCATTCATAAAATGAAGAGTGGACCAGATGAACTCTAGGGCAGCTGCTAGAACTCACATTGTGTGAATCTTTTTTGATGGGATCAATCAGTCAGGGTTTGATCAGAGAAGCAGAGTCTCTATGAGTGAGGTTGAATATAGAATTTACAATAAAGGTTAGACCTTACAAAGCTGTGGAAGCCAGTGAAGTACTCTACGCAAGGCATTGCCTCTGTGCCTGGTGTTGGGCCTGAAGTCACTATAGATCAGCCAGGCCTACAATCAAGAAGGAAAGCTGGGCACAAAGTTTGGGAAGTCACAGGAAAATTGGAACCCACAAGGACATACTGGATTCCATGTGTCTCTAACCACCTCTCATCTTGATCATGCAGGTGACCTGCAGAAGCTAGAGCCCTTACCCATGGAGCTACTCACACACCTGCCCAAGAATCAGAGAAGCTCAGGAGGAGACCATGCAGGGCCGGGTGCTGCCCTATGCCAACAAGCAAGCCAGCAGATAGACAATGTGCATGAGCTGCCACTGTACCTGGTACCTGACACTGGCTTTCAGAGCATAAAATATTGCTTCACTTCTACCTCCCCAGTCTTGTACCAATTTCTCTTGTGGCCATTTCCAATGTGGGACCATGTAGGGAAGGGAATTCTGGGAAACACAGTTGCACTGTAGCTAAATTGACAGTACAGAGCTACCAGAGTCCACTCCTTATCAACTTGGCATTCATGCACACTTTTTTTTTTGGTGAGGAAGATTGGCCCTGAGCTAACATCTGTTGCCAATCTTCCTCTTTTTGGTTGAGGAAGACTGTCCCAGAGCTAACATCCGTGCCAATCTTCCTCTATTTTGTATGTGGGTTGCAGCCACAGCATGCTTGATGAGTGGTGTAGGTCTGTGCCTGGGATCCAAACTTGCGAACCCTGGGTTGCTAAAGTAGAGTGCCTGAACTTAACCACTACACCACCAGGCTGGCCCGTGTACACACTTCTTTCAACCATACTTAACTTCTAAATAAAGACAATAGCAAAATCATGCTTCCACTTAACATGACCCAGCTGTCCCCACGCAACTGAAAACATGGTACCCTTCTCCCCAAGAGGGGATCTATAGTTCCCTTTATCCATCTTTGGGTGATATTCATTCTTTTTCTAGCTGAGTCACACTCTCCTTTGATAGCTTGTTACTTAATTCTGTTCTGGTTATATGTTGCTGAAGAACAAATCAACCCAAACCTATAGGTATTGCAATAGACTGAATGTTTGTGTCCCCCTAAAATTCATGCTGATATCCTAATCTTCAACGTGTTGTATTTGGAGGTGGGGGCTTCGGGAATTGATTAGGTCATAAGGGCAGAGACCTCATGAATAGGATTAATGTCCTTATAAAAGAGACCCTAGAGAGTTCCCTTGTCCTTTCCGCCATGAGAGGATACAGCAAAAAGACGGCCATCTATGAACCAGGATGTGGGCCCTCACCAGACACTTAATCTGCTGGTGCCTTGATCTTGGACTTTTTAGCATCCAGAACTGTGAGAAATAAATTTCTGTTTAAAAGCCACCCAGTCTGTGGTATTTTGTCATAGCAGCCCAAATGTACTGAGATTGGCATAAAACAATAACCATTGTGGATTTTGTGTGAGGAACTTGGAAAGGGCACAGCAAGGATGGTTCTTCTATGCCCCACAATGTCTGGGCTGGGATGACTCAAATAGCTGGGGGTAGGAACAGCTGGGGCCAGAGAATTCACTTCCCAAATGGCTTCTTCATTCACACTTCTGGCACTTCAGCTGGGATGGCTGAAGGACGGGCTCATCCGGGACTATTAACCAGAAAGCCTACATGTGGCCTCTCCTGCACGGCAGTCTCAAGGTAGCTGGATGACTTACAAGGCTGCTCAGAGCTCCAAAGCGAATTTCCCAGCAAATAAGGGAGAAACTGCATGACCTTTTATGACGTAGCTTTGGAAGTCACTTAGTGTCACTGATACCATACTCTGTTGGCTGAAGAAGTCACAAGTCCTCCCAGATTCAAGAAGAGGAAGCATAAACTCTACCTTTCAATGGGAGGAACATTGATGAATTTGAGGCTATATTTTAAAACCACTACCTAGGACTTTGTCTAGTCTAGTTCACGCTAATCCACAGAAGGTGGCTAGTTCACCATTTGGTTATTATTTAGCATCATTTTTATTTGTGTTCATTTCTCTTCTGTCAACTGATCAGAGTACTGCCTATGAGAAAATTATTACACATGCCTTCCTTTTCATGTTTTTCCAAGTCTCTTGGAAACTCACACATTCCTTATAGCTAAGCTCACATTCCAATTTTTCTACAAACTTACCATTTACAAGTGATCCCCTGACTTATAACTCCCTAGCTTGAGAGTCCTGATTACCACCTGTCTTGTGGCAGATACAATTCCTAATGGCTTCAGCTGATAATAATGAGATGAATGGTGAGACTAGCCAGTGAACAGTGATAAGGAAATGTCTTGGGCTGATTCATGAAATAGAGAAACAGGCTTCTGAATCAAACAACAATTTTGGTCAAGACATTTTTCTTCGTTAAAAAATTTAAGAATCAGCTCAGTAAAATAGAAAAAGAAGATAAATGATCAGCAAAATGTCCAAGTTCAGAAGAAAGCCGAAAGCTGTTCTGTAGAAGTGGCTTATAGACTAGACTTGATTATCATCCTGGAACCAGATAGGTTGTATTTGGGTGGTTTCTTACAACGTAGCACATGATGCTCTCTTTTTCTGAAGAACTGGAGCACTTATAGCCTGAACCATTCCTTTATTTATTCAACAAGTATCTACTGAATGCCTTCTATGGGTCAGGCAGTCTTTTTCTTTGCTGTTCAGGAACACAGTGGAGAAGACACAGCCTCTCACTTCAGAGGGCTGTGAAGGAGACCAAAGAAAACAAAAAAACCAAACTTATAATACAGTAAGGGAGCTCAAGAAAAAGTACTTAACCATAAATTACCTGTTCCATGCTTGGTCTCATGTCTTAATCTCCTCCAATGCGACCGCAAGCTCCTTGAAAGCAGGGACCACCTTTTATATGTCCGCATACCTCCTTCCATGGGAGTGACAAGTACACAATAACCCATCACTGAAGATTTGTTAAATGGCTTGACTGATGAATACTGAAATGAAACGAGATTGTAGAGGTACAAAGCGTGTTTGCATTATTTTTGGCCTTCTGCAAAGGTTCTTGGTTGCCCATTTGTACGTTAAACCATCACCACCAACAAATAAGAATGTCCTATGTACCATCTTATGCTTGGTAGGAAGAACAACAGGGCTTTGATTCCTTGACATGCAAGAGCTCTGTGGTGACTTGATTCTTCTCTGCTGGCTGGTGATGCAATGGATAAGAAGAAGGGAGTTTGGCTCTGCCACCTAGGAGCTGTTACTTAACCTCTCGGGGCCTCTGATTCCTCAACTTGGAGCAAGACTAGTGTTCCCTTCTGCTTTACTCATTTCCCATATTTTTATTTTATAACTAGTTTGGGTGCAGGGGAAGATGGAGCAGCCAGACTATCTAGAAGCTAATGGGATACAGCATGGATTCTCCCGATGCTTCCATCATTCCACCGTAAATTCCCAATCTTTATGAGGTTTAAGTCTCAGCGAATTTTCCCCTCAAAAACCAAACAGGATAATGAACCACTTTCTTACATTTTCTATCAAGACAACTCTTTGTGAGTTCTAAACGTTCTGTCCAGATTCAAAGAAGCTGGTTTCTTCATGAGTGGTTGGAATAAGACTTTTCTTGGAAGCTACTGAATATGGATTAGTTGGATTGTTTCGCAGGAAATAAAAAGCAGGCTCTGGGGTGACTACTTCAGCACTTAATTGGGTTAGCAAAGAACTGCAAATGAGAGGTTTTCCTCAGGAGGGAAAGGATGTTTACGGCCCCCCACCCCCCTAGGTGGTGGATTTTAACCTAAACACTAGTCTTCAAATGCAGCCTTTAATTTAGGAACCATTACAAGAATCTATTAGAGCAGAAAATGTCAGGTTGAAAAATTAACACATCACAGGAGTTAATTAGAACCCAGCCTCTCATTAGATGCAAATGGAGAGCCCAGCAACTGCCCAGCAGCCTGCTGAAGTTATGTTTGCTGCAGCTCCAAAGTGCCTGGATCTTTACTCTCAGAGAGAGGCCAGAGGAAGGTGCTCAGGCACTCGAGCCAGAGCCACTAGGGGTCCCTGGCCTGCCCTTTAGGTTAACGGAAGGTCGTCTTCACGTGTCCCTATCTTCGACTCCTCTCCTAAACGCTCTGCATGTTACAGGGTGGACAGACCTCTGCCTGGAATTGCCTCAGGGACGTGTTTTCTGCAACAAAGACAAACATGCCAGGCCTGTCACCAGGAGCAGACTGGTGCCTGTGTAAACCACTCTGGGAGAGGGAGGCTGAGGGGCTCCAGGCCATTCAGACTTAGCTCTAAGTTGTGGTCTTTGTTTTCTTTCCACATTCAGACTGAAATGTGATTCCTCTGGCTTTCTTTTTTGGAAAATACCTGCGATGAGTTCCATGCCGGGAAAGAAAAGCTGTTGACAGGAAAAGCTTCTGACGGGCAAGGGGCTTCTTCAAGTGTTCTCAAAGGAGACAGCTGCTTCAAGCAAGCTGAGGCAGGGGATGCCAGGACTGGGAATAAGAGCTCCAGATCACAAAAGGGTCATCTTTAACTAAGGATTAGACTGAGTGTCAAGCAGTTTCCTCTGTGAGAGCAATACCATGCACAGACTTTTGGGCCAGGCAGACATGCCTCTGAATCCTTCTCTGTCACTTACTGTGTGATCTTGGGCAAATTGCTTCACCTTTCAGAACATCAGTTTTCTCAAGGTGTTGCATGAGATAAATGTGATAATGCATGTAAAGCACGTAACACAGTATCTGGCACAGAGTAAGGGCTCCATATGAGTTATTTGTTATTGATTGGATAATAGTACTCCTTCAGCCAACACTAATGGTCTTCCCTCTGTGTGCCAGGTCCTGTGCAAGGGACAGCTCCTGCTCCTTGACCTCATGGAGTTCACTGTTTAATAAACCATGGACACATATCTTTAGCACAAAGCACGCCCCCTCCCCTCCCTGCAAGTGCCCTAGAAGTGCCCACTGCACATTAATTTTGCTTTCTTGAGTAGCTCAGAATCCTGCAGGTCATCCCGTTGGAGCAGCCCTCCAAACTCAGCCACCTCTACCTTCAATTTACCCACAATTCTCTCTCTGTGCACTTACCACACTGAGTTATAGTTGTCTGTTTATTCTTTGTCTCCTCCTGTGATTTCCGAGAGGGTGGGGATCATCTATTCATTTGATTTCATTCATCTGATCATTTATTTATCTTTGTAGGCCAAGAGTCTCATGCATGACTCAGCACAGAGATACAGAAGATTCAACCCTACTGCTGAGTGTGTAGATTTCCAGCTGGGAACTTTTCTGGTGAAATAACCCTGCCCTCTATCTTTGAAAGGCCTCCTTTGGGCCCTGGTTTGGTTGGTGTTTCCTTTCTAATTATCGCTCTGGTTCCAACCTCAGTTTCTCCATCTCTTTAAGGGGCTAATAGAGCCTCTTTTCCTGGGAGGTTATGATGATGGCTGGAGACAATGTGGCTTCTTTGTGCCCAACACAGTTCTAGGCACAGAGCCAAATTACCAAAAAAAGTTCATTCCATTCTTGCCCTCAGCCAAGCCTAGTTGCCAGTATAAGAAAACTAAAAATACAAGACAGAATATAAGCACTACGTGAGTGATACAGATGTCCTTCTAACTTGTATCCAGCCTCTGCCTAATGCCAAACTTGGCTGAAATGGGAAGATACAAACATGCATAAAAACTTGGTCCCTGTCATCAAGCCCCAGGAAAACAGTGGCAAGTGTTGGACAAAAAGTCTCAGGAAGAGAGTAGACAGCTCTTTACCCAGATCCTGAGACTTGGGCTGCAGGAGATGTCTTTGGCACCAGGCTGAAAAGTAGGAGGTTGTCCCACAACGACAATAACCAAGTTTTTCCGCACTTAGAATGTGCCAGACGCTGTGCTAAATGATTTACCGGCATTCTCATTTAACTCTTAGGCCAACCGTGTAGGCTAGACATAAACTTCCTTATTTTACAGATGGCCAATTTGAGGCTCAGAGAGGCACAGCAGCCTGACCACAGTCAAGCAACAGATAGTTTAGGAATCCACCTGCTGAGGGTTTCACCGGCCCAAGTGGAAAGCGAAGAGGGTGCACTGGCACAAAACTCCGTCCGAGGGGTGGGGGAGGGGGAGGGGTGGGGGAGCTTGCTGGGAATGAGAGAGGGGAGAGTTGCAGCAAAAGACGGGTCGCAGGATCCCCACATCCCCAGGACCCTAAGCAGAAGCAAAGTAAGTTAGGAAGAGATGCTGGCTGCACGGGAGGGGCGCCTGGCAGCTGGGGGAGGGGAGCCCGCTGGTTGCGCGCCTTCTTCGCCCCCGGTGCACAGGTCAAGCCTCTCCCCTCCCGCCCTCTCACCCTCCCAACCTTATTTAGAAACCGTGTCCCCGAGACAGGAAGGGCGGCGGGCCGAGAAGCACGGAGCGTCCCGGTCTCATTTCCTTTCGAATCCCCCTGTGGAATTTCATTTCATACGGTGAGGAAATCGGAGCGCGAGACCGTCGGCGGCTGGGCTGCTCCGGGGCGCCTCCCCCACTCGCGGCTGGAGACGGGCAGCTCCCGGGCGCAGGTCGGGCCGAGTCTGGGGGCGGGGAGAGGGGGCCGGGCTCCCAGCCGAGCAAGTTAGGAGTGAAAATAGCAGCGAGCTCACGCTGTACCAGGCACGGCGCTAAGTGTTTTACGCATTATCTCTAATCCTCCCAAGTCACTTTACGGATGAGGAAATTGACGCCGAGAGGTTGAGCAATTTGCTCAAGGTCACACAGCCGGGATTTAAAGCCACAATCTTTGTAAATCCAAATCCCGTGTTCTTTGTGTACGTTTCTCTGCCTAGGGAGGGGGCCAGGGACCGAGGTGACAGCTGGAAGAAGCAAAGGGAAGGGAGCCGAGTGATCTGGGAGCACTTCTCACCTGAGAGAGGAGGGGGCAGGCTGGCTCGGCCGGAGCAACTCGGCTCTATCCCCGCCTGGCCCCTGAGCGCCGCGAACCGGGTGGAGGAAAGTGAGAGCCGGGAAGCGGGGCGGGGCGCGCCGGGGAGGGACGGAGGAGGGGGGCCGGCGGGTGGGGCCTGACCCTTCCAGCGGCAGAGCGGCCCCGCCCCTCGCTGTCCACCGCGCCCGGCCATTGGAGGGGCTCGCTGTCCGTCCCGCCCCGCCCCCGCCCAGCGAACCTCCAGCGCCGCGGAGGGCTCGGGCGGTGCGAGTGGTGCTGCGCTGGGTGCTGGCGGGCTCCGCGGAGACACAGGGTGGACGCGATCGGTTCGGGGTTGGGGCTCGCCGCCTGCAGCCATGACCCTCGCAGTCTGTCCTTCGGCCCGAGCCCGGGGCGTCTAATATCCCACACAGTCGCGCGCAGCTGCCGGAGAGCCCGCCGCTGCCTCCTCGTCGCCCTTGGTGCCTTATCACACTCCCTTCCCCGGAGCTGGGAGCAGCGCGGGCAGCCAACACCCCCGTGCAAACTGGGGGTGTCTGCTGGAGCAACCCCCGCCGCCGCCGCTGCTGCCCCCGGCCCTGGCCATGGCCTGGCGGGGCGCGGGGCCGAGCGTCCCGGGGGCGCCTGGGGGCATCGGTGTCAGTCTGCGGCTGCTGCTGTTGCTGTTGCTACTCCTGGGGCCGGCGCGGGGCTTCGGGGACGAGGAGGAGCGGCGCTGCGACCCCATCCGCATCTCCATGTGCCAGAACCTGGGCTACAACGTGACCAAGATGCCCAACCTGGTGGGGCACGAGCTTCAGACGGACGCCGAGCTGCAGCTGACAACTTTCACGCCTCTCATCCAGTACGGCTGCTCCAGCCAGCTGCAGGTGGGCACCCCACCCCCACCCCTGGCGGGACCCCATGGGCGGGGACGCCCCAAACGAACTCCGTGAAAGCCTTGCCAAGTCGAGCCCCCTGCCCCCTTCCTAGGCTAAAGGGTATAATTGTCCTGGAAAAGTGATTTCCATCCCCACCCCCACTTTTCTGTCCCTTCTCAGGGACTGGAAGCCAAAACGTTGTGTAAGGCATCTGGCCTGCGAAAGAACCCACTCGTACACCCGCCCTTCCGTTTTCTCCCCTGCCCACCCGTGTCTGGCCAAGCCCCTAACCCCAGTGGAGCTGAGGGTTATCTTTGCCAAGGATTCTGGCCCCCGCTGCTCGGTAGGCGAGTTCCCGGCCGGGCAACCAGCTGTAGCTAAGACTTGGAAGGCGAGATAAGAAGATGAGAACTTCTCCTGCCTCATCGACCTCCTTTCTCTCCCATATTTTTGGGTGGGTTGTTAAATGAAAACGACTGCCTCATTTTCTGCGGAATGGCCCCTCTTCACCTCGTCCCGCATGATTTTGGAGGTCATGCAGGAAGGAATGGTCGAGTTGGCTTGGGTTCCTTCTTATCCTCGGGGTTGAAGGCAGGTTTTGTTGCTTGGAGGGAGAGCAAACACAGTTTGGGAAAAAGGTGATGTTTATGGTCAAGGTCCAGGAAGGTAGTTTGTATATTGGAAGATTATTATTATTTTTTGCAGTCATTAAAAATTTTAAAACCTATGTAATGATAGAGAAAATGTTCATCCTACAATAAGTGAAGAAAGAATTTGCATATACAGGGTGATTATAATCTTACAAAAACAGCAATTCATTAAAAAAAACTGAAAGGAAATTTGAAAAGTTTAACAGTGGTTGTGTTTGGGTTAGTGAAACTATGAGTGATTTTTAGAAATTTAGAAAAGAGAGAATTGGGGGAAAAAATAGAAGATAGTTGTCTAGGCTAAAAGCTTCAGAAATCCCCAGTTCTGGTTGTTAACTTCTAAAGATAAGAAGCAGGCAGGCAGCTTCCTTCCTAGGTGTATGTTTTTACATAGGTCATTTTAAAAGTTGGATTGTGGTTTCAGAAAGATGGTTGGGATTAGACCTGTTGCCGGTGAACTGTCCCTTTGGAAGTTTCAGAACTTTAGAACTAGGTTATAAAAGCTTAAGAAATGATCCTCTTGCTCTCAGTTTGGAAGCAGCACATGTCCTGACATCAGTGGCAGTTTTGTTGGAGAAACAGCTTTTCCAGGGATCTATATTTTTAATTACATGTATCCTGGGGAAGCAGCCAAGCTGTTTTGAAGGACAGGAGTGGATCCCTTTACATACTGGAAAATAGTTACTTGTAACTCTAGACTTCATAGACAACATCTGTCCGGAGCCAAGCAGAGTGTTTATCAATGCTGGAGGAATTGAGGACAGCAACTGGACTCTCCCCTGCTGGTCTTGCAGTTTCAAGGACTTAACATTTATATTTTCCTATTGTGCTTCATTCAGAAAACCTGGCCAAATGAGCCCCTGGTGTCCAGAGACCTCAACCTGCCTCCCATCCTTAGGTCTAACAGAGTCTCAATTAGGACATTTTCTCTTGCAATATGGGACTGATTAAAAAATAATTTTAGGGGATAAAGTAGAGAAAAGAGAGAATATTAACAGGAGAAAACCTGGATCTACATTTTTTTCTTACGGTGATAAAGAAATGGGGATAAAAATAAATCACCTCATCACCGAAATGACTCAGTCGTTTAATTAGTCTGTTCAGCTCCTTCAAATAGTAGCTGAAAGGGGAGGGAGACGCAAAGTCAGTTTTTTAAGGTTTATTTCCTTAAGTGTTGTGCAGAAAGGGATTATGTAATTCTTCAGGTCCTTTTTATGTATTTATTTATTTATGTTCTCCTGGAAAGGATTACTAGAACCAAAAGAAGAAAGTGTGTAAGTGATGGATTATTGGGCACCGGTGTTTGGGGTCACAGTAAACAGTCGGACTCCCTACAGGCTGGTTTAAAAGTAGATACGTAGTTTGGAAGCATTCAGCTCAGCTTTGTGCAAGTGTTTGGTCAGACTTCCAAGTCATTGTTTTCTTTGTTCATTTCATGACTTTTGCAGTTCTTCCTTTGTTCGGTTTATGTGCCAATGTGCACAGAGAAGATCAACATCCCCATCGGCCCGTGCGGCGGCATGTGCCTTTCAGTCAAGAGACGCTGTGAACCTGTCCTGAAGGAATTTGGGTTCGCCTGGCCGGAGAGCCTGAACTGCAGCAAATTCCCACCCCAGAATGACCACAACCACATGTGCATGGAAGGGCCCGGTGATGAGGAGGTGCCGTTACCTCACAAAACCCCCGTCCAGCCTGGGGAAGAGTGCCATTCCGTGGGAACCAATTCCGATCAGTACATCTGGGTGAAAAGGAGCCTGAACTGCGTTCTCAAGTGTGGCTATGATGCTGGTTTATACAGCCGCTCTGCCAAGGAGTTCACCGATATCTGGATGGCCGTGTGGGCCAGCCTGTGCTTCATCTCCACCGCCTTCACAGTGCTGACCTTCCTCATCGATTCTTCCAGGTTTTCCTACCCTGAGCGCCCTATCATATTTCTCAGTATGTGCTATAATATTTATAGCATTGCTTATATTGTCAGGCTGACTGTAGGCCGGGAAAGGATATCCTGCGATTTTGAAGAGGCAGCAGAACCTGTTCTCATCCAAGAAGGACTTAAGAACACAGGATGTGCAATCATTTTCTTGCTGATGTACTTTTTTGGAATGGCCAGTTCCATCTGGTGGGTTATTCTGACGCTCACTTGGTTTTTGGCAGCGGGACTCAAATGGGGTCATGAAGCCATTGAAATGCACAGCTCTTATTTCCACATTGCAGCTTGGGCCATCCCTGCAGTGAAAACCATCGTCATCTTGATTATGAGACTGGTGGATGCCGATGAATTGACTGGCCTGTGCTATGTCGGGAACCAAAACCTTGATGCCCTCACGGGCTTTGTGGTAGCTCCCCTCTTCACTTACTTGGTAATTGGAACTTTGTTCATTGCTGCGGGTTTGGTGGCCTTGTTCAAAATTCGGTCGAATCTTCAAAAGGATGGGACAAAGACAGACAAGTTGGAAAGGCTGATGGTCAAGATTGGGGTCTTCTCAGTCCTGTACACGGTTCCTGCAACCTGTGTGATTGCCTGTTATTTCTACGAAATCTCCAACTGGGCGGTCTTCCGGTATTCCGCAGATGACTCCAATATGGCGGTTGAAATGTTGAAAATTTTTATGTCTTTGCTGGTGGGCATCACCTCAGGCATGTGGATTTGGTCTGCCAAAACTCTTCACACGTGGCAGAAGTGTTCCAACAGATTGGTGAATTCTGGGAAGGTAAAGAGAGAAAAGAGAGGGAATGGTTGGGTGAAGCCTGGGAAAGGCAATGAAACTGTGGTATAAGGCTAGCCAGCCTCCACGCCTTCCATATTTTGAAGGAGAGAATGCCAGCATTTCAGTGCAAATGCTACTAAAAGTTTCATGCAATGAATCTCAGTTTGAACAAACTAGCAACACTTAAGTGACCCCTGTAACCCACCGCCACTCTCCCCCTGCCCCCCAACCCCAGCATCATAAAACTAATGATTTTGCTGCAGACTTTGGAATGATCCAAAATGGAAAAGCCAGTTAGAGGCTTTCAAAGCTGTGAAAAATCAAAACATTGATCACTTTAGCAGGTCGCAGCTTGGAGTGTGGAGGTCCTGCCTAGATTCCAGGAGGTCCAGGGCGATGCTGCTTTTCCTGCAGGGTGGGATTTGAGCTGTGAGTAGGTAACTTGCAGGGAGAAAGATTAACTTTTTTAACCCTTTAAAATTTTAAATACTAACTGGGTCTTTCAGATAGCAAAGCAATCTATAAACACTGGAAACGCTGGGTTCAGAGAAGTGTTACAAGAGTTTTACAGTTTGGCTGATCTAACATAAACATTTTCGGTGGTGCACTGTCTGCTGTTTAGAACTTCGTGGACTGCTCTCCCAAGAGGTGGTGTCAGAATCTTTCAGTGCCTTTGTCATAAAACAGAATTGTTTGAACAAACAAAAGTACTGTTCAAACACACGTAAGGTATCCAGTGGGTTTTTCTTCTCTCTCTTCCTCTTAAATTTCAACATCTCTGTTCTAGGCTGCTGCTGTTTTTTTCATTTTATATTAATGACTCAAAATAGGTATTTTTATAGGAATTTTTGCACTGCAGCATGCCTCATGAGGGGAAAAGGAAGGGTGATTCACTTTCTGACAATCACTTAACTCAGAGGAAAATGAGATTTATCAAGTTGACTTACCTTACCAACCCCAGAGACCTATTGCATTGAGCAATGCAGACTTAATATATTTTACTTTGTATGATTGCATCTATGCAGACGCCAGTCTGGAAGAGCTAAAATGTTAAGTTTCTTGGCAACTTTGCATTCACGCAGATTAACTGTGTAATTTGTGTGTGTCAGTTACAATTAAAAGCACATTCTTGGACCATGACATAATAGTATACTCAACTGACTTTAAAACTATGGTCAACTTGCATTCTCAGAATGATAGTGCCTTTTTTTGCTTTAGCATAAGAATGTTATCAGAGTCTGGTCTACTTAGCACAATGGAGACTTTTTCAATTTTGCAGAGGGAACTAAGGACAGCTGATCCAACTACTTGGTGCATAATTGTTTCCTAGTAATTGGCAAAGGCTCCTTATAAGATTTCATTGGAGGCCGTGTGGCCTGGAGTATTTATATGGTGCTTAATGAATCTCCAGAATGCCAGCCAGGAGCTTGATTGGTTAGTAGGGAATAAAGTGTAGCCCATATGAAATGAACTGCAAACTCTAACAGCACAGGTCTTAATTGCCTTTTGAGGAGGTATCCAGAGCTTTTAAAATTTATGCTTTATGTTCCTCACAAGGGGGTACCCCCTAGCAGCCTCTCAAAAGTTGCAGTTCTTTTAAAATTGTAACCTTTTCCTTAACCTGCCTTAGGCCTTCTAATCACCAGATCTCTGGGACAAATTGTTGACGATGTCACAGGTTGCTCTCTCTGTAGCTCATACCTGTCTTTGCTTCAGTAACTGCGTTGCAATGACTCATTTATTTATTTATTCATGCTCCCCCGTTCCCCCCCCCCCAACTTTTTAAAACAGGTAGGAAAGCTCTTTTATCACATTTGTTTGTGGAAAAACATTTCTAGGGTCTCATGATTCCAAATAGATGGTCAAATTCTGGAAGTAAGCATGTCTTTTTTTGTTTATTTGAGCTTTACGCCCCTGGTTTGACATTTCCCTTCTTTCCCCTGTTTTTGCGTGGTTCTTGAGCTCTCTCAGATGAAGATGCATGTGAGATCTGTTGCGTGTCTTGGAAAGCCTGGGGGCTTTGGAGACAGACACTAGGTGGACACGGGTGGCCCCTGCTGTGTGTGCCGAGCCTGAGTACCTTGGCTGGACTCTGTCAGCACTCCAGGAGCATTAGAAACCATCCCCTGCAGGACCAGTTGAACTCCATCTGAGACTCCATTGCCCATGAAATGTAAAATGTGAACTCCCCGTGCTGCTTGCAGACAGTTCCCATAGCTGGCCAGGGCCCCGGAGCGTGCACCCAGGGGCAGAGCCTGCCCTTACTCACGCTCCGCTCTAGCGTCTGGGGAGTTGTGCAGAACTCTGGCCCAGGAAAGGGAGGAAGGACTGTGCAGCAGGGCACTGGCCTTGCTGTTAGAGCGCAGGGGTTTGTAATGCCATTTTCTTTGTAATGTCTCAGTGATTGTGTGACCAAGGCAGCACCTAGCAGAGGGTCCAGGAACAGGGTAGGTGCTCCATATTCGTGAATGATGAAATAATAATAATAACAATAAAAGGACTTGGGTGACCCTGGCTACCTGAGTCTGGAGCTGGTGCCCTGACAACTTTCTGGATTTTACTGTGTTTCTTCCACATATCTCTTGCCTTCTCAGGGGAAAGTCTATATGATCAGAAGTGGCTGTGGGTGCAGACTGGATTAGTAGCCTTAGCAATGTCCCAGGTTAGAGGCCTTTCCTTTCAGATTCTGGACAATGGGGAGTGTTTATGGTTTCAGGAAAGGAGCTTTGTGGCTGAGGAGTCAGTTACCAATTACCTTGAAGCAACTCCATCACCTCTTAAGTTAGTATTTGTTTTTTTAAAAAAAGTTAATTATCAGCACATTTATTGAGTGCCAACTGTGTATAAAGCCCTGTGTCCGGCACCTTAGGGAATGTCACGGAGGATGAGCTCTGTTCTTCTGACTCCCCTAGGCTGGGCATGCTTCTGGGTCTGCTGAACTCTGCTCTTAGTTTTGAGAAGGAGCAGGGGCCTCCGAATAGCCATCTGTTTCGCTGGCTCCATCCCATAAACCTCTTCCTGGGTCTTTCTACCTTTAATGCATCTCTCATCCCTTCCCAGGATTCCCTGCAAATCAATTACAGGGGTTTTGGCGAAAGCATCAGCTCTGCTTCGTGACAGTCTCTGTGAAATCTCCTAGGCAGACTATGAAAATTAGCTATAAGGACATGAGCTCCCACATCTAATATGACTATAGGGGAAGCCAGTTCAGGTCTTGGGTGTACCATGTGACTTGTACAGGTGAATTCATGGACAGCATCTTGCTAGGGAAAAGGTTAGGGTTGTTTTTCTTTCTCTGAAATCTGGAAAAAGTAGGTCTGATTGTAGCTTCCTACAGTCCCTTGGCCTCCAGAGATTTCATCCAACAGGCCCACAGATATCTCTGTGCATCTCCTCTCTGGCAAAACTCCTTTCTCCTCCTTCATAAAGGCCACAGCTCAGGGCAGAGGAACATGGGGCAGGGTGGAAGTGGCCTGAACCATCTGGTTAGGATCCTTTTTCCTCTATGGAGAGCTGTTTCCTGATCTCTGTGATGGCTTCTCAGCTGGCAGCTTGCTCAGGGACCTGAAAATGGAGAAGGGGTGACACTTTATTTTCTTGAGATGCTCTCTGACTTTCTTTTCCCTGGTCAGCCCCTCACTTGCATCCCTAAACCTGGAATCTGGGAAACTTCTGTATCTAGGTTCTGAATTCTGACTTTACCAACACATACGGCTCTGTCCTCTCTGGCCCTTCTCAGCTTCCTGTTTGCTGAATTCAGTGCTTACTATGCTGAGAACCAAGCTGGGTCCTGAGGACCCAAAGAGGGACTTGACAGCCCCAGCCCTGGAGGACAGACTCAATTTAAGGGGATTTCATCAGGTTGGTGCTATCTTTGGCTTCTGGTGAGGTGGCCACAGCAGCAGTTAGGGAAGAGAGCCCCCAAATCGATCCACATCCTGAATTGCATTCTGTGAGGGAGGCGACTGGAGAGAGTTGCTATTGCAGCCAATTATGTCGAGTCACTGGACTCTGACAGTTCTTTTTGTTCCTTTATTGTGTTTCGGTTCAGAGTCTCTGTCTGGGTTTGTATTATGTCTGGCAAAGGACCCAGGTTATCATTTTTCTTCTGGGCCTACATCGTGGATCTTGGAAACTCCTAGGAGAGCATTTTGCTCCCACCGAGGATCAGATACCAGAGCCTTCAGTAATGGATTTTGTTTCGCTGTGGGCTGGTCAGAGCTCTGCTGCTGCCTCTTGCCACGCACATGTGCAGTGACGGCCAGATGGACATTACTAGGAGGGAGGTAACCCCAGCTCCCCAGATAGGCCTCTTCCCCTTGGTAAGCCCCGTTACCCGAGAGTAGCCTGTTTCTGTTTCTGATTTACCTTATTTCCCTTCTTCTTTGTACCAGCAAATTCCCAGTATTCACCCAGGCAATTGGTAGAGGATCTGTTTGGGGTCCTATATGAGCCATGTCCTCCAAGATTTTGTAGCTCCCTGATCTCCTACGATATTCAGTACATGACCACTGTCATCCCAGAAGGCCTCGGAGAAGAGGCAGGAGCAGCTCACCCCCTGAAGGCTGGGTCCATCTTCTCTCCCAGGTTATGCACCTTTCCACGTCCCGCTGATGGGCTCAGGCCCAGGCTTGGCCGTGGGCTCTGTGGCGGGGTAGGTGGGTGCTGCCTTCTAGGACTCTCCCAGTGGAGCGTCTAGGTGGTTCTGAATTTTTTCCTACCTCACAGGGATGTTGTGAGACTTCAGAAGGTCTGAGGATGAAGGCCCCTTGAGCTCTTTGTAGGAAAAGTGGAATAAATATCAGGTGTGATCTGTGAAAAGGTAAAATGTGACTCAGCCTGCTCACGCAGCACTCGAGCTAGTGCTCTGTGGCCTTTCCTTGAATCCCTTTGCCACCCCGCAGCCCCAGCCACCTTGAGGCCAATCTGGGGGACTTTCAGATGTTTGACATAGAGGTACCAGGCAAACCCCTGCTACACACGCCCTGAGCGAGTTGCTGAACGTCAAAGGAGATGGTCCCCGCTTTTAAGGATGTGCAAACGTACGTCTGCATCGATGTCTGTACTGTAAATTTCTAATTTATCACTGTACAAAAAAATAAACTTTGCTATTTAATTTTTGTATTAAAGGAAAATAAAGTTTTGTTTATTAAGTGGTGTGTGATTTGGCGTATTCCTGAAGGTGTGTGATAGCCCCTGGGAAGCAGTGAGAAATACAGAATTCAGTTCACAGGGCAGAGGGAGAGTCTTTTTCTGAGAGCCTCTTTGTTTCTTTTTTGCTGGTGCTATTTTTCCCCTGTGGGATTTCTCCTGGGTCAGCAAACCCCCGAGGTCCAAGGTCAACAGAATTTATCACCACTGTGGTCATCAGTGACACTCAAGTGGTCACACGATGCTTGGATGTCACTATAGTTCTCAAGCTGTCAGCCCATGACACCTCCTTTTGGTATTTCCAGTATGTGTGGCTGTTTTTATACACCTTCCATGTCCCTTTGACTTAATCTGGTGGCCTATAAAAGTTTTCCTATTGCTGCTAGAGCTTCAGACCTCTTAAAAACGGGAAAGGGGGCTTTTCTTTTTTGACTTCAGATTTTAATTAAAATTTTTTTTCTGGTCCACGGTAGTTCTGTTTTGTGTAATAAACATGGGAGTATGTTGCATCAGTCAGCCAGGAAAATGGGTTCTTTAGCTAATTTTCTAAGTTGGATGGTCTGTGTCTCCATATCCAAAAAAGTCATCAGACAAAGCAAATTCAAAGCCATTATCTGGACATTGTCATGGGAGCAAATAATATTATGGACCACACAGACACAGAGGGGAGGGGAGCCACTGTCCCAGAGGAGAACATCGGCTCTCTGGGTTTGCCTCTAAAATGCTTTCCACCTGTGTGTTTCACCTGACTACTCCCCTGTTTGGGTGTGAGTAAAGAGCCCCGGGAACAGGGATCTGCAATACCAGTCTCCTTCACTGCAGGTGGCTGTTATACTTATCTCAAACCATAACTGAAGGGAGCCGTGTAATTTAAATTTTCTTCCCTATGAGACAGGCTGTGTTTCTCATTTCATTACCTACTAATTAAGTAGTTATGAAGTTAGGGAAAAGTCAACGCAATCTGGAGAGAATTCATAATCATCCCTTGCACTTGTAGGAACACTGTCAGTATAGAACATACTTTTATTAACATGACTTCATTTTATTCTCATGGCATCTCTCAAGGAAGCAGGGCAAGCATTGTTTAGAGAGAACTGAAACAGAGAGGGAGAGGGACCCGCCCATGGTAACCCAATGGGGAGGTGGCAGGTTGGACAGCCAGGTCTTCTCAGGCTTAGCCCAGGGGTTTGTTTTTGTTTCACACTCAGTCGTGGGTGTATAGTGTTCTTCCAACAGGGTGTGTTGGAAGTCCTAACCCCGCATACCTGTGAATGTGGACTTATTTGGAAGTAGGTTCTTTGTAGACATACTCTAGTTGAGGTGAGCTCATACTCGATTAGGGTGGGCGCTAATGCAATGACTGGTGTCCTTATAGTAAGAGGGAATTTTGGACACAGACACAGAGAGAGGACCCATGTGAAGGCAGAGGCAGAGATTAGAGTGATGCAGCTGCAGGACAGGCAAGAAACAGCAAGGATTGCTGTCAACCTTTTGAAGCTGGGAGAGTGGCCTCCAATAGGAACCAACCTTGCCAAAACTTTGATTTCGGACCTCTAGCCTCCAGAGCTGTGTGAGAATAAATTTCTGCATCTGAAGCCCTTAGTTTGTTAGGGCAGCCCTAGCAAACTAATACTCTATTAGCGAGCTCTATTCCTCTGATTTATGTAACTACCGCAAATAGTTCCCTGGGAATGGGTGAATGTTTCAGCAGGCAACTCTCTCAATAAGGAGACCTGGCCACGAGCTTCTGTTGTTTAAGGATTATGTAGCATAATCACTCTGGTAAGTTTCTTTATCTGTAAACTGGACACCTCTAGAATAAACCCCATGATCCCTGACACTCAACTGATTTGAACTGGTCTTGGCTGGTCTCCCGCCCACCCACCCCCAATGGGAGCTCTGTGTGCAGGGCTGGGACCTTGGCTGGAATGTGGCCCAAGGGTTTTTAGCATTTCTGTCCTGAGAACTGATTTTTTCTCGTTCCTATTTTAGCTTTCACATGCAATCATAATTTTAAAGTTGAGCTGACTCTTGACTAAAGGGGTCAGCCTTGGCCTCCTGTCTTTAGAGGTTCTGTGAACAGAAATAAACCACCCTCGGAGAAGGGTGTTGTCCTCAGTTTTCCTTCACAGTGCAGCTGGGTTGTAGGCCTGGGAGCATCCCAATAAATGTTTTAAAAATGTTGGAACCTGAAAGGGTTTAGTCCAACAGGCTTTCAAAATGGACCTTGGCTCTGCCTGAAATTCTAAGAATCCCCCTGTCCTTTTCCTTCTGTCTCATCCTAAGGCTATAGAACCCATGGATGCATCTGCCCTCATGGCAAAGGATTTCAACTTCTCAAACTCCCAGGGAGAAAGAATAAAAAATAAAATATATTGCATTTCACATCAATTGCCTGATTTTCATCAGCCTCCCACCTGGTTTCCTATAAGCCCCCAATGCTGTTTTCACCCGAGAACGTGCTTAATCTCATGGATAGCCCACATTATCAATACCTTTCTCTTTAAGAGATTAAATGATTGGCCGTCTGAATTTTCTAAAATGCCCGAGGGTTGCACCATTTCACTTGATATGGGGTAAATGGGTAGAATCAAGCAATGAGATGGAATTGATAAGTCACATAGAAAAGTCTGTCCCAGTTCCATCATTTTCCTTTCACTCCCTTGCCTTTCATACGTGTTTCCCTTTTCCTGGAATGCCTTATCCCTCTTTCTTCAACCAGGTTGTGTATATTCTCCCTTCAAGATTGAAGTCTCGGGTCATCCCTCCTGGAAGATTTCTCTGACCCTCCTACTTGCCACGTTCTACCTCCCTTTCCTTCTTATCGCAGGTAAGTGTAAGGCTCTGTGTGCTTTCAGCTCCGGGGGCCTCCAGCGTACAGTGTGTAATGGCCTATTCACGTGTCCATCTCCCCACTAGACCGAGCAACTTGAGGATGACTTAGCACCTGAAGGTGCCTACCTGTGTGCCTCAGGACCTGGCATGAGTTTCAGGAATAACCATGGAAAGAAGAAGAGAAGGGGGGAAAGGGAAGGGGGGAGGGAGGGAGGTGGGGAGGGAGGGAGGGAGGAAGGACAGGAGGAAGGGAGGGTTGCACCTTGTTGGGGGGGAAACTGAGGGGCTCTGGTGACAAATGTGGCCAGCATAGGAAAGAAATCTAAAGTGACAATAAGAGCCATCACATAGGCAGAACTTTCTGGAAAGACATTGGGCAGTAGCCTCAGAGAAAATTCTCTAGTCTCAAAGATGACTTTGAGAATGATCACCTACCTTCTGTGTTCCTTATTGTTGAGTTGTCTCTCTCCCCTCTTTTTTCTCCTCCTCCTCCCCAACAAATATTTGCTGAGAGTCTACTGTGTGCAGAACACTGGAGCTGGCTGAGGAAGGGAGAGAGAGAGTGATTGTAAAAACTCACGAAAGACAAGGTCCAACTAAGAGTCCAAAAGTGCAGATGACAAAACTGAGAAAGAATTCAGCTATTATTAACAAGCTTAAAACTCCAAACCTGGAAAAACAAATCTTCTACTGCTTAGTAAATATTTGTTGAATAGCTGAATGTGGGTCCACCATGTGCCAGCCACTGTCCTCGGAGGGCATCGTAGGGGATACCAAGATAAATAAGAGACAACCTTTCCCTCCAGAAGTTCCTGGCAGCAAACCACATGCCCCCTCCATCCCCACCCCCTGAAGGATCAGTGCTACCAGTCCAATCATATGGACTGTGTAATTCCTTCCTCACCACAGTCCCAGGGCCTAGTTGGTTGAGCATGGATAGAACAGTTTCTGAGTACGAGTGCCATGAGAAAACCTTTCCTAAACTGTTGTCATCTCACCATTTGATCCCTGAAATGACACGTCTGACTCAATAGGTAAATGTGTAGAAAGGGAGTAGGGAAGAGGAAAAAGGGAGGAAGAGTGGATCCCAAAGACCATGACTCTTTTAAGACTTGGTCTGCACTTTAAAAACATCCTCTAAGTTCAATGTGTAAAAAATAAAAATTAAAACTTACTCACAGTGTGCCATCGGAGGCATTTAATTATCAGACCAGCTAGCTGCCGCCATCTGAACACCTTTTCTGGCACACGTGTTGAATTATAAAATTGGCATGAGTAGGTGACTCTGTAGGTGTGTCTGCCTGTGTCCTCTGAGCCCTGTTCTTTTGCTTATCTTATGTCATAATTCTATAAGTCCAAAGAGACTGCTCTATAGAAGTTAACAGAAGTGCAGAGACAATCTTCATTTCCTCATTTCCCCAGCGTGAAAGGAATAAACGTGTGAATCAACTTGGCTGAGAGTTGCCTGTGGGGAGTTGCGGGGCAGCGAGTCCTTCAGTGTAACTGGAGCCTGAGATTCTTGGAGTGGGAGGGAAGGTGGGCTGAGGCCAAGTTATGAAAGGCCTGGGAGGTTGTGCTGTCTCCTGTGCTGGGCACAGGGGGTGGCCCACAAACATTCGAAAGCAAAGAAGGCTCACAGCCACATTGGTGTTTTCCCAACCTCTCCTTGGCTGCTGGGTGGACTGTGGGCTGGAGAGAAGGCCAGCTGGAGGCAGGCAGGCGAGTTTGGGTGAGAAATCGTGAAGGCCTGAATGAAGGTGGTACAGAGAGATGGAAAGGAGGGGGTGATTTTCAGAGAAACCCTAACAAACTGCGTCCTTGGTGGCACTGTTCACTGAGCTGAATCTTTGCTTTCTGAACTGCCAGTGTTTCAGAGGCCAGGAGCTTTCTGTTTGTTCTGTACACCTGATACAGCACACTCCCTACATTGCAAGCTGCAGATAAATAACAACGTCGTCACTAAGGGGCCTCGGCAGATTGAGAGACTGACCAAGTACTCCTGGAAAGCTGGAGTTTCCCTGAATGAATCTCTCTCTCGAAGTCTGCGGGACAGCATGCCACCATTTGTTGGTGGCTGGAAGGAACAGGGTCCTAAGCGAGTATGGCATAGTGTTTAGTTGTTTATGTAGTGCTAAGGGGCCTCACCACCTCTTTTGGACAGTTTCCTATCAAGACATACTTCCTAGAATAGCTGATACAAATTCCATAGTAAGGGCTTAATTTAGTACAAACTTAATCCCAGTCACGTCTCCCATCCAGATTTTATTTCTTGACAATTTTCTTTGCTGGCTACTCTTATCAGTAAAAGTCTGGACTGCCTAACCAGATCCACGGAAAAAGATATCATGGGCACACACATTTTTCCTAGTCCTCTTCCTTTTAAATCAGAAATTCTGTATAACATTTTCCATAAGTGAAAGACAGAACCACTTCCTAGCTTTTTTTGGTCCTTTTTTTTTTTTTTTTTTTCTGAACAACAGACCTTCCTTTTGGATTTACATCAGCATTTAGCTAACTTCCTGAACACTTCACCCATTTCCTGAACTTATTCTGAGGAAGGGAAAACATCCTCCTTCAGAAATAAATGCAAATAATCACAGAGATTATTTTTATTAAATAAATAGTGTAAATGCAATGGAATTTCCTGTACGATGTGCATTGACCATGGCTATTTCAACAAAAATCTATTTGTTGTGATCCTGTGGGGACCATCTTATTTGCAGGTAGTCTGAGGAATTAGAACCATTATGTAGCTACTCAAGAGATACGTTCTGAACATTTGCAATTTTTACTCTTGTTAAAAATATTTTTCAAGAAAAATTTGAACACTAGGGGGAATTATTCTCTCTCGGTCAGCATTCTTGAAGCTTTCTCTTTTTTAAAACAAGGTTTTTGTGACACCTAGTGGTGAATAAGGGAAGCCCATCTTCAGGGCAGAAGATTGACTTCATACGGTTTTCTTCTCTTCTGTTGATTAACATTTTCTCGGAGCCAGCCCACTACCTGGGGTGAAACTGGTCCAGTTTTAAGAATGAATGAAAAATGTGAAACTCTTCAGAGGAAGCACATCAATCTATCAAGCTGGGGTCAGGTTTTTTAAATTTTTAAGTTTTTTAAATGAGAGCAATTTCTCTGTATTTGTGAGAAGGCCTCCTCCCATTTAGCCATCTTTTACTTATTATTATTTTTTTTTGAGGAAGATTAGCCCTGAGCTAACTACTGCCAGTCCTCTTTTTTGCTGAGGAAGCCTGGCCCTGAGCTAACGTCCGTGCCCGTCTTCCTCTACTTTATACATGAGACGCCTACCACAGCATGGCTTCTGCCAAGTGGCGCCGTGTCCGCACCCGGGATCCAAATTGGCAAACCCCAGGCCGCCAAGAAGCCGAATGTGCAAACTTAACCGCTGCGCCACCAGGCCGGCCCCTAGCCATCTTTTAGTGGAGAAGAATTATGTATTTCTAGTGAATAAATCTCACTGACATCTTACAGACGTATTTTAGGCTGACTGCCCGTCATTTCTGAACATTTTACAGGACCCTTCTTATGCTCTCTAGGGTTTGGCAGTGGCTGATTTTTAAAGAGAGAGATGAGAGGGATCTCAGAGGGGCTGCTCACCACCCACCCCCATCCAGGACAGATGGCCATCCAGGACAGATGGATATCTGGCCTCCTCGCACCATCCCCAGGTAGAGACTCCATAATCCATCACTCAGGCTGACATTCTTCCTTAGGTCCACTTCCCTTAGCCTGATAGCCAAGGCCCCACAATCTGGTCCCTTCCCCTCTCTTCCAGCCTCACCTCCCACCAGTTCTTCAGCTATATATGCTATCTATGTCCTAGCCAATCCCACCCATTCCCAGTTCCCCATCTAACTCATGCTGTCTCATTCTTCTCCGCCTTTGCACATGCTGGTCTCCTCAGCCAGAAGACTCTTTCCCTCCAAGGCCCTGTGCTCATTGTTCAAGACCCTGTGTAAGTGTTTCTCCTCCTGGGAGCCTCGGCTGCTTCAACCAAGCAGAGCTGATAGCACCTTCCTGTCTGTCACCTGGGAACCTAGTTCGAACATCTATAATTGCACGTGTTATATTACATTCTCTTGTTTTTATGTGTCTCTCCTCCAAACTTCTGTGAGCTTCTCAAGGACAAGAACTGTTCTTGTGCCTAATACCCTGACCTGTCCAGGTGCTCCACAAATGTTCACTGACATCCTGCCATCAGCCATTTGTGGCATTAGATTGTTCCACTTGGCTACAGTGTTTTGATAGGAGCAAATTAGGTGTGGGGGCAACTAGTTCAAGGGTAGAGTTGACAATCAGGGGAGTAAGTCTTTGAAAATGTACAGAATCATTTATTATCCCAAATGACCTCAGCCTTCATCCCCTGAGGATTAAGATGATTTCACAAAAATAATCTCTAAGTTTCTGTCTGGTTCTAACATTGTAGGATTCTATAATTGGAGGAGATATGATCCTAAAGCAGGGTTTTGAAAAATCTGGGGTCAATGCAGGGAGTCTATAATTGTATGCAAAATATTTTATGTACCCATGTCTTTTTTCTGGGGAGATGGTCTATACTTTCATAGACGGTCTATGATTGCAAAAGATTAAATACCACAGATTAAGAATCGGTAACCAAAAGGGCGATCATAACTCCACTGGGTCAATAGGAGTTGACACCTTCTTGGGTGTTTCAGGAGAGACTTATAAACCAGCAGATGCAAATTCCTTGAGGCCCCTTCTCCACTGCCCCTCGTTAGGACCCACCTACAGGTCTGGTCTGCAATTTAAAAAGAGAGGCTGCGATGCTTTTGGCTGTGTTCCATTTGTGCTGCGTTAATGTCCCCCTCCTCAGGTTCTAAAGGTAAGGTGAGGGTGTGGACAGAACCTGGTAGACCCAAGACTATGTACTTTTCCCCACAAAAAAAATTGTCCTACTCTGGGAAAGGTACCACACAGTGCCCACAAGTTCTGCCCAAGTGCTCCCTGCTGAACCCTCCGGGTAACATCAGGAAACCTGCCTTTGAAGCCTGACTGCTGCAAAATCCTGCCACTGTGGTCTGGGCCTGCAAATGGCTATGATGCTTTTGCTCTTTATGAGAGATGCCTTCAGCAAAGTGAACTGTGGCTGGCAGGGCAGGTTTTGTGGGTGTGCGACCTGGGCAGTCATTCAGGGCCCCAGGCATGGAAGGGTCTTTTGCTCTGTTCAGTGCTCTACTGTTGTTGTCTTGAAATTCTTAATTTTTGAAGAAAGGGCCCCATAGTTTTACTTTGCACTTGGTCTTGCAAATTACGTTGCCAGTCCTGAGTGTCTGCAGATACCTGAAGCAGCACCATGTAGTGCAAAGAGCATGAGCTTCATGAGCTTTGGAGTTGACAGTAGGGGTTCAAATCCCACTTCTACAACTTTCCAGCGGTGTGAGCTTGAGTAGGTTACTTAACCTCTCTGGGCTTTAGTGTTCTTATATCTAAAATGGTGATCATGGTGATCATATCTAACTTTTATAATTGTTGGGGCAATTAAGCAGTATGTGATGTAGTAATTGGTAGTGGTTGATAATGACAACAGTGATTTGAAAGTAACTAGTTAAGAAAGAAAGAAATAGGTTAGTGAGCAAAGCAGATCAAAACAAAACAAATAAGAAAGCCATACACGCAGGACTGGGAAGAATCCTAAAGAGGAGCTCCCAGGATGAGGTGTTTCCACCTTTGTCCTTCCATAACACTTTGCACATAGTGCCATCAGAGCACTTAAAAATATTATATGATTATTTTCCTTTATTACACATATTTTCCCCCATTAAACTTTGAGACCCCCTGAAACCAGGGACTGTGTCTGTCCTTTAAGAACATTTTTGAGTTCCTAGCACAAGGCCTGTGACAAAGTAGACGTTCAATAAGTATTTGTTGAAAGAGTAAACTAATTCATTATTTTATTTTATGGTTGAGGAACAGAGGCCCAGAGAAATTGAGTTGCCCAAGCTCACCAAGCTTGTCCTTGGCAACGCCAGGACTGGAGTCCCCTGTTTGTTTTGAAGGGATTGCCTGGGGGCTCCCTGGGGACCCAGCCCTTGAAGCTGTTAGATACAGTCTTGATTGCTTACTGAGTTGCAGTTATCAGATTATCTGGGAAATGTTTGAGCCTTTTATGTAAGTGCATATTTATTTATTTGGAGTCAAAAACCAGAGGGGAAGACAGCCACTGGAACTAGAATATGCTTGTGACTGGCCCGAGAACTTCTGGAGGAAGCAATCCATCAGATCACCTTTACTGAGCTCACAATTCCGGGACAGCTCAGGCTCCGCTTTCTCCTTCCTCAAATCCTCCCATTCATGATATTATCTTCTGTGATGCTGCTGTCCTGGATGTGATTGATCACCCACCACTATCTTGGGGACCTGAGAGTGACCTTCTGGATGCATTTGTAAGGAACCAGCTTGGTAAGAAAAACAAAAACTTGAAGGCATCCTCTGGTTGGCCTGAGATAAGGGGACCTCGGAGTCTTTTTTTCATTAGTCTGGCAAAACAAACCAAACAATAAAAAATCCATACGAAAATATTCTGCTTCCAGGGACTTAAAAGATACTTCTCATTTCACCCACCCCATCAACATGATACTATCTCCATGTAAGAAAAACCAATGTGTTTGTGTGTGAGTGGAGAAGAAGGGAGGAAAGAAGAGAAGGGGAGGGGATTCACAGAGAAAGGGAGGAGGGAAGAGTTAAGAGGGAGGAGAGGTGGAATGTAGGGGGAAAGTGAAGAAATAAACAAAGACAGAGAGAGACTGAATGTATTTGGAAAGAGATGTGGGACTAATAGTTACCTGAATAATCCCAGGAGGCTGAGTCAAATCAACAGGATGAATCAACCCAACCCACCTTGTTAAATTCAGCTGGTCTGAGAATAATTCTTGTGCTGGGAAAGAAGCAGTGGGGTATAGGAAAAAGATCTTGGTTTGAGTTTTGGCTCTGATGATAATTTGTTATGTGAACATGGACACATCGTTTCAAGTCCTAGGCCTCAGTTTTGTCATCCAGAAGTGGGGGAAACAAATGAAATGAGACATATGAAAGTAATTTGAGAAAACAGAGTGTGACACAAGCAAACAGTCTTGAATTTACACTCAAGCTGGATCCACGCCACTTAAATCAAAACAGGCTTCGACGCGCCTCCAGCTCTCCTCTTCATGGGCTCAGCAAAGTTTTCTACCTCCTGTTTTGAAGATAAATAAATACATAATCCAATGATCTTGTCACATCCTTGTGCTCAGTTGAACTAATTCCTAATCATGGATATAACTCTGAAATCATAATGTAAAAAGAAAAAAGACAAAGGGTTTGCCTACCATTGTTCAACACGTTTATTACAGAGGAAAGGGCAGATCTGGTTAAGAATGAGATCTGGTTCAGATGCCAGTTCTGCCACTCATGTGTGGCTGTGCAACCACAACTGTGTGACCACGGACAAGTTTCTCAGCCTCACCAAACCTCACTTTTTCCAATTCTGATGTGGAAACACCTCCCTCCCTGTGTCGTTACCACAAGAGCAAGTGCTTAGCACAGCTCCTGGCATCTGTTAGAGCCTCTGATTATGTCGACCATCACTGTATCCTCAGTCCTAGAACAGAGTAGATGGGAAATATGTGGTACCTTCCCTTCTCCTTTTCTCTTTTTTACTCCTCCTACCCCATCCCTACTCCTATTTATTCAAGTGTATTTCCATTGCCCCCAGAGTAAAGCCTTGGATCTGAGTGTCTGAGATACTCCTTGAGAGCATTTCTGTGATGTCTTCAGATAAGAAAGGAAACCACTGTCTTATAATTGTGTATCTGTCTTGAGTGTCAGCAATGAAAACAGACTCTAGATAACTTAAATGGAAGGGTGTTTATTGAAAGGATTTTGAAGGATAGACAGAATTAGGCTTGGAAAAGGGTGGAAATTCAGGGATATTCTTATGCTGTGAAGGAAGCAGTGGGGTACAGTGAAAGGATTTGGCTCGGATGATCATTTATTGTGTGAACATGGACACGTCATTTAAAGTCCTAGGCCTCAATTCTCAAATCCAGAAGTGAAGAGTCAGAGGGTGAGGCCAAGGGAGTCACAGTGATGTGCCTTGGCAGGAGGCTTTTGTCAGCATGCCAGCTCTGCTCTTTTGAACAAATGACTTCCAGCTGTCTCCATGGATAACCACCAACCACATCCATGTTGTTGTATTGCTCCCTGGAGACTCCCAGTTCCAGGGAACACCACTGGTGGGCTGAGCCCAAGTCAGTTGCTTGTCCTCAGATTGTGCCAGGGCCAAGGGTGTGTGTGTGTGTGTGTGTGTGTGTCTGAAAGAGAGAGAGAGAGAAAGATAGAGAGAGACGCTGTCCACTGGAGATGTGGAAGGTGGGTCCTACATCACACCAAGACAAACTAACCCTTAGAAAGAGAGAGGGATTGGATGGCAGACACTAGATGATAAAAGTATGGCAAATGTCCATTGCAGCTCAGAAAAGGGTCTTCAATCCTCTTCTGGAAGTCATGGAATCCAAGGCCCTGCCTCATGCAGGGGTGTCTCCTATTCATGGACAAAGGGCCCAAGTATAGTGCCAGGGCATTCAGTGTACATTATTGTGGCTAAGGAGAATCCAGCTGTGTCTGCTTATCCTAAGTGATTTTGGGGGGAGAAAAAAAGCAACATTAAATTAAAGCAAATAATTAGGGATTTATTAACATTGAAGAAAAACATTAAAAAAGTTGAATTCAATTAAATGGTGAATGACCAGCTATTCAGACGGCTTTGATTGATTTCCACACAGATGTTTCTCCAAACCTGTCTGTGCTCAGAGGTAGATGCTTTAAGCAGCCCACGTGTGTTTCCCACACGCTCTTGGCTCCCAGCAAACTCTCCCAAATGCCAGGTGGCTGTGTCACTGATCATTATGGTCCCTGCTTCAGAAACTGACAGTCTGCTTCCTTTTTTCTGTATCTTTTAAATCCTAATTATTAAAAAATAAATAAATTCAAGACTCAAGCTCAGCAGCTGAATGGATTTTTTGTTTGGGAAAGCCCAGTTTTCAGTAGAAAACTATCCCTAGCCAAAAAAAAAAATTTTTTTAAAGCAGCTCCTGCCTCTCCTCTTTGTTTTTGTCCCAATATCAAGTATTGTGATGAACCTCAGTAGCCTTTGGATCCATTTCCTGCCCAAAGGTGTCAAACCAACTAGAAGATCATGATTAATCACCCCCAAGCCCTTCATTTGCAAGTAAACAGGACTGCAATTCAGATGGTCCACATTCACCTCCAAAATTTAATATGGGTCAGGTTAGACTAAATCCTCACTTTTGCATGGGGCTTCACAGTTTGTAAAGAGCTTTACAGTTTACATGGAGCTTTATAGCTCACCCTCTTATACACATTATTTTATTTGATCCCCATGATAGGCCACCAGGTGACCATTGCCTTTCTGCTGGATTACTGTGAACACCTCCCACCTTTCTCAAGGTCTGCTCTTTCTTTTCCCTTTTTTATTGAAGTGCACTTAACATACAGTAAAAAGCACAAGTCTCAGTTGTTTGCTTTGATGAGTTTTGACAGTTGCACGCACTGTGTAACTGCCGTGTACAAAAAGGTATAAAACAACTCTATCGCCCCAGAACATTTCCTCGTTTTTCTTTCCAGTCAATTTCCCTCTCCCCCCCAGGAAACTACTTTCTGATTTCTATCACTATAGATTATTTTTTCTGTACATGGATTTCATTTCATGTCAATGGAATCATACAGTATATGCATTTCTCGGTCTGGGCTTTTTTTTCATGGATTTAAGAATCATCCATGTTGTGTGTATCAGGAGTCCCTTCCTTTGTATTGCCAAGTAGTATTCCATTGTATAAATACATTTTGCTCATGAATTCATCTTTTGATAGAAATATGTAGGGGTTTGGGGGCATAATTTTTGCTATTGCAAATACGGCTGCTATAAAAATTCTTGTACAAATACTTTTGTGAACATATGTTTTCATTTAACTTGGATAAATAGCTAGGAATGAAATTGCCGGGTCATAGGGTAGGTGTATGTTTAACTTTATAAGAAACCACCGAATAGTTCTCCAAAGCGTTTTGTCAGATATATGAGTTGTCAACATCCACTCTTGCTTCCCCCGGTCATTTCTCCTCATAGCCTCCAGAGTAATCTATTCAAAACATAACCTTGATCCCATCACTTTCCTGCTTAAACCCTTTCAATGGCTTCCCACTGCCCTTCAGATAAAGGCCAAATTTTTTAACATAGCCTGCGTAATCTGGCCCCTGACCTGTTATATGGCTACCGCTTCCCCCGCCTCCCTCCACGCTGTGTCTGCATTCCAGCTGCACCGCATACGTTTCCATTCCTCGCATGTGAAGCTCTTGCCCTGCCCAGGGCTTTCGTCCACGGGGTCCTTTTCCTGCACAGCCCTTCTTCACCCATGTGCCCCTTTGCCTACTTATCCTTCAAGTCTCAATTTGAAAGTTACTTCCTCAGGGACGTCCTCTGCACACGAAGTCAGGTCCCCTGTTACCTGTTCCTGTACTCCCCATTCCTTCTCCTTCTTCACATTCATTGCACTGTTGTTATTTTTTAAATTATACGTATTTATTTCAATTTTTGAATAGGTTATACATTCATGTGGTTCAAAAATTCTCAAAAGATATTCAGTGAAAAGTTTTATTCCCATCCCTGTTCCCATGTGCCTGGTTTCTTACCTACATTGAAAGAAAGAAAGAACTCCTTATATTGGTTTTTTAAAATCTTTCCAGAGATTTCTTTTTAAATGCCTATACAAGATTTTATGCACACAAACTGTAGTAATTTTTGGTATTACTGTTACTATTATATTCTTTTATTATATTGGTATATAACTAATACTATCTGTATTACTGTACTACCATTAGTATTACTCTACATAACTACAGTATTTGTATTAATATACTACCATTAGTGTTACGTTAATACACTCTACACACTGTCCTGTACTTTGCTTTTTCTATTCACCCATCTGTCTTGGCCATTTTCCATTTCAGAACTTAGAGAGCGTCCTCATTCCTTGTCACTGATGTCCAGTGTTTCACTCTATGCTGATCCAGGCCTGTACTTATGGCCATTTAAGCTATTTTTAATCTTTTGCTATTATCAACAATGCTGCAATGATAGCTGTCATATACATATGTTACTTTTTATGAGTTCGAGAACATCTGAAGGATTTCTCAGAAACAAATTGCTGGTACAAAGGGCATATGGGTTTGTATTTTATCAAATTTTCCCAATTGCCCTCCGTGGGGTTGTACCACTTTATACTCCCACCTGCAATGTACAAGCATCCCTGTTTCCCCTGGGCCTCACCCATATGTGTTGTAGAACGTTTGGATGTGTGGCAATCTGAGAGCAGAAAAATATTATCTCAGCACAGTTAGTTTTAGTTTGCATCTCTTACATAAGAAACTAAGCATCTGGTAGGATTTGTTGTATTTTTTTTTTTCGAGGAAGATTAATGCTGAGCTAATATCTGTCGCCAATCCTCCTCTTTTTGCTGAGGAAGACTGGCCCTGAGCTAACATCTGTGCCCATCTTCTTCTCTTTTATAGGTGGTACATCTGCCACAGCACGACTTGACAAGTGGTGCATAGGTCCACGCCTGTGATCTGAAACTGGTGAACCCTGGGCCGCCAAAGCAGAGCATACAAACTTAAGTGCTGCGCCACTGGGCTGGCCCCAAGGATTTGTTGTATTTTTAATTACTTAGCACAGTGCCTGTCATGTGGTAGATATCCAATATATCCATTGATATAATAATAAACATATGTGTTATATATTAATACATAATATGATGCATTATATGCTTTATATGTATGTCTTGCGTATTAATATATAATAAGCACATGTATTCTATACTAATACATATCTGTTAAATGAACAAACTGAATGATGATCAAAGAGCTTAAGGTGAAGTGATTTAAGGACTCACAGCTTGTAAGTGGAGACTTCCTGGCACCAAGTACAGAGTGCTTTCTATTAGTCTGTGCAGCCCCACGTTTCTAGGGTAGTCCAAAAGGAGAAAGGGAAAGGAGATGTCTCTAAAAAGCTGAAGGTAAAATCTTAGCTCTGCCTTGCTCTCGCTGTTACTGTTGAAATGATTGATGTTATGCCAGGTATTCTATTCAATGTCCACTGGAGAATACTCGACTCAGGGCCAGCTTCTGGGGTCTTATAACTCTATGTTTGGTTACAAACATGGTTGCGACAGTCAATCAGACCTGGGTATGAATTTCTGCTCTGATATTAGCTGTGAGACCGTCTTCTCCCTAAGATGCCATTTCCTCCTTGGTGAAGAGGAGATGACAGCTCTACCTCTAATAGAAACCTTGAGGCTTCTGCTCAGCCCTGATTCTCTTTCTCCAACCACCCTCCTCCCTGTTTGCACCTGCTGACTCCAGGCCCCTGGCAGAGCTGCTGGGACACAGAGGGGACCGACTCAAGGTGGATCAGCCAGAATCTCACAGGAATTTGGGCATAGAAGACAGAGGCTCTGTGAATTCTTGATCTGGGAAGAGGGGTGAGACCGTGACTGGGTAGTGCTATTTAACTGCATGTTGAAGTTTGAGGGGGCCCAATAAGTGGCCTCCCCTTTCTTTGCCTCACTTCAGAGCTAGCTAGGGGATGGACAAGGTTATGGTAGAGGAAGAGCCACACATCTGCTCTTTGTAAACATGGCTTAGTGTGGCGATGCTGAACCCCACAGTGAGACAGGCTGCTCATAGACAGCCCTGAACAGCCGGAGGCCACCCCACACAGATGGACGGAGGGAAATAGGGGGCTTCCTGAAGGCCTCCAAAGGAAAAAGGGGAGGAGAAAGAGCTCAGCTGTGATGCCTGGTCCTCCCCCCAAATTCATCCATCAAAGGCTGGGAGTGTAACCCTAACGAGGTCCCTGTGCTTGGAAACCAGGAGGGTCACCCTAACATGGAGTTGTACAGAGAAGCAGGGCGAGAGACAATACTCCTCAGAGAAGGGGCTCTGGTTGTCTGGATTCTGACTTTCCAGCTTCTGCTTCTAGCCTCTCTGATGCAGCCCAGCCACACTTCTTGCCCTTAACTTCTCTCAGATCCACGACATTCTTTCTACTGATATGTCCCCCTTTATTTAAATTCTTTCATGTGGGTCTTGTTACTGGTAACCAACAGCCCTTTAATAGGACTCTAAGTCACACAATTGTTATGAGGTTGAAATAGAGAAAGGAATACAGAGCACCTAGCACAGCAGACTCAATGTGCATTTAGTTTATATATATATATTGATGGGGAGGGGATGGGGCAAAGCTCCGAGCCCCAGTCAGTCAACTCATATACGGTTTGAACATGACACCAAACAAACCCTAAAGTCTTGAAATTTCTACTTGAAGGTCAAATATCCATAAAAAGTAGTATATTTGCTTTGAAAACACTGTTGTAAACATGTCTGTCACAGACTGGGAAGACAATGTGGGGCGGTAGCTGGAGCCAGACATACCTGGTAGCAGTTCAGGCTCCAACACCTACTAGCTGGGAAGGCTTACAAAAGTCAGGAGTCTGAATTCTCTCAACTGTAAAAGAAAAACCTAATTTGCGTGGTTGTTGTAAGCACTAAATGTGCTCCTGGCACATGGTGAGTGCTCTGTAAATGGTAGGTATTATTCTAACAGTCTCAGTGGCTCCCAAGAAGGATCAGGAGGACCCTGCTTTCTGATAATAAGAGCTACCTGCCCGATTATGTTTCCCTTTTTGTCTGGAGTTCAGGATCAAATTACTTAGCCATGGCAACCCTGTGACCATCAAGGTGGTCCTATTGTAAACCCCTTTTCCTGGCTCTTGATTTTCTACTTCAGAAGCTTATCAACCAATGAAAAGAAGCTTATCAACCTGACCAGACCAGGCCACGTGTATATCTGTGTGTGCACACACACGCACAAGCTCCAGTGAAACAGTTATTTTTCAAGGCAATTCCCATTTGGGTAATTCCCCGCCAAGAGATAATGTAAATCACATTTCAGTCCAGCATCCAGGGGCCCTGAAAACTAGTCCAGGAGAAATTTAATCTCGGTCTACATAACAGAAACTGGGCAGTCAGCCAGCAAACTTTTGTTTTGTGTTTTAAGAAAAATTGTGAGACATGCAACGTGCTCCTCGTCAAGTGACGTCTATGGTGATCAAGCACAGCCCCACTGGGCTAAGGGCTAACCCTGGCAAAGGACAGGGGTAGTTTGGGTTGTGCTAAAGAAGGGCCTTTGAGAGTTCAACTCCCCTGGGTGACTTAAAGGCTGCAGAAGACACTAAGGAGTGAAACTTGGAGCCTCAGCATCCAGAATGTTAGTTCTAAAAGTGTCACAGATCAGAAGCTGCTAAGGGTGGAGTGGGGTGGGAAGGCAGGGTTAGGGTGGAGAGGGATGCTGGGAGATGAGCTATGGCCAGATCACAGAGGAAGGGGCTTAAACATTCCCCCAAGGACTGTGGGGAGCCCTTGGACCATTTTAAACAATGGTATTGTCTTTCCTACTCTTCAACTCAACATTGATTGAAATAGGAGTCAAGAGATTTCTCATTATCCTGTAATTACTATAACAATACTTGGAGGTAGATTTTATTACTTTTCTTTTCCAGTTGAATAAACTGAGACTCAGAGGGTAGCTAAATTGCCTGGGATTACCCGGCTAGGTGGAGCCAACAGTTGAACCCAAGTCAAGAGTTTTCAGGACCAGTCATTGCATTTTCCACTTTGGCTCCAAGGCAAGGGTGGTATCTTATTTATTCATCTTTGTTTTTCCTACCCCTCCCTGCTGGCCCCAGATCTCCAAAATTTAGTCTAGTTTGGGGGGTTGAAAAAGTCAGACATGACCTCGCCATTTTTTTTTTCACCAGCAGGCTCTGGAAACGGCTTTAGGAGCTGGCAGAATAAGTGCTCTTTGAGGCCAGAAGCCATTTTCTCCCCTTCTGAGTGCATTCTTTTTTCCTGTCCAGTCGCTGGGAGAAGAATTTTGCCCATGGGAGCTGTCTCAGGTGCCGACAGACCGCTCCCCCTGAACTTTGCATGCCTCCCCAGCACATTCCTGCATCTAAATCAGAACCGGTCAATGTTTCACTCTCCCTGCTGCCCTCCCAGCCATATCTTCTGAAGCTGGTGAACAATTAACCTACAGCAGCTCCTTCTCCTCCCTTGGCTCTTGATCTCTCCTCAGAAGCCTCCCAACACTTCACTTCTGGGTGTCAATGATCTACCCAACCTGACAGGCAGCCAGGGTTCCTCTCCAGTCTTCAAGGAACCTCTTATATACATTTTTACAATGTTTCTGATGATTTATGACTCTTCCAATCAAGGAAATACATCTCAGAAGACAACTGAGCCAAAGCACCTAAGGCAACTCTTGTTTTTCTGTTGGACATTGTTACAAAGAATCAGAGAAGAGGGCTGAAGATTCTAGTCTAGCTCTGCCACGTACTAGCCAACTGACCTCAGCCAAATCCCTTGAATTATCCAGGTCTTCTCTTTTTCATTTATAAAATGAGGAGCCATTCTTCCCTCTTATGTTTATTACAGAGATTAAACGACAATGTATATAAAACTTTAACCCACAGTAGCAATTTAATAAGTTCATACTTAAGAAATTGTAGCCTGAAGTTCATAAAATCATAAAATGCTGGAATTGGAGAGCACTTGATAGAGCTTGTACATCTTTTACAAGTGAGGCAGCCCAGAGAGAGAAGTCTGGGATATATTCAATGATCTTTCAGCCAATAAGTGGGCTATAGTCTAGCTCAGCTCTGTCTAGTAGAAATGCAATATATAAGCCATACATATCATTTAAAAGTTTCTAGTAATCGCATTAGAAAAGTAGAAGGAAACAGGAGAAATTAATATATTTTATTTAACTCATTGTATGTGATGTATCATTTCATGCAATCAATATAAAATTATTAATGAAATATTTTACATTTTTTGCACTAAATCCTCAAAACCTTGTGTGTATTTTACACTTACAGCACAGTCAACTCAGACTAGCCACATTTCAGGTGCTTAGTAGTTACACATAAGTAGTGGCTATGATATTGGACAGTGCAGGTCTAGGTCAATTCAAGTCAGCAAACACTTTGTGCTCCTGTCCTATGCCAGGCATCCTGTTAGATGCAGGGATATGAAGGTGAACAAACATCCCAGGAGACTAGGTGGATGGCCTTGGAAACCAAAGCCATCCTCCAAGGCTGGGAGTCCCTCCCCATCTGTGCTGCTGGATTACTCATCATATGGACGAGTTTGGATGAACAAGTCAAGAAGAAAATCCTCCTGGGAAAATATCTATATCCCCAGGCATTCTCCTCTGCTCGGGTATCCAGAGATAGAAGAAAGCATTTATTTGTACTGAGCTCCTATTCTGTCCCAGGCATTGGCTATGCACTCGACGGGTATTGTCTGATTTATTCCTCGTAGTGACTGTGTGGTGACATTATTTTGCCCATTTTAAAGAAGAGGAAATAAAGGCTCAGAGAAGTTAAGTAATTTGTCCAAGGGTCACACAGTTTATCAGAGGTGCAGATGGGACTCAGTCTCAGAAAGCAGGCATGTTTAACTCTGTCAAACTCTGTCAAACTCTGTCAAACTCATGTTAAACTCTGTCTGTTTAACTCTGTTGCCCTGTGGAGATGTGAGAGAGATTAATGTTCTTTGGCCATGACTGTTTTGGCCTATTTATAAACATTCCCAAAGCTTCCTGAATAAAGTGACTGGAGGTTTATTTTAATAATAACTTCCCATCCCAGGTAACGAAAGTTCCACTGCCTGAAGGCTTTTGCTACAAAGAAAGAGATGAGGATGTTTCGTTTTTGGTTCCTTGGCTGCTGGGAGCCATTCTGTGCCTCAGAGACCTCAAGTTGAAATGGACCTCAGCCTCAAGTTCACCTTGTTTCTCTAAACTGAGCATATTTCCCACAGCTTTCCTTTGCCTGGGTGCTGAGGGGCCAAGTCAGTAGGGGCTTTCCCTTTCCCATAGGCTGGGCCACTCTGCTTCCAGCTCCTGCTCCTGGTTATTTGGGAATTGTGGGTGTTGGTAAAAAGCCCCCAGAATGTGAATACTTGCCAAGCTGGAACTTGATCTGCTGAGCTACAGTATTTCCTGAAAGAATATCAACTGCCATGAGGACCACAGATAAAGAAGTTTGTGAACCTGGAATAATCAAGGAAAATGAAAGGTTCTGATCAAGACCATCAGTGTGATTTCATGGGCAAATCTCCCACGTGAGGAGAGCAGACGGTATGTGTGTATGGGGAACCAGTTCCCAGAAAAGGGTGATACTTTGCCTCAAGAAACTATTCGAATTAGATCACATCCTGAGACATAGAGCACATGACACCCTATGAGGTTTGCTTTGCTGAACTTCAACTGGATTGACTGAAGGATTTTTTTAAAAAACCAAAGCCACAGGTTTATTCTGTCATTTGAAATAATGTGTTTACTTACATTTTATTCAGTCAGCAAATGCTTTTTGAGTACCACTAGGCACTTTACTAATCATTAAACACACAAGTTTGAAGAAAGTAGAGATGGATCTGCCCCCATGGGGGACTCTCAGTCTAGCGGGAGGCAGATATAAGAAGAAACATGGCAGGGAAGGCCACCCAACCCTCAGGGAGCACTTAAGCTGAGACCCTAAAGGTTGAGAAGTTCGGATTTCTGAAGTCAGGTTTGGATATACAAATTTAGGAACTGAGACATGACAGTTAAAACCGTGGGAATGAATGAGATTCCCTAGGTAGAAAAAAGAAAAGAAGGTCCAGGACCGAGTGCCAAGGAAGATTGACATCTCCTGTTGGAGAGAGTAAAAGGAGCTGATGACGGAGCACGAGAAGGAGCAATGAACCAGGACATCACTACAAGAGTGGGCATGATGGAAGCCACAAGAGAAAAGTGCTTCAAGAAGGAAAGGGGGCCTCACTGTGACAAATGCTGCTGAGAGGGAAAGTAAGACGATGTCAACAACAAAAAGGGTCATTTGGATATGCTAGCATGGTGGCATCAGTCACTCTGCCAAGGCTAGTTAGTCATTGAGGGGTGGCAGCTAAGTCAGGATGGGGTGAAGGTTGAATAGGAAATGGGGAAGTGAGGACAGAGCATAAATTTGCTCTTTTGGGAAGTTCGGCCACATAGAAAGCAGAGAAATAGTGTGATATCTTGAAGGCGATGGGGTTGGGTCAAGAGAGTTCTGCCTTTTGATTTATGATAGGGTATGTAGATCATGTTTATGCGTCCGTATTCACCCTGTTCCCTCTTCCTCTTCTGGCAGACTTTTACTCATTCTGTAAGATCCAGATTTAAGTGTCCCATCCTGTCAGACATTCTTTCCAAGCCCAGTTAGATGTCTGTCCCTGGGCCTCATCCCATTCTGTGTACATGTTGTCTGCCCTAAGGCCTATCTTACTGCATGGTAATGGAAGGTTTTCCTGTCTCTCATCTCCCTTGGACAAGAACAGAGTTCTCGAAGGGTAGGGACCATATCTTCTCAAGTTTGTATCATTAGCACAGGTAGGCACTTCATTAGCACAGAACTTGGCACTAGGAAGATGCTCGTTAAGTATTTGATGAATGAATAAACTAACTGTGAGTGTGAAGGCAGTTCAAGTGGCAGCTTTATTTTATGAATGGGAAATGGAGGCATAGAGCAATTTGGAGTTTGACTATTTTACAAATTAGAAGGAACCCTGGAAAACCATTAAGTCTCCAGTCCTGTCCTGTTAGCTGCTCCCAGGTCCCTCTCTAGAGCTGCACCACCAGCCCCACGAAGCAACTGGGGCTGAAGCCCTCACATTCACATCAAGCCTTGAACTTCGCCACAGAAGCACAGGCCGCTGGGGTCTGTGGTCTTTACTTTTACCTTGATTTTGACAGCATCTGCCGGATTGAGGCTGGGAAGCAGCTTGTGGACAAAGGGTGAAAGCACTTTTCTGAATCTGGTGGGAGACAAGGTTAGGGCAGCACTGAATGAACCTGAGGGCGGGGGGTGGGCGGGGAGGGGAGTCACGGCTTTCCACGGATGAAGGCTTTAGGCTGTGGGCTAGAAAAACTGCAGACGGCTCAAGGGGTACCACAAGGTGTCACTGTTGATCCTAAGTTAAACAAAAACTGATTTGGGCGGGGACTTTAGAAACACTTCAAAGACGCTTATTTTGCAGATGAAGAAACTGAGGCACAGAGAGGTAACACGATTTGCCTAGGACCACATAGCAAGTTAGTGGCAGAGTAATTATGAGAATCCAAGTCTCTTAACTTTTGCACTAACATGACCACCTTCCCCCACTGCTCCTAGGGCGATACTTGGAGATAAGGATCAAGCTGTCTCTACAATCATACACTCAAGACAATGGCTCTAGATTGGATGTAGAATACAGAAAAAATGGAGAAAGAAAAAAGAATGGAAAAAAACCCCCTCAGTGTTCACTTTCACATGTGCTTTATTTAAAAGTGCCTTATTCAAAGCGTTCAGTTTAGATGCCATTGCTACAATGAGAGTGTGGCGCACAGGCCTCCATCTGTGGCCTGGTTTGAATAGCTGAATAGGAAAGTATCAGGTAATGGATTTCATCCTTTTATGGTTTTGACTTAAAAAGAGTCTGGTTCCCAAGGAAAACAAGAAGCCAAGATGCTTCAGCAAAGAATTGGCTGAAATCTAAGTAGGAACCAGATAAAAACATTTACTGGATAGAAAGACAAGAGTAAGTTTTTGGGCCTTGCTGTTGCGGGAAAGGGCAGCTACCGGCAAGAAGATCCTTTGTGAACCAGTGATCCCGTGACCCCTGGAGCAGGCACTTATCCCAGTGTCTGGAAAGAACGAGGCAGCAGAGGAGTCACAGGAAGGGACTTTGTCCTCCACTCACACCCCCACCCTTCAACCCAGGTGTCTCCTGAGGCCGCCCCATGCTCCTTGGCCTGACTCCACCAGCCCTTGCTGCTCCCAGCGTGGCTTCTAGTGGTGTGTCTTTTACTTGCTTCCCAGGTAACTTTTTGTTTTTAATTAAATGAATTTTATTGTTTCCTTAGGCAATAAAATCAATATGAGCTCATTACAAAAATTCAGATACCAAGTAGTAGAAGAGAAAATAAAAAGATCTGTAACCCCTCCATTCAGAAATAACCACTGCTGACATCCTGTTGGGTCAGTTGGGGCAGTCAGCCTGTGGAGCACCTGCCGTGTGCCGAGAGCTGTGACACAGCCCACACCGATCTTGGCTCTCGCAGAGTTCACATTCTAGTTGGGGGAGATGGACAATCAATTTTGAAAAGAAATAAAATATATAAAATGTCTGATGTGATAAGTGCTGTGAAGACAAGTAAACCAGAGAAGGGGATGGGGATTTTAATACTGGTTAGGTGGCAATTTAGGATATTCAGAAAGTGATATTTGAACAAAAACTTGAAGCAGATGAGGGTGTAAACAATGTGGATATCTACGGGAAGACTCTTTCCTTCCCTTCCATTTTCTGTGCATTTATAATAAGGCAGTTATAACATAAGCAATATATGACTACATCCTCAATGTTAAAAACTTTCAACAATACAGAAATATTTGAGTAACAAGAGCACATCCTTCTCACCACCCTCCTATCACCTCCTCCCTCCAAGTCAACGCTTTGACGTGTGTGTTCCCTTCCTGAATTTTGTCTCTGCATTTCCATACACTTCTGTATGTTATCGGCCACACATTTAGCTTTATTGTATTTTCTACATAAAGGACATCATCCTTTGTGAAGATGGTGCCTTTTTATTTTTAGTAGACAGGCTCTTCTTACTGTCTCCTCAACTGCAGAGGTATATGAGACCCATGGGCCTCACTACTGAAATGAAATAGCTACACTCGTTGCTCAGTGTGGGTGGGTGTTTCTCTTCCTTCTCTGGGCTACTAACCTAGTATTTACTGCATTATATTGTCATAATTTGTTTCTGCCTCTGTCTCTTCTACGGGACGGTGAGTTCCCTGCGGCCAAGGATTACGTCTTCTCATCTCTGAATTTCCAGTGCCTGATACAATGCCTCGCACATGGCAGTGTTCGCTAAATGAATACGCAGTTAATTACACTTTCATACATTACCAAAGGAGTCTTCCAACACTGGATGGGATATGGGCTGAGATCAACATTACGGTCTGTCCTAATGGGAGCCAATTCATTTTCCTTTGAGAAATCTGTGTCACTATCGGATACAGCCACTATGGGATGGCGGCTCGGATGACTGTGATCAGGTCCTTCAAATCAAATAGTCCAATGTAGGCATGAGAATTAAAGGACCAACTAGGGACTGGCCCGGTGATGTAGTGGTTAAGTTTGCATGCTCCACTTTGGCGGCCAGGAGTTCGCAGGTTCGGATCCCCGGCATGGACCTAGCACCGCTCCTCAATCCACGCTGTAGTGGCATCTCACATAAAATAGAGGAAGATTGGCACAGATGTTAGCTCAGCGATAATCTTCTTCAAGCAAAAAGAGGAGGATTGGCAACAGATATTAGCTCAGAGCCAATCTTCCTCACACAAAAAATAAATAAATAAAAGACCAACTAATGAGAGCTACTTTTCACTCCCCTTACTAAAAGAAAACGAACATTTACTGAGAACACGAATGTGCTAAGCACTTTATAAAACACCTCTCATTCCAGGCATGAAACAACTCAATAAGGTAGATATTATTTTGCAGATGAGGAAACCAAGAATTAAAGAGATTAATATGGAGGTTCTGTGGGTCCATTCGTGTACCACCATCCAGATTTATCACAGCTTGCCATTTCCCCATACATGTATTTGTTTTAGATTGTTTTGTTCTAGAAATAAAACATCATGTATAAATATGCCCTGGAGGGGCATGTTCACAAATTTACTTGCCAACATTGAATGGGACATTTAAAAAGCCACTTAAGACAACTTTGTCA
Organism: Equus caballus; assembly: GCF_041296265.1. Lineage (NCBI taxonomy): Eukaryota > Metazoa > Chordata > Mammalia > Perissodactyla > Equidae > Equus > Equus caballus. The sequence continues at coordinate 61,341,735 of NC_091690.1, forward strand.
CTTAGTCAACAGAGTAACTGAGCACAGGCACTGGGCTAGACCCTATGGATACAGAATGGAATGGAGCACAGTCCCTGCCCAGAAAGGGGCTCACTTTCTTGGGATAGGGGCATGGCAGATGCAAAAGCTTTCACAGTTGAGAAACCCAGGCATTGGGAGGGATGGCAACCCTTCCAAGGGACAAAGTCAGATTTAGAGCCCAGGGCCACGCAAAGCCGACCTCTCAGTGCCCTTGGAGGCCCTACAGCACATCCCTGCCCAGGGTAGTCCCTGAGTGGAGGTGTCTCCTCTCTGAATGGTGCCAGCTATGTGGGAGAGCTGGTCTGACACAATCAAGCAGAATCCATGAAAAACACGCACAGGGTTTTTTCTCTCTCCACTAACCATCTTTTTGCTGCAAAGAATTAAATTCTTTTCTGGTGACACATGCTTCCTGTCAGGATGAGGCACACCCAGCCAGTCAAAACCACCCAAATTAAATGAAGAAAAATCCTCTTAATTCCTCTAGGTATACAGTTTGGCTTCCTCTGGATTGTTGCTATTTTCCCAGGGACTAAGCCAGAGGTGGATTTGAGGAACAGCAAATAAGAACGATACGCTAATAAGAGTAACAACCACAGTGACATTAAAACATCCACCGTCTATTATCTCCAATTAAACTTTCATATTTTATAAATGCAATTCGTTCTCACAGAAAAACGACAAACTTTTGTGCTTTTTTGTAAAAACGAAACCAAAATCTGCTATAGTTTCTCAGTCCAAACTACAGCCACTGTTAACATTTTGATGTATATACTTTCTTTTTAAAAATCATGTTTATATGCACTTTGTATCCTGCTCTGTTCACATAACTCTATATGGTCAATATTTCCCCACTAATTATGTCATTAAAATATGATTATAAATGATTACATAGCATTCTGTTATACAGTTGCTCTGTGATTTAGTTGATCAATCTATTGTTGGACATTTAAATTTTGTCCTATTTTTGGTTATTGCATTATTACAACTCTAAGCAGACACTTGTCTTATTGAGAGACACCAGTGGTCTCTTTTCTTACATTATCTCATTTCCTCATCATAGGCCTGCAGAGGAGGCGTTGTCAGTGTTTTAGAAAGGAAGGAGCTGGGTTTTAAAGAGGGGACGGAGCTGTCCCAAGGTCAGAACCAGGTCTGTCTAGTTCGTGAGCCAGCTCTACCCATTCTCCTTCTCTCTCTCCATGCCGTGCTGAGTCTGTCTTCCCAGAGCATCACTGCCTAAGATGGAAGAGTTTTCTTGTACTCTCCTTTGTCCAAAATCTTAACCCTGGTCTCACTCCTTTCACATTCCCATGCATACACTGGTCCCTTGGTAAGATTCAAGCCTTTCCAATTAAACGCTCTCCATTTGAAAGTTCTCAGGCAGCTGGGCTGATGCGATTGATGGTTCCCAACTGCTGAGACATATGTTTTCGCCATCCTTCGTTCTCAGCTGTTCTCAGATAGGCAGGCCGTGAGGGTAATCACGTCTCCACATTGTAAAACTGAATCCTGATATATTCACTAAAGCCCTCCTGGTTATTTGTGCCCCGTTTGGATTCCCATGTATATTCCCAACAATTTCCAAGATCTGAGATGTCCTCAGCAACTCAGCACATTTTAAACAGGATACTAAACTTTCAAAAAATGCATCAAGTTCAAACCTTTCTTTTGAATTCCAGACTTGTAGGTCCAACACTCTAATCAACAGTCTTTCTCAGATGCTTTGAAACTTACCACATCCAAATCAGAATTCTTGATATTTTCTTCCTAAACCTGTCTGTGGCAGGCATTGTTGGCTGTCTAGCCAGTAGCCATTCCCTGCCTGCTCCTTAGTTCACAGAACCTTGATTTTGTTCAGGGACAACATGCCCACACCAGAGGCTGAACCAGGATTGGTCTAAGCACCTCATGGCAATCTCAGCCCCATTGCTGGGTACTCCCGTTCCTGGCCTCCAGCAAGGGGTCGTCAGTGAGATCTGCTAGAGAATTTCTAGATACAAATTTCCCTTAAGATGAAAAAGGGGCTGTATTAGACATTTTTTCTGCAGCACTTCATGTCATCTTGGCCTCACTTCTTCCTATAGCCATCTCTGTGGCGATCAGTTACTTGCAATATTCTACCAGCTTCTCCCTGGAGGAACTTCAGCCCGCAGCTGAGGGCCTCCTGCTTTCTGCCCTGGGGCTCCCATCTACCCAGCCACCACCCTAATTCCAAATGCCATTCTCTCTCATTTGAACTGCATCAACAGCTTCCTAACTGATCTCCTCTCTCTAACCCCTGCCCCTTCCCCAATATATTCTCCACATCACAGCCAGAGTGATTTCAAAAATGTAACCTGACCATGCTAAGTCCTTGCTTCAAAACCTTCAAGGACTTTGCATTATATGTATATATATATGTTTTTGCATTATATTTTGTGTAAAATCCAAACTCCTCACCATGGCCTGCAAAATCTTGCATGATCTGGCCACCTGTCCGCGTCTCCAGGCTTTGCTTATCTCAATGTCCCGTTGTGAAAGCGGCCCCTAGGTCTTCCATGTTTGGAGCCTTCACAATGCAGATCTTTCTGCCTGGCACACTGTTCCTCTAATGCTCCCTATGGCTCGGTCCTTTTTATCAACCAGATGTCAGTTTAGATGTCTACCTTCTTAGAGAGGCCTTCCTTACCACCCAGGGTTAAGCAATCCCCCATTATTCTTTACTGCTACATCTTATTTATTTTTTTCAGAGCACGTATGGTAAGTTGCAATTCCATATTTATTTGTTCGTTCACCTTTTAATTGCTTGCCTCCCTGATTAGATTCGATTAGAATCTTTTACAGCAAAGGCCAAGTTTTTACTCTCTACTGTATACCCAGGTCCTTGTACAATGCTTGCCTTAGAATAGGCACTCGATAAATATTTGTGGAATAACGAATAAATTGTGATAATAACAATATTGGTTGCCATTTAATGAGGTTCTTTTTTGTGTGTTCAAATTCTGGCTCTGTCACTTATCAGCTCTGTGAACTTAGGCAAGTATCTTAACCTCTCTGTATCTCAGTTTTCTCATCTTAAGTGGGGATAATAATAATACCCAGCTGAGTTGTCAGAAGAACTAAATTATTTATTCTAGGTGAAGAACTGAGAACAGTGCCTGGCAAAGAGTAAGCATTGTAGAAGTGTTTAGCTTCTACTGTTGTTCTTATCATTACTATTATCTCTGCCAGGAAATTAAGGCTCAGGAAGATTAGAGCCATATGGCTAGTAATTGGCTGCCTGGGATCCCAACTGAAGTGTGAACTAGTAAAGGTATCTCCACGTTAGTGGAGGTAAAATTATGAAATCTTTTGAGGGGAAATTTACTGATGGACGCTATTGAAAGAGTCAGCCACATTATAATCTTTACGCAAATTATTTGCTTCTAAATGATTTTGAAAGCATAACCAGATGGCACTTTTTTCCAAGGATAGGCACATAAAAGTGGGAACAAAAAATGGCTTAACATAATTACAATTTTCAAAAATTATGCGCTGCAGGATTACGAAATGTATGTGTGGAAAAATAACAAGGGAAAACAAGTGAAAGCCTTTGAAGGCATCTGTAGAGGCAGAAAAACCTGCACTTCCTCACTTTCCATTTGCTTTTTAACTCTCTGCACTGAAGCTGCTCCCACAGAGGTCACCAATGACTTTCCAGCTGCCAAATCCAAAGGGAGCTCTGTGGACCTCGGTTTACTAGGTTCATTTGAGGCATTTTATGTTAGTAACCAACAACGCTTCTTTTGCAGCTCTCTCCCCTCAGGGTCACCACCACCGACTTCCTGCTTCTTCTCTGACTCTTCTTAGCCACTCTGCCTCTTCTCCAGGGTCAACTCCTGGTCCGCTTCCCTTCTCACACTCCCCATTCTCTCTCTTGGGAAAATACCTTCCAAGATCATCTCCTCAATTCTCACCACAACCTACATCTCTAACCAGAAACACTTGACATTTTAGTCCGGACTCAATTGCTGGCCATTTTCCTGAAGAGTTGGAATTTCAGAGTCTGGAGTTCTCAAATATAAACTTTGCTTTTCATCTAATTGCTGCTGCTATGAACCCTCATCGCCTTTCCCTGGGCATTCTACCTCGACATCATGACTGCTCTCTCCAGCCCTACTCTCGTCTCCAATCCATTCTCAACCCTCCTGTCGAGTACTTTCTCAAACACGGAAATCTGAGGTTCCACTTCTGGCAATGGCAGGGTAGTTCCTGTAAGACCAAATAACACAAATAACAACTCTAAACTATAGAAAAAAAGACAAAAACCAACAACCTGAAGGCACTGGAGAAGACCCAAAAACAGACAGATGGTGGACAAGAGTCAGCACTTGGAAGAATGAACTGTCATGTGTGAGTTTTGCATTTTTCATAGATTTTTGCCTGAGGGAAAATCCCAGCCAGTGCTAAACAAGGCAGCTAAATCGCAGAGAGAAGCCTGCAGAGGAAAGCATTCAGGGTGATCAGAGCAGCTGTAAATTGGGGAGGAGGAAATCCAGCAGCTTCAGAGCACATGATATAACGATCCATATGAGTCACTTTTGGATTCTGTTACTTCTAAGAACAATGTATGACTTTTTATTTTTTATTACAAAAGTCATGCATAGGACATTTAGAAGAGATAAGAGAGCAAAGGTAAGAGAATTCATTGTTCAGTAATTATTCACTGAGTACCAGTAATGTGCTAGGGCCTATTGTTGGTACTGGGAACACAGTATTTAAAAAAAATCTTTGCTCTCACTCTAATCGGTGAGTCACACAAGAGGAAAATAAACAGATAGATGTGTAATATAATACTCAGGGTAAGAATTTCAAGACAATAAAGGCCAGTGTTGCCGGACAAAATGAACAAGAGAGAGTATTTAGAATACTAAAAGTGAGCAGTTACAGGAAGTCTTTTTTTTAATTGAACAATTTTTAGCTCATTCTAGATACTTTAGAAATTACCTTCAAGTAGTAAATATTAAAGACATAAATATTTTGCATTTAAACACCTTATTTATAGTTAAGTGTACATTGTATTTTACCTGTAAAATGCTAAAACATATCCTGCATAGGTACAACGAGGTTTTGTGGCTGGATCTCTCAATGGAGCCAAACAACTTTTTATCAATTTTTTAAAACCCTGAACTGACTCAGTGTTTTGGTGTTATTTAGATAGAGTATGAATTCACTTCTCTGTCATTTGGAGAAGGAACAAGGTATTTTATGATCAGAGAAGAGCTGTAATGAAAATTGATCTTTCACCATCTCTCATCTCCCTTTAGTCTAATGAGATACTGCTATTATCTCCTGATGAAATATTGTTCTAGAAAACCTTGCCCTATCCTGCAATTTCTGCAAATCTTACAGGAGCAATATGAGCTCAAGCAATATTAATTACTGTTCCATTTCTCCATTTATCTCCAAGTAATCACATATTTTGATGATCTTCTGTTTCCTGTGGACTGTATAAGTTCTCTTGGAGACTAATTCAAAATAGTTAAACTTTTTTTGGGAGAACTTTCTAGTTGAATGTACATTTCTCTTCTGAAGAACCCTGTCTCCAAATTCTGTTTGGAAAAGAGCATGCATGGGTAGCACAGTGCGTGGCACAGGGTGGGGCTGCACTAAAATTGTGCCTGTTGACTGACCATAACTAAACTGTTCATTTTATTTCTTTAAGCTTGCCTTTCCAGTGACTATTACTCAACTTCGTCAGTGGTTGAAGAGGGCAAAGCCCTTGAAGATGCACAACACACGGAACAGGGGAGCAAACATTCCTCAGCGTGGAGGCCAGGATGAACTTTTGACCAGAGCGGCGTACATGACTGATGCAGCGTCATGGCATTGGGGGAGGCGACTGCTCTTCTGCAGGGAGTGCTGTGGGCACCCCCTGCTCCTTCCCCACCTAGCAAGGAGGAGGAGATGTCTCCATGACCAGTGCCTGGGCAGGTGCTCCCAGCCACACCCCTCTTCCTTCTAATATCTGGGCTGCCCTCCATATGAACTCTCCTCCTCGCTCTGACTCTAGGTCTGTTCCTTGGGTCAAGTCACTTCCCCTCTCTGGGCCTGTTTCTCCTTCTAAAGATGGATAGAGTTGGACAAGAGGAGAGCCAAGGTGGCTTCAAACTGATGTGTGGTGGCCCTCTCCCCTTCTCACTCCCATGCCCATGACTCTAAGGTGTTTCATAAATGCTAAGCCTCACCTTTGGGTTGGAGGTCAGCAGAGTGTCATCAAAGTCTTATGGCAGAGAGAGGAATGTCCTCAGAAATCTCAGCATGTCTTCTTCTTCCTGAATTTGGGGCCCCTGTGGACTACCAGCTGTGCTGGTGATTCTAAGGAAGGTGACAGGGGGTGGTCCACCTCAGCCCGTATGTACATCGATGGCCTGGTACATAAGCACAAGGCCAGGCAGCTTGAAAGCTGACTCAGACTCTAAATGGTGCATGTCCCTGGGGAAGTCACTTAACTCCAATCTCGGCACCTCATCTGTAGCATGGGAATGACAACATCTGTGCTAACAACTCGTAGGATTGTTGGAAGACCAAAGTGAGAAACTTCATCAGCAAACATCTTCTTTTCTTAAAAGGATAATATAAACCATACTGTGCATATCAATCACTTGGGTATCTTGTTCAAATGTGAATTCTGATTCAGTAGATCTCAGGTAGGGCCCCAAATTCTGCATTTCTAACAAGCTCCAGGGTGAGCTGGCTGATACTGCTGCTGCTCAAGTGGGCTGCCTTTAATGAGCAAGGATATAAACCATGAAAGTTCTTGAAAATGAAAGCAACAATAAATTATCTAAATCCCACCACCCTAACACTATTTTCACTTCTCATATTTTTCACTTCATGTTACACCTTAAATATTTTCCTTGTTTCTATAAATTATACAGACTGCCAAGTTTCTGTAATTATTATGTTTAAATAGCTGTACAATATTCCATAGTGTGGAAATAGCATCACTTATCCAGCCACTTCCCTCATGTTGGGCATGAGCTTATCCCCAGTCTTGGGCTCCCCATTGAATCCCAGAAGTGCCTGCAGGGGAAGCAGTCTGTTCTGGGACAGCTGGAGGACACTTTTTCTTTCCTCTTATTTCTCCCCAAGATCAATCCCGAGGAGTAAACTGGCTCAAGACTATGAACATCTTCATGAACTCTTATCACTTTTGACATATTATTTTCCTAAAGGCCTACCAAATGATAAATATGTATGTATTTTGGTTATTAAAAATACACGTTTCCCTTGCACACTGTTGGTGGGAATGTAAAATGGTGCAGCCAGTATGGAAAACAGTAGGGAGGATCCTCAAAAAATTAAAAATAGAACTACCGTATGATCCAGCAATCCCACTTCTGGGTATTTATCGAAAAGAATTGAAATCAAGATCTCGAAGAGATAGTTGCACTTCCATGTTAACTGCAGCATTATTCACAATAGCCAAGGTGTAAAAACAACCTAAACGACCGTTGATGGATACAGAAACGGCTAAAGAAAATGTGGTATATACATACAGTGTAATTCTATTCAGCCTTAAAAGAGAAGGAAATCCTTCCATATGCAACAATGTGGATGAATCTTGGGGACATTATACTAAGTGAAATAAGCCAGTTACAGAAGAACAAATACTGCATGATCCTCTTATATTTGGTCTCTAAAATAGTCACTCAGAGAAACAGAGAGTAGAATGGTGGTTGCCAGGGGTCGGTGGGAAGAGGGAAATGGGTAGTTGCTGTTTAATGTGCATAAAGTTTCAGTTATGCATGATGAATAAATTCTAGAGATCTGCCGTACAACATTGTGCCTATAGTTAACAACACTGTATTATACACTTTAACATTTGTTAACAGGCTAGATCTCATGTTCAGTGTCCTTACTACAATTTTAAAAATTACATATCCTTTATAGAAAAATATAAAAAGTGACAATTGCCCTAACACCACTGCTGACGTTTTGATTCATTCAGTTCATTCAGTCATTAATTTGTTTAATAAAGGCTTATTGTACACTTAGACGGTGCCAGGTACAGGGCTATGCATTGAGGGCAATGCAGGGAGCAGTCTCTTTGTCTGTGCACATGCACAAAATTATCAATCTATACATATAACAAAATTATCTGTAATACTATGTATAAAAATTATATATATAAACTACAAGATGCTTTTATTCACACTTTTATATGAACAGCAAGAAAGAAACCCAGCAAACTAATGCTTACTTAGGCCAAGGAGATATAAAACAGAACATTGTGTGGGAAGAACTACAAGTAGTTTAGGATTACTGGGAGACAAAGTGGACACAGAGGGCTGCAGCAGGTGGAGGAATTGCTCTAGAGTTAGGTAGCTTGCTGGAGGTTATGTGCTAGGTGGGGCACGACTACAATCCAGGTTTTCTGACTTTTAGTCCTTTATGTTAATAACACCATCAAGGACAGCAAATACACAGCATGCATGTTGTCACTCCTTCAACTCATGCCTGTGCAGAGAGTGCTAATTAATCACAGAACTCCTGCTGGGCCCAAATTTGGCTTCAGGATGCTTCTCAACCTTACCGGTACTCAGCAGCTACTGCTCCTCAGACAGAGCCAGCACGCACGGTGAAATCGATTTGCTATTCCTGATGGACATCATGCCAGCCAGAGTTGTTTTCCTTTGAAGCTATTAGAAAAGGTCTTCAGAAGCAAAAGCTACCAATTCAAGCCATCTCACTTCAGCATATTCTAAATTACTGTTTACCCTCCCTGTGCCAGGTCGTCCACCAAGTGGTTTACACGCTTTCTCTCTCCTCATCCTCACTGTTCAAGGCCATGAAGGAGGCAGAATAAATAGATCATTTACCCAGGGATCTGGAAGTAAGCATTTTAATTGTTTTAAGAATATTTTAACAGATTATCCATTAAAAAATTAGAGTAATTGAGGAACAACTTGGTACGGTGGTGGTGCATCTGGCTGGGTTGTAAACGACTGGTGGGCATGTCCAAGAGGCTCAACCCGTGCAACATAGATGGTGTGGTGTGCATCATGACAGGTGACTGCAGTGACCTTGTGACATATAGCTGATAAAACAGAAGCTGGGATGATCCTTGTTAGTTTATATTTTGGTGGATAGCACATCTTTTACACTTTTTAACTGTGATTGTGCAAATTGACCTTAGACATCCCATCGCTTAATCGATATAATAGGTAAGAACAAACAGAGAGAGAAGAAAAGAGAGAAGAGGAGGAGGAGAAGGAGAACAGGAGGAGGAGGAAATTAATCCAGAAGATGCTGGGGCTGGATCAAATGGTAACAGGAAAAACTATTTTGAAGATAAGATATCTAAACTTTGGAAATATCATTCGCCTATGGCAGATGAGGTCCCAGACACCCCAGTGAGCAATCTTTCTTTGTGCTGTTATTTTCCATATCTTGGCAACAAGGAAACGGAAGCTTGAAGAGGTTGCATAGCTTGCCTATGCTACTCAGAGGTTGATCCAGAATTTCCACATTGGTCTTCCAGAAAATCTGAGCTCTTAACTACTATTATATATTTTTTATCCTTGGGAAGAAGGCAAGAAATTTCCAATTCAGGCCTGAAAGCATAAAAGTGGTTGAGAGAAGCAGTTTGGAATTAGCTAAGATCAGAAAAGCTAAGCACCAACCTGTGCCTTGATGTTATTTTGTTTTGGGTTGTTTTCTTTACCGTCTTTCTAGAAAAAACACAGGTGGTGGCATCATGTGCATGATTCTTTTCTCTTCAGTCATTCATGTCTGGAGGTAGTTGAATAGCTGGGCCTATGACACCATGCCTGTCACCTGTCATCTGGTGGCAGCTAACTAACCAACATATTCAATTTCTGGGAGATTCATTATAGAGGGCTTGGGCTGAGGGAAGGTAGGTAGCCCTAAAGGGGCTGAAGCTTGAATGAAGACTCTTATCCAATTCAGCCAAAGATGGGAATGAGATAGTGTGAGTTACAATTCTTACAAGTAGGAAATTGAATACAAATGCCTTGTCCAAAGGGAGGGAAGACTGCAGCTGGGAGATAATGTCAAATGCCAGGAGGCAGGCTGAGTCTAAATAGAGCAGGAGAAGTTGGGAGCGAACAGAGGGAGATTCCGGAGGTTGTAGAGAATGTCCCGAAGGGTCTGAGCACAGGCGGTCAGGTTAAAAGCACTGCATCTTCTTAATAGAATGCTTCAAGGATCAACTTTATTTCAGTACAAGAAAACTCCATAAATTGCTTAGACACATTCTCATCCATCCATTATTCATGTATAGTCATATGGCGGGTAACTACACTTTGGTCAACGACAGGCTGCATTAGTACCTGAGATTAGTACCATATAGCCTAGGTGTGTAGTACACTATGCCATCTAGGTTTGTGCAAGTACACTCTATGTTGTTTGCACAATGACAAAATTGCCTAATGATGCATTTCTCAGAACGTATTCCCATCGTTAAGCAACGCATAACTACACATTCAGTAGACCTTAAGTAATGATCCGCTCTGTGCTCAGCACTGTTCTGGGTTCCAGGTAAACAAAAATGGGCAACACCCAGTTTCTGCCTTGAAGGAGCTCCCAGTCCTACTTCAGCAGAGGGAGACAGACATGAGCCATGACTTTCTTTCTTTATCTACTTTTCCCTGTAAATGTCCTGAGTTTTTATAAATGACCATGGTTTGACATGCTATGCCTTTATAATAATATTTTATAATCAGTGGAAAACCAAAGGAATGACTGGAAGTTGCCTTTCGTTATGGGAACAGCTGGGTTTCTCAGGATAACACTGGAAAACACTACACCATGTGAGCAAGGATCTGCAGGGTCCAGGTTTCTCTGGAGGTGCTGCTGCTTCTCTTTCAAACATCAACTTTAAACTTGGACATTTTGGCTTTGACTTGAGGTACTGTACGACTAAGTACCCGAGTGACCAGCTCTCCCGGAAGACTTCTGATTAGAGGTTTCTTGATTTTGATTTTTCTCAAAGTTCTTTATAATTTTCAGACCAGTGACCCTCCTTTATCACAGTTCCTTGGCTAGAAGGAGAAGACAGGCTGCCAACCTACCATTTTGCCTATAATTCAATTGGTTTCAGGAACTTTTAATAATTTGATATTCCATGTGAGGTGATTTTGGTCAGAAGCCACCTATACTCTTTCAGCTCTGGCTGCAGGAGGAGATAATCTGATGGTTCTTCTCAAACCAGTCATTGATTGATTCTCCAAACATTTGTCACGCACTGTGCTGAGCCAGGAGCTACGCTAGGTTCTTGGTATACAATACACATAACATAGATGTGGTCAGTGCCCCCATCTATGAGGGGTGGGGATTAGGTGACAGACATTGAACAAATAACCCCACAAATTATAACCGCCCATAAAGAAAAGATTAGCCTATTGTGAGTGTTTAATAGGGGTGGGCCTAATGTGGATTGGAGACAGGGAAGGTCTCTTTAAGAAAGAGACAATAATGTTGAAATTTGAAGGAATGAGCACTAGCCAGCCACAGAGTCAGGGCAAGAGATGCCAGGCAGAGGGAACAGCATATGCGTAGACTGTGAGCCAGAAAGAAAAGTGTTGCCTACAAATCGTCAGAAGGCAAATACGGCTACAGTATAGTCAAGGCAGAGAAGAGTGACACAAAATGAACATGGTGAGGTGGCTCAGAGCCAGATCATGCAGAACCTCGTAGCACCTGGGAAAGAGCGTGGGTTTCATCCTGGGTGGCATGAGAAGTCACAGAAGGGTCATAAGCAAGGAAGTAGTATGATCTGCTTACATTAAAAAATATCTAAGTGGGGCCGGCCCAGTGGCGCAGCGGTTAAGTTCACGCGTTCCGCTTCAGCCACCCGGGGTTCGCTGGTTCGGATCCTGGGCGAGGACGTGGCACCGCTTGTCAAGCCATGCTGTGGTTGGCGTCCCACATATAAAGTAAAGGACGATGGGCATGGGTGTTAGCTCAGGGTCAGTCTTCCTCAGCAAAAAGAGGAGGATTGGCAGCAGTTAGCTCAGGCCTAATCTTCCTCAAATAAATAAATAAATAAATAATTAAAAAATCTAAGAATTCAGAACTTCGCACTGTAATCACGGTGTGTAGAATGGATCAGAGATGCATTTAAGAAAAACACATTACACAGCCTGCCTCATTACACACCTGGCTTACCAGCCCTGTGCCCTGGGCAACTGGCTTTTCCAAGCTTTATGGCAAGCTGGGCGCAGAAGCTGGGCAGAACCCCGGGCACGCGCAGATCCCCTTCTCCTCCTGCCTCCTACCAAATGTCCTGCCTGGGAGGCAGAAAGTGGCTACAGACCCAGAAAGGAAGCAGAAAGTGTCTGCGACTGTGGCGAGGGGGGCTTTGAGGGAGAAACAATGAATCAAGTTTTCAAGATCTCACCAACCTAACAAGATTCAGGGAACGGCACACATTTGTCTACAAGCGTCTCAGGAAACACGTCCTCGGGGCCCACTGATTTAGAAACATCTCCATTTTCAAAGTGGTGTTGAGTCAGCCCCTTCCTTTTCTAACTCAATTTCCTACCTTTCTCCCTCACAGACCATGCATTCTTTGGTTATCTGATTTGCCTTTGTGATTTTTTTTAAAGACAAGTAAAAACATCTTGAAAAATCTGGTCTTTTTAGTGTCACTTGTCATTAGTTTCCCCTCCCCGTGTACTGCGTGGCTGAGGCCTCCCTTGGGGTAGTATTTTCCTCTTGACTTGCAAGAGGTAGCTTGCTGCTCCTCTCTAGGCAGCCAGAGGAGGGGCGTGGCGGTGGGGAGGGGATCAGCTCAGGAGTGCGAGCCGGCAGGGCCAGGGTTTGTTGAAGCAGATGGGGGCTGAAGTGCGAGGGACAAGTTCCTCCCAACCTCACACTGTGAACTTGGTGGCAGCTCTGCTGGGACTTACAGGGTGTACGATGTCTGCCGGGGCAGCGCCTGGAAGTAGAGTGATGCCCGGGAACATGTGTGACCTAGTGGTCAGGATACCTGGGTTTGAAGTCTTTTTTTTTTTTTAAAGATTTTATTTTTCCTTTTTCTCCCCAACCCCTCCCTCCCCCCGCCACCCCCTCCCCCCCCACTCCCCCCCCCCCCCCGTACACAGTTGTATATTTTTAGTTGTGGGTCCTTCTGGTTGTGCTATGTGGGATGCCGCCTCAGCATGGCTTGATGAGCAGTGCCATGTCTGCATCCAGGATCCGAACCAGCAAAACCCTGGGCCGCAGAAGTGGAGTGTGCAAACTTAACCACTTGCCCATGGGGCTGGCCGCATGGGTTTGATTTCTTATCCCTTCCTAGTTGATAAGCCTGGGCCGCAAAGAAGTTAGCACAAATGAGTGCCCGTTACCAGCAGACAGTGGACATACACGCTCTTGGGCACTCACAGAGGTAGTAGTTGTTTTCTCTATTTAGAGGTGAGAAAATGAAGATTCAGAGAAGTTCAGTAACATACTCAGAGACACGCAGCTAGTAAGCTTCAATGTTTCAATCTGCCAGAGGAGGGTAGTAACATATCATTGGATGATAAAGCATAAGAGAACAATTTACACCCTGAAACTTCTGTGAAGACATGTGGCATTATGTGGCCCATGAGGGCCTCAATGAGCACAGAACAGGCCTTGGATCTCACCTGCTCCCAGGAACTTGTCCCAGTAAACACAAAATGCATGCTCTGCTTGGGGACAGCTGCTCCTGGCCCATTCCTCCAGTTTCAGTTACCCCATTCCACACCCCTGTTTCCCCACACAGCCTTGCTCTCACAATGCCCCACCTCCACTCCACAAGCAGTTCCCTCTGCCTGGAAAGTCTCTGCCTGTCCCATCCCCCTCTTCTGAGACATTCAGATTCTTTCTGCTGGTCTCAGCACAGATGTCACGTCTTCAGTGTGACACACTTATCTTCCACACAAGACACAGGCCCCCCAGGACAGGGCCCCATGGAAGAGTGACAGCGGAAGTGTCTAGGTCTGAAGGGCGCTCAGCTCCATTAGCCCTTTCCCCAGACGATGGGAGAAAGGGGCCCGCAGCTACGGCCAGGATGGAATCCCAAAGGGACTCTCTCCTTATGCCTACATTCAGTGGAAAATGGAGTCTGTGGGACTCTGACCTCCAATAAGAAATATATAGAGAGAGATAGATCTTAACATTTAGCACCCTTATAATATCAAATTAGCTTTAATGAGTCATGGCAGCTTTCTCGAATCTTTTTTATGCCATACATCATGAAGAAAATAAAGAAGTTAGGATAATTCCGCAAGCTCATCGGGTTCAGCTGGGAGGCCTTCTTCACTATCATCTTACTGAACGTCCCTGGAAGCAGAGGGGAAAGCCTTCACCTCCTCCTCCCTGCACTATTGACATTATAAACACAGACCTAAATTATAACCATTAGGTGTTCATTGAAACGAAAGCTCTGCCCTGGGGTTTAAATTCCTAACTTACTGTGTGAGATGAGCCCCAGTGAAAGTCTTCTAATAAAAAAACAGAGATTTGGTGTTAAAACAGCTTCAAACAATCTTTGGGAAGCTTTACTAATAACTTTATTTTATTTATCATAATCTGATTTGTAGTAGAGCATAGGTCTATCAATCTCCTTTACTAATGAGAGAGCTCCTTGAGGACAAGGAATTTGCCTTAATCATGTTGATATTTGGCACATGTCGGAGCCCATAAGAGGCACTCAATAAATGATGGTTGAACAGAAATGAGGAAAAGAACATGCTGAGAGCAAAAGAGCAAGATGAAGCCATTTTGATCTTTTTCTACTTCTTTGATGATGATGATCATGATGATGATGTTGATGATGATATGATAATGATGTTGGTGATGATGATGATCTTGATGGTAATGATGTTGATAATGATGCTGATGGTGCTGATGATAGCAAGAGTTACTACTGACTGAGTTTATTATGTGCCAGGCACTGTACCATGCACCTTACATGCAATATCCCTTTTAACAATTACAATCCTATGAGGTATGCATTTTCCCCATAAAGTAGATGAGGGTCATTAACTAAAGTGACCAAGGTTACCTGACTTAGAGGTGACATTTCCAAGATCTCAGTTCAGGTCTCTCTGCATCCTTTTAACCACAGCGTTGTCTTTCCAAATTAAGCCAACACTTCTTGTCTTTTTATGCAAATAATTGGGTCAAACATTAGAAAGCATTTCATATGGTCTTATTTTAGTTCATTTGCAAAGCAACCTTACTAGGCTTGAATAGAGTAAATGATGGGCTGAAGTTAAAGATACACAAACGTATGGGATGTATAGTTTGCTATTTGTTCGCTAACTCTGAAGGGTTAAAGAGAATTAAAAGTTTCCAATGTAACAATTTGAGGCAGAAAAGTGTTAGCACGTTCTGAGGAATTTCCCTTCCTCTGAGACACTGGGACTTTGCCAAGGTTGCAGGATAGATGCTGCATTAGTGGAAGACGAATTTGATCCAATAAGATATCTTCTCAATCCCTGTGTAAGATTAGTCTGAGTAGGAATCACTTGGTAACAATTTGGAAGGGAGTTTGTTAGAAAAACACAGCTTTGTCTGGGTTGAGCCTAGAAATGGGTGACAGATGTTAATGATGAGCGACTGAACAGATGTTTGGGGGAGAATTACAAAAAGGGTTTCTATCACACAGGATCTAAACCTTAACCTTCCTGGCTGATGCTGAAAGGAGAGCTTGTTTATGAAACATGTTCTTGCAAAACTGTTTGGCGGATTGTGACAGAGATGAATGACCGGATACTATAATGTAAATTTGAAAATAAGGTAAATGGGAGTCCCTGTTTGTGTGCGTGTGTATATGTGTTTTCTTTGACAAGGGTCAATGCTGTATTAAAGAATGGAAGGCTGAGTAGGTCATTCCACTCTGATTTCCCCATTTTCCTACCCCCAACTAGAAGGAGTGGGCAGTATTGATACCATACCTTAAGGCTTGACAAAATTATTAAAATACCATCACATGTACGTTCTGAAATATCTGCCGTATAATTACATTTGAAAAAAAGGAAGGTTTTCTGTACAAACTGAATTGGTAGTTTTAACTGGGGTCTTTAAGACTTGCTTAAAGTTTTAAGGAGTCTAAGAAGATCCCTCGTCCAAGGTAAGTAAGAAACAAAGTAGAGTTAAAAAGCTATATAGCTACTACCATAAACAATCCCCACTTTACCCACTTCATGGAAAGATGAACTGTTAGTTGTTTAATAGAAATTATTGTGATTCTTCCCAGTAATTTGCCTGAAATGATTGATGGACCGAACAGAGGCATTTATTAATTTATCTTTGTCTATAGCCCATAATTGACATAAATACGCCTTATCTTCTGCTAACAGTAGCTGTGTCTCCATAATAATGTCAGACATTTGATTAAAAAAGGCCAAGGGGGGCTGGCCCCGTGGCCGAGCGGTTAAGTTCGCGCGCTCCGCTGCAGGCGGCCCAGTGTTTCGTTCGTTCGAATCCTGGGCGCGGACATGGCACTGCTCATCAGACCACGCTGAGGCAGCGTCCCACATGCCACAACTAGAAGAACCCACAACGAAGAATACACACCTATGTACCGGGGGGCTTTGGGGAGAAAAAGGAAAAAATAAAATCTTTAAAAAAAAAAAAAAAAAAAAAAAAGGCCAAGGCAGCCAAAAATCCAAACATTCTCAGTTTAGTGTTAAAATAATAATGAATATGATTGAATTTATGACAGACACTGTATACACAATAGCCTTACATGTCACAAGAACCCTGCCAGGTGGATTTACTATCGCCATCAAATGGATATGAAAGTAGATGCCCAGAGAGGTTAAGCGACTCATCCAAGTTCACATGTGCTAGTAAGTAGCAGTACCAGAATTTGTACATTTGTCTGTAGTATTCAAAATTCCACTCTCTAAGATTCTAGACTGTCCTGGGTAGAACAGACATTTAACTCGTTGATTAAATCTTATGTGTTACTGTATATCAAAATGGAATCTGACTTATAGTCATGATTTTCAAAGTCAGGATCTAACATCTCCTTTTCTTTTCATGTCATAACCAATTTTATTGCAAAAGGACTCGGTACCCATTTATCAATTCTAGCACCTTAATAGCCACCCAACAAATTATTAACATATAGAAATATATGCATCATGAGAAGCAAGAAATATCACCCATTCCTTCTGCGTATTAGCAATTTGTCACTCCTGAGTAGCAGTGCTCACATCACTGAGGTCTGAGAACAGTCATTTTTCACACTCATCCTGAGCGAAAGATGGAAAGTGTACTGTTCAAAGAGAACCGTTAACTCTCTGTGCTGTTGAAAGGGGAAGGCAACTAGCGGACTCTTTCTTTTGCTTCTTCCTGAAGAGAGACCAATAGGGAGGAAGGTGATCAATGAGAAAGATGTCAGCTTTGGGTGAGGCGGTGTACTAGAAGCGGTGAGGGTTAAAATGATGAATGAGGGACTTAGAGCCTACAGGAAAGGTAAGACGAATACGCAGAGTCAGCAAAGAGAAAGAAGGGCATCCGTCAACGGGTATGGGAGTTTGGGGAGATTTTTAGCTATGGTGATTAGGCAAGGCTGCATGGAGGAGATGGCATCAGTACTGTGAGCTTTAGAGTTCAAGAAGACCAGGAAAGGTTAGTCCTCCTTTAGTCTGACTTTCCTTTCCTGTTCCCAGTCTACCTTTCCCTCCCTTCATTGCAAACTTCTCCAAAGACTAATCAAGATATTCTGTCTTCATTTCTTTATTACTTACTAATCCTTAAACCCATGATCCTGGCTTAGGTCCTTTAGTTAAGACTACTAACTGTCCTCTGGTATCTGTTCTGTGTTCTTTGGGACGAAAGCCCTCAATTTTTAGCTAGTCACATGGCCACATAGAATAAAGTATACATTTGCCAGCCTTCCTTGCAGCAAGGAATGGACATATGACTAAGTTCTGTCCAATAGGATATGATAAGAAGTTATGTGTGATGTGTGCAACTTCTGGGTTATACCCTTAAAGGGAGGGGGTATTACTTCCCCCTTTCCCTCCTTCCTGTTGATAGGAATGTGGTGTGGCATTGGTGAGCCATCTTGGTCCATGCAGATGAAAGTGTCATCCTAGGGATAGTGGAGATTCGAATAAATACGATAGAAAGGGTTGGTCCCCTGGCACTGGGAGCTGCCATAGTAATTCTAGAAGCCTTACTCTAACATTATTATAGAAGAGAGTATCAGGAAAAACTGTGAAAGCTTTCAAAGTGAGCCATAAAAAGATTTGTGGCTGTCCTGAGGAGCTGACCCAGCCAGGCTATCTCTACTAGTCACTGTCTTTGAACTCCTTGACAACTCGGTAAGTTGTAGACATTGACAGCAGGGCAAGTGATTATTTCTTTTCCACATGCAAACAAATTCTGTCCAGTGGAGGTACAATTGATTCCCTACTCCTGTCCCATGGAAAAAGCTAGTTTTACATCTATTTGTAAATTTATTTCAGCATTCTTGATTGACCTATAGAAGTGTGATATTTTGAATTCTCTCTTGAACTGGTAGTAACATCTTGCTGGTTCCTTCACTGGTTAATGAGTTAAAATCTTTGACATGTGTTCATTTATATTGGCATGAGAGTTGAGAGTTTACCTTTTTTTTTTAAAGATTGACACCTGAGCTAACATCTGTTGCCAATCTTCTTTTTTTTTTCTTCCTTTCCTTCTTCTCCCCAAAGCCCCCCAGTACATAGTTGTATATACTAGTTGTAGGTCCTTCTGGTTGTGCCACGGGACGCCACCTCAGCATGGCTTGATGAGTGGTGCCATGTCGGTGCCCAGGATCTGAACCTGCAAAACCCTGGGCCATGGAGACAGAGTGCATGAACCTAACCACTTGGCCAGAGGGCTGGACCCGAGATTTTACTTTTTATTAAAAAAACTATTCTTCAACAAGAGGAATAAACTTTTTTATTAAAAAAATTATTCTTTAACAAGAGGAATAAACTTTTATCTTGTTTAAGCCATTGCTAACTTGGGTCTATTATAATGATCAAATGTGTATCCTAATAGCTCCTACCGTCCCACTTTAATTATTTCCTTGTGAGTCAGCATTGACTCTTTTTCTTTCTTTTCATTTGCGTTTATTTTAATGGGGATCCAGCATTGATTCTTAATCACCAAAATCAATATCTTTTCTCAGTCAACATTCATCCTCAATGAGAGACAAAATAGGACAATGTTTTTTCCAACTGTGGGTGACAAAAGATCAGTGGGTCATGAAATCAATTAGTGGGTTACAACCATCATTAATAGAAAATATCAAAGTGCATCACAAGGATATTTTGTGAAGCTTTGGATTCAGATATCTAGAAGTATATGGAGGAGTTTCCTGGAGCTGCTGCAACAAATCACCCAAACCAGGTGCTTAAAACAACAGAAACTCGTTCTCTCACAGTCCTGGAGGCTAGAAGTCTGAAATCAAGGGATGCAGGGCCATGCTCGCTCAGAAAGCTCTAGGGGAGAAGCCTTCCCAGACCCTTCCAGCTTCTGGTGGCTCCTGGTGTTGCTTAGCTTGTAGGAGTATAGCATGACTCTCTGCTTCCATCTTCACATTGCCTTCTCTGTGTGTCTTTTTCTGTCTCTTACAAGGATGTTCCCATCGGATTTAGGGCCTACCATAATCCGATAGGATCTCATATCAATCCTGACCTAAATTATATCTGCAAAGACCCAATTTCCAAATAAGGTCACATTCTAAGGTTCAGGGTAGACATATTTTTGGGGAACACTATCCAACCCACCGTATGTATATATATGTATATATATATATAGGTAACTTTGATCACTATGTAAAATGTTTTTCTTATCATGGGAAGAGGTCTAAAAAGTTTAAAGGACCAGACTAGAAGACCACCACTACCTTTCCACTTTGATTCCAGAGACACATTTAACATTGTTAGCTAGCCCTTCCCTTTATGCAATAATAATAGTAATAACTAATTAGTATAAAATTTCTCTGAGTAATTTTACATGCAATAAATCATTTGAATCTCAGAACACCTTAGATGGTGGGTTTTAATAGTATCACTGTTTGAAAGATTATCACACTGCCAGAAAGTAAAGGGGCCAGGATTCAGTTCCAAACCCCTGGTTTTCCCTTACATCATGTTTCTGTGGAACTCTCATTCCCATTGGCTTCCATATTCCTGCATTGATCTGAGTTGTCTCTGACCTGGCTCCATTTTCTGGCTTTTATATTCTTCTTCCCATCTCTGAATATTGTCACTCCATCAACTTCTGGCCATGGCCTGCTCCGGCCCAATCTCATTTCTTTCCTCGCTTTCTACTTAGAAGGATGAGAACACTTCATACTATCTATAAGCAGAACGGAAGGAGCCAGTAGACAGAGCAAACCTTGAAGAGGGAATGGTGGGGATGACTGATGAAAGGAGGCTCCAGAGAGATGACCACGTGCCCGGCAGGAGGAATGCTCCTTAGGAAATAGGGTGGACACATCTTCCTCTATGACACTTGTCATTTTAACAGGGCAAATAGTGACAGCAGCAGAAGCAGGGAGTTCCTGTCCCTTTAGTTGACATAGGTTCTCCAGTTTCTGGCCATGAGCCTTCATGTGAAAAGCAAGGCCTTGCCACATGGATAAGGTGCTCCATTTTACAGATGAGACCAAGTCCAGCCTAGGGAAATAGGAAGTAGTGCAAAATGTTTGGTTATCTCGTTGAAGAAAGAAATGTGGGAAAGCACAAAAAGAAAAGCAGAAACAAAAATCCAATACCCAGAAGCCTTCCTCTTTGTCACCTCTTCAGCTGAGGTGACAGACTCTCAGAGACATAGAGAATGCATCAGGAATCCAGGACTGCTGCGGTCCTCAGCCTGGAGGAGCTGTCAACAGCCACAGGAGCCCTGAATGATTACAAACCACTGTCTTCCCCAAATGATTAATGGGGTATCCTGCAGCCAGTGAGGAAGACACAGACTGTTGTCAATGGCTTATTTCTTCCAATCAGGACCTTTTAAATAAGAATGCCTGGTTGAGGGGGGGCAATAAAACTATCAGAATGTGGCTCTGGCTTTTGTCCATCTTATTAGGCTTGAGATA
Source organism: Equus caballus (assembly GCF_041296265.1). Taxonomy (NCBI): domain Eukaryota; kingdom Metazoa; phylum Chordata; class Mammalia; order Perissodactyla; family Equidae; genus Equus; species Equus caballus. The sequence continues at coordinate 61,362,805 of NC_091690.1, forward strand.
ATTACCCAGGTAATTCAGAAAAAATAAACTGCATTGCCTGAATTACTCAAATAATTACCTCAATGTTCCAATTCAGTTGGGTGGTGGAGGGACAGCTGTAAATGTCTCAGCCACCTCAAATAGTCTGGTAACTGAAAACAGGCGTGGTAATTTAGGAGGCAGGGTGAAACAGCAAGGGAGGCTGAGCTCAAATAATTAGCAAACCTGGGTGTTTTGGACAAAGCTGTGCTGCATCCGACGAGTTTCCTCCTGCTGGGTTACTTTACCTCACTGAGCCTAAGGTCATTTTGAGGATGGTAAACTTTAAATTGTTAGCCAGTACACTTTAAGCTATTATTATTAATATATTTTTGTTGGTGGTATTATCAACAATTCACGTAAACTTTTGTTCTGGCATAAAGCTGGATAAAAAGCTTATGCTTTATGCAGAGGTGTGAGATTCCAGGGCAATGATTCTCAGCATTGGCTGCCCATTAGACATATCTGGGAGTTTTTTAAAAATAGAGGGTTTTCCAGGCCCCACCCCAGACCAATTAAATTTGAATCTCTGGGGTGGGGCCCTTGACAATGGCATTTTTAAAAAGCTCTCCAGATGATTCTAGTGGGCAGAACCACTGCATGTGAAAGAAAGACTCAAAGGGGGAGGGGGATTTCTGTCACTGGAGGTCCATATCCAGAGTTTAACGTCTGATGGATAAGCCTCAGAGTGACAGGTGAAGCTGTCTGGCTGTTCAGCCTTTTCCCTCAGAGTTCTAGGCAGTCAGGGCCCAAACTGCCCTGATCTCTGGGTCTCAGAGGGCCCTGATCTGAATGGCAAGGGAGGAGCCCCTCTGCTGACCATCCGCCGCTTCTGTACAAAAAAGCATGAGGGTCTGGAGGAACCCACTCTCCACACCAAGTTTGTATGAATAACCGAAGGACATGTCAAAGACCACTTAACCAGAGCTAGTTATTAAAAAGCATGGGCTGAAAGTACCATTTCCATTCCTTTAATTCCCTGAAACTTCCCCGCCCAATGATCAGGACCAGGAGCGTTGCCACCAGGAGTTGCCAGGTCTTTCTAAGACGCATTGATGCGTCACTTCAATGCTCATTTAAAATAATGAGATAAGAACTGCTAAAAGACGCTACTTCATCCTGGCAGCCAGTGTTTCCCAAGTACAAACCTGCCGTCTGTTAGGCAGTACTGGGAGTGGAAAACTCTTCCTTCTGAAGCAGCTCAGTTAGGTCCTCCGGCTTCAAAGCATCTGGCTGGGAAGTGTGCTGTCAGCATGGAGCTACCTTCTCGGTTAGGTTTCAAATGCCCCAGTGTCAGAGCCTGAGGATAGAATTCCTGTGGTCTAGACACAAATGCCGCTACTAAGGCTTACAGATGGGTCTCTCCTTTAAGTCTTGGGGGGACATGGCTCAGAAATGATCCAGCAGTCTCTCAGGAACGGTCACCAATCTCTCAGAATACAGCAGAACATCTGTTTCCTCCGTGTAGCCCTGTGGAAGCCAGGCTGCTTTCTCCGTGCACATGTTGCTCCTGCTGGGGTTTTATGACAGGCGAATTCAAAGGACTGTTTCTTTTGCCCCATGACAAGCCTTTCAAAGGGCAACGTGCTTGGATTTACAGTGAATCTCCCGGAGGATTTTCCCCCAGTTGTTGAAATATGGAAAACACCAAGTGCTCATGATCTATTACAAGACAATGCGGCGATTATTCCTCATGGAGTGCTCCACACCTGGAGAAAAGCAAATAATAGCGAGTGTCCTTTCTTCCCCTTAGAAAATAATCTTAAAATTCTCCTTGACTGCAGACAGCCTGGTTATGCCTCAAGGCCCTGTTCATGTGTCACCTCCTCTGTAAAACCTTCCAGGGTCCTCCCGGGCAGACTTAACCACACCTTCTGTGGCAGCTCAGTCTTTGGACTAACTCAATACTCAGTTGCATTGTGTAATATTTAGTTGATCAGTACATGTGCCTGCATCCTTTCCATTTCCACTTGCACTCCTAGTAACTGCACTGTGAGCTCCTTGAAGACAGGGATCACGTAGGCAGGTGCCCAATAAATATTATGTGGGAAACTGAATTTGATTCCTGGTTTGGGTGTTTCTTTTTACAGTGGGCGTCAGGGATATTTGACTTTTTCAGGTGCTTCCATAAAGGTGTGTTCCAAGTCTTCACAGAGAACATTTTCTGAACCTTCTCATCTATTCCCTCACATTTGCCTCTGGCGCTCTGCAATCTTCCTCCTGGGATGGTCTTGGTTTTCTCCCAGGACTTTCATGTTTCTGGTTTTTCCTGTCCCCTCTAGTTGTATCCCATTTTCTCTTTCCCATCTTGGGCATAGCTGGCACTTGATCGCAGTTCACTACCAACCCAGGCTGGTCCTGAACTTTGCTCCACAACCCAATCTCTCTCTGTCATGTACCTTCCTCCAGATAAGGCATTTGAAGAAATTCTCCGGAATGATATTTGAAGAAGATAGGAAGCCTAATAAGGATGAGCACAGTTTGGAGTCAGTCATACCTGGATTTGAAATCCATCTTGCATGTTGCTATGATCTTGGGTGAGTTACTTAACCTCTCTAAAGTTTAATTTCTTCATCTGTAAAATGGGGACAACAATAGGACCTACCTTTTTAGATGGTTACTAATAACAGTTAATCCCATTGCTTGAATACTTGCTGTCAGCCCTTGGGTAAAACACTTTATGTGGACGATTTCATTGGATCCTCACAACAGGATTGTTGCAGGTTGGGTTTTTTGAGAAGCAGATTCTGTGATGGAGATTAGCATGCAAGAAGTTTATTACAGGGTGCTTTTGGGATTAACACCTGTGGAGGGGAGGGAACGAAGCAGGAGTGGGCAGAGGGAGAAGCTAGGCTGCAATGCAGTCTTAAAGGCTTCAGCCAATCCTACAGGACGGTTTGAAGCTGGGATGGCCCTTCAGAGTTGTCTTGAAATGCAGGGAGGGATCTGGGGTCTCCTGCACTGACCCATTAGTGGAAGGAAGCTCTCCCCTCCTCGAAGGCAGTGTGACCTGGGATGAGGCAGCTCTTTCCAGCTGAAGGCAATTTTTGGAAAGTTGTCACTAGGAAGTGACACTCTCCAAAGCACTATACAAATTGATAACATGTAAAACCGCACAATGCCTGTCAAAGAGTAAGCCCTCAATAAATGTTAGCTGCAATCATCATCATCATCATCATCATCTACCACCAGATATTCCATATCCGCCATCTTGCCAGCAAGAATATAATAAATTGCTCTGCTTGTAGAGAATCCTATCCTGTTTTCTGCAGTCTTCCCTTAAAATAATCTATGACCTCTTAGTAGCATGAAAGAGCTAATGCATATGCCAATGGAAAAGAGTCTTATGTATTAGTCAGGGTTCTCCAGAAAAACAGAGCCAAGAAGATGTGTATAGAGAGAGTTCTATTGTAAAGAATTGGCTCATATAGTTATAGAGGCTGATAAGTTCAAAATCTGCAGAGTAGAACAGCAGGCTGGAGACCCAGAGAAGAGTCAGTGTTTCAGTTCAAGTCCAAAGGCCATCTGCTGGCAACATTCCTTCCTCAGGGGAGGTCAGTTTTTGTTCCATTAAGGCCTTCAACTGATTGGGCTAGGCCCATCCATGTCATGGAGGACAATCTACTTTACTCAAACTCTGATGATTTAAATATTAATCTCATCCCAAAAACAGTCTCACAGAAACGTCCAGAAGATGTTGACCAGATATCTGGGCACCATGGCCTAGCCAAGTTGAGACATAAAATTAACTATCACAGGAAGTAAATAGGAGACTTCACCCCTAATTTATGGAATTGGAATTAGACAAAGAGGGTTTTACAGCGTGTATAACATTATTCAATGGCAGTGCTGGAATAGGTTTCAGTCTCTGTGCTCTCATTTGTTAATTTGCCTGTAAAGTACTTGGGATGAAGTAGTTAAATCAGTAACATCCAGAGTCATTGGCGGTGAGAGAAATGTAATGCCAACATACAGTATGTGGTAGGGTACAATGGGAGACTGAACAATGGGAGACTCAATCACTGAATACCTGTTTTGGGCTAGGATTTACTCTGGCACTGAAAATACAGAGATAAATTAAATATATGCCCTGCCTTCAAGAAACTATTTTCCAATTGGAGCACAAACATCACAATGAGCACAATAAAATAACTACTTTACTGGACATGTAGATACAGTATATTGTGAGCATAGGAGAAGCATCTAAGTTTTGCCTGGGGTAACAAGGACTGCCTTCCAGCGGAGACAGATTTTGAACTGAAACTTGAAAGATGCCAGCTGGAAGAATGCCAAGTTTGGGAGGTGATCTCTGGGAGAGGTGACATTATTTAAGGTCATGGAAAGACGCAAGACACGTTCAATAGTTTATGCATGTTCTGGATGGATAGAGTAAGATGTGATGGTGTAGGGGGAATGGTGGGAGATGAAGCTCATTAATGGCCATATCTTTAAGTCTGCATATCACACAAAGGAATATAGAGATTATTCTAGTAATGATGTTTTGAACAGGAAAATGATCTGATCAAATTTGAGTGTAAGAATATTTTGTTGGCAATGTGGAGGGTAAGGCAAAGTGTTGAAGACTAGAGGCTAAGAGGTGATAGTTGTAATAGTCAAGAAGAAAGATGATGAAAGGATCTCGTCTAGAATAGCATTGGTGTAGATGAAGACAGAGAAC